>NC_064644.1:446870857-447495857 GCF_023864345.2 Schistocerca serialis cubense
GAATGTATTACAATGCAGACGAAAATTTTTTGGTCACTGTTATATCAATAGCATTTTGTTTCTACAGATTTGCAACGCTAATTCTTGACCTGTGAAATATTTCTATGTGAGACTGTCACTGTAGCGGAAACTGCTGTCGTAAATATTTCCGTACGAAAGTTAAGTGACCACCTGCACGTAATGTGTTGTGGCGCCCAGCTGGGCCAGCCGCCCGGAGAAAAAGCCATTAGGTGGAGGAAAAAAAAAAGAGGCCATTAACCTCGCTTCTGACATTCCTTTGTAGAAAACATCGCAAATACGACACGCTAATAATAACTTGGAAACATTCTTACATCTGCAAACCTGATAATGACAAGTGTCTTTCTACGAGAGTTGAGAGAATTTCTACTAACTTATGAAATGTCACATGACTATTGAATGATATTTTTATGCTTTGGTTTGCGTAATTGCTTATTTCATTTGATACCTGTTTTTCAGCTGTGTTGCAGCATTGCTTTTATAAAATGAAATGCATTTGCTAATGTGAACACTTTCTGTCAACAGATCTATTCAATAATTATTTTATGATCCACATTCTTTAAAAAAGGAGCACTTGGAAAGGAAAGAACAATAAGAAGGAACTAGTAACAGTAACACGTAATTTTCTTTTCAAGTACTTGGTAATTTCTTTTGTAGAATAAATTGTGATGCATCACTCTAGTATTAAGATGTGACATAGGTATTAGACATGGCCATTTTTAGTGTAATATTTTTTTTTGCTTGAGCTATGCCATGTTTTGATATAAGTTATTACAATTGCTGCTGCTAGCTTTGCCAATCTGTATTTTTTGTCATTGCTGCTTGTGTTAATTGTTTTATGTGCTGCTGCATTGCCTCGTCCCTTAGTTTAATATCTGAGCTCAGTAGATTTAAGTTAGCTTAAGAGGGGGTAGACTATAGAAGAGAATGAGTTGCGATGAATTTGAAGAAATGCACTGAGAGGCTGTACGAGAAAAGTACAGAAAGCAGGTATAGATAGGACTTTTTGGGAATAATGACGAATGAAGGGAGATCTCCGAGACGTAAAGAAAGTTTTGTTTGCAAAATACTGCAGTAAAAGAAACCCTGTCCTTTCCTTGTGTTATCCCACTATGTGTTTGTGTTCCCTTATGTATTTGTCTTTTTCTGTCTTTATGTGTTTTGCTAATAAGATTTATGTTGTAGAATTTTTCAAATACTATGTTATTTTCTTTGTAAAGATGTTTATACATTACTTGTTCTGTTTTGTTTTAATGCTCATGTGTGAAGTTGATGTTTCGAAAGGGATTCTGATCGTTTATTTTTGTACTCATGTCATAATTCCTGTAACACTGATGTATACGTTTATTTCTATTCTTTTGTAACGCCTGTTTTACTACAAATGTTATCTGTATTGTTATGTTCTTTAATGATGTATTTTGTACCTTTGTAATTGTATTCTCGTGTTATAAAATTGTAATTGACACCAGTTCATCTTATTATTAACTTGTAAATTACATTTCACTGCACACGTTTCTGTTGGTCATAGTATATGGACAATATGTGAGAAGTAGGGACTGTTAGTGTTTGCACGTGTGTTACTAATTCAGCAAGGGACTGGATAACAGCATTGCTGGTTCTAAGGACAATTCCAAAAACTTTGTGAGTGCACAAGTGGTGGTTTATGGACTTGCTATATTCTCTGCAAGACTCTTCGATGGTGATTGTGCACCTGCACAGTCGCAACAGATGGCTGCTCGCCATCTCTTCAAGGACTACAGTGGGTCTACATCTTTGATGATCCATCAATACCATTATTTCTACAAGGACTGCAGTGGGTCTGCACCTCTGGTGGCCCACCAATACCATTATCTCTACAAGGACTACAGTGGGTCTGCACCTCTGGTGGCCCACCAATACCATTGTCTCTACAAGGCCTGCAGTGGGTCTGCACCTCTGGTGGCCCACCAATATCGTAATCTCTACCAGGACTACGGTGGGTCTGCTCTGTGATGACCTACTTACCAATATTCTTCCAAAGTACGACTGACTCTGCTGTGGGTTTGCTCTGTTGTGGCCCATTATCTGTCAGCATGTTGCTATTCTGCTGTTATGTACGATTAGGACTATCTTTATGGACTGTGACAAAATTTTAGCTTTTGACCAACATTGTATCAATAAGTGTGTGCATTTGATTTCTTTGTTATTGTAATTATGAAAAATTTTATCAAATCATTATTGGCCACTGCCCAAAAAAAAATTTGTAAAATTTTTTGTGGGGAGCATGGGGGCTATGTAAGTAGGCTGTTTATGTTTTCTTTATGTAAGTAGGCTGTTTATGTTTTTTTATTGGCAACGTTACGTAGCGCTCTATTAATATCTTTCATTTGCTAATTATCCCTATCAGTAGTTAGTGCCTTCCATAGTTTGAATCTTCTATTTAGCTGGCAGTAGTGGCGCTCGCTGTATTGCAGTAGCTTGAGCAGCGAAGATTTTTGTGAGGTAAGTGATTTGTGAAAGGTATAGTTTAATGTTAGTCAGGGCCATTCTTTTGTAGGGAATTTTGAAAGTCAGATTGCGTTGCGCTTACAAAATATTGTGTGTCAGTTTAAGCACAGTCGTGTATAATTGTTCAAAGGGGACGTTTCATAATGCTAGGAACACTCAATTCACAGGATTTTTAATGTTAAGTGATGTTTGTATTTTGATCTGTACGATATTTATAATACATCCCTCAGTATCGAAAGTAATATGAATGAAGTATAGCTGTACAACGAATAGATAAAATACCTGTTTAATCCCAAGAAAATGGGTGACAGTAGCGTCGTTTATATTACGTTACATCTGATGACTCGCATTAAATACGAGAGGAAAAAGTATTTCGCCCTTCTGCACCGTTCCCTCATTTCTTCAAACTTTGTTTGCATTGGTTGTAACAGCATATATTTACTGCACCATCACACTAGAGTTATTTGGTAATACTGAGTGAGAAGGCTGCACAGTTGCAGTTACTGGCAAGGCTGTCGGAAACAAAATTAAAGAAAAATTTCTAATTGTGAACGTACTTTGCCGTTTTGTGTGTGTTTTGGTGTCAAGTCAGTTGACTGTATTGGTGTACAATATTTTGAACAGCTGTGCGAAGGACATCCTTTAATAATGCTGTTCACTTGGTGACTAAATATACATATATTTATTTACTTCTTACAGCTTGCATTCGGGGATGGATAAAATGTAAGATAATGTAAGTAGAAATCTGGAGTATTAATTCACATATTTTAATGTATTGACAAATAACTGACATCTAATGCTTGATGATATCTGGAAATAATCATCAAAAGTGCCTGTTTAATCGGTACTTACATTTTCTCCTCTTTATATCTAGTTTCCTGCGCGTCGCTATAAGTATATTTGCTATATTTTGTGCGAATGTGCTGCAACCTGTTTCACACAAGCCATGTAGCAACATATTTACTGGATCACTGTGATAGCTTTAAGTTTTTCGTGAGTCATTCTGTTTCGACCAATGATATTCGTCCGTGGGCTTCCTTGTTTTAAGAGATTGAAGCATTCTATTACTCGTTCTGAACGTGCTGAATTTGCATTCGAGCCTACGCAATATCCTGGTGTACAGAAGAAGACTACCTTTGCCTCATTAATCCCCTCACTGTCTAGCAGATACTGCAATGATAATAGGATTATTAGTTCGGTACTATCTAGTGAAGATCAACCCCCGACCACGTATGGGATTGTGTGATTCCTCTCTATGAAATAATGGCCCATATGTTGCTAATGTGTAGCTGTTTGGAAGTTCGTTATCGCATCTCACGTGTATTATTTGACTTCCAATATTATTATTTGAAAGACATTACCCCTTCTAAAGTACAAAAATTCGTTACTCAATTAAAACCAGGGGAAAAATGCTCATATCGGAGCATAAATAGATGAATATGTTCCTGTTTAAAAGGCTGTGACGGAAATCTGAAGTACCAGCTGTCTGATTCTACCATCCTCGGCACCTTTCAAAACTTTCCCAAAGATTTTGGCATGCAAATATATATGCGCTCTTTTACGAATTCGCGCTCTTTGTAACATACTAAGTACCTCTCACTCCTACGAGCTCTTCTAAACGCAATTCGCTCACACGCACTAGTCCATTTCTCTAAGTTTCTCGTACCCATCCACTACCGCTTACCCATTATCACTCACTAATTCAGCCCAAATCATGGGCATTATCTCTTTATGTCTCTGTAACTCTAACTGCCATTCAACCTCAGTCTTCTTCCTTGTATCCCACTACTACTGTCTCCTCTAGCTAACTGGGTCCTCTTCTTGCTCCACTTCACTGATACTACCTTATTCATTTCTTCCCACTACTCCTCTCAATGTCACCTACCTACTCTTCCCCGTTGTCATTGTCATGGACTCTGTCTCTCATTATCACTGGCCCTCACCAACTTCCATGTTCTTTGTCTCTTTGCTCTTCTCCCACTGG
Source organism: Schistocerca serialis cubense (assembly GCF_023864345.2). NCBI lineage: Eukaryota > Metazoa > Arthropoda > Insecta > Orthoptera > Acrididae > Schistocerca > Schistocerca serialis. Next base: position 446,875,347 of record NC_064644.1, read on the forward strand.
CACGCTCTCTTACACTCTTTTTCTAGCATTGTTCTATCACTATCAACTACGCTCCATTGGCAGTGTGTCTCTTTCTCTCACACTGCCATTGTCTCAATGCTCTTGCTACATTCTACCACTGCTTACTGTCTTCCAGCATATATTACTATTTATGGCTCTTTCCCGTCACAACTGTCTCCTTCCCTTTCGGCATAAAAAAGCGCGAATATATTCGCCGGATAATACTTTAGAAAAGTTTTTGAACGTCCTGATGAAGATCGAACGAAGCATGTAGTACCCTGCTTTTCAGAGACTTTTAAATAAACATTAACATTTTTGCATTTTTTGCATATATTCTGCTCAGATAGGAGAATTTTTCCCTCTGTTTCTCTACTTTTCCTTGCTGCACAAGGCATATCACTCATAAGAAAAGAAATGAGTTGGTAAGTTAAATTTAATAGTTTATTTACATGAAATTTAAGTGATAAACTGATTTTACACCTCCGGCTGGATTGTAAGTGCACAAAAATTTTCCATGCACTGGAGTACTAAGACATAGGGTTCACAGTACCCTTGTGATGCTAACTGAGATACTCCACGGTATATTTTTCCGTGATACGTCACACTGTAAACAACGTTTACACATCACACCGGATTTTACGTATTTTATGAGTACTGGTACGGTAACATTGAACCTCATTGTATCGCAAACGAATATAGATATCAAAATATTTTCAAATTTTTTGGAGATCAGTATATTAGGTTTACACAGCAAAAATTTGAGTCATTTGGTATGTTTTCCTAATAATCTTAGCATGTTTTCCTAATAGTCTTGGAACACTTCAGAATCCCTGAGAAGCTAGTGAGAACAGTGCAAGATTGTATGGAAGGGTTTAAGGCAGCAGTACATTTCCGAGGAGCCACATCAGAAACATTCGAGATTGAGACAGGCCTCAGACTAGGGCATGCTCTCTCATGTGTTCTGTTCAATGTTACCTTAGAGAAAGTAATAAAAGAGTGTAAGCAACAGTAAAAGAGTGTAAGCAACAGGAGTGGGCTGGAATAAAGATGGACGGTAACTTCAGTTGTCTCGCATATGTAGATGACATAGTACTACTAAGTGAATCAAAGCACGAGTTGAAAGAAATGTATCAGAAAATGGACAATTATGCACAGAAGGTAGAGCTCAAAGTGAATCGAGACAAAACAGAGTTCATGCAATTAGGAAGAAAAGAGCAGGAAGAATTTCTTGAGATATATGGCAGAGGTTCAAGAGAGTATACCAGTTCAAATACTTGGGATCTTGATTTACCACGCATAAAAACATAAAAATGGACATCAAGGAAGGAATAGCAGTGGGAATGAAATGCATGCATTCCCTCAGAGAGATACTCAGCTCCTCATCGATCTCAGTGAACACTAAGATGAAAATCTACAACACAATGAAATGACCAGCAATAATGTACGGTTCAGAAACATGGAGCATGACTAAGCGAGAAAAAGAAAAACTATTAATATTTGAAATAAGAGTAATGAGGAAGATATTGGGACCAGTTTCAGATAACAGAGAATGGAAGAGGAGGAAAAACGAGGAAATCTACCTTCTGATGCGACAACCAACTATCTTATAGAAGATAAAGAGCAAAAGACTGCAATGGGTGGGCCATGTAGCTTGTATACCAGATGGAAGACTGATGAAGGTAGCATTAGCGCGGAAACCAAACACCAAACGCCCCACTGGACGACCAAGGCAGCGTTGGATGGACGACCTGGCGAAGAACCTAGCGGCCGTGGGAACTGAAGACACCTGGAGGAACCGGGCAATAAACAGGAATGAATGGAGGCAGTTTGTATAAGCAGTGCGTAGTCTGCAGGGCCTGTGATCGCTGAATATGTATCTATCTATCTAATCGTCTTGGAATCCGCGACTCGGTTTTGGTACGATAAAACGGTAAATATAAGCGTTTTCGGCGTTTTCTATATGAAGATTTTACAAAACAGTAAGATGGCTCTTCGACGTAAGTTCCTAGGGGATATACCGTTGAAATTGGAACAAACTGCTGCAGTTGTTTATTATTTAGGATTCGCCTAATTAGGATTTTGCACGGGTCCTTCACAAGTAGGTGTTAAATCTGAGCCACTGTATCTCTAAACGGATAAATATATCAATACAATTTTCTAAGTTGTCGAGGTCTGGCCTTAGGAATAAATCTTTAAAATTTTGACCATTTGCTGTGCATTATACGAGGGCTATCCACAAAGTACACTACGTTTTGGAATAAAAAGTAAATAAAGAATTCGAAATTCTTTTATTATATACAGATGAAAGCCACACTTAAATACTACTTTTCTACATAGTTACCATTTAAATTAAGGCACTTATCGTAGCGATGGACGAGCTTGGAAATTCCTTCGTCGTAAAATTCGGCCGCCTGCGCCTTCAACCACGTAATGACTGTCTTTTGGGACGGCAAAGATGTGATTTTTGTGGATTTCCTGGAAAGAGGCACTACAATAAACTCTCAAAGGTATTGCGAAACTCTGCACAACCTCAGAAGAGCAATACAAAACAAGCGCAGGGGAAAGTTGTGCTCAAAGTTCTTGCTGATTCACGACAACGCCCGGGCCCATACGGCAAATGCCACTCGTGGAGTTCTAGAATCTATTAAGTGGGAGTTGTTTCCTCATCCACCGTACAGTCCCGCCTGGCACCGAGCGAATTCCAGTTATTCCCCGCAATGAAGAACTGGTTGGCTATGCAGCGTTTTGATGACGACGCACAGCTTCAAGAAGAGATAACCTCGTGGTTGAAGGCGCAGGCGGCCGAATTTTACGACGAAGGAATTTCCAAGCTCGTCCATCACTACGATAAGTGCCTTAATTTAAATGGCAACTATGTAGAAAAGTAGTATTTAAGTGTGGCTTTCATTTGTATATAATAAAAAAAATTTCCAATGCTTTATTTATTTTTCATTCCAAAACCTAATGTACTTTGTGGATAGCCCTCGTAATAATAAGAAAATAGTTTTCAGGAATTTTCTAAGGAACCGTCCATGAACTACTGCTGTCTACATAAGCCCCTTAAGGCCCATCCTAGACTGTGTCAAATGCCAAAGGAACCAACGAATCTCCTCCAATTGCCTAAGCAGGAAGATGTGTGCAGTATTCATACTTTGAGCCTCTACGTAGGGTAGTGACATTAAGACGATCCTTCGGTTGGATATACAAACGCGCCCTTGCCCAAGGACTACCCAAAACATTTGTCTCTACCTTTCTATCGCCAAAGCAACCGGAGTTATGAGCCCAGTAACAATGCTGTTATTCTGCGCTGCGTCGTATAACATATTAGGTAGCACATTCTGTCACTTGCTTATCGATTATACAGGGTGTGTCACAGTTCATGTTATATGCTTAGACAGGTAAAGGAGGAGACTAAGTAGATATGTTTTACACGGGAATCCATGCCGGGAAACGTCATCCAACGACGCTACAGAGCATCCAAGTTACAGGCGCCGGGGCCCATAATTGTATGTATACATAGGGTGATTCCGTTACGATGTTACAAACTTTCTACGATGATTGAGAGGGATAAATGTGTCAATTCGAGGTAAGGGTCCCTGTACAGGGAACGAACGACTGGAAAGTTATAAGCGAAAAACGTTCTGATTCTTCTGACAGTGGAATATACAGGGGATAGGCAAAATACTGTGAACGCCTATACATAATTCGGAATGGTATTTTAATAAGGGATTGGACTCCCTTATGCCCGTAATATAACTGCAATTCTTCTTAGAGTACTGCCATATGACGATTGTATAATCTCCAGTGGAACGTTATGCCACTCTTCTAACTCTGGTAGTGACGAGGGAGGCGGAAATCTGCTCTGGAGTCTGCACTCCAACACAGCCCAATGGTTTGATAATGCTCACATCCAGGAACTTTGCTGGCCAGGGGAGACGCTACCGTTCAGTTGCATGCTCCTTATACCACGATTCTAACGTGCTGGTTGTGTGAATGGGTGCATTATCGTCCTGAAATACGGTATCATTGTTGGGGAACAACATTTGAATCATGGGGTGCACCTGATCATCTAGCGTGTTCACATAATCGTTGGCTGTAACACGACGTGTGAAAGTAATGTTGGGACGAGCAGAATACTATGATATTGCTGCTCACACAATCACCCTTCAACCTGCATATTTAACCTTTGCAATCAAGCAATCAGGGCTGTCGATTTATTTTGGTGGTCTAAAGACATAAACAGGGCCCCATGTTGGAAATAGCGAAAACGTTGACTCATCGGACTATATGATGTGCTTCCACCGAACAGCCGTCCAGGATTTCTGCTCCTGACACCATGTTATACGCTTCGTTGTGTTGGTTGTCGTCACTAATGGTTTCAGCCAGTCCATGAATATTCGCTTTATGGAGTTCTCGGCGGACAGTGTCGATAGTTATGGGGTCTCGAAGATGGCTGTTGAGTTCTGCAGTCACTTTGGCCGCCGTAGTTTTGTGTTAATTGACATAATTCGTGTTAGCGTGCGACGATCTCAGTCATATAGTTTTGATTTACGGCCACTATTACGTTTACACGATGATGTATTTCCATGTTTTATATAGGCTGTCGCAGAAACAGTTGCTCTTCAAACATTCAACTATTTGGCTGTGTTGGTTACTGATGCTCCAGCTAATCGGGCCCCCACACACTGCCCTCTTCGGAAGTCTGTTAGGTCTTTCGGTGCACATCTACCTCGGCCTCTGAATGTAAATACGAAGCGTGCACTATTCGTAAACAACCTACAATCATGCCTAGTACGTACTAAACAAGCACAGTCCAGATCGATGCGTGCCTTACGTTCGTTGTTGACTGTCAAACATCGCCATCCAAATACTACCACTGTTCAGATTATTTTTTCTATCCCCTGTATGTACCGGCAACGGCCTTGCCGCAGTGGATACATCGGTTCCCGTAAAGATACCGCCGTTAAGCTCTGTCGGGCGTGGCTGGCACTTGGATGGGTGACCATCCGGGCCGCCACGCGCTGTTTCCATTTTTCGGGGTGCACTCAGCCTCGTGATGCCTATTGAGGAGCTATTCGACCGAATAGTAGTGGCTCAGGTCGAAGAAAACCATCATAACGAGCGGGAGAGCGGTGTGTTGACCACACTCCCATACTATCCGCATCCTCAGCTGAGGATGACACTGCCGTCGGACGGTCCCGATGGGCCACTTGTGACCTGAAGACGCAGTGCTGTTGTTACTGAGATTGTTGGGTAGGCAAGTTTCAGATGTGATAGTACAGACTAAAACAAGGAAGAAAAGTCTGGTAAATATGGGCTTGAAATCCTTCATAGCTCTTGAGATATGCATTTTAGAGCCCATGTATACAAGTTTATTTCTTGTTTTGGTCCATTCTACCATCTATGAAAATTGCCTACCCTGCAGTCATAGCAACACCAATACCAGTATGTGTAGTCAGAGGAATCAGAACGGTTTTCGATTTTTAACTTTCGAGTAGCTCGTTTCCGGTACAGTGACCCTTACCTCGAATTGATACATTTATCCTTCTCAATCATCATAGAAAGTTTTAACGTCGTAACTAAGTCAACCTGTATATATACATTTATGCGCCACGGCCCCTGTATCTTCGATGCCCTGTAGCGTCGTTGGATGATGTTTCAACAGATGGGTTTCTATGTAAAACCTTGTATGTCCCCTCTACAGCTTCTAGAAGCGTCTAACATAAATTTTGACGCACCGTGTACGTAACGAAGGCGATGTTCTTCTGCCTGTAAATTCTAATCGTGTAATTATAGGTTGAAATACTCCTGTTTGGCTGTAAGATTATCTGTTTGTATTTACTGCCAATATAGGGCATTTTGATTCATTTCTCTTGGTTTTATTTGAAAACGAACATTGCCCTTTCTTATGTACATCCATTATCGAAAAAAAAACAGAAGACTTGAACGATTAGAGATAGGAGGTTCGTATTTATAAGACATGTTCATTAGTATGTTCTGGGGAAGTGATTAGCATTTAAACCATATCGGCCAAAGGTTTCACGATCAACATCTACATCAAGGCCCCAGTACACTTGCCGGTAAAACATGCTTGCGGCTGTCGTTATCGCTATTAACAGAAAGTTATGGGTCAGTGTGGCTTGCGCAGACGTGCAGGGCGCCGCGCAGATGAATGGGCGAACCTACTGTCAAACAAGTGAGTTTGAAAGAGAGCGAATTATTGGCATGAGTCAATGTGACGCATCCATCTGGGATATTGCTGCTCGTGTGGGACAAAATATTTCTACAATGCTACGGGTGTATGTAGAATGGTTCACGGAAGGCCATAGAACACGACGCGATGGGTTAGGTCGCACCACCAATACACCCTCCCATCCCCCACCCCCGTCCCCCAAGAAGATCGACACCTCAACTGTAAATAACTGCAGGACAAATCTGCGTACTCCTCGGCTCTGGCATAGTGGAACAGTGTAACACGTAGTACACAATCGGGCGTGACAGTCCGCCGCCGTTTATTACGGCTTGGGTTACCCGCACGTCGTCCACTTCTCCGCCTAACTTTGACGAATCTTTAGAAACATGCTAGACGGCAATATTGTATGGAACGGCGTTACTAGGGACAGGAACGGAATCAGATAGCGTTTTACGACGAATGTTCGTTTTGTTTGTTTGAAATGAAGTCCGCATTTTGGTTCGCTCAGACAGGTGGAGCGGAATCACCGTGACCGCATTCGCACAAGACATAGAGCGCCAAATCTAGACCTTATGCTGTGGGTGCTTGTTTACAGCACTGTGACCAGTGTGATGTCCTACGACCACTAGCCATACCCTTTCTTCACTATATCCCACACGTCGTTTTTCAGCAAGACAATGCCCGACCACAAGTTACTTCCCTAGCACGTGTCTTATTGGTCTCACACGATGTCAGCCTTTCACTCTGGCCAGCCAGATCACCAGACTTGTCGGCAATGTAAAAGATGTGGAATATGGTGAAACTCTGTGCAACTCTGTAACTCAATGCCAACCACCACAGATGAGCTTTGGAACAGGTGAATGCAGCATGGATTGCTATATGACAAGATGCCATTCGTGCCTTACACTCGTCGATGCCATCGTGCGTGGGTAAAGTTATCAGGGCCCATGGCGGACCCAGTGATTACTAGGAAACAGGACAGATGTTGAGCCGAGATCACTGAAATGCTAATCATTTCTGCGGAACATACTAATGTACATCCCCAGTGAATATGAAAGTCCTCTCTCTAGTCGTTCTAGATGTTCTGTTTTTCTTAACATGAACACATTTTCGGCAGTCGAGTGTACTACGCTGCCTGGTGAACTTCAAGATTCGCAAGTACTCTGGTGAACAGGTACTCACTTATTGAACAGCAAATAATCAATATTAGTGATAAGCAATCTTTCTCTTCCTGCTACAAGGTTAACAAGCTGAAAAAGACGCGTGCTGCATAGCTGTCTGCTGTTTATGAAGTATTTAGATGCATATACTCATTTACAGTTATGATGTTAGCCTATGTATAAAGGAGAATCAGGCTCAAGCTCTCACTAGATGACCATTTTGTATACTAAACTACTGCTTACGCTAATGAGACCGTCTCATCGGGTAACTGGACGCCATAAGCAGGAGCCTAAACCAAGTTTAATGCAATCCATTGGCTTAGCGAACTGATGGTTTCACTGTGCAGTATGCAAGTGTTGGATGTATAGGACTATTTTCTTTACGCTGCACAAACGTTCGTCTTATATCAGTGCTCTCTCTTCGGTTCACGAGTCAGATAATTCTGCGTCATTATAATTACGCCTTCTGCAGACGTTGATATTTTCAGGGCTAATTTTCACCACCTTTGGAGTGGTCTATGCTTTTCTTAACACAAACATAGCTTTCAATTCTTACAGTGGTATTTTCTTAGATAGGACGATTGCAGTGAAACACTGCTGAAATTAATATCAATTACCTAATATTTAAGAACAAAACAATTACGTTACCCCAAACACTATGAAATAACGTACCTTTTTAATTAAGATATAAAGTTAACGTAAGAAAGGCGATGTTCTTTTTCTTGAAGGCAATTTTTAGGAACCCCCAAAAATCTGAGAATGCGTATCCCAATTTTTTTCGATCAATATTTGCCTTCTTGGTTGCCACTTTCAGTTAGGCTAAAAAGTGGATTTTAGGCCTTTTCTTTTATGGCACTCATTAGACTTAGGTCAAACTACTAGTTTCATGACCGTTTTCTGCTTCTTAGTAAATCGCCATTAGTTGATTTGAATACGTTACATAGTAACCCTTCAATGGAACGCGTAGTGTTAAGCCCACATAACGAACAAAAATACTCGAATTAGCATTATTATGAGGCTGTTTGCGGCCACACCCATACGTCTACATTCCCCTAAAGTCCTGGTAGATTACTTTGTGGTGAACCAATGAAGACGAATTGTTTTGCACACAATGTCGTATGTCCAAGTATTATACCCTCAAGACGTGTTTCGACTAGGAATAAAAACTAAAAATCACAAGGGCATTAGGTAAACAAAAGGGAACGTTTGTCGGATAGGCATTACAATCCACTAATGAAGGTACGTCAAGGTACATTTGCTAACTGTAGAGACACAGTACTATAATCAAATGAAGGTTTCTTTAAATATATGAGTATTTTGGTGGGGGGCAGAAACAGATATTGTTAACAACAACAGTAAGGACGCTTCCGAATTAATGTTAGATGACCTATATAAGCCATTCAAGATGTGATGAAATGACAGGCAACCGAATAAAACGGCCTTTAAACAGATGTGAATCAAGTGGGAATCAAAACGATATTATAGGACCTTGGAGATTGCTTTCAAAAGAGCTTTGAAAAAAAACCTCTTATTTAGAGCAATGCAACAATTTTTTTTTACTTCGCAAGACAAAATACGCAAAAAAGGACTTCTAAGTATGCTTTTCATAATGAACGAACTATTAATCAAATTGATCACATGCTACATAGAAAAAAGTAAACACAAGAATATGCTTGATTTAGAAATATATGTAGTACAACGAAGCATACGCATTTCATGAACGAATCTATGTAATGGATCATTGAGTATGGATGACCACTATGCTTGCATCTACAGAATACGGAAGTTTTCCTGTACGTTCTACAATATCTTCTCTAACAACCATTAAGAAACAAGGCAATCATCCAATAGATGCTTGTATGCTGAGGAATATAAACGTCACTTCTACAAATTCCATCAGAATTTAGCATGTCAGGGGAAAGCAGAAAATGGGACACGAGACACAAAAAGCAAATTTAGTATCTGCAAACATATCCTCAGTGGCCCTAATGCTGTTTTTAGGTAGCCAAACTGAACAAGAAAATTAAGAATAAATAAATGTAGGAATAAATCCAAAAATAGCCTATAATTGGAGAAGCCAAATGAAAAACTTCCCAGGAGCCCGATGTTGAATAATGGGTTGCTTCAGTAGCGACAAAATGATGTGTCAGTATTTGGCGGGATACAGACGTTAATACAAAAGAAGAAGGCACACAGAATAGTACAGACTTTCATAAGGTGCAGCACTGCTGAGAGACTAATCATGTGGCTCTGATATGGGGCACTGTTATAGCTTGGAACACTCTTCTGGCTTCTGCTTCTAGCCATCCATGTAATAGCAGTTTAAAACATTTCCTTGTTGCATTTTTTAAAATGACAGCGTTTGCTTTATCCGTGTTGCTGTCATTTTCTGAAATTACGAATAATTCTCATGAAAAGTAAGGTTTTTCAAAGTGAAAAAGTGTTCCGAGATACAACGTTCTCATGTACCAATGAACAAACATTCCAATCATATTTAAACGCATTGCAATACATAAAATGTCGACAACACTGTATTTAATAATCTATTGCTCTACTATCCACCAATAATCAGTAAGTCGAATCAAATTCAGAACTTAAAAAGTTTTGAGATAGACGCTATTGGTAACTTACACGAACTTCTGTTTCAGAGACAGGGAAACTTGTTGAAACGTTACAGAAGCTCAATTCATTTGATAATGTCCCTTGTTTCTTCGTTAAAGCGTCCTCTGTTTCAAGATAAGAGTCGGTACACAACCGAAAACCTCCCACACCTTACGTAAAATAGTTTCTGAATGTACGGAGTTATACTGATCGTAAAACTCTGTAAAAGAAGAACTAAGAATATCCTCAAAAGAGCTGTAATATGTTCTACAGCACTTAAATATTTACAACTCTTAATAGTTACAAACACTGCACAAAACACAATCACATGTCTCGCAACAACAAAAGCAGCAGTAAGTGCCAGAAACCGTTTACAGCGGTCTGTAGCGCACAATCCAACATGTGATTCTAAAATCCGTCAGTTGATTGAAACACCGAACAGAACATATGTGTTTCTAGGTACACTATTCTCCACGTATAACACTGTACCCCTATGTAAACAGGGTCTGCTCAAAATGGTTCCAAGCATTATGGGACTTAACTTCTGAAGTCGTCAGACCCCTAGACTTAGAACTACTTAAACTTAACTAACCTAAGGACATCACGCACATCCATGCCCGTGGCAGGATTCGAGCCTGCGACCGTAGCAGCAGCGTCGTTCCGGACTGGAGCGCCTGGAACCGCTCGGTCATAGGGCCTGCACACGCTCTGGTATTGCTATCCATATCCTACAGTGTAATAATGGTTCCTTTTATTTTCGAATAAATTTTCAGCAAAACCATTAACAAAATGAATATGTGTCATCATTATTTGAGTGTATTTGGGAATACAATGATGAGCTGTAGTTGCTTAAATACTTCAATTAGTAGCTTTGCCTATTTTAAGAGATTATAGCTTCAAAGACGATTTAATTGACGCGACTATCAATCCTGTCTGGAAACCTATTGTGACAATATCTGTACCAAATTTCAGAAGAGTTACAACTTGATAATCGTCACAAGGACTCGTACAGTCAAAAGTTGTGGAGATAAGAAAGAATTGTAGTTTGCTTGGCGACGACTACTTTGTTTCCGATTCAATATTTCAAGACGCAGTTACTGCACTTTATCCTCTCTCCAACCTTTTTTCTTGAAGCTCTATATTCTTCTTACCATGTTTCAGAGTTGTTAACATTGTTTAATGTTCATGTACGAGCTTCTCGTGTGTTTCTCACTTGCGAAATATAAGCTGTTACACAGAACGAATTTACATTCTTTTAAGGGTACTGATCTAGATCCTGCACATAACAGATTGAATGTAACCTTTCCCAAATCCAGTGAAGTAGTGTCGACGGCGTGTGGATGTTCCACACTACAAGTGCGGATTGCCGAAATTTGGCGGGCGAATTTCGAGGGTGCGCAAGTGTGGCGGCGGTCTCACGTAAAAGTGTAATATTAGTATCGGTGACACGTCTCTTACGTACCATGTTAGGATAACAGACAATATTTAGAGATAGTACAGCCTCAGCAAGTAATCCTTGGACCACCTAGGCAATATCCTTAATTTGTTTATATTTGTGACGTCACAAGCCACGCCCCCTTATCAATGACATCTTCATTGTCACGTCACGAGGCACGCCCCTTTCTCAATGACGTCATCAATGGCTGGAAATTTAAAATTATAGATGGCGGATGGAGGGAAATTTTAAAAATTAATGATAGTGGATGGAGAGATACTTAAGAAAATTAACGATGACGACTGGAGCAAAACATTAGAAAATCTAAGACGTCAAACTGCGCTCGCATAGATATTTTCTGTCAAGCACGGAACATGCACTGACGGAAAAAGATGAAAGCACTAAAATGTAGCTGATGTAGAATAATGAAATTTCGGGCAGACATTTGTCTGCGTAGCATATTTACGTGGTTAGCATCCCAAGATCACAGCTTAATGTAAGTGCGAGGCAAGTCAGTGCAAATGTGCAATTTTACATGAGTAATCGATCGTCTGAAGCAAATGAATGAAAGCATGCAAACGTGCATTCATTGTATTATACAGGTGCCAGATGTCGAATTTGTGAGATGAAGTTGACGTCTGTTGCACTCGGTCGGTTAATACACGGTCGTTTAATGCTGATTGTCGATGATGCTGGAGTTGTCGTCTGATGATGACCCATATGTCTTCGACTGGACACAGCTCTGGTGATCGAGCAGGCCAAGGCAACAGATCCATGCTATTTAGAGTATGTTGGGTCACAACAGCCGAATCACCAGACTGACGTAGAAACGCGCAGTCGAGGTGCGTGGGATAACCACGAGAGTCCTCCTGCAGTCACGCAAAATCCCACAACATGCGATAACTCAAATTGTAGGTACAATGTGTCTAGCACGCAGATAGGTTGGTTCCAAGCCCTCAATTGGCCTCCTTCTAACCAGCACACGGCCATCAATGGCACCGAGGAAGTACCCGGTTTCATCAGACGACAACGGAAATCCGCCCTAGCCTCGAATGAGCTCTCCCAGGACATCACTGAAGTGGCAGATGGTGAAGATTTGGATTCAGTGGAATGCACAGTACAGGGCTTCTGACTTGCAGTAACCGATGTGTTACAGTTCGTTGTGTCACTGTGGTGCCAACTGCAGCTCAAAATGATGATGCAGATGCAGTACGATGCGCTAGAGCCTCACATCGAACACATAATGCTCTTCCCTCTCGGTTGTGCCACGTGGCCGTCCCGATCCCGGTCTTCTTGCGACCTTAAGTTCCTGCGACCACCGCTGCCAGCAGTCATGTACAGTGCCTACGCTCCTACCTAGTCTTTCCGCAAAATCGCAAAAGGAACATACAGCTTTTCAGTAAGGTCTTGATAATGGCGTCTTTGTCGTCCTAAAGGCGTTCTTGACTATCATCAACAACACATTGCGTCCAGTTTTAAAAATATCTAATGCTCGCGACCTTAACAGCGTGTATTTAAAGCAAATCTCGTATGTATCCTTTGACCCCCACACCATAATTACTGATTCAGTTTAATTATTTAAGTTGTGTCTCTGTAAATTTTCAGGACATACACGTCTACTTCATAACAGCACACTGAACAAACATGGTGGAAGGTTAATAATGTCGTACTGTTCAAAATAATGGGTACTTGTCTGATAAAATTCTTTTTCGTTGTTTCTCATGATTCGCGTCTATGGGTAAACTTTTTCGCTTACCTATATAATATTTGCTAAAATGTGGATATGTAGGAGTTTACCGGTGTGATCTTGTTGTGTAAGTTCTAATCCGAACATTCAACCCTTTTCAGTTTTCACTTTTCTTCTATATTATTGAAATAATTTTACAAATTTTAAACAGCACTCTTTATTTGTTGTTCACAATCGTAAAAAGAAACTGGAACACTATTGTTTAGGTATAATGGGCTTCACTTGCCCAAATTTGACCACATGCGGCCATACACAACCTCTCGACGAACTACTCCAAAGCAACTAACTTACTTTACGCACTGATAGTCCATAGATTGTTAACAACAAAGATAACAACACAGAGGTCAAAGATACTTACATTCCTCTCTCCGAATTACTACCAGTTATACCTTTTTCGTATTTTCTTGCATGACCAGTATTTAGATACTTTTCAGAATTCTGTAAAGAACTTCGAAATATTGTAAGTTAAACACTTAACTAATTTTTTGTATTAATAAGCGAAAAAATTCAGAGCCAACAGATTATTTTGAAACATCTGTGCACCACTTTGTGTGTGTGTGTGTGTGTGTGTGTGTGTGTGTGTGTGTGTGTGTGTGTAGATTAAGGAAATTAATTTTGATAAATAATACAGTGCATACTTTTGAACGTTGCCGGCTTCAGCAGCGTTTGTATGTACCGTACTGTGATTGGCAATATAAATTCCTTACCAGTGCCTTCACGCTTTTTTATTTAAAATGATCGCTCCCAGCCGTATTTAATTTTTTAAAATTTCCAGCTATCCGCGGTATTTAAATATTAATTTTCCCATTATCCACCATATTGGTAACGTCACGGAAAAAAGCGTGACGTCATGGATAAGAGGCTTGGCTTATTGGTTGACAAACACAAATAAATTAAAACTTTTTCACTATACGGTCCTAAGAATACATTGCAGTAGCTTGATCATCTTACCGAGCAGATCAAGGGCCTGCATGCCAAGATTTATGGCGTACGGAAATAAATTAATTGAAGCTTTGTATTTATTTTGGGATGTACGAAAGAGTATTAAGAAGGCTAGCTGAAAAGTAATACCTACGAATTACCTATGCAAAAACTCTGAAAGCATTTTAAATACAACAAACGTTATTATCATTCTACTTCTTTACTCTTCTTGTCTACATATCTGCAGTCCTATGCCTCCATATGGCCCTGAACTGTAGGGTGTAAAATGTCGGTGTGTAACGTAACTATGTGGGTGCGTGAGAACACTGTGCTGTGATCTAGTTTCGAATGTGAAGAATCCACGCATGGCGCACCTTGTTCTTGAGTCCCTAGTTGGTCCCATCCGAATTTCATCAGTTTCGAGAGCTTAAAGAACACCTTCGAGAACTTCACTTTGACAGTGATGAAGTTGTGCAAGCAGAGGTGTGGTTGTGGCTCCGTCAACCATGTCAACATTTCTATAATGATGGCATTAACAATCTGGTTTCTCGTAGAGAGAAATGTTCTCGTCGCCAGGGTGATAACGTTGAGAAATAAAATGCAGACTTGAAGAGTAAAGATGCACATCTACACCTACATCATTCTCCGCAAGCTACCTAATGGTGAATGGTGGACGGTACCTTTGGTGCCACTATCTGATCCTTCCAATCATGTTCCACTCGTGAATAGTGCGTGGGTAGAATGATTGTCGGTAAGCCTCTGTATTGGCTCAAATTTCTCGAATTTTCTCCTCGTGGTCAATACGCGAGATGTTTGTGAGTGGGGAAGGGGGGGGGGGGGAAGTAATATGTTGTCTGACACCTCCTGAAAAGAGCTATCCCGAAATTCAATAGTAAATCTCTGTGTGATGCACAACGTCTCTCTTGTAACGTCTACCAGTGGAGTTTGTTCAGCGTCTCCGGTGCGCTCTCTCGCCAGCTTAACGATCCCGTGACGAAACGCTTCACTCTTCGTTGGATCTTCTCTATCTCCTCTATCAGTCTTACCTAACAGGGATCCCATGCAGATGAACAAATCTGAAGAATCGAGTGAAGAAGCACCTGATAAGCCACTCCTTTCGTCGATGAGTTACATTTCCTTACGAGTCTTCCGATGGAACTTGTGTCTGCTTTTGCAACTATCTATTTCTATGATCATTACACTTAAAGTCGCACTGGATATTTACTTCTGGATATTTTACGGCAGACGCTGTCTCCAGCTGTTTGTCATCAATAGTGTAGCTGTAGATTAGTGGATTTCTTTTCCTACGTATATGCGATATGTCTGCGCCATTCAGCAATTCTCTGCAGGGCGTTCTACCGATTCTTACTGTCTTCTGGCGTTGCTACTTTGGTATAAACAACTGCATCATCTGCGAATAGCCTTAAAGAGCATCCGATGCTTTCTACTAGGTCATTGATACATATTGTGAACAGCAACGGTTCTATCACACTTCCCTGTGGCACTCCGGATATTACCTTTACATCTCTCGATTGAGTTCCGTTTAGAGCGACGTGTTGAGTTCTATCTGCAAGAAAGTCTTGAATCCTATAGCAAGTTTGCTCCGATACTCAGTAGGCTCATATTTTCTTCATTAAACGGCAATGCGGGACGCTGCCAAATGTTATTAACGAATGTTAATAACGATGGTTTTATTTTAAAAATTTCACATAAAAAATCGGAAACATTGCTTTTCAGTACGTTCTCTTAATAGGAAGCGACTGTGTAGAACTGAACAGCAATGCAAACACAGATCAAGCTCTGAAACAAATGTGACTGTCACGGCAGTGTCAATGGTGATTAAGCAAAGGTCGACTTTTTTTCGTGGGGCCTACTGTACAGAAGTAGCGGGAGTGTGATGCTCAGGCTTACGTGTTAGTAATGCCAGTAGGTGCACAGAGAGGAGAATCAGTAACTTCACTCGTGTACTTTGAACGTAAGTCAGCCTTCCACCAGCTGTCAAAAACAGTTTGATGCCAATTAATATCGACAGCTAGAATGACTGAAACATTTTTATAATTAAAATGGTAGTGGGCGGTTACAGTCTGCAACAGAGAATGTCCTGAATTGAAACCTCTTGGCAGATTAAAAGCGTCTGTCAGATTAGGGCTGGAAACTGGCATGTTTGTGAAGGTAACAGGTTTCATTTACGATATGCTACATGTTTCCATCTACCAGGAAGTTTTGCGTTAGGTAAGTGCACGTATTTAGCACCGAAGAAGATTGTCTTAAATTAACTAAAATCTGTAATAAATATGATGTTCCTCCATATATAAGATCGGAATATTGGCAAGTGATTGGCTATGTCGAATCATAAATCTTTATATAAGTGTACTGTTGCTAACAATAGATCAGTTTTGATTCTGCCCTCTGAGTACCACCAAAATGAAAAAGAAAATATAGTTTTAAAATTTTTCACATAATTAACCCTTATCAATACAGTAAGAAAAGAATTTAAGATAAAACAGGAAAAAAGTAAACATTCAGTTGTTTAAGGAGGTGGCTTCACTTTCAAATATACTTTAAAACTTTTTCCAAAAAGTATCTTTTATTACCATAGAAAGCAAAAAATGAAGGAACAAACTGGGAAAAGATAAGCACTCAATTGTTTTAAGGAGGTGATTTTACGTTGGAACCACAAGCACATAAAATGTTTTCAACCATGTTAGATATGTTATATATGTGAAAGCAAATTCGCATTTTAGCAAGACACATTCCCACACTTGAACTCTTTGCTCTACTATGAAGCCATAACAGCTATAACAAATTATCGTCTAAATATCATGCAAAAATGGACCTAAAATTTAACAGTTTTTGTGTCAAAACTATATACTGCCCCATAATTAGTTTCACTGTCACTGGCGCCTATTAAAAAGAAATCTCCTACAATAAAAACACTACCTTCCAGCAGACTGTTGCTTTGAACGCTGTAAGTCACTGTTATAGCGAACTACATTCTCAGAAGTACCTTGGTGTACCACCAGATTTCTGTGTTTTGCATAAGCATTTTAGGACCACTCTGAAGGTAATGGTAGTTCGAAAAATTAATAATAAAAGTAAAAGTATGACAATAAATTAGTGGTTTTAGGCAGACACCACCAGTACTCAGGGGGCTAATGACAATATTTCACCAGACAATATTTTTTTTCTTGAAATATCGTTGAGATTAGTCATTCAAAAACTAGCTGGTGAGAGGTTACGATGAGTGTGGCGACACTAACAACTAAAGATGTAGAGAAAATACTATTAACATCGACATTTTAGAAGAAAATCCAATAGAGCAGATGCTCTTTTCTATTTGTGTTCTATTTCCCCGATTAACTTCTTTTGAGGCATTAAATTGTACTTCCAGTACTGTTTACATCTGATTATTCACCAAATGCAATGCTTTGTATAGTTGGAAATTAGCGTAAAACTTCATAACCTTCACATTATTCTCATTTCTGGACAGTTTTCTGTTCTGTTTTGTTAGGGTACTCAGAAATGGGGTTAGCTACATGGAAAAGGAAGTAAATTAACTTTTTATGGTCTCATTTGTGCTGGAGAATTTCTGTCAATTATTAACAAACGACTGGCGAGACCTGTGAGCTAGTGGCTTTGATACATAGCCACTAAAAGGCAAAGTGCGATGTCAGTCCCAGGGCAGCGCCGTATCCCTTCACAGATCCAGTAAGTATAGGCTTTTAAATTATAGCCATGAGTGATGAATCAACAATCTGTTTCCTCGTGACACTATTTTGGAGTGAGAAGTTTATATTATTAGATCACTAGAGTCAAAGCTGAAGTTTAATATTGGATTTATCCCAGATATTCCCGAAATGCAGTTTTTGAAAATGATTTACTCGATATCGGTTTTCAGTCTTTTCAGAACATCTCAACCTAGGCTCCCCCGCTTCGATGGATCGTTGCCAACACATTAACGAATCACTGAAGGAGCCGTGGAGGCCGTCAACAGGGATCCCCTTCAGTGTGGTCGTCGAACCTGCTTTTACTGCCTCCAGTGTCCCATGCCGAGTTTCTTTCAGTGTTCTTTTGATTCTTGGGAACAAAAGAAGACCGCTGATACCACATCGGGGCTCTACGGCGACTAGAGCATGTCTGCCGCATCCATTTTGGCCAGAAGACGATGTGATTTGACGCACTGTGACGGTGCTCCATCTATTCGTTGTGAATATCTTTTCTGATGCGTCGGAACCTGCTGTGCAACCGTTTGAGCATTTCACAGTAAAACTCCTACTTTACTCTTTGTCCTTGAAGCACAGATTCACTGTGAACTTCACCTTTTCTGTCAAGAAACACAATGAGCATTGCCTTGATTAACGATTTGCTCATACTTGGCTTTTCTCAGGCGAGAGACCCCCTGATGTGCCACTCGCTGCTCTGAGGCTTTGTTTCGGGATAATACTCAAAAACCCACGTCTCGTCCCCTGTGATCACTCTGTCCTAAAATTCTGGGTACATCTCGTAGCGCTCATGGAATTTCTGGGACTTCAACAAATGTTGCTCCTTTACCTCACCCGTCAGAAACTTTGGCACCATTTTTGCGCAGACTTTTCTCGTTTGAAGACCTTCAGTTAAAATGCGGTGAACAATTGTTTTGGCTATTCCACACCCCTCTCCAATCATCAGTACACCTCGTTATCGGCTTATGTTCACAACGTGACGCACTCTTGGCGCCGAGTCGTCCGTTTGTGGTGTCGTTGTGTGTCCCGAGTGGCCGTCGTCGACAGACTCCCGACCTCGTGCTCCATGAAAGAGTCGCTTTAATTCATCATCCTCAACTGCACTCTGGCGACTGACACTGGTCACTTTTCGGAGCTTAAATACCACACCAACTTCTCCGCTCATAGCACCGCCCTGCCAGCCAGCATTCCGAACTACCAAAAATCATACTGGGAACTTTCGGATCAGACCTTGTGTACTGGTATACTTACGGTCATGTTTGAGCCCACTTCTCAGAGCTGCGGAGTTCCTACTGGCGTAAGAATCAACTGATGAACATATTCGAACGAGGCAATTAAATAACAAGTAGGTGTTATCGTCGCAAAAATGTGCATCAATTAATTGATCTTATGAACTTCAGGTCGTTGAGGAGGACTGGGGGACGGCTGAAGCTCGGATTTATGTTGTGAAAGGGCAGCTTTTCCGTCTCCGATTGTGACTATCGCCCCTTTTCCACTGTTAGTGGTTACTGTGGTACCCACCTGACAAAAAGTAGTTAAACTACACGGCTAAACGAAACTAAGTTTTTCAAATACTTGAAACTGTATCTGTACTGCTTCTAAATTATTGTAAGCAGCCAGTAACATTTCATGTGAAAATAATTTTAACACCATAGTCATAAAGGGGTGTATGTAATCTGCAGCCAGTGCAAGATACTCCTTGGCCATCATGGTGCCTTGCGTCAAGTCCACTGGACCCATGGATGTTCCCCCAGAGCATAATGGAGCCGCAGCTAGCTTTCCAACGTCCTGCCGTACATATGTCAAGGAGCTGTTCGCCTGAAAGACTACGCATTCGCACCCTCCCATCAGCATGATGAACAAGGTACTGGGTTTCACCAGATTACATAACATCCTGCCACTGCGCCAGTATCCAGTGCCTATGGTCACGTGCCTATCTCAGTCATAGTTGCCGATGTCATGGGTTAACATTAACCTATGCATGAGTCGTCGGCTGTGGAGGCCTCTCGTTAGGAATATTGGTGCACTGTGTGTTCAGAGACACTTGACCTCCACCCAGCGTTAAGGTCACATGTTAGTGCCACCTCAGTTCGCTGCTTGTTCTGTTTTACAAGTCAGCCGAACCTACGACGTCCGACAGTTCTAATGATGGGTGGGCGCCCAAGCCCACGACATTTGAACGTCGTTTCACCTTGGTTTCGCTACGTATTGCAGACACACCACACGACCCCTCGAACATCTGACATATCGTGAAGTTTCCGATACGCTTGTGCCGAGCCTCCAGGCCATCACCGTCTCCTTCGGTCAAACTCGGATAGATAGCGCCCCTTCCCTATTCTCCTTAGGGACACCACGGTCACTGATACTACATGCACCGTGCGTGTCTCTGACTAGAAGTAATTCCTCGGCAGATGACGCTGCTACCACCTGGACGGGTTTATGTCGAAAGTACGTCGGTGGTCATAATGTTGTGGCTGATCAGTCTATATGGTTAATAGACCAAGTAAGGCCTATGCTGGATTTGAGTAAACAAGGGCAGACCGAGACAACAACGCTACAGTGACTGGTGGGAAGATATTACGGAATACGCAGGAAAAGCAACTGTAGAAGGAAAATAATCATACAAGTGGTAAAATGCAGAACGAAAAGAAAGTAACTCGAAGATAAGTACACTTATTAATAGATTAGATATGGATAAGGTGAGATATCGAAAGTGATATGAGTCATATTTCTTTAGGCTCCACCAACGTGCAGTTTCTGTGTGACGTCGATCAACTTTGTTAGAAATAGTTGATTGGAAGTGACACATACGAAGTAGAAAACAACACTGATTTAATTCTCGCAATGACGATTAACTTCGTTAGAAATAATTAATTGGAGGTGATACTAAAATAAGATGAGAACAACACATTTTATTCTCGCATACTATATTAGTTTTTAAACATTAGAACTACTCGGTAAAACTGCTGTACATACAGGTGGAAAATGAATTGCTTCACACTGGTCTTTTTCAAGATGATGATGTAATCTGCGACGCGTCTCGTAAACAAGCAGGGCAATTTCACACTCTACAGGACAATTTCCATATATTAGTCAGATGTATCTGTTGTTGTAATACGTCATACTGTTGGTATGCAGACACTTGCTACAGATTAATTCGTTTGGTTTGTTTCACTCAACTGTGAAAAATCGCGTTATATGGGACATGTATTTGGTAAGAAAACTATTTTTTGATGCTCGCTTCATTCTTTCTTACAGTGTAGACCTCTGCGTGGGAATGGACAGTGTCATATTTACAGCAGCAATTAAAGAAAATGCAGGAAAAGAGAATAGTGCAATAATAGAGAATATAATACATTTGCCTCAACACAGGAGAGATATCTGATGCCTCGGCGAATTGCTTGTCGTCCATCTGTACATTGTAATATAATCCGATCCATGCTCTATCGTTGACAATGTACGACTGACACTACAGGAGCCGGCCGCAGTGGCCGAGCGGTTCTAGGTGCTTCAGTCTGGAACAGCGCTAACGCTACGGTCGCAGGTTCGAATCGTGCCTCGGGCATGGATGTGTGTGATGTCCTTATGTTAGTTAGGTTTAAGTAGTTCTGATTTCTAGGGGACTTATGACCTCAGATATTAAGTCCCATAGTGCTCGGTGCCATTTTTTTAACACTATAGGAAAATAATCGTGACAAACGTCGCAGTTGTGCACAATTGAAGGACTCGGCGGAAGAAAATGTTAACCAGCAAGAGCATATTTTGCATTACTAAAGGTAATACGTTTGATTCAATTCAAAGACGAGAAAATAAATAAATTATGGCAAAGCAATTTATATTGTAAGCAACATTTTCTAGCTGTATGAAACTACTGGTCAGCAGTATATAGTGCATTCGAAGACAAAACAAATAAAGTAGTGAGACTGAATTCTACTATTTTGTAGGTTACCATTTTCGCCCGCCTTCCCATTCATTTCAGATCTGAAGGTGACAACGAAAGACACAATTTGGGTATACAATCATCGAAGAGAATAGGTACTATAAGCTTTCATTTTAAGCTTCCATTGTGTATTTGGACGTAATGAATTTGTACGGTTCACTCCTGAACGTATGAAGTTCTATTATGAAAGCTTTAGTAAAAAAGAAAAAAAGGGGCCAGATCCACAGTAGAACTTTAAAGAACAACGAAATCATCTCTGGTTTTTTGTTCATTGAACTTAACTAGCACGTTTGGAAACGTTTATTAAGTTTGTTTAGTACTATTAGTTTCAAAAATTGTAGTTAGATGACATAGATGTGGTCGAAATAAATTGTGACTTTAACGGTAGATCATCTCGGATTTTAAGAGACGCTGAACCGTGCTCATAACATACATTTCTATTGCAGGAAGGTCTGTAGTAGATATAAGGAGCATTCAAAACGTTTCTGTTTGTTGTGTTCCTACCGCATTTATGCAACCGAGCGCGACTCCGAGGCAGGTAGACAAGAGGATAGGGTGGCCTTCTAGCGGAAAGTTTTCGATCGCCCCTTATATATTGAATTCTTAGTAAACTCTAACATTTATAACCCATGATAATTTTTAAGCGCCAGCAGTGAAGTTGCTGGTTTACTTATTGCTGTCTTCACCCATGTATCTCTCATTATTGTCATGAACTATCCTGTTATGTTAGACTCTTTAAAAGGTATGTTCCACATAGGAAGAGGTTGCTTCAGATTCCTTACCTATGCATTTATTTAGGCACAATGCTATGGGCTTTGGCACGCTTGTCAGTACCTAGTCCACATTTTTCAATTCTTCATTGTCACTCTTGAAAGAATATATGACTTTCATCATCACTGGATAGGTACATTATACTGCCTATCTATAGCCTCCATTCTGTGAATCACAGCTAGGAAAATAGTAATTTATTGATATTCTCATTACCAGAAATGGTTTATTCTTCCTCGATTTTGATACTAGTTCACTCAGTGATAACAAAGTAATTGTTTGAGAGTGCCTTTTCACTGGCAGAAAAATGCGCATTAATTGGAATCATACTATGACCACTCCTTCTAAACCATTTCACGAATGGAACCTATTACGGTACATTTCAAGTCGTTATTCAGCTTTTCGGTAGAGTATCAAACTATGCTGTACATAGTCAAATTCAGCCTTGCGGTCTTTAGATAGTTCTTCACGCCACACAACTATTGTTACCTAATCACTACCAAGGTCGTGAATCCTAAGATTGTATACACGTATTTCTCTGCAGTAGTAGGCCACATTATCCGAAATGTCAAGGAAAGTTAAAGTAATTTCCAAATCAAAACTCACAATCTTTCCCGTGCACTTCGTCCACTGCATTTCTCAGGCTCTCTATTGCTATCTGCGATCTCTGAAAATGTAGCTGATCAGCGTTTTCATTTGTTTTCATTTGTCCTGCAATTGCAATTTGATTATCAGTGTGAAATATATGGCGTATCTGACAGATCTGAGTTGCTGGAATATGGAAATAAAAGCTGACAATCTTAATCAAAACATTCATTAATGGACTGCAATTCCATATGCTGTAATTACTCTCGATACTGATATCCAAATTTTTAATTTAAAACTAAGAATATAAAACCATGTAATAAACTGTCACGTTCATGTTTGCTTTTATCTTAATCAGAATCTCTGTAACATGAAATTCCTAACCACACTCCGCACGGTCCCAAACATTAAGGTGATGGTCCATTATAGCAGTGAAGAAAGATATCTCAGTTCTTTGAACAACAGAAATTTGGCAGCGGATAACGGTGGAATAAATAATAAAGGATGCGCTCCTACATCACACAAGTCTGTCTCGGTTACCATCAGCGATGCATATCTTAAAAATGGCAAAGTTTAACAAGGTCATCTTACTGTAACATTAAGTAATAGCATTTTACTGTGCAATGTAAACAGGGAAGGATGTAGAACTAAAATCTTATTCCGTTCGAAATAATTAATATAAAGAAAGCTATTTAGGAGCTTAATGAGGAATACTTATAACTGATACAAGTTCTATCACAAGTTATCTTCATGAGGTAGCTGTCTAGCTTATAACAGTTTGAAATGAAGTGAACTAGCCTTGAGTTCACCTATTTACGTTGCTCACAAAGATAATATAGTATTTCTGATGAATTACATATTTATAACATTGGGAATTTTGTTTATAGTACAAAATATTTCAAAATATCACTTTGGTGACTCATTCCCTTTGAACCTGTACACATTTTTGCCGTCAATTTTCAGAGCATCCACACCGCTTTACGGAAGCTGGAAGCAGGCCGAATCTATTTTTCTTTGACAGAGTAACTGATATTAATTGTCACTTGTTGAGAGATCTAAGTTTGTATTTCGCTTTTCCTAAAAACGGTGGAAACTTATTGTAGTTTATTGATGTAAACACACATGTTACTGATGAACAAAGAACGGACTCAGACGCCACCTATCACTTACTTCAGAAATTCTAAACAGCAAGCAAGCACCCAGACTCCCCCCTTCCATCCACAAACTACACTTGACGGTTTAAAGTCAAGAGTAGTTTTAAAGTCCAAACTCTGCAAAGTTTAGCAGAAGTTCGCAATATACAGCATACTTCAATGCGAGATGCTTTTAATAATTTCCACTACGAAACTCTGTCTCGAAATCAGGCAGAAGACCCAAAGAGATTCTGGTCGTATATAAATCACACCAAGGGCAGGGCGCAATCAATACTTTCATTTCAGAGTGAAGTCACTGATGACTTATTCTAAAACAGGGTTATTTAACACGGTTTTCCGCAACTCCTTCACTAAAGAAGACGAAGTGAATGTTCTTGAATTCCAATCAAAAATAACTGCCAAGATGAGAAACATAGAAGTAGAAATCCTCGGTGTAGTAAAGCAGTTTCAATCACTTAATAAATGCAAGGCTTCCGGTCCAGATTGTGTACCAGTGAGCTTCCTCTCAGAGTATGCAGATACGATAGCTCCATACTTAGCAATTATATACAACTGCTAGCTCACAGAGATATCTATTCCTAAAGACTGGAGAATTGCTCAAGTCACTCCAATACCCAAAAAGGGAAGTAGAAGGTACCCGCTGAATTACAGGCCCATATAACTAACATCGACTTGTAGTAGGGTTTTGCAACATATAGTGTATGCGAACATTATAAAGTGCCTAGAAGGAAACGATTTACTGACACATAATCAGCACGGATACAGAAAGTATCGTTCTTTCGAAACACAACAAGTTCTTTATACTCATAAAGTAATGAGTGCTATCGACAGGGATGTCAAATTGATTCCATATTTTTAGATTTCCAGAAGCCTTTCGACACCGTGCCTCACAAGCGCCTTCTAACCAAACTGCGTGTCTATGGAATATCGCCTCAGTTGTGCGAAAGGATTCGTGACTTCCTGTCTGAAAGGTCACAGTTAGTAATAATAGACGGAAAGTCATCGAACAAAACAGAACTAATATCAGGCGTTGATCAAGGAAGTGTTATAGGTCCTACATTATTCCTGATCTATATTAACGACATAGGAGACAATCTGGGTAGCCGTCTTAGATTGTTTGCAGATGATGCTGTCATTTACCGTCTTGTAAAGTCATCAGATGACCCACGCGAGTTGCAAAGTGATTTAGATAAGATAACGGTACTGTACGAAAAGTGGCAGTTGACACTGAGTAAAGAAAGGTGTGAAGCTATTCACATGACTACTAAAAGAAATCCGCTAAATTTCGATTACGCGACAAGTCACACAAATCCGATGGCTCTAAATTCAACTAAATACTTACAATTCCCAGTAACCTAAATTGGCCCGTTCACATGTATAATGTTGTGGGTAGAGCAAACCAAAGACTGCGATTCATTGGCAGAACACTTAGAAGCAGAACCGGTCTACTAAAGAGACTGCTTATACCACACTTGTCCGCCCTATTCTGGAGTTTTGCTGAGCGGTGTGGAATCCGCATCTGGTGGGACTGACGGATGACATCGAAAAAGTACAAAGGAGGCCAGCTCGTTTTGCATTATCGTGAAATAGGGGAGATAGTGCCATAGACATGATACATAAATTGGAGTGGCAATCATTAAAACAAAAGCGTTTTTCGTTCCGATAGGATCTTCTCATGAAATTTCAATCACCACTGTTCTGCTCCGACTTCGAAAACATTCTGTTGGCACCCAGCTGCAAAGGGGCAAATGTTCATCACAATAAATTAAGAGAAATCAGGGCTAGCAGAGAAAAATTTAAGTGCTCATCCTTCTCGCGTGCCGTTAGAGAGTGGAACGGTACGGAGACAGCTTGAAGATCGCTCATTAACCCCTCTGCCAGGCACTTTATTGTGAAAACAGAGTAATCTCGTTGATGTAGATGTAGATGCCTGTTGAAATCTACATCCACTCGCACGTACTTAGTGTAATCAAACCTTAACCTCAATCTGTAATCTTCCCCGAACATATTCTCTTGCGTTACGAATTAACTATTCACTAATACAGTAAGATAAATTATGTCAATCGATTGCTTGTTTTTGATCAAGTTGTGCCACAAACTTCTTTTCTCTCCTGTTCGATTAAATACCTCTTGATTAGTTACCCGATTCTCATTTCAAAAGCTTTCATTCTCTTCTTATCTTTTGTCGTTATAGTCCAACTTTCATTTTATTTTATACTTCAAAAACTCTTCCAGAAGTGTTTTTCAACACAATAAAGTTACATTAACAGTGAAAACGTGTGGTACATTTTTAGCGAAAATTAGCGCAAATCTCACCACACGGGAAATCTGGATAACAGACATAAGTAATGGTCATGGTTGACTAAGCTCAGACTCCCAACATAATGGCAGATATCGGGCTATCAATAACGAATACGCCCTTCTCGGGCACTAAAGCACAATTATTCACCCTGGCACTGAAAATTTTGCACTTATTATTCATATCTGCTACCTTCTAGTATCTCCAGGATTCTTCCATGTATACAACCTTCTTGCATGATTCTTGAACCAAGTGTTAGCTTGACAAAAAGGAGGGACCGGTTAGTAGAACATGTTCTGAGGCATCAAGGGATCACAAATTTGGCATTGGAGGGCAGCGTGGAGGGTAAAAATCGTAGAGGAAGACCAAGAGATGAATACACTAAGCAGATTCAGAAGGATGTGAGTTGCAGTAAGTACTGAGAGATGAAGAAGCTTGCACAGGATAGGGTAGCATGGAGAGCTGCATCAAACCAGTCATAGGACTGAAGGCCACAACAACAACATTCATGATGTGGCCGCGCGGGGTAACCGCGCGGTCTAGGGCGCATTGTCACAGTCCGTGCGGTACCCCCCGTCGGAGGTTCCAGTCCTCCCTCGGGCCGGTGTTGCCCATAGTGTAAGTTAATTTGTCTTGGATTAAGTAGTGTGTAACCAGTTTCCCGTGAGATCACCGAAGTTAAGCGCTGTCGGGCGTCTTCGGCACTTGGATGGGTGACCATCCAGCTGTTGCCATTTTTCGGGGTGCACTCAGTCTCGTGATTCCAATTGAGGAGCTACTCGACCGAATAGTAGCGGCTCCGGTCAAAGAAAACCGTCATAACGACCGGGAGAGCGGTGTGGTGACCTCCTATCCGCATTCTCAACTGAGGATGTTACGGCGGTCGGATGGTGCCGATGGGCCACGTGTGGCCTGAAGTGCTGCTTTTTAAGTAGTGTGTAGGCTTATGGACCGATGACCTAAGTAGTTTGGTCCCATCAGACCTTACCATATATTTCCAATTTATGCTGGCTAACAAGATACTGAGGTCTTCTTGGGATACGTTGTCCCACAGTTCCGCTTTGAGCACCGAGCGGAAAGGTTCTTGTTTATTTCACTTGCCGCCGCGTCGCTTGTGTGGAGTTTTCCTCGTTAGTGTTGATCTGTCTACCGAGCGAGTTGCACCGCCTTCGCTCCGCCTTTGCTGTCTGCTTATTCTCCTCTACTTGCAGCGGCATCGGCCGCTCTGCTATGGCTGCCATGGTTTGCACGCGTTTTCCACGAAACCGTACTGTGAGCTTTCCTTGCGATAAAAAACGTGACACGTTCAGCCGGGATCTCTAGCAATCCACGATTGGCTTGTCGATACAACTCATGTGAACTCTGATCAGGTCCACACCGCTTATTTAGATGCAGACGAGTTCGTGTTTTACGTGAAAGTTATGGATCACCTTCATGTTGAAACGTTACTCTCGCGACATGGTTCTCAAGTCCCGTTCAAGCATCGCGAGGGTTCTATTAATACGGTGTCACTCGCAGATGCTGAAATCGATGATACCAGTGTTCGAGAGTTCTACCTCCAGCCTGAAGTTGATGACAACTTTCTAACGAACATACTGACTCCTTATGGTAACGTGAAAAACGTACGTCGTGAACGCTGGTCTACTCAGCATAGATTACAGTGTTATAGTGGAATTCGTTCCATGGAATTGCATGTCAAACGGAATATTCCATCACATTTACAAGTGTGGGGTTACCGCGTCCTTGTCATGTATACTGGTCAAGAGGGAGCCAGCATCCTATGGAAGAACAGTGGACACCATCGGTCTAATTGTCCGCTCAGGGGTTATGCATTAAATCTGTCATTAGTGCAGGGTCGCAAATTGACGGTAGCTGATTTTGTTCATCCCATTACCGCCATCGGCCTTACTTCTGCTTCGTATTATAATGAACAAAGTCAGATCTGGTAATCTTATCAATGAATCTCCGCCTTTACCTCCACGACAGGTTCAGAATCCTATTGGTCCCAGGATAGAACCCATAACAGCGACAAACAAGCGACGTCGCACTCAGATTGCTGATGGTGAGGATTTGGCTGTGCCTCCTGCGTCAACCTCCTCCGCATCGATTCTGTCCGCTGCTGCTCTGCCAGCCGCAGTGGCCGGGCGGTTCTAGGCGCTACAGTCTGGAACCGCGCGACCGCTGCGGTCGCAGGTTCGAATCCTGCCTCGGGCATGGATGTTTGTGTTGTCCTTAGGTTAGTTAGGTTTAAGTACTTCTAAGTTCTAGGGGACTGATGACCTCAGCTTTTAAGTCCCATAGTGCTCAGAGCCATTTGAACCATTTGAACCCTGCTCCTCTCGATGCTATGATACCTCCCATCCGTGGTACGGTGAGTGGCGAAGGAGTTATTTCCAGCATCCCTCCTGCTCGCGAAGTGGCTCCTACTGAGTTGCCTGTCTGTAGAGAGAGAGTCTCGCGGTTCGTCTTTGTATCTTCCGTTACAGTCTGACACGATGCAATGCCCTCCTCTTCCTTCGTCTTCAGCCGCCGACGGTTTCCTGCAGAAACAGCGTATACAACCTGACCGTGTGGTGGCAAGTAAGATATCTCAGAAAAAAGGTTGTGATGACAGGAGTTCTGGTTCCCCGATGTCTGATTCCTATGTGGATTCCGCAATGGACCTTGACTCCCAGCTGTGTACCTAATTCTACTCAGAGGTTCCGTACATTCCTGTCCAACTATGATGAATGACCCAAGCCTAAACGTTCCTTTCCTTAAACGTTAATCGTGTGGAATCAGAATTGCGATTGGCTTCGCTGCGTCAGTTCATTTATGATTCATGTGTAGACACAGTTTTCTTTCAGGAGGTGTTATTTAGTCATTTCTCCTTACACGGTTTTGGTATGATCTTTAACCCGAATATTTTACGGGGACCGCCTTCTTCTTTCGCGAAGGTATTCGTATTGCTGAGGTGGAAATGTAGGATTGTGGCAGGGTCATAGGTTGTCAACTTTTTAAGCTTATTTTGGTTCTTTTACATGCCCCTTGTGGCACTGGTCGCGCAGTGGAGCGTTCTCGTTTTTATAAAAAAGTATATTGTTTATCTGTTGCGTAAGAGTCCTCCGGGTATTCTGTTGTGTGGTGATTTAACTATCTATTTAACTCATTTTAATTTCTCTCGTGAATTACATGAACTGATCCGCTCCTTGCATCTAAAAGACGTCTCGATATATAAATACCCGACGTTAGGTAAATTTACCCACTTGACTGCGACTTCTAGTAGCGAGGTTAGATAGGTTTTACTCATCAGACTGCTTGAGAAATAGTATTGTTAATGATGAAGTCATCCCAGCTTCCTTTACGTATCACTGTGCTGTGTCCACAAATTTCAGTCTTGAACAGCAACCGGTCAAATTGTTTCACCCTCCGTGGATGTTAAACGTCGCTCATCAAGCTGACCTCTCTCTCGATGACGTGATGCGAGTCGTGTGGGAGCGTGCTCTACGTTCCACTGGGAAATACTCTTCCACCCTTGACTGGTGGACCCTGTTAGCAAAACCGAGGCTCAGGAAAATTTTGATACTTTTCTATACTGCCAAAGTGCGAGACTGTCGGAGAACTTATGAATAGTACTATTCCTTCCTGCACAAACTATATGCTGCTTCGGATCATGCCCCTCTGCGAATTGCGGATGTTAAGCGTGTAAAAGCTAATTCGTTGGCCTTCTAGAGAATGCAAGTAGATGGTTTGAAAATCCGATCGAAGCCCCGTTCATTGATGACGAAAGAACTAACTTCCTTATATCATTTGCTCCGGCATCAGACCTGTCGCCGACGGGCTTTTATTCAGTCTCTCATGACAAATGGTGGACGTATCATAACGGCGCAAGCTGATATAGTACTTATCTTACACCAGTATTAAGGAGGCATCTACGACATCGATGAGTCAAATGAAACCTTATACGACCCACTTGTCAGCATCTTGGATACTAGAATTACACCTGAACATAATGCAACGCTCTTAGCTACCTTTCAGCCTGAGGAAGTTCAGAAACTTAGTGTGGGATCACCTTCCCAAAAGTTCCTGGGTCTAGATGGACTTCCCCAGGTATCTTAAGTGCGCTTTTGGCCGTTGTTGGGTGCTACCTTTACCTCCCTTTTGTAGAGCAGTGCCGAACTAGTTAAAGGTGGGAAAAATTGTTTTAATCCTGAAACGCTCTGCACCGGCTCCCCTGATAGCTTTCGCCCATTTCCTTTCTTAAACTTTGGTTATAAGACTGTGGCGAAGGCAGTTAACAGTAGATGTCTGGTCTGGTGGAGACGGTTGTTGCAAAACATCGGAGCTGCGTACCTGGTCGTACCATTCTTATCCCAATAGTCGTGTGTTGTGACGTGGTTTCGGTTGCTGCTGCAACGTCCGTTCCTTGTGCCCTTGTTTTTTGTAGACTTCGATAAGGCATCTGATCGTACTAATCACGACTTTCTGCTTCGGATTCTGGAGGCCGTTGGTTTCATTGTTGGCACACGATGAGTGTTCTCAAATCTGTTTACGGGTATTTCGGCTTCGGTGGTTGTTAATGGTCAACTGACGCCCCCAATAAATATCCGTAGGACAGTGCCTCGGGGAAGTTCGCTGTCAATGACTTTGTTTCTGTTGTCTCTGGAGCCCCTACTTCGGATGCTAGAATCCCAGCTGACTGGTTGGACGCTTTCCGGCGGGACTATAGCTGTTCGGGCATACGCCGATTACGTGATGGTTCTGCTTCGCAATCCTGCTGAGGTATCTCGACTGAAGGCTCTAATCGATTATTTTTGTCGGAGATGAGGTGGTAAACTTAATGAAGGTAAAGGCAAGCGTCTTCACTTACAAGGGTTTGATGACTCGTTTGTTCAATGGGCTACTGCGGTGCTTCGGCATACATCATCATTCGTAGTTTCCCACTCAAAATGGCGACGCTCAACTGCAAGTCCGTTACGGAAAAAATTCA
The DNA here is from genome assembly GCF_023864345.2 of Schistocerca serialis cubense. Taxonomy (NCBI): domain Eukaryota; kingdom Metazoa; phylum Arthropoda; class Insecta; order Orthoptera; family Acrididae; genus Schistocerca; species Schistocerca serialis. The sequence continues at coordinate 446,906,841 of NC_064644.1, forward strand.
GGGGGCGATATTAGAGCATTCAAGGCGTTCGTTACTCTGTTCCAGAAAGTTTGAATACTGGATACATATGTCTTAGGCAAAGCCTATTTCGTAGCCAAAATTTATGCGCTTCCCTCGATGATGGCGAAGAAACTACAACGATTGTCTGATCGTTTCTCATGGAAGAGACATATATTTCGCTTACGATATGAGGTGATCACGAAGCCTCGTCCCTTTGTGGTGTTGTGCCAATAAGATATACGAAGGAAGACGCAGATGCTATATGTGTGACGTGCTACTTTGACGCTGACTCGAGGAACTCATATATTCACATTTCATTTATTTCTCTGTGTCGGTCCTACTAGTCTTGCACCAACTATTGATGTTCATCCAGTAAATTATAAAACATTCGTCACTTCTGTCTTGCGGAGAGCTATTTAGGGGCTGACATCCTATGTAGACCTGTCCTCACCATGAAATTCCTAAAGACTCGATGGGAAGCAGTCCCTTGCGAAACCTATTGAAAGAGAATCGCCGCATACAACCTGGACAACAGTTTGGTTCAATATCAGTCTTCAGATTTTTCCGATGTGCCTAGCGTCCTTGTGGTATAAGGTAGTAAATAACTTGATTCCAACGAACGAGCGACTTTTCCGTAATGTGCTTAGTGCAACGGATTCATGTAGTCGTTGTGCGCCGATACGATACGACATCGCCTTACTTGTGGAGGTCATATGGCAAACTGGTCTTGGATCAGGACACGTCTTGAAAACTAATTTCTATCCATGCGCTAATTATTTTAACTACAAGGAAATCAGAAGATTACAGTGAAGTATCCTAGGCAAAGTGTATAGGTGAAGCCATTGTCTTTAAATATTTTTTTCTTTCACAACACTGACCTATAGGATTTTTGCTGACAAAGACAGCTGAAACATAACCTACTCATTTACTACTCACAATGTACAAGTCCAACGCAATCTGACTTCTATACAGTGACAACATGGCTTCCAATAACTAACACAAAAGAATGGCCCTGAATTGCAAGAAATCCTAACAATAACTCATACTTCTTCATAAGTCACTTACATCACAGAAAATGTTCATAACACGAACTACAGCAATTACATCAAGCAGCAACTACTGCCAGCTAAATAAAACGATTCTAACTACTATAGACTCTAATTAGCAGGAGTCATATGGTTAGCAAAACAAAGATTTTGTTGAAGAGCAAACAAAGTATTTAGAAGATTTTACTTTACTCATGTGGAATACAGTTCCAAAAAATTATATACTTCTCAATAATTCCACTACCCAAACATTACTAATTACATCCATCCTCATTTTACATTGCATGTCCTACCAACAGTAAGTCTCCACTAAGAAAATCATGTCCAAACATTTCTCTATCCACTCGCTAACTGCTAGTACGTCCAAGCACAGATTCTCTTGCCAAGGGCACAGAGCACTGTCAGCGATACTAATGTAGTCTATAGCGCTGCCAACATACAAACATATAAAGAGGCTACTTACAATAACCGCACAAGAACGCCTGCATCGCCTCTCTTGAGATCGTGACCATATCGGTTGGACCCTAAACGTCTCAAAAACCGTATACTATTCAGATGAGTCCCGATTTCCGTTGGTATGAGATGATAAAGGTTTCGAGCGTGGCGCAGATCCCACGAGTCCGTGGACCCAAGTTGTCAATAAGATACCTTCAAAGCTGTTGTTAGCTCCATAACTCTGTGGGCTGTGTTTACATGGACTGGACTGTGTCCACTGGTCACATTGAACAGATCATTGACAGGAAATGGTTGTATCCGGGCATTTGGAGACTATTCGGAGCAGTTAATGGACTTCACGTTTACGAACAAAAACGGAATTTTTATGGATGACAGCACGCCAGTGGGCTACAATTCTTTGTTGTTGTCCTGAAAAACATTCTCGGTTATTCGAACGAATGAACTCGCCATCCATATCGTCCAACAGGAATCCCAGCGAGAGGTCAGTTCGTGCACAAAAGCCTGCAACGGCAGCACTTCCGCAATTATGGACGGCTCTAGAGGCAGCATTGCTCAATCTCTCTGCAGGTGATTTCCACACAATTTAGAGTTTTCGGGCAGAAGGAGGTCTGACACGATATTTGGAGTTATCCCATTCCTTACGTCACTTTAGTGTATAATGTACTACGTTTAGAAGTTGTCGATAATAACCATTTGAATTTTTGAACACAGTCTGTTGTAGCTTCAATGAATTCATCTGAATATGTTTTCTGTATCCATTACATAACAGAAGACAGGATTATTACTAGTGGCTGACGTGATCTCACTATTTTACTGTATCTGAATTTTCGACGTGTTATTGTGGAAGCTCATAAGACCTTAGTGGAGCGGACATATCAAGAGGGGAAAACGAATATGTAATCAGGCTTATTAGATATCGTAGTAAACATTGCAGGATTACTGAAGATAACAAAGAATATACAAAAAGTAGCACCTATCACAGATTTTAGAGCAAAAATCTAGGAGAGGTCAACTGTTAATGGTCTGTCGATGATCAAATCATCGGAAAACAAGCTAACAACTGCGCCAACTCGCACAGACTGAAGCTCTAACTATTGCCACCACTGTAACTGATGCATCGGTTCCACTGTGTCATGTTTCAGAACGACCAGTCATTCGGGACGGAGGTATAGTGCTTCTTAAAATGTTCTGTTACTTGCTGAAAAAGTCGCCGTAAGTTTATAATTGAGAAACCACAGAGATCACATTTACCTTTTAACCAGTTTCTAAGTTCTGTGTGATACTGCTTGATTTTTGTGAGCCTCAGATTAGTGTACATTGTCGGTTCACCGAAACATTCAGAAATAACCGTACAATATTAATAAAGACAACTACCGAATTAAGACTTGTCTATTATGTATGTTTTATTGCACGTGTGTGGTTAGAGACTTCGGAAAGTGAGTTACTCACGTCGTTTGACGTTAATAACATTGTTATATATGAGTTCCCATCAGAAGAGAACACATTTTCCGGGTACCCTGTAAACTCAGTTCTGCTGCGGTGCGAACACCAGATGGGTCAGGAGTAGAAGTAATATGACCCGGCAACTGACATCGTACTTCTCAATTGAAGTATGCTGGACAGTACAATTCTTGTGGGCAAAATGTGTAAATTGCTGATTCACAGTGAGTTTCTGGCAGTATATGAATGAAATGCTATGTCGCGCCCAGCCGTAGCGTATTGATGCCAATTATTTGACACAGGGCGCACAGACGTTGGTGGTGGCATGTCGGGAAGTCAAAATCTTGCACAATCGGATTCACATTTTTCGGTAAGCTCGAAGAACATCGGGATGGTTCGGGATGTGAGGAGGGGCGTGGGGGATGGGGTGAAAGATATTTTCCAACGATGACGGCGATCACATTGTGGTTCTCGAATGACTCCATAGAGGGATAGAATTATACGCGTATGTAGCACGTTCCGACTGTTATTTACATATACTTGGCGACTATGCTGAAAGCTAGTGTTAAACGTACCTCTGTCACTTTTAAGCGTAGTGCGGTTTTCAATAATAGTTACTTGACCTGCCAAGTTATGTGTAACCCTTTGATTCCCCTTGTAGTAACCGTAAAGAGGCGTTTATCGTGAGAGCACTGTTTGCAATTGCTGGCGGAGGGATTGTGCTTCACTAGTTACCCTAAAATTTACAAAATTCTCCACTGCGTGAAGTTCAGCTCTCTGCTTGCTGTCTAGGTCAATTTTTGCGGGCTACATAGGAAACTCGACAGAGCTCATACAGCCTTGTTCTTGGTTACTGTATTGTATTGTATGTTAACCGGGGACCTAGAAACGACGGAGAGGCTCCGTCCCCGCCGCAGCCGCAGTGGTCCACGAAGACGACTACCTCAGTCCACTTCACCCCTCCGCCGCCCCACGTCGAACCCAGGGTTATTATGCGGTTCGGCCCCCAGTGAACCCCCCTCGGAACGTCTCACACCAGACGAGTGTAGCCCCTGTGTTTGCATGGTAGAATAATGGTGGTGTACGCGTACGTGGAGAACTTATTTGCGCAGCAATCGCCGACATAGTGCAACTGAGGCGGAATAAGGGGAACCAGCCCGCATTCACCGAGGCAGGTGGAAAACCGCCTAATAATCATCCACAGACTAGCCAGTTCACCGGACCTTGGCACAAATCCGCCGGACGGATTCGTGCCGGGGACCTGTGCTCCTTCCCATCCGGAAAGCTGTGCGTTATACCGCACGGCCAACCGGGCGGGCTTCTCCATGGTTACTTGGTGATTTCCTTTTTTAGAGACATCTTGTGCCAGTTGAATGTTAATTTTTTCGCAGCGATAATGTGGCTTTGGTATTATGTTGCTGATGTCTCGGTCTAAAATGTTGTTACGTCGTTGTCATATTTATATCTATACACATATTACGCAAGTTGCCTTACGGTCCTTGGTGGAGGATGCCTTGCACCTTATCAGTAATTCCCTTTCCTGTTTCATTCGCGAACAGAGCAATGGAAATTGTAAGCAGGCTGTTTCGGTTTTTATGTTGGTAACGCCACGTAGCGCTCTGTATGAAGATCACTGGCTGTGCTGTGTGCAGTCTGTGGGTGGTTGGCATTGTTGAAATATTCTCTATTGTAGTGGGCAGTTGGCTGTTAACAGCGCGTAGCATTGCGCAGTTAGAGGTGAGCCGCCAGTAGTGGTGGATATGGGGAGTGAGACGGCGGAGAGCGGATGATCTGGACGTGTGTCCATCAGAGAGAGTAAATTTGTAAGATTGGATGTAATGGACTGAGGTATGTATGTATATATATATATATATATATATATATATATATATATATATATATATATATGACTTTTGAACATTATTAAGGTAAATACATTGTCTGTTCTCTATCAAAATCTTTCATTTGCTTTGCCTATCAGTAGTCAGTGCCTTCAGTAGTTAGAATCTTTTATTTAGCTGTCTGTATTGGCGCTCGCTGCATTGCAGTAGTTCGAGTAACAAAGATTTTTGTGAGGTAAGTGCTTCACGAAAGGTATAGGTTATTGTCAGTCAGGGCCATTCATATGTAGGGACTTTTGAAAGTGAGATTGCGTTGCGCTAAAAATATTGTGTGTCAGGTTAGTGATGATCAAAATATGTAAAGAGAGAAATGTCTGAGTAAGTTCAGTTTTGCTCAGCCGTTTTAAAAACAAATAACGTAGAGGTTTATCAGCACAATCATTCATAAAATTTTCTAAGGGGACGTTTCGTAAGTCGACCATTAGCCGAGGATACCTCACTGGAATCTTCTGATTTTTTCTTGTAGTTTGTGTAATTAGTATAGGTATTGTTTATTGCTAGCGCGTAATTATACAGAGAATTTCCTTTGAGGTTGTAGTTTTTCATTGCTGTAGTGTAAAACAGTTCTGGCATACATACAGATTTGCACCAAGTATTTCGCAGCCGCGCTTCCAATTAATCGGATATTATTTTCAGTGCTATTTTAATGTGTTTTCTCTTTTGCTCTTCAAATTGTGCTTTTCTGTGTTATCGTGTGAAATATTGTGACAATTATGGCGTGTGAAAAACGTAACACTAGGTTGCAAAGTATGTCGAGAAATGACAGTGAAGACGAGAGTAGTGTGTTAGCGCCACCGTGTAATGAATTAACTAATGTTTAACATAGTAAATTGGTTACTGTGCATAGGGAAATGGACCAGGCAATAGATAATGGTGTAGACAGTGAAACAATTAGTGAACAGGGAAGCATTATCGATCAATCGATCGGCAACAGCTCGCCTCAGGAATCCGAAATGACAGGACACAATCTTGCAAATACTGTAGATTCAGGTTTTGCGTCCTCACCGTTTTTTCAAATAAGTCAACACAAATTTTCTGCTTTTCAAAATGCGAATATTGCTGGTTCAAATGCACTGAAGAATAGCATTGAAGAACATGTTTCAGACAGCAGTGCGTTGTTATTACAGTTAATGCTACAAATGGGACAAAGTTTACAAAAGTTAGACACAACGCTTGAACAAAAGCAGAAACAAATGGGACAAAATCTTCAAAAGTTAGACACAATGGAATCAAATCTTCAAAAGTTAGACACAATGGAACAACACCAGAGACAAGCACAGCAACAGTTAGACGCAATGGAACAAAATCAAAAACAGTCACAGCAACAGCTTCAAAAGTTAGACACCACGCTTGAACAAACACGCGAGGGTTTAACTGATGAGTTACTTAAAATCGAATCTAAATGTCAAAAAGTCTGTGATGACGTAAAAACACAAATTTGTGAGCATTTCCAACCTATTTTTTTCGCGTCATGAAAATGCATTAGGGAATCAAGAAGCAGCCATAAAGGAACTGCAAACTATTGTTCATGAAAATGACGACACCTTGCAAGCTAAAATTGACTCAGTTGCATCTACCGATTCGGTTACGCAACTTGCAAAAACTCAGGAAAACTTAAAGGACACAGTAGATACGATTCCAACACAAATGGACACTCTGAAACTTGGTTCAGAAAAAGACACTGAGGAAATCACTTCACTATCGGAGAAAGTAGCCGAACTTTTGGATCAGTTCACTAACTTAGATACAAAGGTAGATGATGATCTGAGTGACACAAGACCTGTAGCCTTCACTGACACAGAAGAGTATGAAGAAATTAAGAAATTAAAACAGAATCAGAATCAAATTAATACGCCGTTGGATAAGCAGCTGCAGCAGCAAGTCGTATACTCCTAGCTCACTCATTTGTTACATAGTTTAATTCTTAATTTCTTTGCGTGTTTTTGGTACTTGCATTGTTTAATTCATAAATTTCGGGCGTATTATAGTATTTGAGAGTTGTAGCATCGCGTTTTAGTACCTGAATAATGTAAATTCGCGTAGTCGTTTGTCTTCTGTTTTTGTTTTGAACGGCCAGTGTCGGTTGGTCACAGTTAGTGTGCTCCCTGCCGCCGTTGGATAAGCAGCTGCAGCAGCAAGTCGTATACTCCTAGCTCACTCATTTGTTACATAGTTTAATTCTTAATTTCTTTGCGTGTTTTTGTTACTTGCATTGTTTAATTCATAAATTTCGGGCGTATTATAGTATTTGAGAGTTGTAGCATCGCGTTTTAGTACCTGAATAGTGTAAATTCGCGTAGTCGTTTGTCTTCTGTTTTTGTTTTGAACGGCCAGTGTCGGTTGATCACAGTCAGGGTGCTCCCTGCCGCCGTTGGATAAGCAGCTGCAGCAGCAAGTCGTATACTCCTAGCTCACTCATTTGTTACATAGTTTAATTCTTTATTTATTTGCGTGTTTTTGGTACTTGCATTGTTTAATTCATAAATTTCGGGCGTATTATAGTATTTGAGAGTTTAGCATCGCGTTTTAGTACCTGAATAGTGTAAATTCGCGTAGTCTCCTTCCGCCGCTGAGCAGTGTCTGCAGTGCGCAAGTAGCAGCATTACTGCATTTGCTAGGCAATCTTGTATTTTAATAACCGTTTAAATTTTGTCGATTTGTTTGCGCTCTCTGTAGATTAGTTCAGACGTTCTTTGCAAAACAGTTTTTAGCATGGATAGGGACTGCAACTGCTGTGTTCGGATGCAGGCTGAGCAGGCATCCCTTCGCTCCCAGCTTCAGGCAGTGTTGGCTTCAGTCACACAGCTTGAGGCAGTTGCCAATGGGCATCACTGTGGGGGTCCGGATGGGGGTTTGTCGGTGACGGCCAGCTCGTCCCACGCATCCCCTGATCGGACTACGACTGTGGTTGCCCGGGATACTGCCCGCATTGAGGCTGATCCCTCACCTGTGGTAGAGTGGGAGGTCGTCTCAAGGTGTGGCAGGGGGCGAAAGACATTTCGGAGGGCTGAATGGAAAGCCTCTCCAGTTTGTCTGACGAACCGGTTTCAGGCTCTGTCTCAGGCTGATACTGATCTTCGGCCTGACATGGCTGCTTGTTCTGTTCCAAAGATTGCCCCTCAGTCTGCAAGATCCGGGCAGTCACAGAGGGTGGGCTTACTGGTAGTTGGGAGCTCCAACGTCAGGCGCGTAATGGGGCCCCTTAGGGAAATGGCAGCAAGAGAGGGGAAGAAAACCAATGTGCACTCCGTGTGCATACCAGGGGGAGTCATTCCAGATGTGGAAAGGGTCCTTCCGGATGCCATGAAGGGTACAGGGTGCACCCATCTGCAGGGGGTTGCTCATGTCGGCACCAATGATGTGTGTCGCTACGGATCGGAGGAAATCCTCTCTGGCTTCCGGCGGCTATCTGATTTGGTGAAGACTACCAGTCTCGCTAGCGGGATGAAAGCAGAGCTCACCATCTGCAGCATCGTCGACAGGACTGACTGCGGACCTTTGGTACAGAGCCGAGTGGAGGGTCTGAATCAGAGGCTGAGACGGTTCTGCGACCGTGTGGGCTGCAGATTCCTCGACTTGCGTCATAGGGTGGTGGGGTTTCGGGTTCCGCTGGATAGGTCAGGAGTCCACTACACTCAACAAGCGGCTACACGGGTAGCAAGGGTTGTGTGGTGTGGGCTGGGCGGTTTTTTAGGTTAGATGGCCTTGGGCATGTACAGAAAGGGCAACAGCCTCAACGGGTGCGGGTCAAAGTCAGGACATGCGGGGACTAAGCAGCAATCGGTATTGTAATTGTCAACTGTCGAAGCTGCGTTGGTAAAGTACCAGAACTTCAAGCGCTGATAGAAAGCACCGAAGCTGAAATCGTTATAGGTACAGAAAGCTGGCTTAAGCCAGAGATAAATTCTGCTGAAATTTTTACAAAGGTACAGACGGTGTTTAGAAAGGATAGATTGCATGCAACCGGTGGTGGAGTGTTCGTCGCTGTTAGTAGTAGTTTATCCTGTAGTGAAGTAGAAGTGTATAGTTCCTGTGAATTATTATAGGTGGAGGTTACACTCAACAACCGAACTAGGTTAATAATTGGCTCCTTTTACTCAGCAGCATTAGTGACAGAACAACTGAGAGAAAATTTGGAATACATTTCACCTAAACTTTCTCATCATGTTATAGTCTTAGGTGGAGATTTCAATTTACCAGATATAGACTGCGACACTCAGATGTTTAGGACGGGTGGTAGGGACAGAGCATCGAGTGACTTTGTACTGAGTGCACTATCCGAAAATTACCTCGAGCAACTAAACAGAGAACCGACTCGTGGAGATAACATCTTGGACCTACTGATAACGAACAGACCAGAACTTTTCGACTCTGTATGTACAGAACAGGGAATCAGTGATCATAAGGCCGTTGCAGATTCCCTGAATATGGAAGTTAATAGGAATATAAAAAAAGGGAGGAAGGTTTATCTGTTTAGCAAGAGTAATAGAAGGCAGATTTCAGACTACCTAACAGATCAAAACGAAAATTTCTGTTCCGACACTGACAATGTTGAGTGTTTATGGAAAAAGTTCAAGGCAATCGTAAAATGCGTTTTAGACAGGTACGTGCCGAGTAAAACTGTGAGGGACGGGAAAAACCCACCGTGGTACAACAACAAAGTTAGGAAACTACTGCGAAAGCAAAGAGAGCTCCACTCCAAGTTTAAACGCAGCCAAAACCTCTCAGACAAACAGAAGCTAAACGATGTCAAAGTTAGCGTAAGGAGGTCTATGCGTGAAGCGTTCAGTGAATTCGAGAGTAAAATTCTATGTACCGACTTGACAGAAAATCCTAGGAAGTTCTGGTCTTACGTTAAATCAGCAAGTGGCTCGAAACAGCATATCCAGACACTACGGGATGATGATGGCATTGAAACAGAGGATGACACGCGTAAAGCTGAAATACTAAACACCTTTTTCCAAAGCTGTTTCACAGAGGAAGACCGCACTGCAGTTCCTTCTCTAAATCCTCGCACAAACGAAAGAATGGCTGACATCGAAATAAGTGTCCAAGGAATAGAAAAGCAACTGGAATCACTCAATAGAGGAAAGTCCACTGGACCTGACGGGCTACCAATTCGATTCTACACAGAGTACGCGAAAGAACTTGCCCCCCTTCTAACAGCCGTGTACCGCAAGTCTCTAGAGGAACGGAGGGTTCCAAATGATTGGAAAAGAGCACAGATAGTCCCAGTCTTCAAGAAGGGTCGTGGAGCAGTTGCGCAAAACTATAGACCTATATCTCTGACGTCGATGTGTTGTAGAATTTTAGAACATGTTTTTTGCTCGGGTATCATGTCGTTTTTGGAAACCCAGGATCTACTATGTAGGAATCAACATGGATTCCGGAAACAGCGATCGTGTGAGACCCAACTCGCTTTATTTGTTCATGAGACCCAAAAAATATTAGATACAGGCTCCCAGGTGGATGCTATTTATCTTGACTTCCGGAAGGCGTTCGATACAGTTCCACACTGTCGCCTGATAAACAAAGTAAGAGCCTACGGAATATCAGACCAGCTGTGTGGCTGGATTGAAGAGTTTTTAGAAAACAGAACACAGCATGTTGTTATCAATGGAGAAACGTCTACAGACGTTAAAGTAACCTCTGGCGTGCCACAGGGGAGTGTTATGGGACCATTGCTTTTCACAATATATATAAATGACATAGTAGATAGTGTCGGAAGTTCCATGCGGATTTTCGCGGATGATGCTGTAGTATACAGAGAAGTTGCAGCATTAGAAAATTGTAGCGAAATGCAGGAAGATCTGCAGCGGATAGGCACTTTGTGCTGGGAGTGGCAACTGACCCTTAACGTAGACAAATGTAATGTATTGCGAATACATAGAAAGAAGGATCCTTTATTGTATGATTATATGATAGCGGAACAAACACTGGTAGCAGTTACTTCTGTAAAATATCTGGGAGTATGCGTGCGGAACGATTTGAAGTGGAATGATCATATAAAATTAATTGTTGGTAAGGCTGGTACCAGGTTGAGATTCATTGGGAGAGTGCTTAGAAAATGTAGTCCATCAACAAAGGAGGTGGCTTACAAAACACTCGTTCGACCTATACTTGAGTATTGCTCATCAGTGTGGGATCCGTACCAGATCGGTTTGACGGAGGCGATAGAGAAGATCCAAAGAAGAGCGGCGCGTTTCGTCACAGGGTTATTTGGTAACCGTGATAGCGTTACGGAGATGTTTAATAAACTCAAGTGGCGGACTCTGCAAGAGAGGCGCTCTGCATCGTGGTGTAGCTTGCTCGCCAGGTTTCGAGAGGGTGCGTTTCTGGATGAGGTATCGAATATATTGCTTCCCCCTACTTATACCTCTCGAGGAGATCACGAATGTAAAATTAGAGAGATTAGAGCGCACACGGAGGCTTTAAGACGGTCGTTCTTCCCGCGAACCATACGCGACTGGAACAGGGGGGGGGGGGGGGGAGGTAATGACGGTGGCACGTAAAGTGCCCTCCGCCACACACCGTTGGGTGGGTTGCGGAGTGTGGATGTAGATGTAGATGTAGATGAAGTACAAGATCGTTGGCACAAGTATACAAGAATGACATATTTCAAAGAACACTCGCGCTCCAACACGGTAAGAGGGACTTTGAAATACGGAAAAGTCACAAAATAATAACACAGGTCATTTAGGAGCTTGTGAAAGAAATTGGTAAGGCGCACTGAATTTTGAGATGGAACCGCCGAAAAGAAGTAACATAGACCCATATGCGACTTGCCAACATGATGATATTTGACTTTAAGCTGTTCATTAATACATGTAAATTCAAAACATTTAAAATTCTGGCAACGACATTCATCCACAAGCATGGCTTCATCAATTCTCTCATTGTTTTTCTTCCAGCTGGTCGTTGGAGCACAAATTAGAATTTATGTGCGGATATTTAGAGAATGAACCAGCTGTAAGAATGCGATCGGTCATTCACGATTGTCACAGTGAAAGAGAATTTTATGAAGCCTTTATCTCAGCATATTGGTCTGAAGTTACATAAGACCGAGTAAAACATAGCATCATAATGATGAAACATTTCGAACTATCTGAATTTTCCAGTCTTGTGAAATACCTTGATGACATGTTGCACAAGAATCAGTACCTGTCAAACCCATACAGCCCCTCAGAACTCATCCGAATTTGTTTAATCAAATTGCCTGAACATTTACGAGATATTATTTTGATAGGACGTTGCAAAGACGACATTGAATCTTTTCAGGGACTGTTACAAGAATTGGAAATTGACACTGACAATCGCGGGACGCGAAAAGAGGAACACAACAGTTGGAACGATAAGGCTATTCTTACAACGCAAATCGTTACCAAAACAGACTCCACCCGTAGGACAACCGTTGGCAGAACAGTAGTTACAGAGAAAGATTGCATTTCCATAGTAATGAATACGACAGAGATACCCATAGAAACAGACAATATGGGAACCAAAACAATTATTATCAAGGGAGACAGAATAGCTTCACTCGCAACGGTCCACCGCGTAGTTACGATTCCGGGAGAAGTTCTCCACCCCATGACCGACAAAAAGAAACTATGTAAACTACCGACAAAACGACAGACCTGAATTTCATCAGAACTGGCGGTATTCAAACAGGGCAGGGCCCTCTCGACAAGGTGAATTTGTAGAAATTAGGTCTCCTAATCCCAATGACGACGCGCGCGCCAACAAAGAGACAGACATTGACTCGCATCGCAGGCAGCCACGTGCACGTCATCAACTGGCTGGTGAACAACACCGACCATTACTATCCTGCTTAGTTACTGGTGCCGAGAAATGGTGTCTTCATGCTAACGTAAGGAAAACAGAGGATCGGTTGGGCCCAAACAAAGCAGCAACTCCCCATAAAACGACCTGCGCAAATCCATTCAAGATGATGTTAATGAGGAATGTGGAACAGCGACTGTGTGGTGTACTACGAATCCCTTCACCAAGCAGTAAGCATCACTGCGGACATTTAGTACCAAGAACTGAGACATCTCGCAGACGCAGTCTAAAAAATGGTTCAAATGGCTCTGAGCACTATGGGACTTAACAGCTGTGGTCATCAGTCCCCTAGAACTTAGAACTACTTAAACCTAACTAACCTAAGGACATCACACACATCCATGCCCGAGGCAGGAATCGAACCTGCGACCGTAGCAGTCGCTCGGTTCCGGACTGCGCGCCTAGAACCGCGAGACCACCGCGGCCGGCACACAGTCTAAGAGCAACTACCAAGGACACTGGGTGGAGCGATGCTGGTCTGCGATAACGCCAGCCCGCATTCTACGATATCAAAAAACCTATATAGAGGTTGGGTTGAGAAGTCACTGCGCACCCACCTCAGTCCCACCATCTTGCGTCTACACCTTTTCCATTCTTTATGGAACAAACTTCAACGAACTTCCCTTCCCGATGAAAATGCACTCCAAACATCGCTCGCTTCAAAGCCACGCGATTTCTACAGTGGCCAAACCGAAAAGTTACCCCAGCGGTGAAAGACTTGTAAATAATGAAGGAGAATACGTTATAACTAAAGTCTCTGTAATGTGGTTCAAATGGCTCTGAGCACTATGGGACTTAACATCTGTGGTCATCAGTCCCCTAGAACTTAGAACTACTTAAACCTAACTAACCTAAGGACATCACACACATCCATGCCCGAGGCAGGATTCGAACCTGCGACCGTAGCGGTCACGCGGTTCCAGACTGAAGTGCCTTTAACCGCACGGCCACACCAGCCGGCTCTGTAATGTGTATCTCTTGTGTTTATTAAACTTATGGGAAAACGCTACGAACTTATTCACCAACTTAGTATTTCATTCCAGGCGACAGATTTTTTAAATATGTTTCCATAGTAAGACAGAGCAATCCCACGGTGTTAACTTACTTTGCATTTGCGCAATGGAAGTCCAAAGTCGAATATAGTTACCGTTTTCTCCATCGTCAGACACGCAGAGATAGCTTTTACACCACAGCGGGGAAACAGTAAACAGTGGACAGGAGCAGCAGAACTGCTGACTTGACAATGAGTAGCGAAACAGAGCGCGAAGGACGCAGCAGTGCCGTAGAGAGGCTCCTGCCACCCGTCTGAAGTGCAGAGTGGGTTGCGGTGGTTCACTGGAGACACTGCAGGGCGGCTATAATGAGCTAAAGAGGGAGCTGTGCGTCTCGCGTTAAAGGTCGCATTGTAATGCATTTCACTCCTGTTCTATGTTCATAGACTCACTGGGACAAGGGACGTCGGAACGAACGTAGTCGTGAATGTGGTCAAGGTTTGTAACGTCATAACATGGAATTTTACGTTCCGGAGCATTCCCAACCATGACGGCAGAATCAGATACGTCTGATTGTGGTTCGTTTGTTGCCAACTACATTCAAACAAAAAACGAAATTTCTTAAATCTCTGTCATCTTCCAATAACGGCTAATTTATGCCCTCTGGTGCAAGAGAGTAGGATCCGCTGCAATAAAAGTCTCTTCTCGATGTCACTATTGTTGTGGTCTCCAGCCCAAAGACTGGTGTGATGCGGATTTGAAACTGACTTTATTTTGTGACAGACTCTGCATCTCAGCCAACTACAGAAATCTGCATCGACTCGAACGTGCTTACCGAAATAGAGCATTAATGTCACTCTATAATTATTCCCATCCACATGATTCAAATTGCTCTGAGCACTATGGGGCTTACATTCTGAGGTCACCAGTCCCCTAGAACTGAGAACTACTTAAACCTAACTAACATAAGGACATCACACACATCCATGCCCGAGGCAGGATAAGAATCTGCGACGGTAGCGGTCGCGTGGTTCCACACTGTAGCGCCTTGAACCGCTCGGCGACCAACCACATGTCTCTGCGTTACAAATTAACTATTCACTGGTATATGTCAATATGTGTTTTGTCAACCATAGCTTCTTTTCGATCAAGTTGTGCCACAAATTTCTTTTCTCCCAACTTCGGGTGACAACCTCTTCATTATTTAGCCGTTCCACGTTTCAAAAACCATTTATTCTCTTCTTATCTTCAATTTGCGTTAGCTTATACTTAAAAAAAAAAAAAATTGAGAAGGATTTTCCAACACAATATAGTTATATTAGCAGTAGAAATATTTCTTTTCTTCAGGAATTCTTCTCCTACTATTGGATGTACGCATTTTTCATCCTATCTATTTCGGTCATTGTCCGTTATTTTGTTGCCCAAGTGGGAAGATTTAGCGCTGGTCTCAGAGTCGCGTATCATAATCTACGAGGGTCATTCAGTAATTAAAGAGACAAATTGGTCTGGGGACAAAACTGTTAGCAGGGCAGGGTTGGTACTTTTATGGCTGTAAGTTGGCATCACTGGGATGAGCCCTGATCAGCTGATGCATCAACATAGTTTTTTTGTTTTTTTCTCCAAGATGTCAAGTCCGCTTGAAATGTCCACATTAGCTGAACAGGGTTCTGTTATTCGTTATTTACTTGCTGAAGGCGAGAAACCAGTGGATGTATACTGTAGAATGTCTGAAGTTTTGGGTGAAGGTTGCATGAATCGTGAAAATTTTACAAGTGAGTAGAGCGCATTTCAAAAGTGGTCGCGACTGAGTGACTGACAAACACCGTTCTGGCCGACCAGTTGCTGTTTATACTCCCTCACTTGAAAGTCGAATTGATGACATTATTCGTGCCGACCGCTGTGCGACTGTAGAAATGATAGTTGATAAGGTTCAATTTAGTATTGGTTCAGTTCATAACATTTTCCACAACCGCAATACCAGATCGGATACGCCTATCATCTTGGCTGTACCTTTACATAACACAAAATCTTTCTCCGTGTCATTCTCCATTTCAGCCATACGACTATGGAAGACGCTCCCCTGTGATCTGCGTCTTATCCAGAACCACTCAACATTCAAGAGGGAACTCAAAACTTACATATTAGGGACGGTATAGCCACCATTGTTGTGCCCCTCTCATCTCTTTCTTTCTCCTCTCCATCATAGCTTGGAATTTTAACATTCTATTTCTCTTCCTCTAACCTATCTACCTCTTCTATATCTCTTTCCCCCCATTCTATCATCTTATGTCTCTGCTCACAAGCTGCAAGAATATAACGAGAAAATTCCCAACTAACAATAGGACTGACATTCATAAACGAAAAATATGTTTACTTTCATATACATAGTCATTACTATTATTATTATTATTATTATTGATTGTTATAATTATTTTTTTATTGTTATAATTATCATTGTACTACTGTTATAATCTCTATTTTTTTCTTTAGTACTGTATAACACGTTATATGCCCTTAATTTTCTGTACAAACTGAAATTCGTTCAGTCTGAGTATGCCTGGTTAGGTGTAAATGAGGGCCTGAAGACCCTAATCTTGCCAGGTAAAATAAATGCACAAATAACTAAAATGCACAAATAAATAGCTGTAACAAGCTAAAGCGCAGCAAAACACGTGCAAGGTGATGGAGTTGACACGGCTACACAAGGAAACAAGGTTAAGAGTGTGCACAGACCTAGGGAACGTCATGAAAGAGACGCTGAGCACTTCCTCAATACAATTTTAACTTGTGATGAAACTGGGGTTCACTTTTATTAGCTAAAATTAAAAAGACAAAGCATGGAGTGGAACCACACCAACACACTTGTCAAGAAAAGATTCAGAACTCAAGCATCATCAGGAAAAGTCATGTTCAACTAACCAGTTAAACCATCGACAAAATGGGCTGGGAAATACTGCCTCATCCACAAAGACAAAGCATGGAGTGGAACCACACCAACACACTTGTCAAGAAAAGATTCAGAACTCAAGCATCATCAGGAAAAGTCATGTTCAACTAACCAGTTAAACCATCGACAAAATGGGCTGGGAAATACTGCCTCATCCACCTTACAGTCCTGATTTAGCAGCTAGTCATTTCCAATTGTTTGGTGCGCTTAAGGAGGCATTACGTGAGAAGAGGTTCCAGTACAACGACGACGTGAAGAAGTTTGTGGGAAATTGGTTCAAACATCAAAATAAAGAGTTTTTTGCAGCTGAAATAAAAAAGCTTGTAGCGGATAATGTTGAAAAGTAGAAAAATTATTATTTTGTAAAAAATAAAGGTTTTTTTTCTTCAGACCAATTTGTCTCTTTAATTATTGAATGACCCTCGTAATTTCCTCAGCGCCTCCCGAATTACTTCAACTATATCCAATTTACCTTGTTTTTTTGTTTCATATTCATCCTATAACCCGCTACCAAGTCACAATCGTTTAGTCAACAGAGTTGTGACAGAATTACTTCAACAGTCGGCCTTAAACTACTGAACCTCTTTCCTAGATCGCCATTTTGTGAAATCTTTTGATGCTTGCTAAATATGTATATTGTGAAACATGGGAGATAGTGTGCAGTCTAATCTCTCTTATCAACTGCTGCCTTCCTTCTATGTTTTCCGGCTCTTAAAAAAGCGATGTGATTTGTGTGTGAGACGTGGGACTTACAAAAAGCAGGAAAGGTGTCGTCGTGCCCTAATCAGTTACTGTTGGCTGCACAGAAAACACATACACTTTATATTTTAAAAACCAAACTCCCAACAACAATTTCTAAATATTTTACTACATTACGGCTCAAAGCCTTATTAGAAGAATCTCAAGTTATTGTCGGCTGAAGGCCACAACCAATGCTACACACAAACAACGGCTGAAGGTCTCATTAAAAAGGTTCAAAATCACTCATCGGCTGGAGGACAGAAGCAATTCCAAAAATAATCAATGGGTGAAGGCCCGAGTTACCAATAAGATGGACAGTTACACCTTAATAATGCTAAAACCCTTTCTAACAATCTTAATAACTTGTAGCAAGCTGTAGTGACGGCTGAAGGCCTCATTAAAACAGGATTGAAAAGTATTTGGCGGCTGAAGGCCACAAGCAATATTACAAACAATTAACGGGTGAAGGCCGGAATTACAGGTGGGGAAGGCAATAACATTTTAAAACATTAGGGTAAATTTAAAACAATTATCACAAATTGTCCAAATAAGACCAAGCGATTCACAGACAGTGCTCCCTGGATCGACCTGAGGAAGGTGACTACATCTGTGTGAGCGGTGAGACAGGCAGCCAAGAGTTGTACTCACGTAACAGGATGGCAACTCACATTAGGGGTAGCTTAAGCGCCGACCGACCGACAAATCAAGCAGGAAAAACAACACTCCACTCGCTGCGAGCACCAACACACGAACAAACGGCAGGATATCACCATAGTAAACGATTCACTACTGAATTTATGTGCCCTCCACTCAAAGTTCCTGAGTTCGGTGGACAACGAGGTCGTAGCCATTCAGCTACAGCCCCTCGACTGCGTGCCGCCAACTGTCCCAGCATGGCCTGACGCTGCGCGAACCTCGCTGTTCTTCCGTCCAAACCGAAACTTCCGCTCCCGACCGAACTGGTCTGCGTTCCCAACTCCCCCCACCCCCGACCCCCAACGCCAAAATCCAGTACGCAGACAGCATTAAAATAACTACTCATTCAAAACCACAAGATACACACGGACCTGGGAAAAAAATTCCACCAACAACTCACAATACTAAAACAAGTCACTGTGAAACAACACGGACGAATTATAAGTCTTCACAAACACAGAGAAGCCAGAAACGGTCGAAAGACCAAATGCAAGTTGTGCGCTGCGACGACCGACCGTACGACCAACCAACTGTCGCCCCTAACTCAAGATCCCAGTATAAACCGTCCTAAAAATGCTGAATCCGGTCCTTGACGTGGTTGTGCACTCCCGCGACCGTGTCCTCCGTCCGACAGTGCATGTGTGCCGCCAGCAGTCGGGAGAGTACTGAATCTCCTGACCTCACCGCTGCTCCTTCCCAACCCAACTCTCTGGACACAAGACGATCTGACAATACTAGAAGCTGCTCCAAAGATGGTACCACAGTACGCGCTATCGATAGGCGCTGCTGCTGCCACTTAAGGACAGAAGATAGGGCGAGCAAACGTAGTGGCGCCAGAGAAAACGCTAAGAAAACGAGACGCGACTATCGCTACTACAAGAAGCCCAGCTACGAACGGCATCAACGCGAGCCGCACACTGCTCAGTGTGTAACTTGTTGATAAGCTTTCACTCCCAGTATTTTATGAAAGTTACCTTCATTATGACAAAGATTCGGAACATTCAAAACACTGTTACAGTCAACAAAGTCGAAAACTTTCTCTAAATCCGATCAACGGCATAAGCGTACGTTTATTTGGCAATTGCTGAGGAGCCGAGTGGTAGATTTACAGTGAGTAATGGCACCGCTTTCACCACATGGGAAAGCAGAATAATCGACATAAAAAACAGCCATGTTGGACAGAGGTCTGACTTCCAAAATAATGGTCGATATCGGGTTCTCAGTAACGAATATGCCCTGCTCAGGCATTAATGCACATTTTGCAGCTGTTATTCATGCTGACTACCAAAATGCTGAGAATTTCTTGTGGGCTATTGTCCCATTCCTTTCTAACGGCGGTTTTCAGTTCTTGCGCGGTTTGGGGAGGGATTCCTCGTTGAGAGACACGTTTGTCGTGAACATTCCAGGTATTGTGTTGGGTTTAGGTCCATGAACTATACAGGCAATTGCTAACATTCAGTATCTTCACTTTCCAGTGTGTCCGAAACTTCAGCGGTCCTGTGTGGGCGGGCATTACCGTCCATAAACAGGAAGTCGGACCTAACGTAGCACTAAACAGAGATACATAAAACATATTCTCCCAGTAATGCCGGTCTCCGGTAACGATGTCTCGTGCAAAGATACACTGCGATATTCGGCCATTGTGGATAATAACCGCCTGCACAGTAACACCTAGGATTTATCGATGACGTCCATGAACATTCTGTAGTGTGTAGCATTTCTCCCCTCGCTCTCTCCGCACTAACTAGTGGCCACTGTTGCTGACCTGAGGAAATATGCTCCTTACATCAACGAACTGTTTCTCATCGATGGCGTGGCTGAAGTGAGATGAATTTAAGAGGCTTCCCAGGATACAAACCCACCCGATTTGATCGCCGCGGATTGGTTGTGACAGAGACACTTGTACTGGAGTGGTTGCAAAGTCTGCAGCGATCTGCCTAGGAGTGAGGTGTCTGTTCCTTTTCGACGCTAGGATTACGTACCCATCCTCTTGCGATGTGGGGTTCCGTCTACGACCGTCGGCATGCTTTCACATAACATTCCCACCTTCAACAGCGAGATTACACTTTCGAACACGCCCATTGGTGTGGCCATAGAAGTGACAGTTTGACTGGCTTTGAATCGTCCAACCGCTCGTCTATGATCGTAAGCACTCAAATGATATCTTGCAAGTCATGTTGCCGTACCACACGGAATACGCTCTAATAGGTTCGACAACAACCTTCGTACTGAATGAACTTTCGAAAGTATACAAGGATTCGTGCTCAGGAATCACTGCAGTTAGCACGCCCCGCCTTCTACATTTCCTTTCAGTGTCACTGAGCGGGTGTTCCGTATCAGTTGTCTTTCGTTCCACAGCAATATACAGTTGTTCCTTAGCAAGTGTCTGTTGTTCCATAGCAACTATCAAAGGCGTACGTTTGCCTGTTTTAAACCTGCGTTGTGTTATACGTCCAAGGACGTTACTGTCACATATGTTGGTACATTTCTCCGGAATTCAACCTTATTTACGAAAATTTCCATTACTGTAGCAAAAAGGATAGCTGGACAACCATGGTGAAACTTAGAACTTCGTATTTCTGCGGATCTGCAGCCTCCTGAGGCTTAATAATAGAAAATGTGATCCGTAGTAGGCTACTATGTAGAGTACCTTCGTTTAAATTCTGCTAATAACTAATTTCGACGACTTGTCACTTTCAAGCTCATGTGTACTATTTCGTATTGCGTATCGCTACCATCAAATTATATTTCACTGTGCGTAAGGAGGATGTAATACAACGTCCACCGCTTTCTGTAGTGAAAAATAATTTGATAGTTACGAAATGTAGTACACATGTACCTGAAAATGAAGGCCATTGAAATTAGCTAGTAGCTGTATTATTTAAAGTTGTTCTGCTTAACATCCTGCTACGGACCGTGTTTTCTTTTATTAAGTTGGTGACACTGTTTCTGTCACCTTCACGTACCCTGTATCATCGGTGTACAACTTAATGGTTACATCAGTGAACGTACAACACTTTTCATTCGGTTGTTCCCTCTTGTCTGTAGCCGGAGCTGGAAAAAACAACCCCCAGCCAAAACTGCCGTGCTGTGGGCGGGAGGAGCGGTGCGAACGCGCGCCAGGCTTCCTGGGCTGGAACCCCCTCTGCAAACAAGGGCCGCAGCGGTGCAGAAAAACGACGAGCGCGTCAACACGAATACATTTTTCAATTCAGATTCCGTTTAACAGGCGGCAGAATAATATTTCTCGTACATAGAGTCTGCGCATGAATTAAAAATGTCAAACGCGCCAACACTGGCGAAACTTCTGGAGAGCTCTCCTCGCCGAAGGAATCCGATTTTGTGCTCCTTTGTCCCCCGCACAGCTCCAATTGGGAGCGGAGGGCGCTGACTGTGACGAGTTCTGGAAGCATCTGAAAAGTTCTCAAATCTGTAGAAGAAAAGTGGGCCGTATGGGATACCAAATAAGAGGAGAACATTAGCCACTTGCGTTTCCCATGTAATATTTTCGCTAAAATTTCTGACAGATGGCATACAGGTAACAGTATTATCGTCATACGAACTTGAGTGTTTTTTTTAATGCGCTGTAGTTGAATACTTTTATGTTATTGTGTGGTATTCTCTCGACCAAGGAAGTGTTACCGGAAATCTGCGACACACGCAATTCCAGCGTACCATTGTGGTATAGGGCAAGTGGAGACGAACAATTCCATGTCGACTACTTCTGGCGAATCAAATCGGGAAACAACCTAAATTTATCTATAAAAGCCACGTAAGTGTCAGCGCACACCCACCATCTGATACCCATAACATCCCATCATCTTCATGCGTCACTGGCTCAGTCGGTCTTGAACCCTTGAAACTCGTTTCATTTCCTAGCTGAAATCGTCCTTTAATATTAGACTCACCTCTTTCTTGCTCTTACAAAATGATAAATTGACGTTTGTAAAAGTTTTACCTTACAATTTTCTGAATTTTACTGCATAATATTGGAATTTAATCGTTTCCTGGGTTCTGTGCTTAGATCTGTAAAAAAGGAACCTTATACCATCACTCTGTTGTCCGTCCGTCTGTCTACCTGTTTGTCCGATTGTTAAGAAACCTAAATTTCCTGGCAGATTAAAACAGTGTGCCGGACCAAGACACGAACTCGGGACCTTTGCATTTCACGTGCAAGTGCCCTATCGTCTGAGCTACCCAAGCACGACTCACGTCCCGTCCTCACAGCTTTATTTCTGCCAGTATCTCGTCTCCTTCCTTCTAAACCTCACAGAAGCTCTTCTGCAAACCTTGCAGAACTAGCACTCCTGGAGAAAAGGATAATGCAGAGACATGACTTAGCCACAGCCTAGGTGATGTTTCCAGAATGAGCTTTTCACTCTGCAGCGGAGTGTGCGCTGATATGAAACTTCCTGGCAGATTAAAACCGTGTGCCGTACCGAGACTCAAGGTTAGCAGTAGAGCTTCTGTGAAATTTGGTAGGTAGGAGACGAGATACTGGCAGAAGTTAAGCTGTGAAGACGGGGCGTGGGTTGTGCTTGGGTAGCTCAGACGGTAGAGCACTTGCCCGCGAAAAGCAAAGGTCCCAAGTTCGAGACTCGGTCAGGCACACAGTTTTCATCTTCCAGGAAGTTTCATATTAGCGCACACTTCACTGCAAAGTGAAAATCTTATTCTGTTAAGAACTCTTTTCCTAGGGAACGGGTCAACATATTAACTTCAAAATTATGCCACATCTTGAGGTCTGTAGTTTCTTGGACGTGTAAAAGTTTTAGTTTTCAAGACGGTTCAATCGAAAGATATAGCCATTATGTCTCACATTTTGATACTCGAAAAATCTCTCCTCAGAACCCGTAGGTTGCTTTCTGTTGACGTATGAAATTTGGTAAGACACAAGTTTTCATAGAATAAGTAAAGGAAAAATTCTAAAAGTATTTATACCATACGAAAAAATACTTTCTGTAATTTTTTATTCCTCTGTCCGTCTTTTTAAACAACCTTTTCTCTGGAAGACGTGGACGTATGAAGTTCTAATTTAACTCACATACTAAAGTCTATGGTCAGTTGGTTTTGTATAAAATGTAGGCTTCTATAGGATTGCAATCAAAAGATTTAATCATTTATGTCACATATTCGGATACTCGCAAAGTCACTGATCAAAACCTATAGGGTACCTACCGTTGACCTAGCATCATGAAATGTGGCAACAAGCTAGTAAGAGTAAAGTAATAAATCTGGAACTTGTTAAATTGTAATCATATCACATAAAAAATATTTTTACCACTTGAACATAAATTGCATTCATCATCTGTCAAAAGCATAGGTGAAGGCAGATGTAAAATGGAACTTATAGTCATCTTTAAGTAACTAAATGAAAAATATTTTATTAAATTTTCCCTTTCTACAAACATAAACTGAATTCCCCTGTTCGCTTCTTTTTGTATGTTCGGGCTAGTCCGACCACCTGCTGTAGAGATTTTGATACGATCTTGGAATTTCTGGAACTACTGTCTTGCCAGTATTGATATCGACGATAGAGAAAAATCTTTCAGATTTTTGATTCTTAGGACGGATGAACTATAAATGTATCTGTACATAACTAAGTCCGTACAGAACCTCACCGTTTGCTGGGATTTGTCCTTTTTTTTTTTTTAGTGCTATAACTACTAGGCTACCAAGTCGTTAGGGGCTAGGTTTAGAACCGTAAACGCAACTAGTTTTGCATGACGATTAGAAGATTATTTTCTCTTTCATACGGTGAACCAAAATGTGAGAGTGCTCCCTTTATCAAAATAGTAAATTCTAAAATCTCATTAAACAAAATGTGTAAGTGAATGGATGGATGCAATGATATTCAAATTCTCGCGAGGCGCACAAGCACTACCAGCATTCATCCGGCGATCTGGATCTAGGTGTTCTGATCCAAATTATTCCATGAAAATGCTTCAAAGTTCCTACTACTTCTTAGAGAAAACAGGTTCTTGTAACTGACGTAGAAGGGCAAAGTCTCAGATGTCACATAATAACAGAAAACAAGTTATAGTGAATGAATCCTATACAATTCAGTATGATACCTACATCATGTGAACAGGCACATAACCTCACTTCTCAGTAAATGATTCAAAATTTGTATTGCTACGTATAATTAAATAAGTGTGGCACGTTTCGTGAAATACAGTAGCAAATCTCACTCCAGGCCAACCACACGGTGTCAGACTTGTTCTATACAAATTAATTTTCTCATGGTACAGCTAACAACCTACCATGAAGTACTTGTTTTGATCCATAACACGCAAAATGACTCACACTTAGCATAATTGAATGACACAGATCCATCAAAATACGTTATTGGTGAAATATTTAAAAATATTACAATTAATTCGATACGTACATAGTAATTACATATGATTTAAATTATCGTACAAATAGAAAGCTAGCATTGCTCAAAGACGCATCCACATATACTGTAAAAATTGCAGGTTAACAGACAAAATAGAAAGTTCATATAATCCATTTCTGTAATAGATACTTAGAAAAACCATGTATGTGAATATAGATGCAGTTCTTTTATATATGTTATAAAGGACTTGAGCACCAGTTAACGTAAGTTAAGTGAGTAAAGAATGTTGTTTCTTATTGCTGCATAGTGAGTTCAGTTTGCATAACTTATCACACATGTAATCATTGAGTATTAATTTAGTGATAATGACAAATACTTCCTTTTTACTGATATACAAATGTTCGTTTCTCAAAAATCAAACTAAAGTTTACATGATGATCAGCAGCAGGAAATAGTAAGTAGCATCACAAGGTTAATATTGTCAGATGTCAAATACCAACATGACTGCGTATGTGGAGTCGGAATTGTATGGACATCTGTAGTTCGTCCCAACAGCAAAATATATACAACATTCAAAAGACGTATGCTATAAAGCAACCATCAATGACATGAGTTACACTAAGATGCAATAGAAAAAATATTTACCATCGAACTATTCAGTAGTAATTGAAAGAAATGGTTTAATAACCGAAAATGAAGCAAATAAAGTCTCTTGAGCTTCAGTACTGCTTAATGACAAGAAAAATCATCATCTTACAGTCATTAACATAAGGTGTTAGAATCGGCACGGCATCACTAATGCAGCAGAAACTGCATCCTCATTCATCACCGCAAGACGCATCAAAACTGTAGCAGATCAACTTACATCCAGGAGTAAAAGTACTACAAGCTGAAAAACAACTTGTCAAAATGCATAAGATATTTATGTACAAGTAATGCATGAATGTTTTAACACGGCTGGGTACTTCTCGAATGTCTAGTTCTCTGTGACGGACCACTGTAACATTCGAATTGTGAGAATGCAACTCGCTTGCTACGTTCGTTACTCTTCCATCTGAAAACACTGTCTAGCCGTCCCCAGTTCATACAGTTCTGTGTCTTTCTTTTACTACAGCACTGGATAAAATTTCTATTACGATGATATCACGTACGGAAAATGAAGTACAATAAGTGTAAACAGTAATAAGTAGAGAAACTAAATTTTTCAACTAGATAACTGCATTCTGCAATTTTGCAATGCTACAAAATTCGTCTCCAACGCACACCACAAATTCAACAGTAGAGAAAAAATCTTTGTAAAACCGTTCATGCTCAATTCGCGACGGATACATTCACATATGCACTCTCGTCTACAAATAGGTGAAAACAAAACAGGTCGTCTGCAAACGCTATTGTTTCATACAGGTATGAGTTTCGTGTTTTCAGGACTTTACTACCTTTGTGGGAGGTGTCACTGGTATCTAAACTCTTATTCGTATTCTTCCTGTAGTTGATAGCTCTTACACGCCTCACAGCTCGTCAGTAGCGACTAAACTTCCATAGCACTGTCCTCTCAGAAATCCTTTCCTGAGCAAATGAATCTCTCTTCAAAATATCATTGCGACTCTACCTTTCAACAAAGTGTGCACAAACAGCACCTCCATGTATCTAGTACAGTTGTGATTTGCTTCGTTTAAAGAGTGTATATCCCTTACCTTTTGTTGTTTCATAAGTGGCTACAACAAAGCTTCCTCTCTCCATCATATCTGATGACCCATTTGTCTTCCTCGGAACAACATATTTCATTAATCTTCAGCATAATGGCCGAAAAATCACAATCCACTTCACATAGTATACCATAATTTCATCACAACATGCCACACTTGCACCACAATAAACCACAGTAACATTATAAGCATCACATGGCGGTCCTGAAGCAAAATTCCTCATCGTATTCCTTATTCATATCGCACAATCTTCCATAGATTCACCATGTGTATGCATACAGTTCTAAAAGTATCATTCTTTAAGATACGGCCAAAGCAGCAGAACAAGCATCTGTAAGAAATGTTCCAATTTAAACTGCCGCCCATCAGAAATATCTTACTCAAGTCAGAACGACTCATACTCAATCTCTCATCCAAGAGTAATTCAGCAGTTATCTGTATCTCTAGTATTCATAAGTTACTTCACAAAAAATGGTCCTATAGAAAATGTCATTTCATGCAACTTCCTAAAAAATAACACAGTACTCTCTATCGTAATGGTAAAGCAAAATCCACATCACAAGCTCCCACAAGTCAAAGGAAGCTTCATTATCTGCGGAGACTATCTTCCTGAAGAAAAATGTATATCTTTGAGTCTCAAAACCAAATTTATTCTGCCATAGGAAGATCTCAAAGGCAGGGTTCCAGACTCAAGAAATAAGGTAACAGATTGCACCTCAGTCAAATTCTTCATCAGTAAACTCAGCATTATACCAGCTGAATATAAATTGTTCGCAGGTGGTTAACCATTACATATTGTAATAGAGCAAATATAGATGCAAGTAAAAGACTGCTTCAGACAACACAAATCGTCCATAATCGCTAATTACTAACACTTATAGCCAAAGAGAGTGACAGTAAAAGATATATTAACAGATTACAGTTTAGTTGAAGAGCGTGAAGCAGCGCCGAAAGATAAAGCAAAAAATTTACTGCAACAGCTGGGGCACCTATGATCGCCACTGCATATGTTTACTCCAGAATAGTAAACCCCCTAGGGTATTATTCATTGTATTCTTTGATGTTGGACACAAGATGAAAACCTCGTGATTTATGTGTGCGTATGGGTTTGAGTTCCTCAGTATTTGCATATGCGATTCGGCGTACTTGATATCGGACCTTAATACACCAAGAGAAACTTGCTACTTAAAGACTTTCCTTTATGAGATAAACGATGCAGTTTTGGAACAATTTCTGACTTCCATATAAGTTCTTGATGTTCACTCTTCGGTTCTGTAGCTTATTCCTTTTGTTTTCGAATTTATTAATGTTTCTCAATGTTAAATTGATTGTATCGGTTGTCTTAAACTCATTATTTAGGAAAGGCTATTTATTGCTTTATAATATTTGGTGGTGGTTTATCCCTTAATACAAAGAGCGGAGGTTAGCTTGCAGAATAATTCGGTAGTTCGTTAACGATATTTTGAAAATCCAACAACTGCAGATCCCAGTTTCCGTGTTCACGATAGAAATACAATCTACAAAGTTTACCTAAGTCTGTCAATATGTATTTAGAAGGGTTGCAGTATGGTGCAAAATGTGGTACAAATATTGGTTTAAAATTTGTCTTAGTGCATTTGGCCATGTGTAAGAAAGAAACTGTGGGATATTTTCAGAAATTACATTGCCAACATGACCCACATCTTTCAGGAAATTCTTTACCAATGATACGTAAACAGAGAGTATCTCATTGTTATCATTACGAAAAATTTTAAGTTTGTTATCTCCTGCCGTAACTCGCATTCCGATGATTTTGTCCAGCAAACATATCACGTTCACTAGAGAAGTGATCGGCAATTCCAAAATAAGTGCGTTCATTGTGATTTCCGACTTCGTAGTTATTGAACCTACTGGTATCGTTGTCGCGACAGATCTTTTCTTCGTTACTACCAGCTGTTGCTGTATCTTTCTCACGTAACGTTTACTTTGCTGGTTTATCGTCATCTGCTCGTCTTTAAAACGTTGCAGACACTGAAATTCTTTTGTATCAGCGTACGGAACTGGCCGAGCGTCGTCTGGATTTTTATCTGATTCATTGTTCTTTTGCATCACTCTCTCAGATAACTTTTCCACTCGTTTTGCAAGTATGATCAACAGAGTTCGCGTTTTTGACACTTCAGTGATAGTCTGCAACTGTAATGACTCCAACTTTTGCGCTAATTCATCTGTTTGCAATTCTTGTTATGATTTCTCTTGCCTTAACTCCGCACTGTCATCAGACTGACCATGCGGAAGTCTGGACTCGAGATTATTAATATCAGAGTTGAGTTCCTCGCGTACCTGAGTTTTAAATCGCTCTGACGTTTTCTCGAATTTACGACTTAAATTGTCATTAATCTCATCTAGAAACTATTTTTAGTTCCCTTCCTGTTTGTAACTAGATTCTTTGATCTCTCCACGAAGTTCGTCATTACATTTTTTAATCTCGTTATTAAATTTAATTTCATTACCGGATTTTCTAATTTCATCATGTTGAGCTAGTCCTAATGTTGTAACATTATTACTGAAAGAGGGAATGACAAAATTACTTCTCGCTGTAGGAGCAGAAGCCATACCTACATCTCTCATATCAAATTCGGAATGTGTCATGGTATTTAACCGTCCTGAAATGCATGTAGTTCCGTGCAGTTAATCACGCATGTTGGCCAATAACAGCTTACTCTTTGTTCTCAGTATTTTAAGAAAGTCCCCTGACATCGCCGTCCTGTACATTTTCTACACGACGTGTAAAATTTTCCGAGACTTCGTGTGGAGCTCCTTCGGGAGATCTTCTCCATTCCTGCCTGTGCTCTAGTTTTCATTGTCGTTATACCAATAAAGAAAATGACACAAAATGGAAAAGAAACATCTTAATACAAAACTGTTAACCTCACTGTTACGAAATAAGCAAACAATTTATGAACCAGAAAACTGCTGGAATAAAGATTTTGAATTAATTCGGAGCATCACGCAAGCAACAAAGGTGCTGTGCGACAGCTACTGACAAATTACTATTGCTTAAAATTTTGCAAGTGCAGTAGAAGGACGAAGCATCCCTAAGTGCGAAATCATCCAACAAAATGAAGGTCTGGGAGGCAGGTCACCAGGTGAAAGCTTTATTGTGAGAAGTTATTACTTTTAATATTATTATTATTATTATTCAGGTGAAAGACTTATTATCAAAAAATTTTATTATTAGAATGAAAAATGTGTAAAGCTCATTCTATAACAATATTATCGTTATCTATACATTTTCTCTAAAAATTTCAGGCTATCAAGTGAAACTTTAGTTATCGTTATTATAAAATCTAATAGTTAGCCGTAAAAATCATATTATGAAAACTCTTATTCCGACATGTTAGTACTCAAACATTTTCTGGAACTTCCTACTATCGGACATGTCGGTATTCTGACGGAGAACAGAAAACAAATTAATTAGTCTTCCTATAAATCATGAAAAATCACTTCTCTTGTATCTGTCTGCGATTTTTAAAATATTTTCTAACATCACCTAGCCAGGTAAAATAAATGCATAAATAAATAAATTACAATGTAATGCTACTGCACGCAACAGACAACTTACCTCGTCTAGCGCGCCGGAACAGCATATATATTCTGTATCCAGCAATATGCCGAAATAATTCAATAGAAGTACTGCGATCAATGCAGAGTGTAACGCATGGCTACAGCTACTGAGACAGCTACTCCCCTTTTTCTTTTTTATAGAAATTACATGATCGGGAGGGGTTTAGTCAACAAGCCTTCTGCAGCGTACAAAATGAGAGGAAACAAACAAAGCTTTTAATTTTCTATATAGTGAAAATTGACGATCCTCACATTGAGAAACTTCATTCGCACCTTTCTTTTCCTTGAACACTTTCATTAGTAAAAACTAATTACTCTACAATGTCTTTTATCAATAATCATGTATCTGGTCACAACAAACATACAAATGTTTCATTCTATGTATGAATGCACAAATCTGACAACATCTCTCCCGTGCGCAAGCAAGCAACAACTCCTCGCAGCAAAAAAGCAAATTACCAAAAAATCTTCGATTAACACCGAGATCTCCTCTGGCGCCACTAGCACGGTCAGTGCAGGGCAGGCTGCGACCCCTCCTGACGCGCGGCTTCTCCCCACCCCAGGATGCGTCCGACCGCTCCCAACAACTGTTCACTGCTGCCACTCGCCATAATAGTATCTCAGATTAAGAGTTAGAGTATGAACGCAACAATAGAATCCGTAGCCAACTTTCCAAAAAAGGATATGAACGTCCTACTTTCAAAGTTATTTGTGACGTAATGAATAAAAATAGAGTTCAAATTAACACTCTTCATGAATATTGTTAGCTGTCTAAGGGACAACGATTTCCTTCGGTTAGTAGTTATGATAAATAGGCGTTTCATTCTAAAGCATGCATTGGTTATCTTGAAACATTCCTCCAGAAACCTTCTCCATCCATACAGTCAAATAATTTCAATCACGTTTCGATCTCCATTATAAAGCATTCCACATAATTTCTCCAAGATCCGTAAACATGAAATCTGCTTCTGTGAAACATAACAGCAAGCTACTGTGCCTCTAGTAAGAAAGACCAAACGGTGCACAATTGACTAGCGGCCAAACGCTCCTCTAGTTCTGTATAACACAGATCCGAGGATCTTATTCACTACTCGAGCAGCGTGCTCTCATGTATGTTTGTCTCAGTTCAGTAAAGGTGAAATACTTACAATGGCAGAAAACATACGAAAATCTTACATTATCCCCTGCCGCCCAAGCCCCCACCCCCCTCCCACCGTCCCCGAAAAAAATCATACGGATTGTCTTAGCCGTGGAAAGGAAAGGAGAAAGAAATTTTAAAAGAAAAAAATTTACAAAGAAGTGAGTACAATAAGCTAGAATTATGAATATTACTACGAATGTTATGATTTTAGGTTACAAAATCTACGGTTGACTTCTCTGTTTTCTGTTTTACACAGGAAGTTTGTCTTTGCATAGGGAGGAAGCACACACTCTACTTGCCGAATTCTGTACACTGTAGGCAAATATTGCATCACTTGTACCTATCGAAGATTTCCTTTAACATCTGATATCATTAATCCTGTGGCTAGTTAAAGGCAAAATGTTGCATGGCTTAAAACCAACGAAGATTCTGGTTAATGTTTCTTGTCAGTAATCCTGTGGATAAGAAATGGAATGCAGTTAGCATTATATTGAAACTGTTCTTGAAGCACTGATGAGTCACACCAAAGGCAGAATCAGTGAAGGAGTTGATTGGTAGTAAAAGTAGAATCAAATACTACCGGGTTCAGGGAAGAAATTTCCAACTGACATCTCATTTGTCCATATGAAGTCTCATAGATACCTTCAGTATGTGGTACGACACTCTGATAAATTTTGACAGTCTACTCCGTGTGGTACTCAATACCACTTTAAATGTGGGCAAAAATTAGGTACATTTCAGATAACTTCATTGAATTTGTGATTTCACAATAAGCTAAAAATAAATTACGATTCGAAAAGTGTAGATGAAATCAATTTAACCGCAAAATCAATATAAAACAAATGTTGAACCGTCGCTTGATAAAATGTTACATGAGTACGACCGAACAAATGTAAAACACGTCATAAATGACACACAACAGGACCATTTAGGTAAGACTAGATGAGAGGCAAGAACTTGAAATAAAATAGAAGCTAATATTGACAGTAAAATGATTATTTAAAAATTCATGTGAGAAGCAGAGAGAGAGAGAGAGAGAGAGAGAGAGAGTGAGAGAGTGAGAGAGAGAGAGGGGGGGGGGAGACGAATAAGAGAATCGCAGGAGGTTCTATTTCTGAGAATCGAAAATCTGCAACTGTTTACTGAAAGAACGCTAAATATAACTGTTGTGTAGGTACAGTATGCCGTCATAAGTTTGCCACGTAGCGCATATGTCACTTAAGTTCCTCTGAATATGGTGATCATAAAAGTTCTGCCCCAGGAAATAAACGATACAGTTAAAATGGTGCAATACCATATGATAGACTGCGAAATCTGCATAACATGTTATGTTATAGGAGCATTCTCATGTAAACAAAATCTTCTAAACGCCATGTGATTACCCAGTGAATTGATAGTCCTGCTAAAACTTTGCAGATGGTGTTTTATCTGTTTCTGGACTCACAAATCCCAGGAAAGTGCGAATGTAGAGACTTTTGTTCCTAGTAGGCGCTTTATATTTATACAACAGTGGAAAGTGACGTCGGCGGAAAGGAAGGAAGAGGGAGGGTTTAACATCCCGTCGACGAAGGAACGAAAACCACAGAAAACCTTGATCAGAAACTTCGGATACGAATTATTTTTTGTTTCTTTTTTAGTGACGTAAGCCACTTACATCTTACAACAAAACATTAAACTCACTAACACGTGAAAGCGGCTTCCAAAAAGTAGAGGGTGTTCACTGACAAAATTTTTTCGAAGTGAAACGACGCAATATCGCCAGTTTCTGCTTTGCGCATAGTTATTCCTCAACGATTTTGGTCACCTGTCTGAGGTGTGAGCGACCCAGTTTGTCGTCACCTTATTTCTACGAAGACAATTCGTCTTGTATCAAATGAAATTATGTTATTCCACAGATCTTTTCAAGTCTCAGACCTCTCTGATATATATTTTCAGGCTGAAAGGGTATTCTGATTGAGTAGGGAGGTGTGATGAGGTAGTCCGTGGTGAAGTGCAAAATCAGTTCCCGAAGGTTACGTAGTGGTCGGCGCATTCGTCTGGTGAATGTGACACCTAGGTTCGAATATGGCCATGGTACAAATTTTCATTCATCTTGCCAGTTTGATTATTTACGTCAATCTGTATTCAAATTAGAATATCGCCCGTAGATTCTTTCGGGCGGCCGAACAGTACTTATTGATGCATCTAAGATTGAATACTTTCGCGTAGTTTTCCGTAAAGTATTCTTCTATTATCGGTAAACAGTGAATAATTGTAAATCATGGTATATCTCGCCAATTGTCACAGAATTAAAGTAGCCTGAGCTAATTTCATACTACTGCCGTTGTTGTTGTGGTCTTCAGTCCGAGGACTGAATTGACGCAGCCTTGGCCGGCCGGTGTGGCCGTGCGGTTCAAGGTGCTTCAGTCTGGAACGGCGTGACCGCTACTGTCGCAGGTTCGAATCCTGCCTGGGGCATGAATGTGTGTGATGTCCTTGGGTTGGTTAGGTTTAAGTAGTTCTAACTTCTAGGGGACTGATGACCTCAGATGTTAAGTCCCATAGTGCTAAGAGACATTTGACGCAGCTCTCAACCACAATCTATCCATTTCATGCGTTTGCAATTCTGCATGACTACTGCAACCTGCAAGTGTTTGAACCTGTTTGCTGTATTAAAGCATTCGTCTCCCTCTATAGTTTTAACCTCCCCCATACCTTTCCATCCCTCCCTCCTCCACAAACACATCTTCTTCCATTACCGAAATTTCGTTTCAATGATGTCTCAGAAAGTAGCTTATCGATCGATCCCTCCTAGGTCTCAAGCTGAGTCGCAAATTTCTTTAATTTCCAATTGATTTCACTACCTCTGCATTAGTTATTCGAAGTACGTATCTGATCTTTAGCATCCTCTTCCAGCACCATATTTAGAAAGCTTCTATTGTCTTGTGTTCTGCTCTACCAGCTGTCTATTTGTCATTCCCATTATGGCTACGTGCCATAAAAATACTTCGGGAAACACTTCCTAACATTCTGATTTCTGTTCTGTGTTCACAAATTTCTCTTTTTCACATGAGCTTTAGACGCTGTTGTCACATTGCGTTTTATATCGTCTTTGTCAGTTATTTTGCTGCCCCATCTACTACTTCTACGGTCTCATTTCCTAATCTTATTCCTTACGCTACGCTTGATTTAAGTCGATGATGTTCTTTTAGCACTGTTTTACATTTTGTGTTCTCATCTTATAATCTCTTTTCAAGACACAACCCATAATTTCAGCTGCTCTTTCAATTGTTTATTTGTCTCTGGCAGATTTAGAATGTCATCGGCAAGCCTTAAAGTTATTATTATTTCTCCTTCCTAATAATTAATTCTCTTTTCAGATTCATGCTTTGTTTCCTTTATAGGTTATCTGTCGATTAAACAACTTGAGGAAAGGCTACAGCTCTGTTCCACTCTCTTCTCAGTTACTACTTCCTTTTCATATCAGACAATCCATACAAGTTGTAGCTAACTTTTCGTTCTCTGTATTTTATCCCTGCTACCTTTAGAATTTCAAGGAGTATATTCCAGTCAGTATATTCAAAAACTTTCTCTAAATATATATATATATATATATATATATATATATATATATATATATATATATATGCTATAAAAATGTTTAGATTGCCTCAACATTCCTACATTTCTCCAGACATACCAACTGATCTTTCTCGAGATCGTCTTCTACCGTTTTTTCCATCCTCCTGTAAATAAATCGTGCGAGCATTTTGCATCTGTGACATATTACACTCATGGTTCCTTTGTATTCACGCTTTTCACCACCTGCCTTCTTTGTACTACAGATTATTGCTTTCATCTGGCGGTACGTTGCTTACCTCATCATTTTGCATACCAGATGGAATAGATTAGTCATGGATACTCCCCTGAGAATCGCAAATTTTGTGAGGGACTGATTAAGTCTTTCAGCGCTCTGTCAAGATCTTCTCACAGTGTCCCATCTCCTGTTTCATCTACATCTACCATCGCTTTTCTTTCTATAATATTGCATTCGAGTTCCTTTCCTTTTTATTGCTCTCTGTGGACTCCTTCCCCGTATCTGCCCTGTTTCCTTGCTCCACGGGTGAGCTCTTCCTATTCAGACCCATTTTTCTTTTTTCTCTAAAAAGCTCTTCAGTTTGCCTGTAAGTGGCATCCGTCTTTCCCCCAGACGTGCATGCTTCTACTGTCTGGTACTTCTCATCTAGCAATTACTCCTTCGTAATTTTTCACTTCCTGTGAATCTCATTCTTCTCAGACGCCTGTTACCAAAGTAGCCTTTACATTATATTTTCTCATTTTGTCATTTGGCTTCGACACATATTGTGTTGTTAACCATTCGTATATTTTTGAGCCGTTAGTCTTCTCACTGGTTTATGTGCTCCACCACGAATTGTTACCTTCTGCCAAATTCTTTATGTTAGAATAGTACTCGCACACTACGTCCCTATTTACTTGTAACACGTAATTCAATCTCTGACTTCCCCTATACAGCACCCTACGTCCTCAGTTATTTGTTGCATGCATTCAAATCTCCATCTTCCCCTATATGATCCCTAGAGCACCTTCTGTTATTACTGAGGTTATTCCACCGTGTCCTGCCCTTTTCCCTATAAGTGTCATTCTTTGATGAAACTGCCGATCGCCTCCTCATCCCTTACTTTATCAGCCCATCAAATTTTCAATATTCTTCTATAGCACCACGTACCACGCTTCAATTTTCTGCTTTCCCGGTTAATTCTTAGTCCATGATTCACTACCACATAATAGCTAATGTGCTCCAAACGCAAATTTACAGAAATTGTTTCCTCAGAACCAGGCCTGTGACTGATACTTGTATACGTCGTTAGGACATTAACGCCCTCGTTGTCTATACTAGCCTGAGTTTTACGCCATTCTTGCTTCGTTCGTCGTGTATTGTATTGTTTCCAAGTAGCAAACTATTTTACCCTTCCCCTACATCATTGTCCCCAATGATGATGTGCAGTTTATCCCTAATCTCTTTCTGCTACTCCTGTTTACTTCCTTATTTCTTCTCTTTACTCTCAGTGCATATACTGTACTCATTAAACTGTTCGTTCCAATCTACAGGTACTGTAATTTTCTTCACATTCACTGAGGACAAAAATGTCTTCTGTCAGTCGTATCGTTGACATCATGAGACCATAAACTTTTAACCCACTATTAAACCTTTCTTTAATTTCCATCATTATTTATTGTATGTGTAGACTTAACAACAGGAATGAAGGAGTAAATTTCTGTATTACAACCTTCTTAATCCAAGCACTTCGTTCTTTGTGTTCTGTTCTTACTGTCCTCTCTTGATTAACGTATAATTAAGTAATATATTACACGTCTTTCTCTGTAGCTTGGTACTATTATTCTTAGATTTTCGAATATCTGGCACCATTTTACGATGTCAAACGGCTTTCAAGGACGACGGGTTCTACAAACGTGTCTAGAATGTTCTTAAGTTTTGATTCCATTATCAAGCACGTTAAAACGATCTCCTGGCCCCTTTACCTTTCGTAGGGCCAAACATATGGTCATGTAACAGGTCCTCAGTTTTGGTTGGTTGGTTGGTTGTTTCGGGGAAGGAGACTAGACAGCGAGGTCATCGGTCTCATCGGATTAGGGAAGGACTGGGAAGGAAGTCCTAAATCAGGATGGCCGGACGCGGGATTGAACCGTCGTCCTCCTCAGTTTTCATTTTCATTACTTTGTATATTAATGCTGTCAGGAACTTGGTTGCTTGAGTTGTTAAGCTGTTTCTGCGATAGTTCTCGTACTTGTCTACCCTTCTCGGGATTTTATGGACGATAAAATTCATAAAGTATGATGTTGTGTATAGAATCTAATGGATCTAGAAATGTTGGGTCCCAGACTTTCCGCAATGATTCTAGAAATTCTGAAAAAATATTATCTATGCTTTACGCTTTAACTGGATGCAAGATTTTCAAAGCGCTGTTAAAGTCTGATTGTAATAGTGGATCCTCTATGTCTACCACATCGACTTCCATTTATCCTTCTATCACGTCGTCAGAAAAGTCCTAAGGTTTGTAGAGGCCTTCAGCCAGTGTACTATTTCCACCTACCCACTCTCTCCTATGTCTTTAACAGTGAAGTTCCTCTTACACTCTTAATTTTGACACCACTGCTTTTACTTTTACAAGTTGTTTTCTCCTTACTTATGCCGAATCAGACTTTCCTGTGACCGTTTCTGTTTCAATTTCTTCACTTTTCTCATGGAAACCCTTCGCCTTGGCCTCCCTGTATTCTCTATTTACTTCATTCTTAACTTACTTACATCGCTCTGTTCCTATCTTTTCGTGAACATTTTCTTACATATTTCTTTCGTCGATCAGTTGAAGGATTTCTATTATCGTAGTACTTCAAAAGCATCTCATCATTTCTCATTGCATTAGTAATCCACTTATTTTGCAAATACTTATTTCGGGCGATTTTTTAAACCTAAAATTAACTCTTCATCGTTACTTATTTATGATGCAGGTTTATACCTGCTCCTGGAAGCGCCCCACAATAGAATATCTGATATTTGTATATCAGTTTTAACACGACGTAGGTGCTAAACCAGATGGAATTTTCCCGTGTCTTTGTGCCTTTTCTAAGTATATCGAGTCCTCTCATGGGTTCTTAACAGTGTATTCGTAATTACTAAGGATAATTTGCTGCAGAAATAAATTAGTTTTTCTCCTCTGTCGTTCCTATTACCGAGCTCGTATTTTCCTGTTATTCAGCCTTCCGTTCCTTTCTAAACCACTGCGTTCCAGTCCTCCGTGACTGTTAGATTATCATCTCCTTTTAAATTACTAATTTCTGATCAGCATCCTAACATGCTTTCTCTGTCTCTTCACAACATGACTGTGATTACGACATACGTAATGCAAGTAAGGTTCTCGGGGATGGTTTCCTGATGAGAAGGACACAATCACTGAGCTGCTCAAAGTAACTAATTCTATGTCGCACCTTCCTATTCTGAACGAGTTTTACTCCGTTTATATTATTTTCTGCTGCTGTTGATTTTAAAATATACTCATCTGACACAAATCCTGATCGTCTCTACATTTCATTTCGAAGACTCCTATTATATCTAGACTGACAAGGAATCCCTTGAGTGTAAGGTCGCAAGTTTAATCTTTAGTAAGGCTCATTTGAAAGTTTCGTGTCAACTGTTATTACAGGGAAAATATTAGCTGCAAATGACTCACTATGCGCATCAAGAGGACAATAGAAAATGTGTCTGGAGGTTGCGAAGATCTACCTCCTGTGTGATGTACGTATTACACATCATAAAATGGACATAATCGACATTCAAGGAATGTTCAGAACTAAACTTTCACTTGCACCATGGACACAGAATGAAAATTGGCACGCCACAGTGTTCAGATAGGTTCGCATCATGAAGGTCGATGACAAACTACTAGGAAGTTACCAGCCATGCATCATATCCAGCTAGGTACCCACTCTTAAAGAATGCCTATAGAATCAAATTGATGTAAATAGGTGATGAAAATGATGGAATGTGATGGCATGCAACCGAATGCGTAACAGGCAATCGTGGTGCTTATCGTGAAACTGCCTATCCTTTAAGACGGAGCTCCAGATATTACGACAATATGTTGTATTGGCACGGAAAAAAAAAACAAATATCTATAGGAGGCATAGTTTGCTCTAAGGGAGCATTGTTTTTTAAACTGACCACTGATGAAGCAACAGCAAGATGTTTTCACCAGCTATTGGCCTAAACCAGTGCTCATATCATAGTTGCAGGCCTCTTACGCTCTTTTTCCCACTCTTGCTTGCTGTGACGAAAAATATTACCCACTGACCTGCAAGATCACCCGGAAGAAAATGAACGGTAGTGGACAGAGCACCTCCGACTTCCCTCAGCATAACAAATAATTCCCCAGCCATATTACAATCCAAATTAACAGTAAGCGTAATTGTAAACGAATTCGTTGACGAATTAAAGTAAGTTGATCTTGATAAAACTCTCTTGGTACCTCTAATTTCCAGGGTACCTTTCATATACATTTCCTCTTCAAATCCCTATTGGTCTATCTTAAGGTTGCGGTAAGTTTGTTTATGTCATCAACAAAATTTCTGATGGATCTCACAGTTTCCTGTACACCGTCAAGTCAACGATTTGTTTGAAATTTCGT
Organism: Schistocerca serialis cubense; assembly: GCF_023864345.2. NCBI lineage: Eukaryota > Metazoa > Arthropoda > Insecta > Orthoptera > Acrididae > Schistocerca > Schistocerca serialis. Next base: position 446,945,890 of record NC_064644.1, read on the forward strand.
TATCTTACGTCTTCCAATACTGTAGCGCTGTTTGAAGTTATTCAGCTACCCACTGCTTCACTTGAAAACAATGTAATCATCATCACATGCACCCTGATGTGCATAATGTAGTAGGCCTCTATCATGCACAACCTGTAAATTGTATTGAACGTCCTTGAAACTTGCAAAACCCAGTTTTTTAACAATTGCGCCTTGTCCTTCGTTTAATATCCGTATTTTTTCTTATGCATTACATGGTGATAATCTGTTCATAAGTTCTTCAATATTGGGGATCATCTTCCATGAATGTAGTTATGTTTAGTACCCACTGTTTGGACAACGATTGTCCTTTTGCTACGTTTCTCTGGAGAAGGGATTTGTGGCTCCCTGTCCGATAAGGGCGATGCACTACAAAACTCGACACCTGTTTCAATATCACTTATCATCATCATTGTACTCCTCATGTACATACGGTCAAGAGTATGCTGCATCACAAATGGCACTGAGTCACCTTGCTGAAACGCTAATAATTCACCTGCCATTTCTTTCACAGTCTACATAATTCCTTGGGTTCCTTTCTTACAAAATGTCAACTTCAGCAACGGTTGCAGTAGATACAATTGAATCTTAGCTTCGTTTATCATTGCTATCTCTCTGCTTTGTATCAACACCACTAACACCATAGCAGTGGTGTGAGTTAATCATCAGTTCTGGCATGAAGTATGTTCTTGCACGTTTTGTTAGTGCAGGTTGCATAAATTCAGGGGCAAGCATAAGTTTAAAGGTAAGCATGTTCTTCTTTCTTCTCTAAATTGACATACGACCCCCTGGGATTGATTTATGACCCTCTTGGGATAATCTATCCTTCTGAGAAACGATCCCCCACCCATATCCCTCCCTCCCAAACCATCTGGGAAATCCTCAACCCTCTTGCTCTCACCCATCCACTTTGCTGATACAAACACACTTTATCGGATTAACAGATTAAGTAAATAAATTGGTCAATTAACTAGTCTCTCACTCTTCTAAGAAATCACCCAGTCCTACCCTCCCCTCCCTCAGTTCCGCTCTCCCAACCTCCATTTAGAAATTGGTAGGAGTCTGTGTGCTGGAGAGGAAGGATCTCATTACAAAAAGTTCAAATCAATTTGAATAATATGTTGCTGCATATTCTTTATTTGATCAGTTGGGAGACAGGGTCCTCTCCCCCCCCATCCACCACTGGGTTATACCTCACACCTTAACCCGTCACCCACACCCCCCTCTCCACCAGTGAAACGTCCCCTTTGAACAATTCTTACAGGACTGTGCTTAACCTGACACACAATATTTTTTAGCGCAACGCAATCTGACTTTCAAAATTCCCTACAAAAGAATGGCCCTGACTAACATTAAACTATACCTTTCACAAATCACTTACCTCACAAAAATCTTCGCTGCTCAAGCTACTGCAATACAGCGAGCGCCACTACTGCCAGCTAAATAAAAGATTCAAACTATGGAAGGCACTAACTACTGATAGGGATAGTTAGCAAATGAAAGATATTAATAGAGAACGAACAATGTATTTACCTTGATATCATCACAAGTCATAATATATATATCAGTTCATGACAAATTACAAACCTCCGCCATCTCTCTCCCCACATCCACCACTGCTGGCGGCTCACCTCCAACTGCGCAACGCTACGCGCTGTTCACATCCAGCTGCCGCTGCCCAACACTACAATGGCAGACAACAATGCAAACTAGCCACAGACTGCACACAGCACAGCCAGTGATTTTCATATTCAGCGCTACGTAACGTTGCCAACAAGAAAACATAAACAGCCTACTTACATAGAGAAAACATAAACAGCCTACTTACATAGAGAAAACATAAACAGCCAACTTACATAGCCCCCATGCTTCCCACAAAAAATTTTACAAAATATTTTTTGGGCAGTGGCCAATAATGATTTGATAAAATTTTTCATAATTACAATAACAAAGAAATCAAATGTACACACTTATTGATATTATGTTGGTCAAAAGCTCAAATTTTCTCACAGTCCATAAAGACAGTCCTAATCGTACATAACAGGAGAATAGCAGTGTTTTTCTCAAAGTCTGAGCAGTAAAAGAAAATGCACACAGAAGTAGTGGATTTCCATGCAGTCTTGAAGAAGTAGTGTTGTCCTTCCAACGGAAAGACAGTGCTGACTCTCGACATGCAGACAAGTATTGGTCCACAACAGAGCAAACGCACAGCAGAGTCAGTCGAAGTTTTGATGAATATTGGTAGGTAGGTCATCACAGAGCAGACCCACTGTAGTCCTGGTAGATATTACGATATTGGTGGGCCACCAGAGGCGCAGACCCACTGCAGTCCTTGTAGAAATAATGGTACTGATGGATCATCAAAGATGTAGACCCACTGCAGTCCTTGTAGAGATAATGGTATTGGTGGGCCACCAGAGGTGCAGACCCACTGTAGTCCTTGTAGAGATGACCAGCAGCCATCTGTTGCGATTGTGCAGGTGCACATTCACCATCGAAGAGTCTTGCGGAGAATATAGCAAGTCCATAAACCACCACTTGTGCACTCACAAAGTTTTTGAAATTGTCCTTAGAACCAGCAATGCTGTTATGCAGTCCCTTGTAGAATTATTAACACACGTGCAAACACTATCAGTCCCTACGTCTCACATATTGTCCATGTACTATGACCAACAGAAACGTGTGCAGTGAAATGTAACTAACAAGTTAATAATATCATGAACTGGTGACAATTACAATTTTATAACATAATAATACAATAACAAAGGTACAAAATACATCATTAAAAACATAATAATACAGATAACATTTGTAGTACAGGCTTTACAAAAGAATAGAAATAAACATATACATCAGTGTTACAAAAATAGTGACATAAGTACATACATAAAATAATGAGAATAGTTTTCGAAACATTAATTTCACACATGAACATTGAAACAGAACAGAATTGTAAACAACTTTACAAAGAAAATAACATATTATTAATGCAACTTATATTTGAGGATAACAGTATTCCTCCTCATAGTGAATATAGCTTAGTATTAGAAGAGAAAAAAATTCTATGAAACTACACAGAGACAGGAAGAAAACAAATACACAAGGGTACACACACACATAGTGGGATAACACCAATAGGAAAGGACAGGGTTCGTTTTCAGTGTAACATTTGGTACTGCAGTCCATCCCAAAACTTCATTCTATAGATCTTTCGTCTTATTTCAACCTTTGCTTCCACCAAAAAAATCTTATCCAAGCATGCTTTCTGTATTCTGTTCATATTTCTTTCAAAATAATTATTTCTGATTGTACAATACTCATTTGGGCCCAAATCCTTTTTATATAACTTCGCAATGCATTCTTCTCCATAGTCAGTTTCTCATATAGTCTACCCCTCTTAAGCTAACTTAAATCTACTGAGCTCAGATGCTAAACTAAGGGACGAGGCAATGCAGCATCACATAACAATTAACACAAACAGCAATGAGAAAAAAAATGGAAATTTGCAAAGCAAGCTACAGTAAATCTAAATTAACAAGCAATGCAACATTACAACTAATATGAGCCAATGCGCAGTAAACAAAAAATTAAATCTGGCTTAGCAGAGTAACACAAATTAAAATTCAGTAACACGATGCCTGGCAAACAGCAGTAACTTATACCTAAACATGACATAGCTCAAGCAGAGAAAATAGTACACTAAAGATAACAATGCAGATAAGGGAAATGTATAATCACATCTTAATGTCTATGTAATTAAATTGGTGCACCACAAGAAGTTATTCTACCAAAAAGTTACCAATTACTTGAAAAGAAAATTATGAATGCAGTTACTAGTTCCTTCTTATTGTTCTTTCCTTTCCAAGTGCTCCTTTTTTTTAAAGAATGTGGATCATAAAATAGTTATTTAATAGATCTGTTGACAGAAAGTGTTCACATTAGCAAATGCATTTTATTTTATAAAAGCAATGCTGCAACACAGCTGGAAACCAGATATCAAGTGAAATAAGCAATTACGCAAACCAAAGCATAAAAACATCATTCAATAGTCATGTGGCATTTCGTAAGTCAGTAGCTCTCAACTCTCATAGAAAGACACTTGTCATAATCAGGTGTGCAGATGTACGAATATTTCCCATCAATTCATAAGCATTTCAGCAATTAGCACAAAGTGCGAGTAATCATATGTTTTCAAGTAACGAGGGTGTCGCATTAGCGATGAAAGGCACACCCTAATGGCTTGTTCTCCAGGTGTTTTCCTGTGCTCTGAAAGGCACGCGCTAATGGCTTTTTCTCCAGGCGTCTGACACAGCTGGGTGCCCGCGACGCATTACGTGCAGGTGGTCACTTAACTTTCGTACGGAAATATTTACGACAGGAGATTCTGCTACCGTGGTAGTCTCATATAAAAATATTTCACAGGTCAAGAATTAGCGTTGCAAATCTGTAGAAACAAAATCCTATAAATATAACAGTGTCCAAAAAAATTTTCAGTGGCATTGTGATACATTCACACATGATTCACACATGTCATAACTCTTAAAGTACGATTCTTGGTTTCCAACATCCTTTTCATAAATCAGAGTCCCTAACCCCTACTCCTTATTCCTTACCTTATTACACATATACATATTCATATTCATCAACACGTCTTCAATATTTCATCATAATAGCTACATAGCATAATCAGATTCCTCATATAGCATCAGCTTATTTATCATAAACATACCTCAACAGCATAGTACACATCGTCGTCGTAATAATAACATCGTAACACTTCAGTCAAATCTTAAAATCGTCGTAACTTCCTCCAATAATTTCAAAACGTAAAAAAAATTCTCTGCTCATTTCAATAGTGTCATCTACCTCAAACGTACTTTAAAATCATGCTCCCTTACCAAATATATCATTCAAAGCTCTCATAGTACCACAATGGTTCCAAAAAAATATGAACAGTTTACAAAGTACAGACAAAATACAGTTTCATAAGTGTGAAGTTACCCAACTGTGTATTGCGTAAACATCTGTCACTGATGTAATAAAAAATGTTTATCTCTCAGTTAAATGATCAGATAGCTGTGTAATTTGTGTGTTAGAGAAATATGGTACCGATGTGTAAAGTTGTATAAGCAAATACCATATTAGCTAGGGTTCCTTGTGGTTGCCAAACACATGGTACACAAAGTAAGCGTGTACCCCCCTGAGGATAAATGTAATTATACCCTCAGGTGTTACAAATTACAGCAATGGAATGAAATGTATCACGGAAAACTTTCTTTGTAATTAAAAAATCTTTGAAAATAAGTGTTTTAAGTATAAGATTAATCACTCAAATGCGTGTCCTGTAGCGCTAAATGCGCGTCTTGCTGTAAGATAATTCTGTGGAACTGTCGTAGTTATCGTCCTCTGTAAGCAAAGTTCTGCTAAAGTCAATGTACTTACCTCATGATACACAAAAGTGAAATGCTTTGCGTATAGATATCTTAGTTATTACGCTTATTGCCGTGATGAGGAAAGTACTGTACAGTAACGTATTGTTATGCCACGAAAAAGGCTGTCTCATTGTTGCTATACCACAAAAGTTACTACTAAAACATGTTTTTCTTCCTAGAAGAATTCAGAAAACTGTGCAGATATAAAACAGATACACTGCAAAAGCAACATTGTAAATTGTCACTCATTAGTAGCGTCATGATAAAAATCGTGTAGCTGTCACATAAACTAACCTCTGTGTCATCTGGTATCTCTCAGAAAGTACTTTAAATCCGGAATGTATTTTCAAGTAAACCAAAATGTTGCATTAAAATCCCATTAGCAGTACTGGTAAATGTTCTAATCGTACAACTAACAAGCAAGAATGTACACACACAATTACACTGTGTCGTCTGTTCGCAATATCAATGCATTCGTAATTTCTGTTTAAATAATTTCTCTTGGTTCTTGGCTGGATATTTAACTTCAAACATTGTTGCATGGTAACAGTTTCTAAAGCATACTAGTAACGTGAAGTGAAACGTTTTATGGCAAAGACAAAGTTAAAAGGCAGATTATCTGTCAATAAACGGTTTTACATGTGAAATGTGGTGTAAACCTTTACTCTTCCTAGTACTCAGAGTTCGAACTTGAATGCAATTGTCAGGCGGTATACGTCGGTAAAGAATACTGGAGTTTTTCTCAAGGTTAGCTTCTATGTTATTTTTCTCTGAGCCACCTGGCGCACGCGGCTGCCTGCTGTGCGAGTCATTGCCTATTGTCTCTTTGTTGGCGCGCGTCGTTATTGGGATTTGGAGACCTAACTTCTACAAATTCGCCTTGCCGAGAGGGCCCTGCTCTGTTTGAATCCCGCCAGTTCTGATGCAATTGACGTCTGTCGTTATGATCATATCGTCTGTCGTCATTTCGGTAGAATCCGTAGTTTCTTCCTTGTCGGTCACGTGGTGGAGAATTTCTCCCTGAATCGTAACTCTGCGCTGAACTGTTGCGTCTGAAGTTATTCTGTCTCCCCTGGTAATAATTGTTTTGGTTCCCATATTGTCTGTTTCTGTGGTTATCTCTGTCATATTCATTACTACGGAAATGCGATCTTTCTCTGTAACTATTATTACTCTGCCAGTGGTTGTCATATGGGTGGTGTCTGTTTTGGTCACGATTTGTGTTGTAAGAATAGACCAGTCGTGTCCGGTTATTGTTTCTGTCGTCACGGAATTGTGACGGATGTGACCTGTAATTGTTGTGTCCTTGTTTTCGCGTTCCGCGATTGTCAGTGTCAATTTACAATTCTTGTAAAAGTCCCTGAAATGCTTCAATGTCGTCTTTGCAACGTCCTGCCAAAATAATATGTCGTAAATGTTCAGGCAGTTTGATTAAGCAAATGCGGATGAGTTCTGAGGGGCTGTATGGGTTTGTCAGGTACTGATTCTTGTGCAACATGTCTTCAAAATATTTCACAAGACTGGAAAATTCAGACTGTTCAAAATGTTTCATCATTATGATGCTATGTTTTACACGGTCTTGTGTGGCTTGAGACCAATATGCTGAGAGGAAGGCATGGTAAAACTCTCCTTCACTGTGGCAATCGTGAATTACCGATCGCATTCTTACAGCTGGTTCATTCTCTAAGTAGCCACACATAAATTCTAATCTGTGTTCCAACGACCAGTTGGGAGGAAAACAATGAGAGAATTGATGGAGCCATGCTTGTGGATGAATGTCGTTGGCAGAATTCTTAAACGTTTTGAATTTACGTGTAGTAATGAACAGCTTATAGTCAAAATCATTGTGTCGGCGAGTAGCATCTCGGTCATAGTTACGTCGTTTCGGCGGTTCCATCTCAAAATTCGGCGTACCTTGCCAACTTCTTTCACAATTTCCGAAGTGCCCTGTGTTGTTATTTTGTGTCTGTTCCGTATTTGTATGTCCCTCTTCCCGTATTGGGGCGCGAGTGTCCTCTGAAATACGTAATTCTTGTACTACTTGTGCCAACTGATCTTGCACTTCCCGGATTTCTCTTTTGTACTGTGTATTGATTTGATTTTGATTTTGTTTGAATTTTCTAATTTGTTCATACTCTTCTGTGTCAGTGAAGGCTACAGGTGTTGTGTCATTCAGATCATCATCTACCTTTGTAGATAAGTTAGTGAACTGATCTGAAAGTTCGGCTACTTTATCCGATAGTGAAATCATTTCCTCTGTATGTTTTTCTGAACCAAGTTTCAGAGTGTCCATTTGTGTTGCAATCGTGTCTACTGTGTCCTTTAAGTTTTCCTGAGTTTTTGCAAGTTTCGTAACCGAATCTGTAGATGCAACTGAGTCAATTTTAGCTTGCAAGGTGTCGTGATTTTCATGAACAATAGTTTGCAGATCTTTTATGGCTGCTTCGTGATTCTGTAATGCATTTTCATGCCGCGAAAAAATAGGTTGGAAATGCTCACAAATTTGTGACTTTACGTCATTACAGACTTTTTGACATTTCGATTCAATGTTATGTAACTCACTAGTTAAATCTTCACGCGTTTGTTCAAGTGTCGTGTCTAACTTTTGAAGATTTTGTTCCATTGTGTCTAACATTTTGAGATTTTGTTCCACTGTGTCTAACTTTTTTAGATTTTGTTCCACTGTGTCTAACTGTTGCTGTGTTTGTCTCTGATTTTGTTCCATTTGTTGCATTAATTGCAATAATAATGTATTAGTGTCTGGAATCTGTTTCTCTACGCTTTTCGGCAGTGCATTTGCACCGACAACATTCACATTTTGACAAGCAGAAAATGTGTCTTGACTTATTTGAGAAAACGGTGATGACCCAAAACCTGAATCTACAGTATTTGCAAAATTGTGTCCTGTCATTTCGGATTCCTGAGGCGAGCTGTTGCCGACCGATCGATCGATAATGCTTCCCTCTTCACTAATTGTTTCACTGTCCACGCCATTGTTCGCCGCCCGCTCCATTTCCCTATGCACAATTACCAAATTACTACTTTGAACATCAGTTAATTCATTACTCGGTGGCGCTAACACACTGCTCTCATTTTCACTGTCATTTCTCAGTTTACTTTGGAGCCTAGTATTACGTTTTTCACACGCCATTATTGTCACAGTATTTCACACGACAACACAGAAAAACACAATTTGAAGAGCAAAAATAAGAGAACACATTAACATAGCACTGAAAATAATATCTAGTTAATTACAGCTGCGAAATACTTGGTGCAAATCTATATGCATGCCACAACTGTTTTACTGTACAACAATGAAAGGCTACAACTACAAAGGAGATTCTCTCTACAATTACGCACTAGCAATAAACAAAAGCTACACTAAATACACAAACTACAAGAAAAATCAGAAGATTCCAGTGAGGTATCCTAGGCTAATGGTCGACATATGAAACGTCCCCTTTGAATAATTCTTACAGGACTGTGCTTAACCTGACACACAATATTTTTTAGCGCAACGCATTCTGACTTTCAAAATTCCCTACAAAAGAATGGCCCTGACTAACATTAAACTATACCTTTCACAAATCACTTACCTCACAAAAATCTTCGCTGCTCAACCTACTGCAATACAGCGAGCGCCACTACTGCCAGCTAAATAAAAGATTCAAACTATGGAAGGCACTAACTACTGATAGGGATAGTTAGCAAATGAAAGATATTAATAGAGAACGAACAATGTATTTACCTTGATATCATCACAAGTCATAATATATATATCAGTTCATGACAAATTACAAACCTCCGCCATCTCTCTCCCCACATCCACCACTGCTGGCGGCTCACCTCCAACTGCGCAACGCTACGCGCTGTTCACATCCAGCTGCCGCTGCCCAACACTACAATGGCAGACAACAATGCAAACTAGCCACAGACTGCACACAGCACAGCCAGTGATTTTCATATTGAGCGCTACGTAACGTTGCCAACAAGAAAACATAAACAGCCTACTTACATAGAGAAAACATAAACAGCCTACTTACATAGAGAAAACATAAACAGCCAACTTACACCAGTGATGAAGGAACTGTAAGCACCAAGGAATGGAATGAAGTGTGATATGTTAGCCGTCGATTTGAGACACCCACGTGTGTGTTTATCTTCTAGGCACTGCTAGGACCTCGAATACAAGCCAGTGTCATAAATACAGATCATGATACTAAATACCACTGAACATGGACTGGATGTTGGCCTCCTCTGATCTCGCAGCCTGGAAAAAAACATGAAGTTTGGGCTTTCCTTCGGTTGGGAAATTCCAGACTCGCTTCTTATCTCTGTCTCACTCAACATGTTACTTCCTGTTTGTGTTAACCCATGCATGGACCAACAGGTTAAAACATGCAGAGGGAGGATTTCACCCCACCTGAGAATACATTGTTCCTATTGTCTAATGCTTAGCGACAAATGGAGAGCTGGTAATTGAAACAGCGAAAATAGCGAGATTGACCATTTGCACAAAATTACTTGTGGAACAATTCACAGGAGTGAAGTAGGTCGCTTTAAACAATCTCACTATCTTACTATTAGTCTTCTTAGTAATAAAATACATTTTCAACGCTTGAGAATCATATGCAAACATTTTGCAAATCAAGTAATTACATTTCCACCACAAATAGATCATAATGCTAAATACACTACTGGCCATTAAAATTTCTGCACCAAGAACAAATGCAGATGATAAACGGGTATTCATTGGACAAATATATTATACTAGAACTGACATGTGATTACATTTTTACGCAGTTTGGGTGCATAGATCCTGAGAAATCAGTACCCAGAACAACCTCCTCTGGCCGTAATAATGGCCTTGATACGCCAGGGCATTGAGTACAGATGTACATGCAGCTTCAACACGATACCACATCAAGAGTAGATAGTGGCGTATTCTGACGAGTCACCATTAACCAGACGTTTTCAGTTGGTGAGAGATCTGGAGAATTTGCTGGCCAGGGCAGCAGTCGAACATTTTCTGTATCCAGAATGGCCCGTACAGAATCTGCAACAAGCGGTCGTACGTTATCCTGCTGAAATGTAGGGTTTCGCAGGAATCGAATGAAGGGTACTGCCACGGGTCGTAACGCATCTGAAATGTAACGTCCACTGTTCAAAGTGCCGCCAATGCGAACAAGAGTTGACCGAGACGTGTAACCAATGGCACCCCATACCTTCACGCTGGGACATACGCCAGTATGGCGATGACGAATAGACTCTTCCAATGTGCGTTCACCACGATGTCACCAGACACGTATGCGACCATCATGGTGCTGTGAACAGAACCTGGATTCATCCAAAAAAATTACGTTTTGCCTTTTGAGCACCGACGTTCGTCGTTGAGTACACCAGCGCAAGCGCTCCTGTCTGTGATGCAGCGTCAAGGATAACCGCAGCCATGGTCTCCGAGCTGATACTCCATGCTGCTGCAAACGTCGTCGAACTGTTCGTGCAAATAGTTGTTGTCTTGAAAACGTCCCCATCTGTCGACTCAGGGATCGAGACGTGGCTGCACGATCCGTTAGAGCCATGTGGATAAGATGCCTGTCATCTCGACTGCTAGTGATGCGAGGCCGTTGGGATCCAGCACGGCGTTCCGTATTACCTCTTGAACCCACCGATTCCATATTATGCTAACAGTCATTGGGTGTCGATCAACGCGTGCAGCAATGTTTCGATACGATAAACCGCAATCGCGATAGGCTACAATCCGACCTTTATCAAAGTCGGAAACGTGATGGTATGCATTTCTCCGCCTTACACGAAGCATCACAACAACGTTTCACCAGGCAACGCTGGTCAACTGCTGTTTGGCTGATTCAAATGGCTCTGAGCACTATGCGACTTAACATCTATGGTCATCATTCCCCTAGAACTTAGAACTACTTAAACCTAACTAACCTAAGGACATCACACACAACACTCAGTCATCACGAGGCAGAGAAAATCCCTGACCCCGCCAGGAATCGAATCCGGGAACCCGGGCGCGGGAAGCGAGAACGCTACCACACGACCACGAGCTGCGGACAACTGCTGTTTGTCTATGAAAAATCGGTTGGGAACTTTCCACACGTCAGCATGATGTAGGTGCCGCCACCGACGCCAATCTTGTGTGAATGCTCTGAAAAGCTAATGATTTCCATATCACAGCATCTTCTTCTTGTCGGTTAAATTTGGTGTCTGGAGCACGTCATCTTCGTGGTGGAGCAATTTTAATGGCCAGTCGTGTATATTGCTGCTCCTGATATCTTCACATGCGATCGGAACACAAATTGTTTGAAAATCCGTGAGGTGCAGGGCTAAATTTATTCAATTAAAAGCACATATACAACCGAATTCAGAAGATTACAAGCAAATGTAATTGTAGCTGTGGAAATGCTCTAGTCTACACGACTAAAATCCCATCGTTCGAGTTGGCCGACTCTTTCATTTATGGAATATTGTTGACAGGAGGGAAGGCTACACAAATCAAGAAGCTGCATTATTTATTCAATATTCATCTATTTAAAACGTCGCAGCAGTTCTCCCCATTCACATATGTTTAAATTTTGAAATATTGCCAGTGTACAGATCTATCTTCAAGACAGTAGTTTGCAAACCATTCACTTCTCAATGCGGCCTGCTTCGAATAATTACTGCTGTTGATGTTAAAATTTACTACTGTTACTGTTAATAATTATTGGTGTTAATGAAAAAGCGTCATCACCAACTAAATCCGCATCTTACAGCAAACCGAGTTTTCTCTATTGTTACGCACGCAATGTGATATTTAATTTGATTTCGGGCGACAGTGCTTCATGCATTACAGCATCTTTATTCCTTATCTCATAAATAACTCTATTTTAAACAAATGTGAACAGTTCTGGTGACATTCTAAGATAATTAAAAGAAATTCTCTGGTGCTCCATTACAAATTATTCCAGTAAGGATGTTGAGCAACCGAGCTGACGTCTTTTCTTCATACAATTACGAATCGAAACGTTTCTTATTTTTTCTTATGCAGCGATTCCACGCTACTAGCTTTAACTCTATCACAACTCGTGCGATGTGCAGGTGCCAAAACTTTCATATCAGACACGACTCAGGAACCCACAAAACGACGAAACTGATGTGTGTACTGGTTTCACCGTGTCTATAGTCAAATATGTGACAATTTGCGTGCAAGTCATTCCACGCAACGAGTGGCGCAACTCAATGTCGTCGTGTACACTAGGCTTAACGGACACGGCAACAGGAAGCTGCTAGGTGGAAAACTTGAGGGGCGCGGCGGCATGCGAGCTGCTCAGCTTGTCGCGAGCAACAGCAGCATCCGCGACGCGGACATCACGGCAACAGCGTGGTGTCAAAGCAGCGTGCCCTGCCACGCTGCACCCAAAGCACGGGCAGCGTCGGAGGCCGACGCTGGTGGGCGACAAGTTGTCAGTGGGCGGCGGCAGCGGCGATGGAACTACGCCCACGATGGGCAGAGCGAGCGTGGGCTTGGTAAAGCCGTCTGCACACCGACCGTGCTGTCGAATGAGAACGTTGAGTGTGCTGTGTTCGAGGTGTTGCTGAATGCTCAGAAATGATGCGACTCGTGTACACGATAGGTGGGCCCCAATGTGGTATACGCGATCAGAACGCGTTCCAGCGGGAGTTGTCGGCTGTTCCTGGCTCGCATATCATACTATTTACGAAAGGGGTGCGCATAAAATTGCTATAGTAGCTCTATTAAAACGTACTTTTGTGTCTTGTCCATATGCTAGCTTGCTCTGTCTGTATTAGAAATAAATAAGAACTCCAATGTCCTGGAAATGCCCCATGTTTAAGGAGAATGATCCACTTGTGTGTGACAACTATAGAGGAATTGTCTTACTGGATGTCACCTATAAAATCTTATCAAGTTCCCTATTATACAGGCTGATACCAATAACAGAAGAACTGATTAGGGACTACCAGTGAGGTTTCCGCAGAAACAGATCCGCATTCGATCACTTATTCACCCTAAGACAAGTAACTGATAAGACGTGGGAATTCAATGTAGATGTCCACATATTATTGGTACACTTTAAAAAAGGCCTATGATAGCATAAACCGACAGACACTCCTAAATATAATGAAAGAATTTAAAATACCATCAAAATTAATCAGATTAGTTAAAATGTGTATAGATGAAACTTTTGTCGCATGAAGACACCGGTAGGAGAAACTGAAGATATTAAGGTGCACACTGGACTAAGACTAGGGGATGCTATTTCACCTATTTTATTTAATTGACAGAAAATTTTCTAAAACCTGTAACAAGGGATCCAGCTACAGGATGTGAACATTACAAGACTTGCTACGCAGATGATGTAGCACTAATAAGTTGTTCCAAAAGAGAATTAATCAGAATGATGCAAAATTACTACAAAAATGCTGAGAAAACAGGATTACATGCTAATGAAGAAAAGACAGAATACCTGCCCATAAGTAAGAAAACCAGAAAATATGCACCTATGGCTGTAGATGGATTCAATTTCAAGACTGTTGACCACTTCAAGTACCTAGGAAGTCTTTTTAGTAATAACAACAGAACATATACACAAATAGATGCCCGTTTATCAACAGCAAGCAAGACACTTTTTACTTACACTAAAATTCTAAGAAAAAGACCACTTAGCAGTAACTTCAAAATCCGCTTATATCAATCGACCATTATACCTGTGATGTTATATGGATGTGAAACATTAATATTTAGAAATAACACACAATTGAAGCCGCCGACAAGAATAATATCGTCATAACGGCCTACAAACAAAGGAGCGACGTGTTCTGAATAGAATAATGACCGTTCACATCGCTTGACCGTGCCCGAGGGAGCGTAAGCATTGATGAGTCGGAGACCGTGGAAAGTCTCAGCAAGACCCCTAGCCTATGGTAGGAAAATCACGTCGTCTGCGTCAATGCCTTCCTTTAAAAGAATAGCTGTCCCACTGCCTCCGTCAGCACACGGCTTGACGTAGGACACATCGGCATAGATATTAGGAAACGTCGCCAGGCGAACTTCCTGCAAAAGGGCAACATCGAAGTCCGACGATATCACGGAGCAATTGTAGTTTCACAGGGGTGCCAGTGGTGTTGACTTTGATGGAGCTAATCCTGTAAGCTTGTCGTTGAATTGGGACTACTGTGACGCTCATGGAGGCACGAAGAGCAGGAGTGAACAGGAATTTTGTCCCAGGAGGCTGCACATCCCCATGCAGCAACCCTGTCGACTAGCAGTCATGGGTTGAAGCAGCAGCATTCACTGCTGTCTCAGTGGTGGTTGTTTCATCGTCTACGTCGTCACACTACGCAAAAGTACGTGGATGGTGTGCGTCCGGTGGAGTACCTGTGAAGTCTGAAAGCGGCCTAACGTCGGCGGTGGAAGAGTGGTGCTGGCTCAGCTGCTGTTCAACGTCCATAGGTACAACGTGTGGTGCATGCAAAGATGGTTGTACCTTCGAAGGGGTGCAGACTGGTGCTTCCACCACGGAATCGTCAATCCGGACAATATCTTGATAGGTGTGATCCTCATCGTCTTGAGAATGCGTCCTGCAAATGTCAGACGGGGCGATCCGCCGTTTCTGACGTCTCTTCGGCGACCGTTGCTTGCGCACGTGATCTTCAGTGTCCGAAGACACCTGGGCATCCGGATGTTCGGGCACAAAAGCATCGGTAGGCACAACCATGGAGTCAAGGGCCGTCCCCTGTCCCAGAGATTGCTCACCAATGCACATGTCGGGAGGAGGAAGCAAAGGCGCTGGACCTTCCGCAACAGCTTGAGGCCTTACCGGAGACGACGGTGTGGCAGTAGTAGGAGTGAGTGGTGATCGCGGTCGGGAGTCGTTATCGAGAACTTCGACAAGCGTCTGCGGTAGCTTCGTCGGAGCGGTCGTGGCCGGCAGGTCCCCAGGCGGTAACTGTGTGATTCCACGTTGCAGACAGCTGGTACGGAGGTGTCCTTCTATGCCACATTCCGAGCATGTTCTCGACTGGCCATCATTATTAATAATTGCACGGCAGTCACTAATATATAAGTAGGACGGCACATGTTTGGTTGGCTCTATGCCGATCGGTCGTACTCCATTGAGAACCGGATATGTAGTGAATTGAAGCCACTTTTCAGCTGTATGACTAAGCAGCTTTCCATATGGGCGGAATGCAGATACCACTACCTCTGAAGGCACCTCAAAAGGGAGTTTAAATATACGTACCGTCCGCAGTCCAAGTCCTGCATGTTCCACAGTTACATCACCGATGCGTCCATCAGAGTGATGGAACTTAAGACCACTTCAAGTAGCACTTACAATTTTGTGACATATGTCTTCGTTAACCAATTTCACGTATACCACACTGCTCACTATAGACAGGTGGATGCCAATTAGATCGTTGCAATCAATCTTCATCTCTGATAATGTGTTAGATTTCCAGTGCTTTTGGTCGGGCATATTCAGGAGCAAAGCAAATCTTCAGGGTCGATTTTCTGTGGGCATAGGCCATTCTCTGTCGAAGGAAATATCTCGTTAAGACGGCAGAATCACGTAAACAACTCCGTAAGCGAGCTGCGTGGTGAGGACGTAACAAGATGTCGTGCCGCTAACGAGCCGAAAGGCAACTGGCGCTATAAATCAGTGATGCAATTCGTTGCGCTACCGCGACAACGAGAATTTTGAGACCAATTCTAATATGTTACATGTCCTGCAAGATTTATTTGTAGCTGTGTTACTAATTGAAATTTAATAATAACAAATAGTACCAAGAGCAATGCGTTTTCAATGGATCCTCAACATGCTGTTGATTTCAAATGGCTGGCTCTCATTATACGCAAGTTTCAATAGTTCTCTCACCACGAATATGACGTTTCTTGTGATTTTATTACAACGAATCACACAATTAAAGGGAGGGTTTTCGAGATCTCTCCAGTTTTCTGGTGCTAAGAAACGGCACGTATACATACGGGCTTCAACTGGAAGCCTATATGGCGCCTCAAATCTCTTCATCGAAGGGAGATGGCGTGCATGTGACGTCAACATTTAACCACACGTTCATAATATCTCACATGCCAGATATTGCTCTTCACCTTCGGCAAGACTTCCCAATGTGCTACTCCACGTTATGACGTCAGGAACTCGGCGCGATCGACGCTCAACGTTCGATAGCACGGTCCGTGTGCCAACGGCTTACGCCATCCGAGCGCTATGGACACATTGCACTTTTTTTTTTTTCATATCTCGGCGACTTCCCTGTGTTAGCGGGCGGCGCATGAGAAGCTGTGCCATCTGCAATTGTTAAGTGGGAGCGACGCATATGCAACACTCACATGCACTGGGCCCAAGGCGCGGCTCTGTGTATCCGGTGTTAGTGCGACGCTCCGTTCTCCGTGGGACCCTGCACACGCTGCGGCACGCAGCAAGACTATGCAGCAGTCTCCACCGGGCGCTAGTGCATGCGAACGGAGCTTCTGAACCGTAGCGTAGCCACTGCGTTGCAGCACCCGAACTCGGCTCGCAGCAGAACACCTAACCGAACACACTACATCGCACGATCTTCCTACGGACCGAAAAGGGAGGACGGATCGCAATTCTGACACCAGTGTACAGGTGTGGCTAGAGGGAGCGGTTGTGTCATCCTGCTTCTGAGAGAAATGTACGGATGTGGGGAGAAGTGGAAGGGTTGTTGGTTCAGGTTCATGACAACAATGTTCAGGTAGTTGACTGCTGAGGATTTAGGAATGGGAGTGCCGGGCACTTGTTAAATAATAATATGGAAATTAGGTAAAATAAAGAGAATGTGTTTCAGAGTACAGGATATAAGGGGTTCGACTAGGGAGGAAGTTATCCGGTGTATGCCAGGCTAGGAGGACGATTAACTAAACGACGTGGGCAACTGGGTGAGATGCGTTCTGTTGGTGGCCGATCATGGGTGCAGAGTCAGAAGATCTGCCTCCTACCTAGATAGGAGTATGTTGTACTCGAGGCGTGGATCATTAGAGATAGAAAAAACTGTGTTCTGCTCTACAGATCCCTCCATACACCTGACATACACAGATTGCTGAAGGCGTCTCATGCAAGCAGCTTCAATCGGACAGATCTAGTTCCACTCTGAAAGGCTTGCACATTGTGCCACGTAGGCAAAGTCGAAGCTGCACTGGGAGAAAACTTGTAAGGATTTGACTGGGGCCTTTGAAGTAAAATTTTTAAACGAACTCCGTGAAATATTCCTTGAGTGGGTGCCACCTTGTACAGAAAACGACCTAAATGGTCGTCTGGGGTGCCATTTCTTTTCATAGCAGAACGCCTTTAGTAGTCATCTGCTGCACCCTTAAGCAGAGCCGTACGTCGACGATTATTACTCAATGGCAAGCCGACTAACTGATTCCATAAGGACCAGAGGTCGACTACCGCTTTATCGACTAGCTCAATTTGTGAAGATCTTTCTCTTAGGTATATCATCTACTTATTAGGAAACAGTAATCAATTGTTTGTCTACATTCGGATAATTGCTTCGCGGATTATTTTTCATTTTTATGTTTGTTTCTTTGTTTGTTTGTGTGTGTGTGTGTGTGTGTGTGTGTGTGTGTGTGTGTGTTTGGTTGTCATAGCTTTGACAACAGAATCTTATTCTCAATAAAATGCTCACCAAGACATTTTATTAGACTCACTAATTGAGATTTAGTTTTTTAATATATTGAATATTATCTCGAAACGGAAGTATCAGAACACGCACTGGGTAAGCAGATTTGAAACTAATTATCGCACTAGTACTTTTTCTGGAAACCACATGGTATCTCAATTTGCTTGGCTATTAATAGTCGTCCTTTTCCATGATCAAGAAAACTGGACTGTAATAATGCTTCTCATTTGACATTTTTATCTGGTTGCTCTGAGGAAAATACAGTTTCTTTATATAAATGTTAGTAAAATCTGATAACAGGGAAAGAGACTAAGCGACGCAGCTTGTTGGTCGTCATCAGACACTGGAGTTAAAGCGGAAAATTGGTAAATCTATCAACATCTGTGGCATACTGTGAAGTGCATCGTAGAAAGGACTTACCCCTTTGCTTGTTATCAGGCCTTCTTCCCCTTTCAATCACGACTGGAGCACTGGAAATCTGACAATTGAAATGCCTCTCTTCGTGCTGTTATAGGTCTAGTGTTGTCCTCGGTATCCCTAGGGGAATGATACGTGGTGGGTTGCAGTATCTTTCTAGATAAATCACTTAAAAGTGGTTCTTAAAATTTATTTCAGAAATCTGTCTTTGGATCGTACGAGTCTATCATCAAGTGTCACAAGCTCACTCCTTTGCATCTCTGGGAGCCTCTCATCTGGCAGACAAGCTTGTGACCAATGGTACTGCTCCTCTTCGTATACACTCAAAATGGCGTTAGTACTATCCCGTATGCGTCCCACACACTTGAGCAGTATCCTGCATAATGTCATTGACAAAATACGTATCTAGTGACAAAATATTATTGAAAGTCACCCGATTGTTTTCCGAGAAATTCCCATTGACAAGCTACTACATGCGCCGATTACAATAATGCCTTCCGTCCATTATAAACTAACTACACAGTTTGCTAGTTAGATAGTTACGTGATCCAGAGATCAGTCTCTCGGTAACCGTTGTGATGTGGAATGTGTCAAGTGCATAAGTAATGCACACATGAATGAATATATTACTTTCTCCACAATTTTAAAATGCCATGAGCAGGCACACAATAAAAATGAACTGTTTTTTAAAGCATCGTCCTTCTGAAGGGACTCGAGCAGTTCGAAAGCGACGAACGGTCCTTACTCTTACACTGAGTGCATTTGTAATGAGAAATGTCGAATTTCTGGCAATCGTCCAAATCTGTTACACGTTTCGCTCTTGGGCTGTTTTTTTTCTGGCTTCTGTAGCTGTGTGTGCCATACACATGAGAAACGAGTTTCCACGATCGCTTCCCTATAATTACAACACGTTGTTTGCTTATTTTCAAAGTTCTCACAGGCTTCTTTAAAAGCCGAGCAAAAGACCCACCAGTCTCCAGTCTCCGTCTCCTTTCTTTGTCAAAGTGCTCTCTTATCGAACATACACTTGCGGACTTGACCATGGGGCATGTTTCTTTTTTTTTTCGCCTGATGTGTAGAGTTTCCATCACTATGTGCACTGAACACGTTATGAAATGAGATGTAAGTAATCACAAACAGAATAAAAAACTAACCTTATTTCGAGTTAAAAAGACTAAACATTAGTAGTTACAGAGAGGAAACAAACTGTTAACGTTTCACACTTGCAAACATATGTTTCGCGGCGTGACAACGTGGCTCGTGGTGTCTACTCAATCGACGTACGTCATTGGCTGCTTTTCTGCGATCGCCAGGCAACGAAATGTTGCTAATCAGCTGTCAGTACCAAAACATCGTCGCCCAGACTCTCCAAAACAACCGTACCATCGCCCCTTTCATTTCCGCCGTACATTTCTCTGGTAGGAGGGGCGTAGATGAGAGATAGTACAATTACAGGTACATCGTGGTTTGTGTCCTATTTATGTTGGTGACGTCATGGGTTTCGAATTCATGACGTCTTTAGTTAGATAGGCGCCTATTATAAATACAAATTATTTTTCTATATTTTACTTGAGACGAAGTTTCTCTCTCAGTAAAATCCCTGTTACGTGATAATACCAAAATGGCTTTAAGCACTATGGGACTTAACATCAGAGGTAATCAGTCAAGTAGAGTTAGAACTATTTAAACCTAACTAACCTAATGACATCACACACATCTATGCCCCAAGCGGGATTCGAAGCTGCGACCGTAGCAGCAACGCGGTTCCGGACTGAAGCGCCTATAACCGCTCGTGCACAGCGGCCGGCTTGTGGTAATACCTTGCTGTCCATGTCTAAGTAGAAATTACTTTGTTTTCCAATATGATAACCAAATTTTTATTATGTCTTTAGTAGTTTTCTGATCGTTAGTACGCTAAACGTAGCTCCGAGATATATTTTGATATTAGTTAAGATTCTTCCACTGCTTAAATACTATAAATTGAAAATCTCACAGCCATGTGTTTCCCACAGCTACTTGCCATTCCGTCCTCTGTATCAACTGCGGCCAAGACCAATAGCTCATAAGGCATTACAAATAATTTAGTGAAATGTATTATTTGTAACTGCTTCCACGCTTATTTCAGAAACAAAATCGAAAGTTACAAGAAACCGTGGTTGTGTTTAGTTTTAGTAACCATCAATTAAAAGTGGGCCTACGCACCATTAAGATGCTAATACTCGGAATTGCATGATGCACAGCAACAAATCTTAGAATCATCGTATATGGCATATGGTTCATCTAACTTTGTTTGTTAGTACGACAAGAGACAATATTGGCAGATTAAAAGTCATTAGTTTATGCAAGGTATTTTTCAAATTTGAAAACAATTAAATAGGCAGTTAAACGAAATTATGATCAGTATTGGCAGATAAAAGATCGTCGGTTTTGGCCCTGTTTTTGTTAAATTTGAAAAAAAGAAAGATTGGCTGTTAAAGGATTTTATACTCGTGTCAAAGTGCTCTTTCGAACAGCTGAAAGGAACAACTGTGATGTCCAATGCTGGGAATCGTTGTTGCATTGTGTCATAATTTATTAAGTTCATACAACACTGCGTAAAAATTTGCCAGAAATAATGGGAAAGCGGAGTACTAGGAAGCACGTGGCGGGCCACGAAAGGCGCTCACTTCTTGCTGCATAACAAACGGGGTGAAGAACCGGGCGAAAAGTGTAACAAAATTTGCGCCGAGAAACTCCTTAACCTTGTTTGGATAAACGAAACAAGCACTTAACTGGAGAGCCCGCTACTGTCTAACTCTATTGGCGCCAAGAGCTCCGGCACCTCCCAGGGCAAGCCAACCTTCCATTCAACGAGATTTTAAGTTGTGGCGCACAAAGCGGACACCTTAATCCAACAACATACAAATGGCTTTTATAGAGTGAAAGAGACTTTGATATGAAAACAGTGGAGTTGGTTTTCTTCGATCTGGACTGCTAACTTCCTACAGGTTCGAGAGCAGTTACGCACAACTACACTGTAGCGCCCGAAATACATTCCTCTTGGTGCGAAAACAGGTGTATTTGAGAGGGAATGAAAGTGAAAATTTTGCTTTTATTTCTGTTATAAAAGAACATCGTCAGTTCATTGCATGGCGAATCCTATGAAGACTCTACAGAATTTATTCTTCTTAAAGCCTTTTGCTCTTAGTTTTGAAACATATAGAAGATAACACAGTTGTCATTATCTTAATGATGAATCACTATACGTTGTTTTCAAACAACATAATGTGAGGGCCATTGATGTACCTTTCTTACCTTAACACATATACACAGACTTACGCCCTACAGAATTACTTCTGATGGGTGGTTTCTTTACTTCTTTTTCTTTTGTCTGTTAGTCGCTCGTATGTCACATACTCTCTGGTATATTTCGTCGTCAGGCGCTGCAGTTCGGTAATTCCTCCATGACTGTCTTACCAATGAATAAAACTAATTAATACACTTCTCAAAAAGGCAAACATTACCAGAGATTATCATGTTGCACATGTCCTAGGTATGATTCTCTGCCCTGGAAGGCTATTTCCACTACTTGATATTGATATACATTGACATAGCGCTACTACCGTGTCTGGCAACTCAAAGGAAATGAAATAAAGTCTCAAAACACATCATCTCCTCATTTACACGTCGAATCTGTAAACATTCAACAGATATCCTTCTAACGGTTTCAGAGAAACTTCCTCATATGAGGCTCGATAAAATCTGTTTCACTGAACAAAGACACAAGACAGAAATTACTCAACGCAGTGCGTCTCAGACGTCACTACAAAAACCCAGGTATTTTACACTGAAGACATTTCCATATCAACACATACTAATCAAATCGAAACCCCATCTCGTTAATAAAAATGGAAGAAAAACTTGCTACAACACAACAGCAAGGAATGGACATGGTTAGTTATTCTCATACCATGAATATTCTGGTCACCATCCCTGCTGAATGTTCTTTCACCAGTTACTCCCTGAATATCCAAACTGTGTACACCTACGTGTCTATTACAAACAAGCTTCCTGTACCACAATACTAAATATTATCTTTGGCACAGTCTGTCTACTTCACAGGAATAATTACCGATGTTTCCCGACTCCAAAAGAGAAATAATGTCTGAAGGAAAGGATCTACTCTCACATAATCCACATATTTTCAGCCCTCTTATCTTTGGTTAATATCATAACAATAACATTCTCTCACAATACTCATAACGACTGTGCTTCCACCAAGCTCAGGATCACACATGGACCATTCTCATCTTAGGAAATGTGGATAACTTGATTCGTTTATGACACAGAAGCTATAATACTCTCTTTAGTTCCTTTCGCTAACAACACTTTGAAATGCGGTAAGCAATTTCACATGCCTTTTTCGTTCAACTTGAGGTATATTAGGTTAAGAGATTGAGATAATGGTACCAGTAACTTGGGTATTGTTTTTATTTACATCTTATTCAGAACAAGTCTAAATGTTATGTAACCCTCTGAGTACTGCCTTACTCTGTCCAAAGAACCATATAGAATATTTGAAGGGCTTATTTCAATAGTGGTAGAAGTCCATTTTTGTTCATTCTGAGATCCGGAGTCCTAAAGTTAAATGAGCGCTGAAAAATCGGCAGTCGAGATACCAGATATATTCAAGTACATGGCCTTGTTGCTAGATATGAACCTTACTTCCTATGTATTTGGATCATTAATTTCAGCAGCACTATAGGCAGAAAAGTGGAGGTAATGGAGCTGTACCACTATTGAAATAAAACATTGAAATAGAACATTGTATATAAATCTGTTAATGTGTAACTTTCATTAGTGCTAGAGGAATGTTTATTTTCCTCTTTTGCTCACCACATGTGTCACTGTACGCAACTACCTGTTTTGAGGAGTGACACAGTTTTCAATATGTTTCAATAAACAGGTACCAATTTCCTATATACCTCTTGATCCAGATGTTTCATCCCAAAAATACATATGGATTTTGCCTTCAGTTAAATTGTGGCAACCAAAATTATAGACCTACATGTTTATTTTGTAGTACGATATCGATGTTGTCAGTTTAGGAAATGCAAGGTGAGGATAACTCAATTTTTTAGAAAAGAGGACTTGTGCCACTATTAAAATAAGCCCTTCATTTATCATGCAAGAGCAGTTACATAGGGAACAGCAACGTGAAAATATAATCCACTTCTAATCAATTCACCATAACACATTAATGAATAGAACCACAATGTACCATCATACACTACTTGAGAGATTCAATAAACGTATAAAATCAACTTGAACACCACTTAGTAAACAATAATCACAGCGAGCTTCCGGACGTAGATAGAAGGTGAATTTTCACTGGTATGTGAAATCCATTTCAGAATTGCTACCCTACACGCACAGCAGATACCAAGAGATGTCTACTAACACAGGAGGAAAAAGAATCAGTAGAGATGGAGGAAAACGAACACAACAAAGGAATACTTACATTAGCTAGGAGAATCTGTACTCCATGCAACCCAAATCTACTTTCACTTGATGTACCAGATATATTCTCTTGAACACCGTAAAGTGATAAAAAGCTGAATAATCTCAATTTTAGTAAAAAAAGAAAACTTAAATGGATCATAGCTAATAAGTCTGAATTATAGAACTCTGTACTTATCAAATGTACTTTTTGTTCCTCTCTAAGACTTTCCTTAAAATAACGCGTACAGTAAACATAGTAGCAGTGAAGGTCCTGCACTCCCGTATACATTAACCAGTAAAAGGATAGGTAGCAGCAAGGCATAGTGAAAAAAGAAACCATAGTCAGTAACTGATGTGGACCTGTAGTACCCACACCTATAACATATTTGTATGTGCAGGACAGTATATTATCCTGAACTGTCCACATACTGAATTCATTTGTACCCTCTTTTCCTCCTAACTCAGAATCTTCGTCGAACAAGTTTCTTGATGCATCGTTATCATCGTCTGATGGAGAGTCTTTTACCCCTTCGAAATTCATAAATAATAATGCTAGTTCTTCTATATTACCTTCAATAACCCTTTCATTCTCATTTCTTCTGTCCCCAGTTCATTCCCATAAACGTTTTCCTATGAGATGTAATCAAGAACAGTATATGGTACTCCTAATAGTGTTCCTCCCATTTTCCTTTAATCGAAGGACATTTATATGAGACCTTCTTCATGAATCATATCACATCTCTTCTAATCATGCTTTCCTGATTCTGACTCATTGCTGGCGACACTCTTGCGCTGATCGTTCTTGTTGTCGTCACTGATATTCAAGTGTACAGTCAATGATTGTGATACCCCCTCTTCATTTTCTAAAACACAGATTCTCGGAAACTCATTGTGTTCTCTACTGTGCACTATAGTTGCGGTATCAGTAGCCCTTATCTCCAATTTATAGGGGACTGACCATGGCTTGGTGGCACCTCTTCCTATCGAAAGTGTGTCTGTCTTCGAATTTGTCTCGAGGCCACCAACGGTTTCTCCACAAGCTACAGGTCCATCTATAATTACACTGGCACAAGTAACATTGCTGCCGCCAGTTCCCATGTTCCACTGAGGGCGCTGATAAGATGTGAGCTCTTGTTGTAAAGTTAGGAAAGGTTTGAAGTTGTTCATGTTGTATCCCCCATCTTTGCAAATGAATCAGGGCCTTAGTTAAGGAGATGCAGATTAATTCAGTGGGGTCATAAGGTGTTTTCATGATATGCTTGAAACAAAGAATGGGAATTCCATAGAACAATACTTCTACATTATTGGAATGATGAATTTGATTGTGTCCTTCATTTTGGATCAAATTTTTTTTAAAAACACATTGCTAAAATCCCAGTAAATACTCTAGCCCCGCATTGGAATCTGCATAAAAGCCGCTATCTTCTGTTTCAAGTAGTCACACACGAGATTCATCATGACTAATAGACTCCTTGATATTGCTACCGTTCGTTAAGATTGATAAATCCATGCGTGTGAACATTTATCAACTGTAAACTCCGTAAAGAGAGTGTACTGTAGTCCCTGTAAACATCATTTCCGAACTCATTCTCATTTGCCTCTGTACTCCACGGCATATCAAATATTCGATACAACGTCTCTTCCAAATCCCACGACTCTTCGGATATATTTCTTTTTGTGCATTATTGGTGCCTCAGTCTACCGTCACTTCATCTTCTGATGTTATCACATGATGAACTTCCAGTCTATGAAGTCAGGACAATGCATCTCGATTTCTGCCATTAATTTCAGTTTGGTTCCGTTTAAACTGTAGTAACGACTCTACTTCTACAGTTTCGCCCACACCAATTGGAAGCGTCGGAAAAAACTCCTCATCACTCCAAAGTGACAATTGCTCAGCCACTACTGTAGGAAGCTCCTACTGATTCACGGCCTTGCTCACTTCGTCGCCTCGTTGTTGCAGGATCACATCATAGTATAATATTTATTGTTAAGCATTCTGCTAATCTTCCACCTGCTCTTTATTCACTTCGTTGAGGACTTCGTGTAATTTCGTAGAAGCAATGGAAACTATCTCAGCTCACGATAAAAGTCGATTTATAACACCGTCATCGATATCCTAGGTGCTTAATTAATTCTGTCTGAATTTCAGTCAGTTCAGTTACCCTTACCTTAATCTCTTCTGTCTATTGGTTGGCTAACACCAAACTCATCTTAATCTCGGCATCCTCTTTCCTGATATCCTCTGTGCTGACTTTGCTTTCCACTATAAATACGTGAAATATTTAATTTGTCAAAACTCACTTTAATATTGTCTATGTTCTATTCAATGCTCGAAATATGCGTATCCATCTTGTATTCAGTGCTCTCACTGTTCAAAATGTGCTTCCCTGCACTCGTTTCTGGTGCTTGTAATTGCTTTTCAATATTTACTACTTTGCTTGAAACTTTAAAGACGTAGGGGGCACTAAAACTCAGCGTCTGCAAGACTCTTTTCCAGGTGATAATCGGTTGTGAATCTCTGGGTTTACCTCATGTGGCTGGGCGGTTGGCACCAAAGCTGACCTCTCATTGTCTTACGCAGGGCGATGAGTTGGGCACACATGTTTTGGCAAAAGGTTCCTGCCAGTTCGAATCAGGCCACCATTGTGTCTGCTAATGGGACAAAGCCACCTAGGTTCAACATCTTAGCTAAGCCAACAAACACACCCTGATACTTATTCTTACACAATTCTAATATTAATCAAGCTATCTGCCCTCAAAGTCGTCTTCATACTGACACCATGGTTTACTATTTGACTAAGTACTTTTCTGTCTCACCACTGTCGAACAAAAAATTCTTACCAACAGTTCACGATTACACTCCACGTTCAGATATGAAATACCGACGTACACTATCCAGTCGCATTAACCTGACCATCTGTCACATGCCTGAACAACTACCTCTGCAGTGCGTAACATTGCGAAACGTGCAGGATGAGAGTCTGTACGATTTTGGAAGAAACCAGGAGGGGTGTAAAGCCACGTCTACTCCAGTGGCGTGAGTAGATGCGCTAGTTTTCCCGACTAATGAGATATGACGCGAACACTCCGATCGAGGTGGCCCTAAAGATTCTTAATGGTATCTATACCCGGGGAGTTAGGTGCCCAGGCAAGTATGGTAAATGCATTTCGCATTTCGAACCACACACGTACACTGAAAGCTGTGTGACACATTGCCTTTTCTGCTGGTGCTAAATGACATCGTGCCGAGGAAACACAAGTCTGCTTCTAGTGTTGGACATGGTCTCCAGGGATATAGGAACACTCTATTTGATCCACTGTCTCATCGAGAATGACGAGATCACCCAAGGAATACCACAAACCATTTTCCAGACCATAATTACAATTGAAAGATATATACCACATAAATTAATAACTGATGGCACTGATCCCCCATGGTACACAAAGCGGGTCAGATCGTTGTTGCAGA
This sequence comes from Schistocerca serialis cubense, assembly GCF_023864345.2. NCBI lineage: Eukaryota > Metazoa > Arthropoda > Insecta > Orthoptera > Acrididae > Schistocerca > Schistocerca serialis. The sequence goes on from NC_064644.1 coordinate 446,973,397, forward strand.
AGCAACGAAAAAAGCATTTAAAAGAATGCAAAATCCCCAAGATTGGCAAATTTTTACAGAAGTTCTAAATATAGCGCGTACCTCAATGCGAGATACTTTTAATAATTTCCACAACAAAATTATGTCTCGATCTGGCAGAAAACCCAAAGAGATTCTGGTCATACATAAATCACACCAGCGGCAAGACGCAATCGATACTTCACTGCGCGATAACAACGGTGAAGTAACTGATGACAGTGCCACTAAGGCAGACTTATGAAACACGGTTTTCCGAAATTCCTTCACCAAAGAAGACGAAGTAAATGTTCCTGAATTCCAATCTACAACAACTGCCAAGATGAGAAACGTAGGAGTAGATATGCTCGGTGTAACGAAGCAGATTAAATCACTTACTAAAGGCAAGGCCTCCGGTCCAGATTGCATACCAGTCAGGCTCCTCTCAGAGTATGCTGATAAAATAGCTCTATATTTAGCAATTATTTACAACCACTCGCTCACCGAGAGATCCGTACCTAAAGACTGGTAAATTGCTCAAGTCACACCAATACCCAAAAATGGAAGTAGGAGTAATTAGCTGAATTACAGGCCTAAATCACAAACGTCGATTTGCAGTAGGATTTGGGAACATATACTGTATTCGAACATTACGAAGTACCTCGAAGAACGATTTATTGACGCATAGTCAGCACGGATTCAGAAAATATCGTTCTGGTGAAACACAACTAGCTTCTTATACTCATGGAGTAATAAGTGCTATCGACAGGGGATGTCAAATTGATTCCATATTTTTAGATATCCAGAAGGCTTTCGACACCGTTCCTCACAAGCGTCTTCTAACCAAACTGCGTGCCTACGAAATATCGCCTCAGTTGTGCTGCTGGATTCGTGATTTCCTTTCAGAAAGGTCACAGTTCGTAGTAATAGACGGAAAGTCATCGAGTAAAACAGAAGTAATATTCGGCGTTCCCCAAGGAAGTGTTACAGGCCCTCTATTGTTCCTGATCTACACTCCTGGAAATGGAAAAAAGAACACATTGACACCGGTGTGTCAGACCCACCATACTTGCTCCGGACACTGCGAGAGGGCTGTAAAAGCAATGATCACACGCACGGCACAGCGGACACACCAGGAACCACGGTGTTGGCTGTCGAATGGCGCTAGCTGCGCAGCATTTGTGCACCGCCGCCGTCAGTGTCAGCCAGTTTGCCGTGGCATACGGAGCTCCATCGCAGTCTTTAACACTGGTAGCATGCCGCGACAGCGTGGACGTGAACCGTATGTGCAGTTGACGGACTTTGAGCGAGGGTGAATAGTGGGCATGCGGGAGGCCGGGTGGACGTACCGCCGAATTGCTCAACACGTGGGGCGTGAGGTCTCCACAGTACATCGATGTTGTCGCCAGTGGTCGGCGGAAGATGCACGTGCCCGTCGACCTGGGACCGGACCGCAGCGACGCACGGATGCACGCCAAGACCGTAGGATCCTACGCAGTGCCGTAGGGGACCGCACCGCCACTTCCCAGCAAATTAGGGACACTGTTGCTCCTGGGGTATCGGCGAGGACCATTCGCAACCGTCTCCATGAAGCTGGGCTACGGTCCCACACACCGTTCGGCCGTCTTCCGCTCACGCCCCAACATCGTGCAGCCCGCCTCCAGTGGTGTCGCGACAGGCGTGAATGGAGGGACGAATGGAGACGTGTCGTCTTCAGCGATGAGAGTCGCTTCTGCCTTGGTGCCAATGATGGTCGTATGCGTGTTTGGCGCCGTGCAGGTGAGCGCCACAATCAGGACTGCATACGACCGAGGCACACAGGGCCAACACCCGGCATCATGGTGTGGGGAACGATCTCCTACACTGGCCGTATACCACTGGTGATCGTCGAGGGGACACTGAATAGTGCACCGTACATCCAAACCGTCATCGAACCGATCGTTCTACCATTCCTAGACCGGCAAGGGAACTTGCTGTTCCAACAGGACAATGCACGTCCGCATGTATCCCGTGCCACCCAACGTGCTCTAGAAGGTGTAAGTCAACTACCCTGGCCTGCAAGATCTCCGGATCTGTCCCCCATTGAGCATGTTTGGGACTGGATGAAGCGTCGTCTCACGCGGTCTGCACGTCCAGCACGAACGCTGGTCCAACTGAGGCGCCAGGTGGAAATGGCATGGCAAGCCGTTCCACAGGACTACATCCAGCATCTCTACGATCGTCTCCATGGGAGAATAGCAGCCTGCATTGCTGCGAAAGGTGGATATACACTGTACTAGTGCCGACATTTTGCATGCTCTGTTGCCTGTGTCTATGTGCCTGTGGTTCTGTCAGTGTGATCATGTGATGTATCTGACCCCAGGAATGTGTCAATAAAGTTTCCCCTTCCTGGGACAATGAATTCACGGTGTTCTTATTTCAATTTCCAGGAGTGTATATTAACGACATAGGAGACAATCTGAGTAGCCGTTTTAGATTTTTTGCAGATGATGCGGTCAGCTACCGTCTTGTAAAGTCATCAGATGATCAAAACGACTTGCAAAATGATTTAGATAAGATATCTGTATGGTGCGAAATGAAATCAGCTAAATTTCGATTTCGCGATAAGTCACACAAATCTGAAGGCTGTAAACGCAGTTAAATACTGAGGGATTATAATTACAAGTAATCTAAATTGGAACGATCACATACATAATATTGTGGGTAGAGCAAACCAAAGACTGCGATTCAATGGCTGAAGAGTTAGGTGTAACAGGTGTACTAAAGAGACTGCCTACACCGCGCTTGTCCGCCCTATTCTGGAGTATTGCCGTGCGGTTTGGGATCCGAATCAGGTGGGACTGACGGATGACATCAAAAAAGTGCAAAGAAGGGTAGCTTGTTTTGTATTATTGTGAAATAGGGGAAATAGTGTCAGAGACATGATACGTGATTTGGAGTGGCAATCATTAAAGCAAAGGCGTTTTTTTGTTGCGATGGGATCTTCTCATGAAATTTCAATCACCGGTTTTCTCCTCCGATTGCAAAAATACACAATTGCCATCCACCTACATAGGGAGAAATGATCATCACGATAAAATAAGAGAAATCTGGGCTCGCACAGAAAAATTTAAGTGCTCGTTTTTCCCGCGTGCCGTTCGAGATTGGAACGGTAGAAAGACAGCTTGAAGGTGGTTCATTGAACCCTCTGCCAGGCACTTTATTGCGAATAGCAGAGTAATCACGTAGATGTGGATGTAGAATGCGCATTCCTCCGGCCTGGGCCCTCGCGATAATAATTGCGGGGGATTGTTTCCAGACGATTTATGCATATGGATATGATTGGCCACCTGCCCCAACTCAGTGGACGTCCAGTTGCGCTATTGGCATGGAAATTCCAGTATTTGTCGTTAATGAAGAAAAGTCTTCATGGATGCCTGAACCAGGCATTTGCTACGTAGGCTCTTACACAATGATGTTCGCTGGACAGTCGTTGAGGAGACATTGTTGGTAGTTCCTTGGTTCATCTGGACGGTCAGTTGCTCAACAGTTGCACCTCTGTTGTCCCATAAATATCTCCAGAGCCGTCGTCTATCCCTGTCATCTATAGTCTGTGAAGCACCACAGTTTTCTCGGCGACGGTTTTGGGTTGCGCCATTTTTCCATGCACGGTATACTGTAACGACGGCGGCATACCAACAGTTCACAAACTTCCGAAATGATTCCACCCTCTTGCACCAAAAGCAAATGATAACGCTCGTCTGGATGTCGGATATCATTCCGTTTCCGTATTATAACGACGACTGCACGGTTTTCGCCACCCTCCCCTCTCGTCATACGTTATACATATTCCATTATTAGTGCTGCCACGGACAGTTCGTGAGTGGTTATTGCACACTGACGTCTAACATAGGCGGTGGTCTCCTTTACGTGACTGCATCATGTATAGTGAAAAACTACCCACAACAGACATACCAAAATCACGTCCATAAAACATCAAATAAAACAAAGTTGTGTTACAGTATCATTAATCAAAACGCAAGCAGCTTTGCTTGACGCCGGTATAGAAAAGTAAAGTTACTCAAAATCCACTTTTACAGAACCCATGGCGTGATTCCTATTCCGGAGATTGCTACGATTCTGAATTCTGGACATGGGTCACCAAATAAGAGAGCTGGGTTATTTTGAGAAGCTCGACATCAGTAAGCATCTCGAAACAGAAACGGCCCACAGCTTCATTAAGCGTGTGATATCTAAGTTGGGGATCGTTAGTAAGAACTATCCTTCTGCGGTTTCGTAAGATGAGATGCCAGTCTCTGTGGCGTTACCTCTTTTACCACATGACATCGATTTGATCCGTCACTCTAATTTCTCTGTTTCTTTTATATTACCGCTGTTCACGTATGTGCAGTGTTATACGAAACCAAGTTAAATTATGGATTAATTTCTGGCAAGAATGATAACCAAACATTAAGGCACACAATGGAAAATGCTATGGTCTCTGTGGAACCATAGGGTGGGGATCGATTCCTTAAACATACAGGAATAATGTTGGTGTTTAGTGTAACACTTGTATATGTAAGCGACAGTAAAGACTCTTAGACAATTGGCTGTCCAGATTACTGAGTTTGCACAGACTGCGAAGGGAGGCGGATCGTGAGCAGGGATTAGCCCAACTGGATATCATGTGTGATAAAGACTGATATACGTTACAGAGAAACTCTACTAGCACACAGAATACACGGGATATATTGCGAACAGGGATTGAGTCTACACGATCCCTTATAGGAAAAACCTTCAGTGTACTTCATTAACGTAATCAACAGCACAGACATTTCAGAAAGTATTTAGGATTTGATGTTCGGGAATTTCTGAGGAGGTAAAAATTGAGTATCACAAATAACCAGTCACACATCGTAGGAGACAACAGATGTCATTGCAAGCTGTTGCTATAAGGTGGACCCAGGGATGCTGGTGTTGCTATGCTACGAGGGAAAGGAACTTTCTGGCCTAGACCGGTATGTTTGGGAGCAGTGAACCCTACATCGCACCATACGGAAATTATTCAACGCGTGGCCACGGAAACGAAGAGGTGCTGATCTTACCGAAAATAAAACACAAGAGTTTCAATTTATTCTTTCCGCAAGTATCGATGCATGTTCCACTAGACGGCAAAACAACATTCTTGAGACTTTATTAATGCTTGAAATTTTAAAAAAATACAAAAGAGAGCATGAAATATACCTCTCTTATGTGACTCAGAGTTTGAAACACAATGAGTAGGCTAAAGACAGGAATCACAAATAAAAACTGTTGCTGTTACTGATCCACAAACACATGGTGCTAAAAACAATTGCCGCGTGGGGTAGCTGCGTGGTCTAGGACGCCTTGTCACGGTCCGCGCGGCTCCCTCCGTCGGAGGTTCGAGTCCGCTCTCGGGCACGGGTGTGCGTGTTGTCCTTAGCAAATGTTAGTTTAAATGAGATTAAGTAGTGTGTAGGCTTAGGGACCGATGACCTCAGCAGTTTGGTCCCATAAGATCTTACCACAAATTACCAATTTCCTACAAACTATACGGGTTGCGTTTCTAAAATGGATACGGTTATATTCAAATGTTATTCGATGAACTCAAACAGTTAACGTTACAATCCAACCTAAACGTAAGTTCACTTTCTTAATCTGACCCATGAACCGCTCCAATGAGACGGCTAATTAAAAATCCTCTGAGGGAATTATCGTAATCTACTCATTGATCATATATAGGGCCATTAGGCTATCAGCTGCCTTATAAAAAATTCTCCCCCGCGAACAAAACATTTGAATGAAAATCGAAACTTTCATGAAATAATACTATTCTTTACAACTACATGCAGAGATTTAAAAACTGTAACTGAGCGAAATTACTGGAATTAAAAGGAACACCCTCTTATAACAGACCTTTATTTTACCTTAACTCGCTGACAACTGAAGACTGGGTGTATCATATCCCAAAAGAAATTTACAGGCACTGCATAGCCTCACTGGTCTGGAGAAGCTTCACACATGTCAATTCTGAAAAAAAAAAAAATAATGCAAGGACTATTTAGCATTTCTACATTCATTTCACTTATCAAGACAACGACTTCTTATTGATGTAGTACCTTTTATTTCGTAGGCCATTACACCACACCACCGCATCCACAGCGAACACTCCCATTGACGAGCCGAAACATCATGAGCAAATAATCAAAATATCCACGGGTATGCTGCCGGTCTATAGTGTCCAACGGGCACAATATTTCGGCGATCATACATGTCGCCATCATCAGGTGAACTGACGGGCTGAGCTCCTGTGAACGTGCCGGCACGGAGATCCGTACGCTATGACTGCTCAGAGGGAACTGGGTTCGGTCGCGGCGGCGGCCGATTTAAATACCCTCCGCCGCGGCGCGCTCCCTCCGCCGTCCGCGCCCCGCGCCACGGTCGCGCGGTGGAACAGATTGCGACGGCGTCTGAGATGACGTCGGTGTGATGGCTCTGTCCGCCGTGGTCGTCACAACTATATGTTTGCTCGAAAGTCTTTTCGGGTTTGCTGCCGGATCCTAAAATCAACTTGACTCGATATTTCGGCGATCCAACTGTTCGCCATCTTCAGGAAATGCTGCTTCTGCTGATGAGTCCCGCTGAGAACTGACGCAAGATTGCAATTCGACGTCCTATATAGGCCACCGTTCAGTACACGGCGCATGCGCCGCCCATCACGGTTTCTGACTTCCAAAACAGGGAGGTGGCGCCGCCCTTAGTGAAACCCTGCTGGCAACGATATATCGCAATCAAAGCCGCATCGAAGAACGTTCAGTTTTGACGCGAGATAATACAGGATTCCACGTTTTGCTAAGAGGAAACCCATTGTCCCTGTTGATTAAATTATCAGCCAACCTAATTTCGATCGCCTCTTTATACACACTATTCCAAAAACCGGAAATGTTGGCAATTACAACAGTTTCCTCAAATTTCATTTTGTGTCTCTCATTAAGGCAGTGTTCTGCTACGGCCGATTTTTCCGGCTGTTGTAGCTTCGTGTGACGGCGATGTTCCACACACCTGTCATTCACTGTGCGAGTAGAACGGCCAACGTAAGCTTTCCCACATTTACACGGGATTTTGTACACCCCGGGTTTCTTAAGTCCTAAATCATCCTTCACAGAGCCGAGCAGAGCCCTAATCTTAGAGGGTGGACGAAACACACTCTTAATGTTAAAACTGCTTAAAATTCGTCCAATCTTAAACGATAAGCCTCCAGCATAAGGAAGAAAGGCCACAGATCTATGTTCCTCTTCGGACACCTCCGGAGACGGTCCAAATTCCATAGCCCGACGAATCTGTTTCTCGGTGTATCCATTTTCCTTAAAAACAGACATCAAATGCTCAAGTTCTTGGGTTAAGCTGTCTGCGTCGGAAATGGCATATGCTCTCCGTACCAAAGTCCTAAGGACGCCACTACGTTGGTGTGGTGGATGACAATTCTTAGGGTGCAGATACAAATCTGTGTGTGTCGGCTTTCGGTGAACGCTGTGTCCCAAAGTTCCATCTGGTTTTTTATAAACCATAACGTCTAAAAATGGAAGCATCCCATCATTTTCAACCTCCATAGTAAATTTGTTACGGGGATGAAGACAGTTGAAGTGGTCCAAAAACCTGTTAAGAGCATCACGTCCATGCGGCCATACGAAGAAGGTATCGTCCACGTATCTCCAGAAGCACGTTGGTTGCAAAGCTGAAGTCCTCAGTGCCATAGCCTCGAAGTCCTCCATAAATAAACTGGCGACTATGGGTGACAAAGGACTACCCATAGCCACTCCGTCATTCTGTTCAAAAATGTTACCGTTAAATAAAAAATACGTGGAGGTCAGCACATGACGACAAAGCTTCACCAGCTCTTCATCCAGTTTTTCACTGATCAAACTAAGGGACTCTTCCAGAGGAACTCGTGTAAATAGGGATACCACATCGAAACTCACTAACAGATCTGAAGGACTCAACTTCAAAGATCCCAATCGTCGAATAAAATCCACCGAACTATTTGCCAACAAATGGACTGAGAGCAGATGATAAATACTTTGCCAGGTAATAGGTCGGTGCACCCAAATTACTAACAATAGGGCGTAAAGGAACCCCTTCCTTATGCAACTTAGGCAAACCATACAACCTAGGCGGAACGGCAGCACCAGGATGAAGTTTCTTACGTAAATCATCTGATAACGAACTCTTTTTCAGCAGTGAAAGTGTCTTACGTTTGATCCTTTCTGTGGGGTCATTAGATAGTCTTCTGTACGCCGGGTCGTTGAGAAGTAAATCCATTTTTAGGACATAATCATCCCGCGTCATTACAACCGTGGCATTCCCCTTGTCAGCTGGTAAAACTACTACTTCGTCATCATTGCTCGATTTACTCTTGATTAACCCGATCGCTGGTTCCCAAGCCTTGCTAAGATTATAGCCACAGTCACGGTTTATGAGGTCGTCATTGGTGCGAATTTCGATGGCCTCTCTAACGCTGTCCCAGTATCTCGACGTCTGTACCAGAATCCTCGTGCGGTCATACTCCATTGCGTGATTTTCCGAGATACAATGTTCAGCGACCGCCGACTTGCTCGGACACATCAGTCGAGTGTGCCTCTGGTGTGCACGGCATCGATCCTCGACGGTACGCATCGTCTGACCAATATACGACATGCCACACTGACACGGAATCTGGTACACGCCGGCCTTCCTCAAACCGAGGTCATCTTTGGCTCTCCTCACCAGTGCACGAGTTTTATTTGGAGAACAAAACACAGTTCCGACCCGGTGTTTCTTCAGAATGCGGGCGATTTTCCCCGAGAGTGCGCCTGTGTATGGAATAAATGCAGTGCCTACCTCCTCCCTCGTGACTTCATCCGTCTCAACTGGTTGAGCTGCAGTGGTTGGGCGGAGAGCACGTAGAATATGCCACTCTGAGTACCCATTTTTTCGAAATACAGTTCTCAGATGTTCCAATTCCTGGGGTAGACTCTCTGCGTCAGAGATAGTGCGTGCCCTATGTACTAGAGTTTTAAGTACCCCATTCCTCTGTGAAGGGTGGTGGCAGCTGTCTGCGTGCAAATACAGATCAGTGTGCGTAGTCTTCCGATACACCCCATGACCTAGGGTGCCGTCAGCCCTTCTCTTGACCAAGACGTCAAGGAAAGGTAATTTACCCTCCGTTTCAGTCTCCATAGTGAATTTCATGTTGGGGTGTATGGAGTTTAGATGTGTAAGGAAGTCAAGGAGTTTATCCATACCATGTGGCCAGATGACGAACGTGTCGTCCACGTAACGGAAAAAGCAAGTAGGTTTCCATACGGATGACGACAGGGCTTCCTCCTGTTCCACCGCGCGACCGTGGCGCGGGGCGCGGACGGCGGAGGGAGCGCGCCGCGGGCGGAGGGTATTTAAATCGGCCGCCGCCGCGACCGAACTCACTCGCTGAGTGGCAGTCAAGTGTTGAGCTTGCTCCTCTGACTCGCGCACTGTCAGTCATAGGCCCCCGCTTGTACGGGTGACACACCAGGGGAATCTACGGCTTTGCTTTTATTAAAGCATCGGCGGGACCCAGTCAAGGTCTGCAGTAAGGTCTTACGGCGGGCAGGATATTTTTGGAGACGCCCGACAGCAGAATTGTCGTGTTTCCTCTTTCAACTGCGGGATGTCGAGCTCCAGTGGTGCTTTGGGGTCGAAGCGGTCAACCGCTGTCGACAAAAAGCGCGTCTTGTTGTTGCCGCGGGCCGCGTCGTCGGCCGTCTCGAGTACTTCGGCTGCCGCAGAGCTAGGCTCTGCCCCCCCCCCCCCCTCCCCCAAGGTTAGGGAAAATGTGGGCCAGGACCTGGGAGCCGGCCGCGGAACCGCAGGGAAGGTTTCCGCCGCCGCCGATCAGACCTCCACGTCCACAAATACAGTAGGGCCAGCAATGCAGCCGGGATACCTAACGGTGTCAACGAAGGCTGTAACTGGCACCCACCTGGCAGCAGCCCCACTTTCCGCCCCGGACATGGGAAGAAACATACCAAAAAACGCAGTCATACACAGTACGCCGACAACAAAATATATTGTCAGTACTTGCAATCCTGCCCCTCCTAACCTCGTCCTATCTCCGCTCCTGCTTGCCCACGCCACCGGCACACTTCCCGAATTTCTCACGTCCATGAAGAATGGCAAGCAGATGCCCCGTCTGCCGACAAAAATCCTCCCCAAACCCACCCCTTCGTCTCAGTCTTCCACCCGCTCCAAATACCTTAAATCCCCCCCACTCAAGTCCACCACATCCAACCAGCGGCGTGCAAGGAAGGACAAGAAGGATAAGCACTCCAAGGGGAAGAAGAAATCCACCACCCCCACCCAAACCGCTTCCACACCCTCTGAGGAGCCAGCGCCCCCGACAGCACCTGTCGTCGCACTGGGAGGGGACCAGGAAACACCGGTACTGGAAGGGAACCACGTAACCGGGCAGGATGCGGATGGTTTCGTGCTGGCGAAGAAAACGTTTCGCCAGCCGAAGCTTCCGCCGGCCCGGGGAGAGGAACCCACCCCGAACAGATTCCAGGCGGTTGCTGATGAGCCAAAGGCATCAGAAAACACAACACAAACGCAGAACCAAGTCGCCCACCACCTCCCCCCGATTGTAGCAGAGTTCGCACAAAGCTACGAAGAGCTTTTCGAGCTGTTGAAGGCAGAAATCGGGGGAGGCAGTTTCCAGGCAAAACCTGCTGGTGGAGACAAAATCAAAAGCACACTGCACACACTCGAACACTACACAACAGTCAAAACACTTTTCACAAATAAAAACATACCACACTACACGTTCCCCACAACAAAAACAAGGAACAGAAACATCGTAATACGAGACCTGCCAAGACGTGTGTCCCCCCAGGCAATCAAAACAGATTTGACTGCCCAGGGGTACGTCGTCAAGGCGGTCCAACAGATGGGCAACATAAACAGTAAGTGGCCACTATACCAGGCCACACTCCCGGACATCCCCCAGAACAAAAGGGAGATAAAGATGGTTCTGGCAGTGCCTGTCACCACCGAACCGCTGCGCCGTAAGAACAAGATGGTGCAGTGCTTCAGGTGTCAGGGCCTTAACCACATCGCCGCCTACTGCACCATGCCAGTAAGGTGCAGGAAGTGCGCCGAGGCCCACGACACAAGAACATGCACACTTCACCACACGGACCCACAAATAAGGTGCGCGCTGTGTGGCAAAAACCACACGGCGGGTTACCAAGGTTGTGAGGTCCACAAACGACACACACAACAGGCAAAGGGCGCAAAGGCTGCCCCCCACACACACAAACAAAACACCATTAACCCACCAAGACACACAAGAAAACAAACCATGGCAACACACACGGACAAGGCCTGGGTAAAACGAAGGCCGGACACACCGAGGGCGACTTATGCGGAAGTGGTTTCTCCACCGAAGAACCATGAAAGCGTAGCCCAACCATCACAACACCAGACACTATCACGAGAACAACACCGGGAAACACATAGCAACAACGACCAGGTCCACCATGACGGAGGAAGGCCCAGGGAACCCCATACACACTCTCCCCCCATGGATCAGTTGTTAGGCGTAATGGTGCAGACCGTGAACCTCGTCATGGAAATGATGAAGGAATTCAGGGAAGCCCAGAAGCAGAACACACAGATCCTCGTCGCCCTTCAGGCAACAGTCCAGCAGTCGCTCCCCTCTGCGACTTCCTCAGTAGTATCAACATCCCATCATGAATAGACGACCAAATATTCAAGGCCTGACAATGTGCGTCTTTAACGCAGACGGCATTGTTAATCAAGAGGTCGAGTTCTGAGAACTCATGAAGGAGTTCTCCATCGACATATGCATGATGGGGGAAACCCACCTAAAACCGGGAGTAAAAGCGACAGTTCCCAACTACATTAGCTACCGTAAAGACAGGCCAACCCAAGGCGGAGGAGTGGCCATATATGTAAAAAGAGGGATCCCCCACCACCAGGTATTCTTACCAGCTACCAACAAAATCGAAGCAGTGGCGGTGGAAGTAACCACTGCCACTGGACCCCTAACAATTGTTGCAGTCTACCGACCCCCACATGACCAGATAGATGATGGAGACATAGCTGCTCTAGGGCAAATTGAAGGCAAACTCATAATAGGGGGAGACTTCAATGCCAAACATCCTGATTGGAATTCTAGAGTAACCTCCAGAGCAGGCGCCAAACTGCAACAACTAGCGCGCGCCCACCACTTCGAAACATGGGGTCCAGTCGAGCCCACACATTTTCCGAAAAACGGAAGCAGGCCAGATGTGTTAGACATAGCTCTCACCAGGAGGATCGCAGGGTTCGTGGCCGCAAGGACAATCAACAGAATGTCCTCCGACCACAACCCAGTGATTCTGGAGGTCGATCTGGGAGAATGGGTAGCACTCCCACGGTACCAGACGTTGTACAAATGAACAGACTGGGAGCGATACCAAGAAACTGTCGCCTCTGATATCGCTCGCGCTCCGCCACCCACTGCTGAAACAGTAGAACAAGCGCTACAAGACCTAACAGGCACCATCTTGCAGGCAGCGGAAGAAGCCACCCCTCCACAAAGGGATGGCACACCGCCGCAAATACAGCTCCCGGAACACTTGCTAGCTCAAATTCGACACAAGAACAGAGTGGCAAAAGAGTGGAAGATCACCAGAAATCAGGCCACCAGGAGGCTGCTCAATCGTCTACAGAGAGAGCTGAAGGTAGCGCTCAATGAGCACAGAAACCAGCAATGGCAAAACCGCCTCACATCTCTCAAAGTAGACGATCACACACTATGGCAAGCGACCAAACAGTTTACAAAACGACGCGCTAGGATGCCGCCACTGCATGGCGAGCAGGGGACTGGTCTACAGCCATGCTGGAAAGGCCAACGCCCTCGCCGACTCCTTTGAGAAGCAGTTCCAAGCCGCAGAACCCCAGGATGAAGAACATGAAGAGGTAGTCAGTCGTCAACTGGCCGTCTTCCTCAATGCTGAGGAGGACCCAGAGGACGAACCCATACTTTTTGCCCCCGAGGACGTGGCAAGAGTAATCAGGTCCCTCCCTACAAAAAAGGCGCCAGGGCACGACAGTGTCACAAACCAGTTAGTCAAAAAACTCCCACCCACAGCGATCACACACCTCGCGAACGTCCTCAACGAGATTACTCGTTCCCGTGTTTTCCCAGCTTGCCGGAAACATGCGGAAGTGGTCGCGATACACAAACCAGGGAAAGACCCTCTATTCCCGCAGCACTACAGGCCGATTAGCCTCTTGCCAACACTCAGCAAGATCTATGAGCGCCTCCTGCTAAGACCCATACAAGAACACATTACCAGAGAGCAAATTATGCCGGATTTCCAATTTGGGTTCCGGCAGAACCACTCTGCCCCACAACAGGTCATGAGAATGGTTGAAGCAGCCACAGAGGGCTTCAACCACAGAGGCTACTGCGGGATAGTGCTACTAGACGTAGCCAAAGCCTTTGATTCAGTATGGCATAGAGGGCTACTCTACAAGTTGTACACACAAAGGTTTCCCGGGAGCATAGTTCAGCTCATTAAGAGCTATCTCACGAATAGGACTTTCTCCGTCAAAGTAGAAACTGCCACCTCCACCAGAAGGCGTATTCGTGCCGGGGTGCCACAGGGATCGGTCCTGGGGCCCGTATTGTACAGTTTGTACACTGCGGATACTCCGACGGCCCCCCTGGTGCACACTGCACAGTACGCTGACGATACAGCCTTCTACACGAGAAATGCGAACAAGGACCTGGTCATCCGTAGGCTACAAAAGGTTTTAGATGACACAGAAACTTGGGCCCGTCGCTGGCGCATCACGATCAACTCCGAGAAGACGCAGGCAATGCTGATTACCCGCAGGCTCGGAAGGCGCGAACCTCCTCAACGTCCCCCCCTCCACCTTCACCTAAATGGAATCCCACTCCCATGGCGCAGAACCGCCAAGTACCTTGGCGTAACCTTGGACTCTCGTCTTACGTGGAAACCCCACATAGACGAGGTCCACAGGAAGGTCTGCACCAGAATGTCCATTCTATACCCTATCCTGAACACAAACAGCTCCCTTCCCTGCCCAGTAGCAGTAAATGTTTATCAGGCCCTGATCCGGCCAGTAATGGAGTATGCGTGCCCTGTCTGGGGATACGCGGCAAAGCAGCACCTGGACAAACTCCAGAGGCTGCAGAACCGCACCCTCAGAAGGGCACTGCACCTACCTCATGGATTCCCCACAGACGACTTGCACGCCGCAGCCGAAATCCCACTCCTGAGAGAACGTTTCCAGGATCTGGCAAGGGCCTTCTATGAGGGTTCTTCCAGATCCGAAAACGCGCTCATCCACTCCCTAGGTCGGTATGACATGTCCCGCGATAAGCATAAGCGCCCTATGACGATCTTCGACGACTAAGTCGAAGAGAATATCCCAAAACCCAATCCCTAATCCAGTTCCTTCCCATATAACACCAATCTTTTCGCCTACCTCAGGTAAGTACTAGACTCACTCACAACAAACATCACAAGTCACAGACACCAAAAAACTATAGAAAAATCACACACACACGTTCACAGGGGAGTAAAAGCCGAAAGGCTACAAACTCCCCCACACACACTTCCCCAAAGAGGGGAAAGTAAAAGATGTGAGCAGCAGCGACCGAACCCAGTTCCCTCTGAGCAGCCATAGCGTACGGATCTCCGTGCCGGCACGTTCACAGGAGCTCAGTCCGTCAGTTCACCTGATGATGGCGACATGTATGATCGCCGAAATATTGTGCCCGTTGGACACTATAGACCGGCAGCATATCCGTGGATATTTTGATTATCAAATACGCCGGGAGAAACTCAAGAATCACATCATGAGCAAATGTTTAATAACGTGTTGGTCCACGGTGCAATTAGAATGCAAAAGCTATTGTGCTTGGTGTATGGATTCTGGAAGTATGTGGCATCAGATACCTACGCACTTTTTAATCAATTCCCGTAAATTACGAGATGGTCTGCTGGCACACAGATGACGCCCGATATTGTTCTAATGGGTAGAGATTTGGCAGATTTGGTGGCGAAGACATCAGTGTCTTTCCGTTATAATGCCTCTGAAACCATTCCGACCTTGTGACATGGATGCTTATCCTACTGAAAGACGTCATCGCCTTAGGGGGAGACTTCAAATACGAAGTGATGCAGGAGATCTGCAAATAACGTTTACGTAGTTCATAGCTGTCATTGAGGGATGCTGCGGCTCGAGGTGTCGCTGTTTGTAGGTTTCGGCCCTCTGTTGGAGGCCAGACGGTATCGTTTAGTTGGTATGGTAGCGGTTGTTTGTATTCTTCTCGTGTTGACTGGCGCCACTCGGTTTCGCAAGCGCCGCCTGTCCGCTAGTGGCAGCAGTGGCGGTTATTAAACTGTTGCCCTATCTTTAGAGCGACATCGTTGTTTTCCGGGTCGTGTGAGTGGGCCATTTCGGTTGGGCTCCCAGGAGGAGCCAGGTCCGCGCAGTGTCGGAACACACCGGGACTGCTGGCGGCACGCATGCACTGCCGGATGGAGGCGCTGTGGTCACGAGGGCGCACGACAGATCCAGCAAGCTTTAAGATGAGTGCATTTCAGTCCAAATAGGGAAACCTCCACCACTGTAATATCTCGCGATTTTCCAGTGACTTGGGATCGTGTTGCCGAGACAAAGAGAAGCAAGTGGAGTGCTTGGGGGACACGGATCTGAATAGCTTCCCTCGACTTCTTATTACTATTTACTGCGTTCGACGTGATACAATTTGTTAAGTTCAACCAGCTGTAATTTTTCTTGCGTGGTGGCTACTAACGCCACAATTACCTGCCCCGGGGCTTAATGTATGTAACGGCAGTGTACGTATCCTCGCCTTGCCCCCACTGTCCGGTAAGAGGTGCAGTTTTGAGAGCTTTCTTGATTGTAGTCCGGTTGGTGATTCTTCTACTCTGGTGGTAGTGATTCCTTTGTCGTTCCGGGCGCTCTAAACACAGTATTCTGTGGACGTAGTGCAGACCGCCAGCTCCGGCTTTGGCGTGTTGTTCCATCGTTGCATTTGGTTTATCGGACGTCAGGTAGCTTCAGCAATATTATTATTAGTCATTCGTTAGACTGCCGTTAGTCTGAGTTACCATCTTGCGAAGTGAATGCAACTCTGGTCTGCCTATCTCATCGCTCTCAAGAGTATTTGTTGCCGGACCTTCTCCAAGGTCGATTCCTGGAGCACCGTCCGTGGCTCCTTGGTTCATAAGCCATGTGTATTCTAAAAGGAGGTTTGATGGTTAGTAGTTTGGTGTAACGCTCGTTCAGCATACTTCTTCTGCGGGTATAATCTGCCTCAGTACCCTTTATGGAATTTATGTACTGATCCTTGTGTTTTATTATTGAATTATTTATTGCAATACATTGTAATGCCTCATTAAAGGTTATATACGTCTAGTTAATAGTTCTGGTCGCCTTCTGAAATATATCTAGCAGTGTAGTGTCCAGTGGAGGTTAACGGTTGTGTTACAGAGTTTACCATAATCTTATTCCACCCGTATGCTGATCAGTTGCTTGTTTTTTAATTAACCTTTGCTATTGTATTTGCTGTTTTACAGCATGTTTCTAAATTATTTTTGTATTGTAGCCGTTCCTGACGTGGAAGGCCTTCAGCCGTGGTTGTATTCATTTGCCTTAAAATTCTAATTTGGTGTTTGTATTTTAGAAGTAAGCCTTAAAACTTTATTTACTGCTATTCCTGACGTCTGATGCCTTATGCTGTGTTTGTGGCGACTTGCCTTCAATATTTCAGTACCTGTAATTTGTAAGTTGCAGCGAGTTTTAAACAAGTCTTAATTTATTGCCATTTCTGGCATGTAAGGCCTTCTGCCCAGATCACAGTGGCTTGCTTTTAAATCACTATCTGCTGTATCTGTATTTAATGATGATTTACTAAATTGTAACTCACTGAAAACACTATTATTTACAAAGTTGTTTATTCCTTCACTAACAACGTGTGGTATATTTTATTTATTGTTGAGTCTGGTATTACTGGTTTAAAATGAATTGTGTGTGACTGTAAAAGGCAACCAGCAGTAACAGATTACGGCCCCGTCCACAATCGAAACCGAATCCTGCCTTCCCTTGAGTACCAGGTTCCAGTCATGACGCCTTCGATTACCACCACGGATCCCATGGAAGCACAATTCAATGTACCCCATAGCACATAGCGTAATTTTGTCCTCACCAGCCTGCATCTGTGGCGCTGTGTATGTTTCGTGTAGCCATTCGCCTGAATGGCAGCGTTTGAGGACCCAGCATCGACCTGGTGAAACACGAAATGCGATTCACTCAACAGGCGACACGTTTCTATTCATCTACTATTAAAACTCAGTGATGCTGTGCCCTCTGCAATCATAACTGACGATATCGTGGGTCAACACAGGAGCAGCAGGTAGGGATAGTGTGATGTGGAGCTCCCTGTTCAACAATGTCCTCTGAACGGTATACGCTGAAATACTTGTGCCTGTACCAGTATTGTACTCCTTTGTCAGATCTGTCATAGATCGCTACCCATAATGGATTACACAATGGGGGATCCTCCGACCTGTACGTTTCGTGATAAGCCGTGTTCGTCCAATAGCAAACAACGTACTCGTTATATCACCATCCATAAATCATTTTCCGTAGATGATCATGACAGTAGTACGTAACCAGGTGGCCAGCGTCGTCGTTTCAGAGATTCTCATTTCCAGCCGCAGCGACACAACTACCTGACCTTTGTCAAAACCGCCTATATCAGCCGCATTTGCGACCCGTATCATCGCTATAATGGCTGCCTATTCGTCTCTCTTCCACTTACGTTCTTTCCTTACTGCGTCACATGCCCGCAGTACCACCAGAAGGCATTAACGTCGCGGCAGGCAGTAGTCACAATGTTTTGGCACGTCAGTGTATACACGCGGTTCCCTGAAACTAGAAACTGGTTGGCGGCTTGGACATACATAGCCACTTAAAACGTAACAGTTTTTATACGAAGATTATAAAATATTTTTTCCCATTTGTTGACCTTCTCGCATCACTCAGGATCTGTTTAAGATTTATTATCATCTATTTCACATTTGAAATTAATACTTCGTGGTGCATATGAAATGGAATACTGCAGGCCACTCAAAACATTTTGCACATATGAATACCCAATATGCTCAATGAAATAAAGGAATAATATTTAGTTTAATATACTTAAGTTTCAAAATACTTTGAGAATACGAAACCCACACAATAACGAGTAAAACATGTCTACACAGCATAATACATTTCTTTACTTATTACGCTTTTCTGGCTACTACCATCATACAACACTTAGAGCAACTAAAATCACATTGTAAGTATCATTAACACTTATTTCTGAGCGGTGTCAGACACATATTTTATTGATAGTGGCAGGGAATGTGATTTTACAAGAGCTGTATTATGATCTTATGATGGCAGCACCCGAAACGATATGATAAGTAATGTAATAATTTAATAATTCTCTTCACAAAACATTCACAGTGATTGCGAACTCCTTCAAGAAACTTATCTACTGTATTAATAAGTTGTACCCACCTACGTCCCTTGCTCACTCGCTATAGCCTTAGATACACATCGTCAGCCTTTCGATGTACGAATCCAAATGAGTCTTCTTCCCTGTTCGGGGATGATGATGGTTTGTGGGGCACTCAACTGCGTGGTCATCAGTGCCAATTTTTAAGCAGTCCAATTTATGTCACAATCCTATCTAGCCACTGTCACGAATGATGAAGATGATGAAATGATTAGGACAACACAAACACCCAGACTCCGGGCAGAGAAAATCCCCAACCCGGCCGGAAATCGAACCCGGGACCCTGTGATCCAGAGGCAGCAACACTAGCCACTAGACCACGAGCTGCAGACTACTGATCTGACCTAAGAGAGTTCATTTACTTCCATGAAATGTTTAGTACTACTTACTTTTTGATTACGTTTCTTAAAATCATACTAAGCAGCGTGACTTTCCTGTTTGGGGGTGACAAGACTGGCGTCTCATTCGTATAAGGCTGATGATAAGTTCCTTTTTTCTAATGTTTATGAAACGTAGCACGAATTCTGGGAGTTACGGGGACAAACATGGCAAGTATGATGACCCGAGATCGCAGCAACTGTCTCAATGGAAGAAGCACCGAAATGACCGAGCACTTGTCTCAGCTTGTTCGTAGACATTCGACCGTTTCTGAGAATACGACTGTTGGAATAGTGGTCAGCTTAGTAGTCTTTCACTTTAGCGTCCCATCTTCGAAGTCCTATTGTTGTTTTTATTCATTTTGTTCTTTCACTTATCCACCCATGCTGTCATATGGATGTTAAGGGGCAGAAGAGCGGTACATTAACTGAATTTCACAATAAATACAACACATTTATCATTTATTATGAAGCGTATTTGTGTTTCGCATTGTCAGGGACTACAAACTTTTTTATTATTTTTTTTATTTTATTTTGAGTTTTTCCTCATTACAGAGGTTCATCTCCAACATAATACTTTAGTCGAAAATTACAATACAAAGAATAAACTTTCTTAAACTATACATTCAAAATAGTCCTCCAGGTGTTTCAATCTTGTGTGTCCTCTTCCTCTGCGCTACGTTATGTGCAGTACATTTTGGAGCCAGGTGGCCATAGGTCATCCTCTTCTTATTCTCGCCTCCGGTTCCCACTCCAATATCAGTTTTGGTATTCTGGTTTTCTCCGTTCGTTGTACATGCCCGTACCATTGAAATTGCTTCCTATCCGTTACGTAATATATTCTTTCTTTTATTTCCATTCTCCTTATTATTTCGGTGTTCCATATCATTTCTTTCCTGCAGATTCTTGCCGATCTTCTCCAGATTTCCATATCTAGAGCTTGTAATTTTTTAATGTGCTTCCGGTTAATTGTCCAGGTCATCGTTCCATGCAGAACCACACTCTCTAATATGGACTTGTATATTAATTTTTTAGTTCTGCTCATTACATTCCCGCTCCATAAGACTGAGTTATGCATCCCAATTACCTTCCGTCCACTACTAATTCTTTTATTAATTAGTGCTCTGATTTTCTCTCGAATTCTAAAATGGATCACAAATAACTGAAAGTGTTTATCTTTTTGATTTTCTTTCCTTCAATGTATAGCTCATCTGAATTATTAGTCAAGTATTCTGTTTTTATGGTAATTAATCTTCAAACCCCAAGTTTGTATGCTACTGGTAGTTGATTGCATTATTAATTATCGTATTCTTATATAAATTCCTAGTTCTTACATAACATTTCATCTTATATTTATTCTTCAGGAAAGTTTGGTCTATTCCCTTTGATGATACTGATTAAAGGAACATTCGAAACAAAAAAATTCTGAACACCACGAGCATCACTCGAAGGCAGGTTAGTTACAACGCTGTTTCTTCGTATGAGCCTCGCTCGAGAAACTGACATCATTAACATTCCTGAAAATTTCACGCCTTGTCGACAATTTTGCGACAAAGCACGCGTGATGGATCAATGTTCCGAAAACTGGCGCTTCAAACCGATTATGAATGAAGAAACACTACAGAATTTTCACCGATAACAATTTAAACTAATTGTTCCATTAATTTATTGTTTTTCATTTATTTTATTTACCAGACAAACAGTATGAGACGAAGGACAACGATTTTTCGATATAGATTTGAAAACAATTAGTAGTAATCTGCTACAGACATGAGTAGATAAATGAAAACCAAAATGTAAATATAAATAAAATTAGTAATCGAGTCTCGAACACGCTGCGTGTGCCACCGCTTCTGTTGGACTGTCTAATCACTAGCAGGGACATAAACTACCGTGAAAACTTTCATCGTCGTTTTCTGGCCAACAGTCGAATATCTACGAACAAGACGAGACACACGTTCGCTTTTTTTCATTCCTCTTCCACTGAGCGACATTTCTGAGACGGCCAGTTATGGCACTTGACGTGTTATCCTCGTTAGAATTGCCGTTGCAGTGTCAATCGAGAATTTAACAATTTAGGTGAGGAGCAGCTGAGCGTGGTAAAAATGTTCGTTGCATACTCCCTTGCATTACGACATGTGAGCGACGCCTCATCTTCTGTCTTGTATGCCCTAGGTTTCCCACTCCAAGCGACAGGGTGAACCCGAGACAAGCTTGTTCCGGCGGCCACTTTATTGACAGCAGATACTTCACTACGTGTCCTCATGTCATGTCCAACAGTACGAGATCAGTTGCGTACACAAGCAAAATGCTTAATAAAATAACAGCGTCACCAACTCCATATTTAGCAATTATATACAAGCACTCGCTCACTGAAAGATACGTACCTAAAAAGTGAAAAATTGCACAATGCACACCAATGCCCAAAAAGGGATGTTGGAGTAATCCACTGACTTACAGGCCTATATCACTAACGTGGATTTGCAGTAGGGTTTTGCAACATATACTGTATTCGAACTTTATGAAGTACGTCGAAGAAAACGATTTATTGACATATGGTCAGCACGGTTTCAGAAGATATCGTTCTTGCGAAACACAACTTGCTTTTTATACTCTTGAAGTAATAAGTGCTATCGACAGGGGATGTCAAATTGATTCCATATTTTTAGATTTCCAGAAGGCTTTCGACACCGTTCCTCACAAGCGCCTTCTAATCAAACTGCGTGCCTATAGAATGTCGCCTCAGTTGTGCGACTGGATTCGCGATTTCCTGTCAGAAAGATCACAGTTCGTACTAATAGACGGAAAGTCATCGAGTGAAACAGAAGTAATATCTTGCGTTCCACAAGGAAGTGTTATAGGCCCTCTATTGTTCCTGATCTATATTAACGACATAGGAGACAATCTGAGTAGCCGTCTTAGATTGTTGGCAGATGATGCTGTCATTTACCGTCTTGCAAAGTCATCAGTTGATCAAAACGACTTGCAAAATGATTTAGATAAGATATCTGTATGGTGCGAAATGTGGCTATTGACCCTGAATAAAGAAAAGTGCGAAGTTATTCACATGGGTACTAAAAGAAATTAGCTGAATTTCGATTACGCAATGACTCACACAAATCTTAGGGCTGTAAATTCAACTTAATACTTAGGGATTACAATTGCAAATAACATAAATTGGAATGAACACATAGATAATATTGCGGGTAGAGCAAACCAAAGATTGCGATTCATTGACAGAACACTTAGAAGGTAGAACAGGTTTACCATAGAGCCTGCTTACACTACGCTTGTCCGCCCTATGCTGGAGTACTGATGTGTGGTGTGGGAGCCGCATCAGATGGGACTGACGGATGACATCGAAAAAGTGGAAAGAAATAGGGGAGATAGTGTCACAGACATCATACGTGAATTGGAGTGGCAATCATTCAAACAAAGGCGTTTTTCGTTGCGACGGGAACTTTTCATGCAATGTCAACACCAGTTTTCTCCTCCGATTGCGAAAACATTCTGTTGGCACCCATCTACATAGGGAGAAATGATCATCACGACAATATAAGAGAAATCAGGGCTTGCACGGAAAAATTTAAGTGCTCGTTTTTCCCGCGTGCCGTTCGAGAGTGGACGGGTAGGGAGACAGCCAGGCACTTTATTGTGAATAGCAGAGTTTTCACGTAGATGTTGATGTAGAAATGTGAGTTCATCACGCTGACTTAATCCGTTGCAACATTGTAGTCAAGACAGCCATTTTTAAATCCTCCTGTCGTAACTGCACTGCAGCAGTTTCTGGTTCATAACAGGATATTTCATCCGCAACAGGTTAAAATTTGCTGTCACATTTTCCTCTTGAGTCACTAATAGGGACATCTGCGTACGCCTCAGGTGCCTTTCTCGTATCCTGTAATGTTCCCGCAGCAGTATTACAGGACATCGAATTCGCGTCGCCACGTGCTCGGGAATTGTGTTATTTCCACTCCTTCGTCGTTGGTCCACTCCCTCCTTGCCTAAAACTGGATTATCAACGAGTTCTGAGATCTGGCTTATGAACCTAAGGCAGTAAACTATATAGTCAATGTGTCAATACTATTTACATTGTGTCAAACGGCGGTTCACTTTTAAATAACTATTCCTTAATATTCGTGGCACATAGCGACATATCCTACTAACAAGAATAATCGAAAAAGTTTACGATAATAAATCATCAACACTTCTATTATGTACGCAAAAGCAGTAACTAAGTCACAACACATTTCACATTGATACAAAATGAGTCGGACTGCACTATGCGCAGACTGTCATATAGATACGGAGGTGTTATTCAGGTGGAGGCATAAATGAAAACCTGAAACTGTCACTCCGACTCTTTGTCCACTAGGTGACAGTCTTCCGGTTTCTGTTACCTCTCCTGGATTCGGTCATTTCGGAGCTGGCTTGTCAAAATCTCTTATCTGAATTGTTTATGTCAGTACTACATTAAATATTAAATAATCCATAATGAAGCTACTGTGCTAAGAGGTCATACCAATATGTTACCGGTTTCAACTGTTACTGCATTTTGGTGAATTCACACCTGAATTGTCAGTCAGTCTCTGAATTAATCACTTCAGCAGATTTTTAGGTATTGTTCTCTTCATGCTCATAATTTATCAGCACTAATCCCTTAGACAAATAAGGTACAGTTTATGCTTTTTGCTGATAACGATTGTTTGCACTCTCTGTCTGACGCGTCACCTGTATGTGTCGTTCTTCGCGCCTGTAGTTTACTATTTGCGCATGTCTTCGTGCTCATCCCTATACTTTGTATCATTCGGTCCTTTTATCTCTTATGATTCATTTATTGTATTTATTACTGCTGTGTGTTCACTTAAAACTTGTTACCCCTGTTTTACAATGCTCTCTATGCGGAAATCATCTTCAACTGTCAGCGTTTGGTAATCGTTACGACTGTTTCTAAGAGTTGTAGGGTATGTCTACCTTTCCCGTGTAACGTATGAGGGCCATTACGTGGTATGCATTTGTGGAATGGAAGCTGTCGCCTTTAGGGCTTATGAAGGAGTACTATACAACTCATAGTAGGAGTAATTTTTTTGCGGTTGTTCAGCAACGTTTCTGGCGAATACCTTGTCTGATATCTTTCAGGCTTGTTGTCTGTTGTGATCCGTCAGAAAACTGGTTTGTTGCAACTCTTCGCCTTAGTCTATGCCGTCCATGCCACTTCACTTTTTGCTCCATCCGTCATGGGTTATTTTTCTGCCTAGGTAGTACAATTCCTTAACAACTTCTAGTTCGTGATCACAAATTATGATGCTAAGTTTCGTACTACTCTCATTTCTGTTACTTCTCACTACAGCCATCTTCATTCGAATTACTCTCAGTCCATATTCTGTACTCATTAGACTGTTCATTCCACTCAGCAGATCATTCCTCTCTTTCAATGAAGATAGCAACGTCATCAGAGAATCTTATCATGAAAACCTTTCACCTTGAATTTTAATCCCACTCTCGAACCTGTGTTATTTCTGTCATTGTTTCATTGGTATAAGGACTGAACAGTAAGAACGTCCCTGTCGTAATCATTTTTTAATCCGAGCATTTCGTTCATGGTCTTCCACTCTCAATTTTCAATTTTTGGCTCTTGTACTTCCTTTACACTACACGTCTTTCTCTATAGCTTACACCTATATCTCTATGAATTCGAACATTTTGCACCATTTGATATTGTGAACCCTTTTCTCAAGTAGACAGATCAAATGCACGTATCTTGAATATTCTTTAGCCTTCTTTCCCTTATCAACTGCAACATCACAATTGCCTTTCCAGTCCCCTTTCTCTTTCCCGAAGTCAAAACAATTCATCTAACACATCTGTCGTTGTCAATTCACCATAATCTTCCGATTGCTGTCGAGCGGGAAGGCAGGGCCACATAAGCAACATTAACAGTTTATAACATCAACACTTTTATTAACTCTTTTTTTGGCAAAATAAAATGTATCTTTATAAAATTTTGGTGATAACGTAAGTTAGGAAAAAATCCTTGCAAGCACGGGGAACCGCCCTATTCAAACAACTTTAATCTTCAAACAAGCATTAAGTGACTCGCAAGTTAATTAAATTCTGTACATAGTAAAGCTCCCAAAAGAAGACTACAGTTATGAGACAAACTTTAACCAATAATGGATATCATAAAGGTTTTTTTAGCACAAAAGAAAATAAAAACAGATACGCCACTTCGTGACATTTTCAAAACAGTTGACGTCACATAGGAACGGGCTATATCAAGTAGCAAAAGGGGGCCCACTGGACCCAGACCAGAGGCGGCTAGACCCAGAACCCACACCAAGCCGGCGAGCTGGACAAGGTGCCGCACACAGTACACTATAACACACTGGAAAAAAGGTCTTAGAGACCGTGCTACCATACAGTTTCAGAAAGAGAGAGAGAGAGGGTGGGGGGGGGGGGGGGAGAGAAAACGGCGAACATTAATTCCTCAAACGTAAAATAACTACGATGTACAAACTGATAGCCTAATTTACGAACACTGAAATGAAATAGTCAAGGGTCAATCAATAACTAATGACCTTGACGTAACCTTAAAGGAAGAAACCGAATAGAATTATACCAAGTCAGCTTAGAAATTTAAACTACACCTGTAGGTTATCAAATGCTCACTGGAACTGGGGAGCTCATTTAAATTACCGCTTAACAAGATACTGATGAACTTAAACAGTCAAGTAAGGCTACCATTTCACTCTTTACGAGTGAACAAGTAATACAATTAGATAACAAAGAAAGTACATTTTCAATATTAAGCCTGTGCTTTGAACCAACCATAAGAACGTCCACACAGCTCACTGTACCAGGAAAAATATTACAGTTCCACAATACTGGCTTATGCCGTCCGTCACTCCTAACAGCAGTAGCACCAATTAATACACCTCGCTTGCTCGAACTGTATCACATCAGAAAATCCAGATAGAGCTTTAACCAAACACAATAACACGTGTTTACTTAAACAGCATTAAATAGAGTGGACCTTTTGGTTGGCAAGGCAACAGTTTCCGACCATGGCGCCGATACTTGGGAAGCAAGGGTCAGTAAAATATGTGCACCAAAAAAATGACAAGCAATTCTCACCAAATCTTTTATGATATCCTTTACAGATCCAAATCAGGGTCGCATGACCCGATTCGGGTAATGTGGCCGAGTCCAGTCCCCACACTACAAGCCAGGTTCGGTCTTACAAACGTGCCAAACACACCACAAGCCCTGCGTCATTCGCTGTCCTGCTCAACCACGCTCGCCTCCGTTTCTCACGCGTCGGCTCCTGCAAACTTCGCATTTACGTGGATGTTATTTTTCCGAAAGTCAGATGGTATAGCACTATATTCATTCATTCTGCACTCCAACGTTTTCTTGCCGTTTCCTCTAACGATTTTAGAAGGTCTGAATAAATGTTACGTATTCCTTCTGCCTTATTCGACTTACGTCTTCCACAGTCCATTTAAATTCTGACTCTGGTACTGGATCCCTTGGCTTATGTATATGGACGTTTCTTTCTCTATCACGTCATCAGCCAAATCTACCACCTCATAGAGGCCTTCAATATCTTTTTTCAACGTATCCGCTCTCTCCTCTGCACTTAGGATTGGAATTCCCGCTACACTTTTAAGGTTTTAATTTCACAGAAGCTTGTTCTCACTTTTCTATATACTGATTCAGCTCTTCCGACAGTCACTTCATTTTCGGTTTCTTCATTTTTTAACGCAGCCATTTCGCCTTAGCTTCCATGAACTTCCTGTTTCTTCATTCACAAATAACTTGAAATTCTATGTTACTGAATTTCCCTGAACATTTTAGCACATCCTTCTTTCATCGACCAACGAAAGTTTTCTTCTACTGTTTATTGTTTCTTGGCAGTTACCTTCATTGTACCTATGTTTTTCTCTCCCACTTATGTGACTGCTGTTTTTACGGATGTCTATTGCTCTTCAACTGAACTGCCTACTGAAGTATTGCCTAACGCAGCCTCAGAGAACTTAAAGCGTATGTCCTCACTCCCCAGTGCTTCCGTAGCCCACTTCTCTGCGCTTTGATTCTTCTTGACTAGTTTCTTAAACTTCAGCCTGCTCTTCGTCACTACTAAATTGTGATCTGAGTCTGTATCTGATACCGGGCAAGCCTTAGAGTCTAGTCTCTGATTTCGGAATCTGTGCCTCACCATGACGTAATATAACTGAAAACTTCCCGCATTTCCTAGCGTTTTCAAGTATACCTCTTCTTCTTATGATTTTTGAACAGAGTATTCGCTATGACAAGCTGAAATTTATTGCAGCTCTCAATTAGTGTTTTTCCTGTCTTACTCCTAGTATCGAGTCAATATTCCCTGTGTTCCTTTCCTTACAACTGCATTTCAGTCATCCGTGACTCTTACATCTTCATGCCCAATTTCATACTGAATTACTCTTTCAATATCGTGATTTACTTTCCAATCTCTCCACCCTCAGCTTGCGACGTCGGCATGTACACCTGAATTATTTTTGGCGGTGATGGTTTGCTGTCGATTCTGATGTGAACAACCCTATCACTGAACTGTTCACAGTATCCCATTCTCTCTCATACATTCCCATTGATAGCAAATCCTACTCCGGTTATAATATCTGCTCCTGCTGCTGATATTTCTCGATAGTCT
Organism: Schistocerca serialis cubense; assembly: GCF_023864345.2. Taxonomy (NCBI): domain Eukaryota; kingdom Metazoa; phylum Arthropoda; class Insecta; order Orthoptera; family Acrididae; genus Schistocerca; species Schistocerca serialis. Next base: position 447,001,103 of record NC_064644.1, read on the forward strand.
TCTGGCCAGAATTCCCTGTCTTCTTTCCATCTCACTTCACCCGCTATATCTAAACTGAGTCCGGGCATTTCCCGTTTCACACTTCCTAGGTTCCCTACCACGCTCAAACAGCAAAACTTATCGACCACATTTAACGAACCATTTCCTCAGGAACATCTGATTGATTTAAAGTACATTCCATAACCATTCCTTTACATTTGTTGATATTCACATTACAGGTGCTTTTCAGTACACTGTTACTCTGTTTAATCGGTCTTCCTAAGTTCCACAGTTGTGTGCAGGGTTTGTCAGAATTACAATGCCTCTATCAGCAAGAAATCTTTTTTTTCGTCTCGCTGAACCTTAATACTCTTTTCACTAATTTAACAACTTTTTCAATGTAACGATCTTGCAGCAACTCAATCTCAGCCCCCTCCCCCCTCATCAGTTATTGATTCCCTTTCATGAACATAGACTTATATCTGTGGTCTTGTTTTTCTACAAGTTAAGAAGGACATCCAGCAACCTTCTATTACTAACGTAGCATAACCAAATAATTAACAAGCTGACCGCATTGAAGATACGGGATAAGGGCGAGGAAAAGAAAAACTACATTCCTCTGTTCTTCATGTGTTTTTGAGTTAATAGTGTCACGATTTTCTTCTTCATATTGCTGCATTAGGGACACAACATATATCTATATAAGTTGAACTTTATATTTGATAACTTTGTGTACCCGTTTAATGATTTCCTTTTACTTTTTGGTTCCACTGGGCCCATATTCAAGGCATAAACGAGTACATTAATAAAATCGAATTTATGAGAATGGACGTGACATTTATTGGTCAGAACTTTTGTGCCTACGCTCTGAAAAACATTAGAAATTGTTTATCCGTAAACAACCACTTAATAATAGCAAAATATAAGAGCAATAACCGAAAATTTGAGTTGTAAACGCAGAATATAGCCACAGACAAATGAACTGGCCAAGTACCATTTTAGAGGGGAGAAGGCATTTTGACGAGATCTTTATTGGGTTGTATGACGTAAAAAACGTATCGTCATAATATACAAGTTCATATTACTCCAAATGTGAAATGTAAACATGATCAAAAACCATTATGGGGAAGACGAAACATTTAAATCTAACTATGGTCTTTGTACCAAAATAAATTTATTTATCAAAATGCATAGCAATTTTGACTACACAGTACACGTAGGTTGCTTACCACAATATATAAGTAAAAGATCCCGGACAATTTTGACTACACACTACACGTAGGTTGCTTACCACAATATATAAGAAAAAGATCCCGGATTTAGAACGAAAATTATAACTTCCTCTCTCAAATTAAGTTATATTTTCAGTACAATACACCCAATCCACGTGCAGCTGGTATGTTACAATGGTGGTACTTGTGTGCTTCGACTTCCTTATTAATTAAGTGTACACAAGCATCTATTGCTACAGTTGTCTGAAGTATAGCTTTACATTGGGGCTGCAGGTTCTGTTTTCTGGTGAACGCTGAGCGTTTAATAGCTACATGTTATTAGCAATGAAGAAACGTGTATTTTACTCAATTTAAAAGCAGCTGTTAATCCATCGTTACAGCTATCCAGAGACAGTACTACCCAAGCGCTCAACAATTTGCATCAGACGTTTGACTGTGAAAGTATTACTCCCCACAAAACTCAAATACCTTCTGTCACTTTATGTACCTTTGATTAAAATCGGAGTCACTGCAAAACAAACAGCTTTGACTTCACTTTCGAGAAATAAGGGAATTAGTTCTTTAGTCTCAAAAAATCTATGAAAATAAATTTCAGTGCTTTGTTAGTTCAACTGAGATGTGAGTAATACTGATAGTTCCTGTTATTCTTGCCTTACAAGTTAATACACTGTTACCAACAACTGCTAATTTATAATCCAGTAAAAATTAAGTAAAGCAATTTCTTCCATGTATCTTAAAAAAGACACACAGGTTGTACTTAGCAACATACATATGAAAACCATGTAATGAAAAGCTTTACGTTCTGCAGCTTTAATCTGAAAGCTTTCGTGGTAAGACTACAACTAAGTAAGAGCATAATCCCAATATTTACTTTTTCATTTTTTCAATACTTCTTTACTTGTTTCAATTGTCATTGTAGGGGGCTTCCTTCTGAGACTGACAGCTGTCAACGCAGAAACACTGCCATCCTGTGACGCTATCAGTTTCTCATAATGAGAATATTTCCCTGTGCATCTGCTAGTCCCCACAATGAATTTGAAACAGATGAAACAAAGAGCAACCTAATATGTAGCGTTACATATTAACAGGAAAACACATGGCTGGTTATAATCGTACTTTCAAGCTGTATCTGTACTTACTGCACTGTGTATTATGTAGCAGAAAAGGTAATGGATCATAGTCATACATAAATATTGTTTCACTACATTGTATGATGTAAATTAAAAACTGTTACACTCAAAAACTCACACTGTTCGTTAACTGGCACTGGTGTGAGTCAAACATGTTTAGGAGTACTTGTTAACTAAGTCCAATATCTGTACCAAACTTTTCAAGCAAAACGGACCATCAAATTTCATTTTCCCCATGTAAATAGTCTGTATTGTTTATCAGAATACACATGCTTCACGTATTGGCACTACTGATACAATCAACAAGTTAATAATTAGCTTGATTCTATCTTCATGCCACGGCCTATAGAAACAAACATACATAATAAATTCGTTCTCTAACATTACAAAACACACATGGGTACTGGTGTACTGGTGCTGATCTAACCTACGATCAGCAAACGAATACTTATACTTTAAAAAACGGTAAAGAGTATCCGAAACGGCCAACTTGCCAACAACAAATCACTCTCCACTAACGTAACACGGGTAATAAAGCGGCTCAAAGACACACGTCGTAATTCGATTTAGTAACATTCTACTAATTTATACATGCAAGAGATGCACTTAAAACACTATACATCAAGGAACTACTCGGAAGATACTATAGAGGCAATGGCGCTTTACTGCAAACACTATATTTGGCAATAGTGTCATATGCGTTTTCACGAATACCAGTACTTTGACAACGATAAACAATCTTCGAAAGAGCCAACATCTACACAGGATATAATGGACCGCTAACAGAAGACGTTTAGATGTGTGTGATTTCCTGAGGGACGAAACTGCTGAGGTCATCAGTCCCATGACTTACACACTACTTAAGCTAACTTATGCTAAGAAAAACACACACACCCATGCCCGAGGGAGGACTCGAACCTACGGTGAGAGGGGCCGCGCAAGCCGCTAACATCAGGTCAGCGAACCACCTTCACAATTCTCTATAATTCCAATCCCGTATAGCACGCGGGAAGAATGAACACCTATATATTTCCGTACGAGCTCTGATTTCCCTTATTTTAACTTTGTGATCGTTCCTCCCGATGTAAGTTGGTGTCAACAAAATATTTTCGCATTCGGAGCAGTACGTTGGTGATTGGAATTTCGTGAGAATATTTCGTCGCACCGAAAAACGCCTTTCTTTTAATGATGTCCATCCCAAATCATGTATAATTTCTGTGACACTCTCTCCCATATTTCGCGATGATGCAAAACGTGCTGCCTTTATTTGAACTTTTTCGATGTACTCAATCAGTCCTACCTCGTAAGTATCCCACACCGCGCAACAGTATTCTAAAAGAGGATGGACAAGCGTAGTGTAGGCAGTCTCCTTAGTAGGTCTGTTACGTTTTCTAAGTGTCCTGACAATGAAACGCAGTCTTTGGTTAGCCTTCCCCACAACACTTTCTGTGTGTTCCTTCCAATTTAAATTTTTCGTAATTGTAATTCCAAGGTATTTAATTGAATTTACGGCTTTTAGATATCTGTTCAAATCGTTTTGCAGTTTGTTTTGATCTTCTGACGACTTTATTAGTAGGTAAACGACAGCATAATCTGCAAACAACCGAAGACGGCTGTTCATAATGTCTCCCAAATCGTTTATATAGATAAGGAACAGCAAAGGGCCTATAACACTACCCTGTAGAACGCCAGAAATCACTTCTGTTTTACTCGATGACTTTCCGTCAATTACAACGAACTGTGACCTCTCTGACAGGAAATCACAGATCCAGTCACATAACTGAGACGGTACTCCATAAGCACGCAATTTCACTACGAGCCGCTTTTGTGGTACAGTGTGAAAAGCCTTATGCAAATCCAGGAATACGGAATAGATCTGAACTCCCTTGTCAATAGCACTCAGAACTTAATGTGAATAAAGAGCTAGTTGAGTTTCACAAGAACGATGTTTTCTAAGGCCATGTTGACTGTGTGTCAATAGACCATTTTGGTTCAAATGGCTCTGAGTACCATGGATCTTAACATAGACCGTTTTCTTAGAGGTAATTCATTACATTCGAACACAATATATGTTCTTAAACCCTGCTGCATATCGACGTTAACGATATGGGCCTGCAATTTAGTATATTACTCCATCTACCTTTCTTGAATATTGGTGTGACCCGTGCAACTTTCCAATCTTTGGGTACGGATCTTTCATCGACCGGACGGTTGTATATCATTCTTAAGTAGGGAGCTAATCCATCAGCATACTCCGAAAGGAACCTAACTGGTATATAGTCTGGACCAGTAGACTGACTTTTAAGTGATTTAAGTTGCTTCACTACTCCGAGGATATTTACTTCTACGTTACTCATGTTGGCAGCTGTTCTCGATTCGAATTCTGGAATATTTATTTTGTCTTCTTTTGTGTAGGCATGTCAGAAGGCTGTGTTTAGTAACTCTGCTTTGGCAGCACCGTCTTCGGGAGTATCTCCATTGTTATCGAGCAGAGAAAGCACTGATTTTCTGTAGCCGGTAGCATACTTCATATAAGACGAGAATCTCTTTGTATTTTCTGCCAGGTTTCGAGACGTCGTTTCGTTATGGAAACTGTTATAGGCATCTCGCATTGACCTATGCGCTAAGTTTAGAGTTTCTGTAAGGGATCTACAATCTTGGGGATTTTGCGTCTGTTTAAATTTGGCATATTTGTTTCGTTGTTATCTGCAACAGTGTTCTAACCCGTTTTGTGTACCAAGGAGGATCAGCTCCGGCGTTTGGTAATTTATTTGGTATAAATCTCTCAATTGCTGCAAATACTATTTCTCCGAATTTAAGCCACATCTGGTCTACACTTATATTATTAACTTGGAATAACTGGAGATGGTCTCTCAGGAAGGTGCCAAGTGAATTTTTATCTGCTTTTTTGAATAGGTATATTTTTCGCTTATTTTTCGAGGGTTTGGGGATTACAATATTCAATCTTGCTACGACAGCCCTGTGTTCACCAATCCCTGGATTGGTTTTGATGCACGTTATTAACTCAGGATTATTTGTTGTAAGAGGCCACGTGTGTTTTCACAACCGTTTACTATTCGCGTGGGCTCATGAACTAATTGCCGAGATAATTTTCAGAGAATGCGTTTAGCACAATTTCGGATGATATTTTATGCGTACCTCCGGAATTAAACATGTATTTTCGCCAACATGTCGAGGGTAAATTAAAGTCACCACCAACAATTATCGTATGATTCGCGTACGTCTTTGAAATCAAACTCAAGTTTTCTTTGAACCTTTCAAAAAATGGTTCAAATGGCTCTGAGCACTATGGGACTCAACTGCTGTGGTCATAAGTCCCCTAGAACTTAGAACTACTTAAACCTAACTAACCTAAGGACAGCACACAACACCCAGCCATCACGAGGCAGAGAAAATCCCTGACCCCGCCGGGAATCGAACCCGGGAACCCGGGCGTGGGAAGCGAGAACGCTACCGCACGACCACGAGATGCGGGCTGAACCTTTCAGCAACTGTATGATCTGAATTGGGTGGTCGGTAAAAGGATCCAATTATTATTTTATTCCGGTTGCCAACAATGACCTCTGCCCATACTAACTCACAGAAAGTATCTACTTCAATTTCGCTACAAATTAAACTAGTTCTGACAGCTACAAACACGTGTCCTCCAACCGGGTTTAGCCTATCCTTTCGGAACACCGTCAGGTTCTTCGCCAAAATTTCGGCTGAAGTTATATGCGGCTTTAGCCAAGTTTTAGTGCCTATAACGATTTGGGTATCAGTGCTTTCTATTAGCGCTTGGAGATCTGGTACTTTCCCATCACAGCTACGACAATTTACCACTGTTATACCAATGGTTCTTGTATCTACGTTCTTCCTGTGTTCAGCCTGCACCCTTTGTGACTGAAGCCCTTCTTGTGTTTTCCCGAGACCCTCTAACCTAAAAAAACCGCCTAGTCCACGCCACACAGCCCCTGCTACCTGTGTAGCTGCCTCCTGCGTATAGTGGACACCTATTCAGCGGAACCCGAAATGCAACCATCCTTTGGCGCAAGTCGAGGAATCTGCAGCCTACACGGTCGCAGAACCGTCTGAGCCTCTGATTCAGACGCTCCACTCGGCTCTGTACCAGAGGTCCGCAGTAGGTCCTGTCGACTATGCTGCAAAAGGTCAGCTCTGCTTTCATCTTGCAAGCAAGATTGGCAGCCTTTACCACTTCTGTTGGCTGCTAGAAACCTGAGAGAATCTCTACTGATCCAAAGTGTCACACATCATTGGTACCGACGTGAGCCACCACCTGCAGTTGGCTGCACCCTGTGCTCTTCATCGCATCTTGGAGAACCCTTTCCACATCTGGAATGACTCCAACCGGTATGCACACGGAGAGCCCCATAACGCGCCTAACGTTGGAGCTCCCAACTACTAATAATCCCACCCTCTGCGATTCACCGGAACTTGCAGGCTGAGTGGCTGAGAGGTTTCCTCTGAAACAGGACAGGCGACAGCATCTGGCTCAGTGACAGTGTCAGCCACAGACAGCACCTGGAACCTGTTTGTCAGACAAACCAGGGAGGCCTTATGTGCGGCCGCCTGGGAAGTCTTTCGCCACCAGCTTCGCCCCGGGGCGACCCCCTACTCGACCACATGTGAGGGGTCAGCGTCAGTGCGAGCAGTAACTGAGTTGGCCACCGGTGAGGACCAGTCTGAGAACTCTGACGCGCTGGACGTCCGTTGGATCCCCATGGCCGGCCCACAACAATGGTGCCCATCCACTTTAGCCTCAAGCTATGAACCGAAGCTATCACAGCCTGAAGCTGAGAACGAAGTGTCACCAACACAGCTCCCATCCGCACACCACAATTGCAGTCCCTGTCCATACTAAAGACCATGGAAAACCAAACGATGCAGATAAATGGATTAACATCACGTGCTCCGCAACGCTACTGTAGTATCTGACGAAAACGTACCAACTCTGTCTAGTAATATGAATATATTCAAAAGCCTAACTACCGGAGCACTCAGGTGAAACTAAATAATTTGACCCTGATGTGTAACTAGAAATATGTCACGAAAACGGTTTACTTTCTGACGCAAACGAAATCGAAAGAACTGTGGCTATTAGATGTTAAATTTACACGCAGAAACTCAAGAAACTAAACTAATAAAGCACACAGTTGATACAATAAAATTCGTTCCTAGGTAGGAAATCGTAAATGACAAATGTGGTTACTTATTTGTTGCTACGTCTGTCGCGGGTGGCTACTGCTGCCTGACTGACATGTGTGTTGACATTATCTTTGTTAAATAAAGTCTTATGCTTACTGCTTCTTACAAAAGTCCTCACTCTGCCCAACACCAATAATCTGGCAGGATCTCCAGCTAACAATGGTGACATCCATTACATTTTTTCATATTGTGCTACCACGGAATATTGATATGTTGCAGCTATTGAGGCTTCCTATATGCTCTAAAGATCCAATACAATGTCACTTTTGGCCACATGATTATTATGTCTTTCTCGTTATTCCGCAAAATGTAGAAGACTACTGGATGTTGTCACCTAGTTCCATGCAGACGAAAAGCCGTTACATAATACATATGTAGGCAAAACGTGTGGAAACGCCACAACATCTGAAACATTACTTTATTTTTTTATTTGTCCTTTAATAACACCTAATATACATGTTTTGGGGTAAAGAGTAACAGTGTGCATTCAGTACACATGTAGGTTGTTTATCATAATACACATAGTTACTGATCTCTGATCACGAAAGAAAACATCAGTTATGTGACCCAAACAAAAACTGCGTGCAGTATTTATTGATATACCTAGGATTCTGATTACAAAACACACACATATAGCTGTACAGTTATAACATAATTGTACTACAGCAGTGAAAAGATACACGTGGTTCACATAGTGACACCATAAAACTTACAGGTTATGCATCACTTATTGCTGAACTGAAGTTGATTTTTGTACTATTCTTTAAGGAAATCAAAAACTGTCTGTATTTTTATCAGTTTACATAATCTATGAGTCTTTGCATATCATTACAAAATACACATGACGATATTGCTGTTCCACCTTACAGCTTGTAGTTCACTTGTTGACTACAACATATTGACGTATTTATCAAAGTAAAAGAACGTTATTGCTTCATCCAAGTTGACTGTATCATTTGTAAAAACTTATCTTAGTTCAAGTAAAACTGATTCCAAGGTTGGCCATATATTATAGTGATCTCTAGGTTAGCACTTCGCACACTTCGCACTGTGCAGCACTATCTTACAGCAGTATTCTAACAAACTGCCCCATGCCATTCTCCTTCACATCATTTTTTATTTTAGGTTAATGGAATGTGATTTGACATGTGTAGGCTAGTTTTTTGACATGTGCTTTAGTTGGGTTGTTGTAGTATTCTTTCCCAATACCAGTGAGCTGTGACTTATACATACTTTGGCTATCCCATACTGCCAAGAACTTGTTTACAGGTGTGTTGTACTGACCTGAGATATCTTGTCAGTATTACTCTGCAGCGCATAAAAATAACAATTGTAATTCATGGTATCTTTTTTACGCTGTGGAAGGCCTTGTATGTGCATTCAACACCTAGAAGCTAGGGTATTGTTTTGAGGTCCCTAGGCTAGCACTTGCCATCACCTGCATGAGGCGTAGTAACTGCACAGTGAAAAGTTTTGCAATTAGAATTGGTTTTGCTATGTATTATCCTTCATTCTCTAGCATCAACGTTCGTTTTCCCTCTTTTTCTTTGTTCGTTGCCTGTTGGTATGCATATGTGTATAATGTTCGAGGAGCTGTAATAGTAAATCACGAACGGTTATGAATATAGTATAAGGTTTTATAAGTTTATTTTATCTTTATGATAGTGGTCTAACCAAATAGTGACATGTTTGGCTTAGACTGCCTTGTATGTAACGGGATAGTTATCCCATTATGACAGGAATGAAGAATCCGAATTTGCGTCTGTTAGTGACAGTGATTTAAAAATGTCGCTTATGAATTATATATGATGTAGCAGTTGTCATATATAATTATTTTTGGCTGCAAGGTGTATGGTGCATCTGTGAGCAATCCACCATTCGAGCAATTCAAGACTTATCGAGTGGTGGAACGTGTGGTCTTCGTATTAATCTGCTGATTGGTTTGGTGTATCCCATCACAAATTCCTCTCCTGTGCTAATATCTGCATATTTGAGTAGTACTTTCCACCTATACACTCAGTTATTTGGTGAATGTGCACAAATTTCTGTCTTCTTCACAGTTCTCTACTCCCTAATGCCTCAACACCTGTCCTCTCATTCTGTCCTTTCTTATTATTAGTGTTTTCCACAAGTTCCTTCCCTCGCTCGCTTGATCTGAGGAGAATCTCCTCATTCCTTACCTTACCCGTCTACTTGTTATAGCATATAGCAGTCTCTACTGGATTACGAACATGGTTATCGAATCCCAGGGCCAAATAACACACAACTACAGTATAGGTCCTTTTTTCCTTGGATTGTTCTAACTTTGCAGGTCACTGCCACGACTGCTTACAATGTATTTTACAGTTGGTACCACTACCACTAGCGTAATCTAGCAGTAATGGACCTCTTCGAGTTTTTTTATATGCATAACATTTCATTTATTTATGTTCCGGGTACTCTCTTTACTAGATATTCATCTTCTCAGTAATCCGACAGTAAATCACATTTTTCCGTTGAGTTTCCGTGCGATATAAGCCTGCTGCAGAGGATAATCCCATTATCTCACCAACTATGTTGATGTACAAATAATAGTAGAAATAGGTAACTTTTACTAACCCAGACAATGATAGTTACTATGAAATTCACAAATGATAATAGGTTACACTCTTAATGAAACGAATAAAATCTGTGTGACGCATCTGACTTGATTTAGTACTTACAAGGAAACTGTCGAATTCAGCGTATCGAAACCTGTCCTGAAATTTTCGTATGGGTTGAATACACTGTAAGTAACTCTGCCAAACTGTTAGCTGCTGTCACTCACTACAAGTATTTTTAAAAAGGATGTTAAAATTGACAGATTCGTAGCTCGCCAGATGGCTGGGGACCGTGCACCCACCGGCCGCTGTGGCCGAGCGGTTCTAGGCTCTTCTGCCCGGAACCGCGCTGCTGCTACGGTCGCAGATTGGAATCCTGCCTCGGGCATGTATGTGTGTCATGTCCTTAGGTTAGTTAGGTTTAAGTAGTTCTAAGTCTAGGTGACTGATGACCTCCGATGTAAAGTCCCATAGTGCTTAGATCCATTTGGACCATTTGAACCGTGCACCCCTTCCGTAGCTGGGGTAGACAGCAGGTGCCCAACGCGGTGGGTGCGTACCTCAGTTGGTGGCAGGTCAGTAAATAAGTAACACGGCACAACATGATCTAATTTGTGAAGTGATTTCAGATTGATTGGCAACTCATTTATTGTCCTTAATAACTATCACGTGTCTTTGCAGTGTCGCTAAGTGTTAACAATGGAGAAAAAACTGCATCAATTGTTTTGTTAGTATTCTTAGTATGCTAACTAATAGCATTAGTCTTTGTGCAGGTTACAGAGTTTCATAGTAAAGAGGAATCCAGTTAAAGTTTTCAATCTCGTAAAAATGAAATAGGAAGAAAATGGTATGTGGTCGAAATTATCTACTTCTCCTGAAGACCTATGTTTCATTTTTTAGTTAATATGTAGGACATTCGCTGGTATTACGTCGACATTTCGTTAGAAATTGTGGAAACATTAGAAGAAACGGGAAATAACTGCCCATTCAATGAATTGTGGTTTGAACAATTGTTGTTGCGCTAGTTAAAATCCAGAACAGATACACAGTACCTTAATAACCCGAAGAAAACATATACAGTAATAGCATTCATTGTCAGATAAAAAGACTGTACACTATTTCGCTCAACAAAGGAGGGAGAAAACACTTACGGACTAGCAGTCTGCAAAACCTGTTCCATTTCGTAAAATCTGAAGGTCAGTTGTATAAATGAAACAAATATTTACACAAAATATGAAATACATGCCAAAATGAAAGTTGTCAAAAGAAACTATTTAAAAGAATTAGAACTACTCTTGGGAGTCAGAGCACCTTTCCGAGGAATGTCCTCGATACTGGCCCCTCTGAATTGCAGGGGATATTAGCATTACTGATATCCATGTTTCTTTTACGTAGTTAAATAGATTCAGGAAATATCACCATAAAAGGAAGTCGGAAAATTACGAAGTAAACGCTATGATTATTCGGGCATGTTGTAGAGGACGTCGTAGCTTAGGTAGAGTGTTATGCACTAAATTGCTGTTTATAAATCGCATCAGACAGGTTTCACGCAGAAACTGCTTGGAAACCACGCTTTATCATTCTTAGCGAAAGAAAGAACGACGTCGCTATTCAAGTCGATGAACGTTGTGACACATTTGTATACAACAAGTTCAATGGTAAGTATCAGTGGATTACTGTTTCCGTAGCTTTATACATGTCTTCAGAGGCCTCAAGGCCAATTAATAAGGAAGATGTACAGAAACTGTGTTGCAGAAACCTTTTAATCAATTTAACAAATATCTGGCAAAATAAAAAAAATATGATTTTCAGTATAACATATGAAACCTCGTCTTAAGAGTTACGTCAAATAATTCACTGCTTTAGGTGGACTTTTGTTCTGAACTTGAAACCCATCTGTCTTTAGGAGGACAATGAAAACATCAAGGCTCTCGATAAATAATATGTCGACACAAAAGCTTTTTTCAGAATACTGTTGGACGATACCATTTCTGACAGCGTTTTGTCATTTCAGGTTTATCAGCGGAATAGTATTGTTAAATTTCAGTAATTTGTGCAATGTCAGTCTGCAGCACCAGGTTTTGCGAATTTGATCATGTCTGCCTTGTACGCATCTCAGTATGCATAAAAAGTGCCGTGATGATTTCTTACTTCATTTTAATTCTGTCTAAATGAAACTGATAATTAATGTGACTTCACTAAATGCATTATTCTTATCAGCTGTGCTTGATGTAAAGAAAATGTTTGTGTCGGTCAGCAGATAGACACGTTTGTGTCATGATCACTGGAAATAATCAGGAAACTCCTCCGTTGTTAATAAAATATACATTATAAAAATGATCATAAGAACTCTGTCACAGAAACTGTTATAAAATATTTCCTGTTAATACATTAAATAACCTATTGATGCATTCATCTGTAATATAACGTCATACCCTGTCTTCGCTTTATTTGCCCGCAGCTTGTGGTCGTGCGGTAGCGTTCTTGGTTCCCGCGCCCGGGTTCACGGGTTCGATTCCTGGCGGGGTCAGGGATTTTCTCTGCCTCGTGATGGCTGGGTGTTGTGTGATGTCCTTAGGGTAGTTAGGTTTAAGTAGTTCTAAGTTCGAGGGGACTGATGACCATAGATGTTAAGTCCCATAGTGCTCAGAGCCATTTGAACCATTTGAATCTTCACTTTATTTTCTCTGATATTCACTCGTGTTACAAATACATCAGTGACAGTTCAGCTGATCACATTAAAAAAAAATTGTCTGCGACAACTTTTGTGTGGTTAATGCACTTACAATTCGGCTGGGTGCACTTTGGACTTCGCGCAACGCAGCGCCGCGTTCTCTTATCACAGCTGCGTCTACTTATTCAAAAGTTAGTGCGACGAGAGGGTAGGGCAGTTCCAATCGCTATTGTAAGAGTTCTTCATGCAGCTAAATTGAGTAATTTTAGTTTATATATACTTTTTAATAATTACAGTCCGCCACAGGAGCTAAAATTTGACAGAAAATTTATTTTGTTGTACACTTCCTGTATGGAAACTTTTCAGTTTATTTTGATGTACTCTTCCTGTATGGAAAATATTCAGTTAAGTATTCGACACGTTGGATTGGACGATTCCATTGTTAGCTATCAGAACTATAGCAGGGATACGGGGCGTTGATATCTGAGCTTCTGTGGTAACTGCACTAGACTATACCGTGTTTTAAATAAAGTGCAGGTGTCATACAGATACTATTGAGTGTGCCGCATTGAAATAAAGTGTTAGAACAGCTTTAAGTGACAACTCTGTAGCTCAGGGAGGGTTTATTTGTATGCAGTGTTGTAAAGGAATCATATACTTTCCCTGGTATAAACTGAATTAAGTCTAATTGTCTCGAATCCTTTGATTTACTGACCTTAGGTTGGTGGAGAGTAATTCCTGTGTGCAAGATGGCTCGAGCTGGTACTGTTTATCGTTCCTTAAATATTGGCATTCGTCAGATGTAGGTGACGCTAATACCACATTTAGTGTTCACATAGAAGTTCTATTCCTTGTGTTGTCAATTCTGACTCCTTTCTCGGTGAACTATTTGTATTTTAACTGCGTATATACAGAGGTTGTAAAAAGGTCATGGGATAGCGATATGCTCACATACAGATGACAGATGACAGTGCATCGCCGGAGCTCTCATTTATCCTCACGTGATCTATGTGAAAAAGGTTCCGACATGATTATGGTCAGACAGTAGGACAGTAGTTGGAGCTAAATGAATGGTACATTACATTTCGGGAACCTGTAGGAAATTCAATACTCCGAGTTCCAATCAAGAGTGTGCCGAGATTATGAAATTTCAGGCATTACCTCTCACGACAGGTAACGCAGTGCCTCACGGCCTTCACTTAACGATCGAGAGCAGCAGCGTTTATGTAGAATGCTGACAGACAACCAATACTGCTTGAAATAACCACACAACTCAAATGGACGTATGACGAATATATCTGGCGAAATTTTGCGTTAGTAAGTTATGGCAGCAGATGACTGATGCAAGTGCCTTTACTAACAGCACGACATCGCCTGCAGCCCCTCTCCTTGGCTCGTGACCAAATATGTTGAATCCTAAGCAACTAGAACGCCGTGGCCTGGTCATATGACTCCCGATTTCAGGTGGTAAGAGCTGATGGTAGGGTTCATGTTTGGTGCAGACACCACGAAGCCAATGACCCATGTAGTCAACAAAGAACTGTACAATATCGTGGTGCCTCCATAATGGTCGGTGCTGTGTTTACAAGGAATGGACTGGGTCTTCTGGTCGAATAGAATCGAATATTGACCAGAAATGGTTACGTTGGGCTTGGAGATCGTTCGCAGTCGTTCATGGACTTCATGATGGGCCCCTCCCACAGGAGGTTCGAGTCCTCCCTCGGGCATGGGTGTGGTGTTGTTCTTAGCATAGGTTACTTTAAGTTAGTTTAAATAGTGTATAAGTCTAGGATACCCGTGGTCTAGGGGTAGCGTCTTTCATTCATAATCAAAACGGCTTCGGTCCTGGGTTCGATTCCCGCCACTGCCTAAATTTTGATAAATAATCAGCATTGGCGGCCGAAGACTTCTGGCATCAGAAGTCAGCCTCATTCTGCCAACGGCCTTGTCAAAGAGGGCGGAGGAGCGGATAGAGGTTCAGGGCTCTCTCTTGTCCTAGGGGTGGGAAATTGCCCCTGAAGGCGGAAGAATCAGCAATGATCAATGACATGAGGATGCAGAAGGCAATGGAAACCACTGCATTAAAGACACGTAACGTGTATCCACAGGACATGTGGCCTGTATTTGAAGAAGTGTCATGATGATCTCTCCATTGGCAAAAGATTCCGGAATAGTCCCCCATTCGGATCTCCGGGAGGGGACTGCCAAGGGGGAGGTTACCATGAGAAAAGATTGAATAATCAACGAAAGGACAACGTTCTGCGAGTCGGGGCTTGGAATGTCAGAAGTTTGAACGTGGTAGGGAAACTAGAAAATCTGAAAAGGGAAATGCAAAGGCTCAATCTAGATACAGTAGGAGTCAGTGAAGTGAAGTGGAAGGAAGACAAGGATTTCTGGTCAGATGAGTATCGGGTAATATCAACAGCAGCAGAAAATGGTATAACAGGTGTAGGATTCGTTATGAATAGGAAGGTAGGGCAGAGGGTGTGTTACTGTGAACACTTCAGTGACCGGGTTGTTCTAATCAGAATCGACAGCAGACCAACACCGACAACGCTAGTTCAGGTATACATGCCGACGTCGCAGGCTGAAGATGAACACATAGAGAAAGTGTATGAGGATATTGAAATGGTAATGCAGTATGTAAAGGGGGCCGAAAATCTAATAGTCACGGGCGACTTTAATGCAGTTGTAGGGGAACGAGTAGAAGAAAAGGTTACAGGAGATTATGGGCTTGGGACAAGGAATGAAAGAGGAGAAAGACTAATTGAGTTCTGTAACAAGTTTCAGCTAGTAATAGCGAATACCCTGTTCAAGAATCACAAGAGGAGAAGGTATACTTGGAGAATGCCGGGAGATACGGGAAGATTTCAATTAGATTACATCATGGTCAGACAGAGATTCCGAAATCAGATACTGGATTGTAAGGCGTACCCAGGAGCAGATATAGACTCAGATCACAATATAGTAGTGATGAAGAGCAGGCTGAAGTTCAAGACGCAAAGAAGTGGGATACGGAAGTACTAAGGAATGACGAGATACGTTTGAAGTTCTCTAACACTATAGATGCAGCAATAAGGAATAGCGAAGTAGGCAGTACAGTTGAACAGTAATGGACATCTCTAAAGAGGGACATCACAGAAGTTGGGAAGGAAAACATAGGTACAAAGAAGGTAGCTGCGAAGAAACCATGGGTAACAGAAGAAATACTTCAGTTGATTGATGAAAGGAGGAAGTAAAAACATGTTCCGGGAAATTCAGGAATACAGAAATACAAGTCGCTGAGGAATGAAATAAATAGGAAGTGCGGGGAAGCTAAGACGAAATGGCTGCAGGAAAAATGTGAAGACGTCGAAAAAGATATGATTGTCGGAAGGATTGACTCAGCATACAGGAAAGTCAAAACAACCTTTGGTGACATTAAAAGCAACGGTGGTAACATTAAGAGTGCAACGGGAATTCCATTGCTAAATGCAGAGGAGAAAGAAGATAGGTGGAAGGAATACACTGAAAGCCTCTATGAGGGTGAAGATTTGTCTGATGTGTTAGAAGAAGAAACAGGAGTCGATTTAGAAGAGATAGGGGATCCAGTATTAGAATTGGAATTTAAAAGAGCTTTGGAGAACTTACGGTCAAATAAAGCAGAAGGGATAGATAACATTCCATCACAATTTCTAAAATCATTGGGGGAAGTGGCAACAAAACGACCGTTGGTGTGTAAAGTATATGAGTCTGGCGATATACCATCTGACTTTCGGAAAAGCATCATCCACACAATTTCGAAGACGACAAGAGCTGACAAGTGCGAGAATTATCGCACAATCAGCTTAACAGCTCATGCATCGAAACTGCTTACAAGAATAATATACAGAAGAATGGAAAAGAAAATTGAGAATGCGCTAGGTGACGATCAGTTTGCCTTTAGGAAAAGTAAAGGGACGAAAGAGGCAATTCTGACGATACGGCTAATAATGGAAGAAAGGCTAAAGAAAAATCAAGACACTTTCATAGGATTTGTCAACCTGGAAAAAACGTTCGACAATATAAAATGGTGCAAGCTGTTCGAGATTATGAAAAAAGTAGGGGTAAGCTATAGGGAGAGACGGGTCATATACAATATGTACAACAACCAAGAGGGAATAATAAGAGTGGACGATCAAGAACGAAGGGCTCGTATTAAGAAGGGTGTAAGACAAGGCTGTAGCCTTACGCCCCTACTCTTCAATCTGTACATTGAGGAAGCAATGATGGAAATGAAAGAAAGGTTCAGGAGTGGAATTAAAATACATGGTGAAAGGATATCAACGATACGATTCGCTGATGACATTGCTATCCTGAGTGACAGTGAAGAAGAATTAAATGATCTGCTGAACGGAATGAACAGTCTAACGAGTACACAGTATGGTTTGAGAGTAAATCGGAGAAAGACGAAGGTAATGATAAGTAGTAGAAATGAGAACAGCGAGAAACTTAACATCAGGATTGATGGTCACGAAGTCAATGAAGTTAAGGAATTCTGCTACCTAGGCAGTAAAATAACCAATGACGGACGGAGCAAGGAGGACATCAAAAGCAGACTCGTTATGGCGAAAAAGGCATTTCTGGCCAAGAGAAGTCTATTAATATCAAATACCGGCCTTAATTTGAGGAAGAAATTTCTGAGGATGTACATCTGGAGTACAGCATTGTATGGTAGTGCAACATGGACTGCGGGAAAACCGGAACAAGAGAATCGAAGCATTTGAGATGTGGTGCTGTAGACGAATGTTGAAAATTAGGTGGACTGATAAGGTAGGGAATGAGGAGGTTCTACGCAGAATCGGAGAGGAAAGGAATATGTGGAAAACACTGATAAGGAGAAGGGACAGGATGATAGGACATCTGCTAAGACATGAGGGAATGACTTCCATGGTACTAGAGGGAGCTGTAGAGGGCAAAAACTGTAGAGGCAGACAGAGACTGGAATACGTCAAGCAAATAACTGAGGACGTAGGTTGCAAGTGCTACTCTGAGATGAAGAGGTTAGCACAGGAAAGGAATTCGTGGCGGGCCGCATCAAACCAGTCAGTAGACTGATGACCAAAAAAAAAAAAAAAAAAAAGTCTAGGGACCGATGACCTAAGCAGTTTGGTGTCTTAGGAATTCTCACACACAAACAATGATGTCATGTCGCTGAGCCACAACTGATCGCGAGTGGCCGGCCTCAGTGCCGAGTGGCCGAGTGGTTCTAGATGCTTCAGTTCGGAACCGGGCGACAGTTACGGTCGCAGGTTCGAATCCTACCTCGGGCATGGATGTGTCTGATGTCCTTACGTTAGTAACGTTTAAGTAGTTCTAAGTTCTAGGGGACTGATGACCTTAGATGTTAAGTTCCTTAGTACTCAGAGCCATTTGAACCATTTTTTGATCGCCAATGGTTTAAAGAATTTTCTGGACAATTTGAGCTAACGAATTCATTACCCAGATCGCCCGACAGGAATCTCATCGAAGATAAGTGAGACGTCAGTTCCTGCTCCACAACCTGCATTGACAACACTTTCGCAGTTTTGGACGGCTACAGTAGCAGATGGTTCATTATTTCTGCAGGGGATTTCCGACTTGTTCTTTAAATGCCACATAGAACTGATGCACTACGCCAGGAAAAGGATTGGCAAGGTGTTATGAGGTATCCCATGACATTTGTCGCTTCCATGTATTATATGAGGAAATCAGTGCCATAATACTAAATCGGTTTAATTGTTGTTCCCTTGTGCCGTTCTACTACATAAGTTACGTTACTGGACTGTGATTTGTAGTTTGCAAGTTAGCTATTCCAGATACACTTTGTCGTTCCGTCGTACAGTTATTAATTTGCTGATCGCTAATCTTCTGTACGAGCTCTTAAGAGTAGCTCTACAATGTGAGGGCACCTCGCGGGAAGGCGTATGAGATATTTGCTGTGCCTAGGCCTCAAGGTGGGTGTCAGGCTTCGCAGGCCAGAGCTGGCCATCCGTGAAGTGCAGACAAGCCAGCAGGCGTAGGGTGACATTGGCTGGAGGGCGCTCGGTGCGCTGCAGGCCACGTTCAGCAATCGTAAGCTGCAGATATGTCTTGGGCACTGCCACTACTGTATAAAAACATATATGTGTTTCCTCCTGCGACCTGTAATGTGTTTTCAATGTCCTGATAAGTAAGTACTATTATACAAGCACTCAAGAGAAGTACTATGCGTTGCAAACGTTCCTAAATGTTTATTTACTCAAACGTTTTGCAACGTTTGTAACAAATCGTACATGTGACGGGTAATAGAACATGCACTGTGTAACTGCTTAAAACAAGTTATCGTCCTTCTATCATTTTAACTCCCTGCGGTACAGGGCAAACCACGTAACAAACGATGTAACGGCATAACTACACGGGTGTCAAAAATTAAAGCAACAAACCGCTAATTCCCCGCCCCATATCTAATTCACTATATAATCAGATGAACAATGAACAGATGTTTGTACGATCATAATCTCCATGGAAGATGGCATTCCGGTCAATGGACAACCACGCCAACGATGACGTCAGTGTACCTATCAAACAGGGTAGCGTTTTCTGGGTAGTCCCACATTCACAATAATTACGTACGCAGTCTCACACGGTGCAGCGTGGTACAGAGAAGACGCCTGCCACAGTATCTGCACAGTATCTGCGGAGGGCCATAGGAAGAATGAAAGCAGGACAGTCGCGAACTGATACACCCCGGTGGCTTAGTGTGAATCGTTCTGTTGTTTCTAGGATGTCAAAACAGTTTATAGAGACCGAAACTGTATCCCAAAGACCAGGGCGCGGCCGACCTCGTGTGAGATCAGAAAGAGAGAACCGTTATTTGGCTGTAAGGGCACGACAGTATTGCCATAGTATTGCACAGCAAATGGCGTCTGACCACGCAGCATCACTGGACGTGTTGTATCGAGGCAAACCAGGTACAGAAGTCTTCGGAAGAGAGGCCTTTATTGTCTGAGACCTGCTGTAAATCTGACGCGTCTTCACAGAAGAGAACGTTTAGAGCCGTCAACATGCCAACTGAATGGTCGAACAGTGGGCTATTGTTCTTTTCACAGATGAGTTCCAATTGTCCTGGGCCGTGACTCCCAAAGGAGTCCCGTCTGGACGGAACATGTAACATTATTTCGGGACCACCCAGACATTGTGGAAAGAGACCAATATAAAGGAAGATCCCTAACGGTGTGGGCATGCATTATGTTGACCACTCAGACGCCTATTCATGAAATTGTGCAGCTGAACTGGCAAGATTTAACTGCTGAAGGTATCGTGACTAAGTCTTGGGACATCACATGCGGTTGTTGAAAGGTACTGTGGGGACAGACTTCGTATTGATAGACGATAATGCACGAACTCGTAGAGTACAGGTGGCTGATGTTTCCTTCGATACGGAAGATACCGCACGCATCACTTCGCCTGCTCTCTCACCACGTTTTAATTCCAAGGGAAATATTTGGGATGCACTTGGGAGATAGGTTGCATCACGTCAGAATCCGCCAACCATTTTTTAAGATTTGCGAGCAGCTCTGCGGGAAGAACGGGTGTCATTGCCTCATCATGAAGTTGATTACATCGTTCACAGCACGCCCAGACGTTGTCAGGCCTGTATTGCTGCCACAGGTTGTCACACGCCATACTGAGCACGTTTACTAATTGCGCCGAATGCGTGTGTAAATCCGTGAAGCTGGGAAAAATGATTCTGTCTCCCGTTATGCATACTGCATTCTTTGTTTTCTGTATTTTTGCACTGTTTCTACTATACTATCATTTGTTTATACTACTCTGTGACAAAAGAAAAGCAACCTCGCAAAATTTGCGTTTTTTGCTTTAGTTTAGGACATCAGTCTATAAGCTCTTTTGGGACTTGCAAACGTTACGATAAATATTTCTACACACATGATTGGGAAGGCTCAAAACAACCATAAATGTTTAAATAAATAGATCAACCAATATGCAGGCTATCTCGCTTGGATTATTTTAATTTCCTACTGGTTTACTCTGGGCTATATCAACTGTGACATCACAAGGGTGTGTGAGAATATCCTTTGATCAACATGTTTGATTGTGATTTCATAGTGACAGTCACATGTTGCCTGAGGCAATAAATGGCATAGCTGTTCTTCAGTAAGGCAACGGCCTTGCCGCAGTGTATCCACCGGTGTCCGTGCAATCACCTAAGTTGAGCACTGTCGGGCGTGGTCGGCACTTGGATGGGTGACCATCCAGGCCGCCATGCTCTGTTGCCATTTTTAGGGGTGCACTCAGCCTAGTGATGCAAATTGAGGAGCTACTCGACCGAATAGTAGCGGCTTCGGTCAAGAATACCATCATAACGACTGGGAGAGCAGTGTGCTAATCCCACGTCCCTCCTATCTGCATCCTCAATTGAGGATGACACGGCTGTCGGATGGTCCCGGTAGGCAACTCGTGGCCTGAAGATGGTGTGAGTTCTTCAGTAGGATAGAAGGGAACAGGGAAATCGTGGGGGGAAGGAGGATGGAAGGGGGGGGAGTAGTAAGCTGATAAAGGTACAGGAATGTAAATTCTTCTAATTGGTTAATAGATGATAGTGCTAAGAGTAAAGGGAGATAAGGATCATAAATTATACTAATGTGTAAATAAGCGTAGTGACAGGCGTAAGAGTCACAGATAAATACCCTTATCTAGCTCCTCCACCAATAGGATAACCTCTGACTTCAGTTTGATAATTAGGTAAGCGATAAGGTCAGAAACATAAAGTATACCATCTGGATAGTAAACTATAGCAATAAGAGACTAGGTTTACGACTAGTTACTGTTATCTTCTTCCTGGCCAATGGGGTAGCAATCTGTCATTTATATGAAAATCAAATAGCCTATAAGGGCGGGGGAGGTTGTTGAGGGATCATAAATAATTGATAAGAAGGAAATAAGGACGATAGGTAGTAAATTGTGCTCGTACCCGCTTAGGCCCCCAAACAAACTCATTGTGCCTTCGTATCAACTGAACTCAGAAATAAAATTTTGTCACTTGTTTTTCAGACTGTAGTTACGCAAACGGCTGACTATTAAGCAATACCTAGCATCTAAATATTGATGTTAAATGATATTCTTTGCGTCCGATAAAATGATTATCCAAAACAGAAGATATGTTACCAGTATCCGTTATTTTCCATCTGATTAATCTGTTGAAGTAAGATTCGACATGATATGGTAGTTTGCTTACAGTTCTCTGGCGGTGAGGTACTGAGTCACTGGAAGGCTACAAAGATATGCTGTATTGCAGCTATCGTGCGATGACACGGATTTCAGCTTACTATCCTTGACTCACCAGATGCTAGCGGAAGATCGTAATGGTAATAGTACATAAAACTAGAGAAACGGGATACTGCAAAAGACATAATGGTGTCATAGGCGGTGGTATTCTATACAAATGTTCGCCTCCTTAGCAGAGTGGCAACGTGTTTGCCTGTCACGCAGCGGGCCCGGGTTGGGGATTTTCTCCGCTCGTCGATTGGATGTTCTGTTGTCATCATCCTTTCATCATCATTACCGACGCGCAAGTCGCTTAATGCGGCGTCACTGAAATAAGACTTTAACCCGGCGGCCGAAATTCCCCATGTGGAGTCTCCCGACCTACAATGTCACACGATCATTTCCTTTCTTTCCTATGTAAATACTCCTTTTCTTTATGACAGGGTATGTTTACTTAAAACATATTGTTTAAAATATATAAAAGTTATTAGCGCTTTGAAATTAACATATGTTTACTCGATTACAAACCCTGATACTGCAAGATTAACTTTTGTAATCTGAATAAAATCACTACTTTGAAAAGCGATATGCTTTGTCAATTAATGACTGTCCTTGTGAGATCGTAGTATCTGACTCGGAAGTATCACCTAACTAGCACATAATAAACATGGATACCCATCCTATGCCTACAGTTCCTTTTGTAAAACGATAACCTTAAGAGTACCAGTACTGTATTGCGCCACTCTATCCCAGATCTGTGACTCGTACGATGTCTGCGGTGGCTTGCATGCTGAAAGGCAAGAGATGTATATATCTATTTCAAATAGATTCGTCGTAATATGGTCGGCAGCTTAGGTACAGCGGACGGGAAACGATAAATGATTCACTTTGGTTCCCAAAGAGCTGTCACGAACGGCTTTGATCAGTTCATGTAATTTACTAAAAAGCCATGACAATTGGAGTCCTAGACATATAGTTCATTTTTTTAAGACACGTGGTCAGCAACTTATGCCATGACTTTTAAACAAATTAAGCTGAGTGTTCACTTACAAACTAATGCAAATGTGTGAAATATTAGCTTGAAACAACATGAAATAGTTTGAAACTGATTGATGGAACTAGAAAGACAGCAAAGATGTTCATATGGGTTAAACTTCCGGTCTCTGTGTATTTCAGTAGAGTGCGTAACATGTAACTGGTATACAACTACAAATCCTACATCGCTCATTTGAACTGACTATAGATTTAGTTCAACCAAATAATGAGCAGAAGAGATCAGAACACACAGGCACAGTGCTCACACCACAAAGCGAAAGCTAATTTTTCAATACAGCACACGTGCTCACCATGAAGGGGAGTGAACTGGGAATCAGTGTGTGTGGAGGACAATATTAAAAGTAAACGAGAAACGGGATACATGGTGTTCAATGATTCACATAGCAAAACAGTGTTATCAGTTTGCAGACGATGTAATGCAGTCGGAAGAATGTGACCCCAGACAACTAGACGAGGCGGGCGTCCATATTCCTCCAAGACACGGCAGCAGTCTGTGGCAAGCTCAGCAACATGCCCCTACCTTTGGTGCAACTGAACCTGCTGCGACGTTAGATGACCACTAAGAAGATACAGAGCTAAAACGAATCCGTGTATTCTTTAATCCAGTCTCAAAGACATTCCTTCTTCAAAGGTAACTATGCTGAAAGAGGCAAACACCTGTTTATATTCATTCCTGGCCGGGTTGGGGATTTTCTCTTCCCGGGGACTGGGTGTTGGTGTTGTCCTCGTCATTTCATCATCATCATCATCATGATTATTTGTGACTGTGGCTACATTGGACTGTGAAAAAATTGGACTGTGTAAAAATTGGGACTTTGTACGGGAGATGATGACCGCACAGTTGATCGTCTCACAAACCAAACGTCATCTCATCTGCTTATATGAACACATGGATGTGTTTAGCGTCGCAATACCAAAGCAGGAATGGGGTACTTTACGCATACCTTTGAAAAATACAGTAATCTAATCAGTTACTTTATATTTTAAGATTTATAAAACCATATTTATTGTTTTAAATTAATTCTGCTACCACATTTTATAAATGCTTTAAATCTTTTTGTTAAGCTTAACCCAAAAATTTAAGTGTTAGTAGTAAATGTTACTTTCCACAGTGAACGTCATCAATATTTTCAGGTTCCAGACCCTCCTTACACATCAGTGTCTCTTGAAAAAGTGTATTGTTAGTATAGGTCTACTAAAATTAGCGAATTTTGTTTTCTTTTCAATTGTTTTTAGGATGGACCGAGAATACCCACCTTTCGGAATGCGCGCTAGAGAAAATACGTTGGTACTCCTAGTATTATAGTTGGACTCGTCCTGATGGCCGAGAACGCTGAAGCGCATTTTTCCAAGGCATAGGGAAGTGATCCAATCTCGAATCGAATCCTCAGATTAACTTTGAGGACCGGCCTGCCTGTAAGCCTGATGTGGATTTTAGGCGGATTTCCACTGTAAACTAGGTGCGTACCGTGCTTGTACCCACGTCCCTGCTCAGGCATACGCCACACAAATACCGGATTGTCACACATCTCGTCTACGTCTCTGGTGCTCATATTGAACAAATTGTGTAAGCTGCGGTAATTAAATGCCTTTCTCACTTATCTGAACTTTCCTGCCCACGAACTGTTCCCAGTCAATTAAATGTGGAAATATTTCTATACTTCTGTCTTTCATTCACCACGCCAGACTTGTACCTGGTCGTCAAAATTTGGAACTGCTTTTTCCGGCATAAATCGGTTCTGCTTTAACGCATTACGTTTCACTGTCATACGTTAGTTAGAGCCCGAACTGGACCTCTGTGAGTAGCTGTACCTTAATTATAACCATCCGCTACTTCGAAAACATTATCACATTTGACCACGAGATGTACACTAGACGCAATAGGGCGCTCATCGAGTCCTTCAGTCGGGCCAACAAATGTCACTGACACTGCCAAAACCGATTGATAATAATGCCAGCCATGTATAGAAGCTGGAGAAGGCAAAAGAGATTGAAATACAAGAAGCAAATGTTTTAAAATCGGAGGAGCTACGATGTGGCCATGCAGATGCTGCAAGTCCTTTGTTGCAGTGAAAATATTATAATGAACATACGGCCAACGTTCAGTATACTTGATCTTATCTTTAATTTAATTACTGTGATTTGTTTATTTGAAGCAATCCATCCGATTGGTGATAATCACAATGACTGTGGTTATTCAATTACCAGTACAAAACATATAGAAAAGAGTGCTCAAATCGTGGACAATTCATAACAGAGTTTTCTTACGATTTCAAGACTGTGTTGTTGCCACATGGATTTGGATGAAGATCCCACATAGAAAAGCAGAAGAGAGCCCAACTTTTTCCATGGTGCACTGAATGACACAGGGTATTGAGGGCTATTTCTCCTAGCCACACGGCTGTCAAGCTATTACAAATGTTTAGCACCCCCCCCCCCTTCCCCTTGTAGTCACGTCAGGTACAGCAACAGGTTCCAAGCTGTGTCTTCCTGTCTCATCAGTAGGACATGGAGAACAGAAAGTGGCTGCAGTGAGACAGGGTGTTGTCACACGGGCATCAGCTATGATCTCTATATGCAATGTATTTGTGAGGACTAACTGAGCCAACTAGACCCATTGTTGAGTTCACATTCCATTCTACGCCGTATTTTACTAGAAGTAATTACACATGAAAAATGTACCGGGATATCCATATTTCAATAAAAGAATACTGTCCTTGACTACATGGTAAGCTCGTAGTCTCATGAGGTGTACTGGCAGAGAAACTACTCCTTCTATTTATATGAGGCGTATATCGCTCTACTTGGGGCTTCGGGAACCTAAATTATCCAGTAAGTCACCCGTTGTTCTCTAGTCACCACCACAAGCAGAAAGACATGAACAGGCCCTAAATCAACGAGATGGTGGTGTCAGTATAGCGTAAAGTTAAGTCGAAACTGTCTAACACAGGGCTCGACCGTAAGAAGCAGCAGAGACGGAAGAGGTACATTCTCTGCTTCAAGGAAAATCGAGCGGAAATCAACAGGAGCCTCTGGGAAGCATTAAATGCATTGCATCTATTGTGGATGCTGAAAAGTTGTAGGAGCAGTGAGAAGGGGTGGGTTCAAATGACAAGTGGGCAAGGAAGAGAAGACACCGCGATTCTGCTGAGATCAGAGGTTTCGAAGAAAGGCTTCGTAGAATGTGGGATCTGACAAGACATAGCAGGGATGCTCCAAACCAATCAGTCAGTGAGTTTGCAGAAGATGAAATTCACAGGCATACTCTGACGTTAAAAACTGTAGTGTGTTGCAAGACTCAACGGACAGTTTGCGCCCCAAAATGTTCATTGAACTATTGAAGAACACTTTTCCACTTTCTTGGAGACATTGATTAAAAGTGAATTTCATATGTGTGCAGCTAGGAGTGATTCAATAGCATGAATGCGCATCCTTACGGATGACTGTAAAACATACACAGAGTTCTGAAAAGCTTTCATGGCTCAGTACTGGTCCAAGAGCACACAAGATCAAGTCACATTCGGTATCCTGATGATAGGGGACTATAACAGTGCAAGACATCATAATCAGATATTTGATTTAAAATTATGGTTCAGCGAAACCAGTCTCTTGATGTGCTGTACGACCCTCCCGAGTCAATCAGGATCTGCTTGACTAAACTACTGCACAGACTGCAATGAGAGAATATAATTGTGTGCAGGATTACGGGTAATATTCGAAGTTTTCATGCTTTGCTGCAGGATTTAGGCTACGAGTACCATGCCCAACAATACCACTCGAAAATAATTAATTTGATAATCATCACCAATGTAAACAGCTGTAATATCAATAGCGTAATAATGGGCGAAGAAGACAACATTCTTGGAGAGATTCACATCCATCACGAAACCCATTCAATTAGCAAATAAACTTCGATAGACTGGCACCCGTGGTCTGGGGATGCCGTCACGCTAGCTCAGCGTGTTCGGTCAGAGTGTTATTTACCCTCTGTAACATAAAAAAAAATTGGGTAAATGGATCAACGGAGAACCTGAATGGGTGTCATCGGACGTCCGCTTCGAACAAATTCAACGAACAATATAAAATAAAGTGAGATCAACAAGAAAAAAGGGTAGAGGCTTTGATTCATGACCAAACCATCATCGGTCTCTGGGTCGAATCCCGCCTCTGCTTGAATTTGGATTAATAATCATCATAGGTGGCTGAAGGCTTCCGGCATAAGAAGTCAACATCATTCTGCCAACGGCCTTGTCAAAGAGGGCGGAGAAGCGGACAGAGGTTCAGGGCACTCTCTTGTCCTAGGGGTGGGAAACTGCCCCTAAAGGTCGAAGAATCAGCAGTGATCCACAGCATGAAGGTGCAGATGGAAATGGAAACCACTGCATTAAAGACATGTAACTTGTATCCACAGGGCATGTGGCCTGTAATTGAAGAAGTATCATGATGATCTCTCCATTGGCAAAAGATTCACGAATAGTCCCCCATTCCGATCTCCGGAAGGTGACTGCCAAGGGGGAGGTTACCATGAGAAAGAGATTGAACAATCAACGGAAGGATAACGTTGTAAGAGTCGGGGCGTGGAATGTCAAAAGCTTGAGAGTGGTAGGGTAAATGGAAAACCTGAAAAGGGAAATGCAAAGGTTCAATCTAGATATAGTAGGGATGAGTGAAGTGAAGTGGAAGGAAGACAAGGATTTCTGGTCACATGAGAGTAGGGCAATATCAACAGCAGCAGAAAATGGTATAGTAGGACTCGTTATGAATAGGAAGGTAGGGCAGAGAGTGTGTTTTTATAAACAGTTCAGTGACAGGGTCGTCACCATCAGAATCGACAGCAAACTAACACTGGCCACGATAGTTCAGGAATACAAGCTGGAGATGAATAGACAGAGAAAGCGTATGACGATATGGAAAGGATGATACAGTATGTAAAGGAGAATATGTACATCGTGGAAGCAATTATGGAAATAAAAGAAAAGTTCACGAGTGGAAAAAAACTCAAGGTGAAACGATATCAATGATACGATCCGCTGATGACATTGCTATCCCGAGTGAAAGTGAAGAAGGATTACCTGATTTCCTGAACGGAATGAGCAGTCTAATAAGTAAACAGTATAGATTGAGAGTAAATCTAAGAAAGACGAAGGTAATGAGAAGTGATAGAAATGAGAAAAGCGTGAAACTTAACATCAGGAATGATGGTCTCCAAGTAGATGAAGTTAAGGCAATCTACTACCTAGGCAGTAAAATAATCATTTGACAGACGCAGCAAGGAGTACATCAAAAGCAGACCAGCTGTGGTAAAAAAGTCACTCCTGGCCAAGAGAAGACTACTAATATGAAATATCGGCCTCAATTAGAGGAAGAAATTTCTGAGAATATGCGTCTGGAGCACAGAGTTGTATGGTAGTGAAACATGGACTGTGGAAAACCCGTAACAGAAGAGAATCGAAGCATTTGAGATGTGTTGCTACTGAGGAATGTCGAAAATTAGGTGGACCGATAAGGCAAGGATTGAGGAAGTTCCACGAAAGGAATATGTGGAATACACTGATAAAGAGAAGGGACAGGATGATAGGACATCTGTTAAGATATGAGGGAATGACCTTACATGGGACTGCAGGGAGCTGTAGAGGGCAAAAACTATAGAGGAAGACAGAGATAGGATTACATCCAGTAAATAATTGAGGACGGAGGTTGCAAGTGCTACTCTGAGATTAAGAGGTTAGCACAGGAGAGGAATTCGTGCTGGGCCGCATCAAACCAGTGAGAAGACTGATGACAAAAACAAAAAGACTTGGATCAGCACAAATAGAAGAAGTAGTAGTGAGAGCAGCAGTGAATCGAGGTGAAGAACCACACTACACTGTCCCAGTGTCCCAGGAGAAGGAGAGCATCGTACCACAAGTTCACTATGAACGCTGGTAAGAGAAGATCGTAATTCTGCTTTCGGACAGTGCTATGCTTTGTATGTAGACTCTTAGGACCATTAAGAAACTTTTATCAGAGAGAATGAGTACGTCATTGAGAACAGCTATCCAGTCATATGTTTGTGCATAAAAGAGAAGGCTTATCAGGGAATTACAGGCACTGGTAGCTATGCCTCTGTAAAAGGATAATAATGATTGTGCGAGGAACAGAAAAAAATATTAAAGTGACTGTGAATGGTAAAATGTGACAGTGAATAGTCAGGTTGAAAATTTTTTCAAGTCTCAGACATTCCTGTTTCGACCGAATTTTTCAATAGTTCAATCCTTGCCAATCGATTTAATCACTGGCCGAAATTTCGTCAGACGTTGTTATGCGATCATTAACCTAAGCAAAATACTGCTAGAAGTATATCTGAATGACGTTACTGAAAGAATAAGCTTAGATGACTACTCGGACGTGACAGGAACGGAACGATGGGTGGTATTGGATTTAAATGTCGTGCATAAACCGAGGTAGAAAATCTTAAGAGGAATAGAACTGATGAGGAGACCAGAATAACGAACGATGGTTAACTCGCATATATATTCCAAATAAAAATAAGGAGCAACTGAGGGACATTCTGTACTCACAGAGATAAGTTTTTGCTGAAAGACCTGGGATGATTCCCAATATTACGTATAAATTTTAAGTTAAGGAGTAGTGTAAGTTTACCATCGAAAAATTTGTCGTTCCCCAACACTATAAAAAAGATTGAAGGAGAAATTTAATCAGTGCTTGCCAAAGGAGTAATAGAACTGGCCATATTCTCATATCTTAGCACTATTCATTTTGTGAAGAAGAAGGGTGGAGCATTATGTTTATTGTAGAATTCAGTTCAGATAAACACTATGATAGAGACTGTGACAGACCGCCCTAAGATCATCGATGAGTTACTCTAGCACTTTCATGGTGTGAAGGTGCTTACTTTGGTAGAGCTCAGAGACGGTTGGTGACAAACTGAACTCCATCCAGGGAACCAAGAGCACACAGATTTTTGTGCTTTGATCATTGCTACCAGTTCCGCAAATAACCTTTTGATCTTAAAGTGTCATCTGTGTCTTGTATCAGAGTTCTTAACAATATCATTCCTGAAGAGCTAAAGAGGAATGTCACTGTTTCGCCTATCGGCGAGAAGTCTTGGGAGACACACACTGTGACTTTGAACTAATTCCTGCAGGTATTCTGAAAGCGTGGGATCGTTCTAAATTCAGACATTTCCGATTTAGGATGCTCCAACATGAATTTTCTTGACATAATATCATCTCTGTGGGTTTCGACTCAATCCAGAAAAAAATCATTGAGAGAGTAACAACACTCTGAAATCTAAAAGTTAAGTCCATGTGTACCTCGGTTTAATAAATTTCTATATAGGTTTCACTGTAAATACTGTTAAGATGTCATATTTGTTTCACCTAACGGGCAAGAGTAGCGCATGGTAGTGCAGTAACGATGCAAACGTGAAATAAAAGTGCCAAGGAAACGCTTAAGATTGTCGTGAGCTCTGCCAGAACTTGTCTACGAAAACAACTCTGAGTTAAGAGAAAACTTTGTTGACCTAATGCATCAAACAGTTCAGCTTTGAAATCTTTGTTGGGACGACTCATATACGGCCAAGGAAAAGGAGAAAGATCCATTACTTAGATTTGTGCAAGAGAAGTGATATGACTGGAATCAGGTCAGTATCATTATGATCTATAACGTTGAAAATAGGATCCTGTTCCCAAGGGGGTACTTACGTAGCGACAGCTAGGTTGTGTACATATCAGAGGAGTTTGTGAAGAAACTTCTCTGGTAAGTACACCTGAAGCCATGCAGACCTCAATCCTAGATAGTGCTTCGAGAAACTAAGAGCATCAGCGTACTTGAGCTACATGATGAAGAATATTCGAAAAGTCCTAGAGTCATGTAAAGCTTGACAGTTGGCAAAACCTTCAATGTGTCCCTTCGAGCTTTTGAGCTAAATGTTTCGTATGTGCCAACTAGACTGAGGGACTTAGCTGCTATAGATATGTTTACGTCTGCGACCATACATCACTTCGTTTTCGGTATGTTTTTGTCATGGAAGAACTTACTTCGAAATTCATAATGTCTACCAAATTGAGTTTCGCAACGGCACGATCGTCACCGATGCCTTTGTAAACAGATTTTCATAGGAAATAGGCCGAATTGGAAAGGTCATATGTGGGAGTGGGGGTCTTTACTTATATTAAGATACTACGCGGCATCGAATCCCACACTGAAGAACTGCTTAAATTTTCCCGCTGTATCTCCACTGAAAACGTAGTACTTGAGATCTATATATTCAGGGCTTTCAAGACGTAATTAGAAACCTGCTACATGAATCGACAGGGATGGCTCCATTTCTGTACTCGGAAACAAACCTCTGTCAGACAGACTTAGAGAATAATAGGACTACGCCAGTGCACAGGAAAGAAGATATCCAGAATATCCCGAGATTAGCCATTGGCAGGATACAGATCGAAGAAAAGAGGAAAGAAAGGCAACAGGAAAAATAAAAGATCTTCATATAGCTGTTGCACAGAAGAAACCAAATAAGACTCGTTGTATATCACGGAAACGTCAATTCATTTGTGGTAAATCTTTCAATATTTAATTGGGATCCTCCCCAGCGAAAAGGATTTTGAACCAAAACTGTGCTAATATGGAGACACTGCCAACCAGAAAGTATTAAGAAGTCCAGCACGTTAATAATCTGAAGAAATATCATGAGCGAGGTAAAGAAGTGAACGGCAAGGCGAGTTTGTACTGATCAATTGACAGATTTAAGATCTTGTAAATGTAACAAAATGTTGTATTAGGAGTATTCTCAGTAATTATTTATAAGTAATCCACATTAAGATTGTCGTTGCTCGGTTAAGTACAGTCTTCGCCGTTATAGCGTGTCTTGTAGATATAACTGATGTAGATAACGCTGCTGTAGGTAACAGACATCCTTTATGCGGAATCTTTAACGAAACGAAGTCAAGTGTCATTCAAAATGTTTAAAGATTATATTCAGCTGCGATGAAGTTGAGAGAAGACCGGATTATAGGTCTTATAGTGGCTGAACGTGAGGGATTAGAAAGGCTGAGGTTCCAGACGCTGGAAAAGTGCTAATCATGATGAAATCGAAGGGAAATCTCCAGGACTAAAGTGTGGACTGTATTTATAGTATAATTTACGATCTCTATTACAGAAAGAAACGACTAGCTTGACATAACTTTGAGCAGATATCCTGAAGGATATATACATTGCAGTATGCAGTTGCTGACGACACCATACGAATGTATTTGTGTGATGACTAAATAACAGAGATAATGTGTTATGATTAACATAGTAAATGGAACTAGATACTGAGAGTATTCATACGATGGAGACGAGTACGTCTTAACCTCCACGTTAGCAATTCACCAAGGGATGAATGTGCCAAACGGTGTTGTAGGATCTTCAAGACAACTATAATGATGTTGTTATGATTACATTCGCCACCCTAATGTGTTTCCTGACGAATAAACGAAATTTCCTTTCTGAGGGACGATAAAAATAAAAGCAAAGGAAAATGTCAAGCAGTCAGTAATACCGGGTTTCGGCATCGTTTACTGAGGCAAGAAAGTCATAATATATGAGGATGGTACAATAGATTTGTATGTGAGATGCTTTGGGTGCACAGTTTTACGAATTTTTAAATGACCCGTACTATACATCCAAGCATGAATGGATTATGTGATCAAGTACTGGGAGTAGTAGCAGAGCTAGTGGATGATGGTAGCCTACTGGTCGCTACTGTTTCCACAAGTGCCATACATTAGCTTACACACTGTCAATGGCAAGGTGTGGGGACATTAATTTGATGTAAAACCCTTTTCCTTAACACCATTGATGATCCAACCCTTTTTTATAATGGCGTAAAAATTAAGAATTGCGCTACCTTAACCTGCATGACCTGTTTACTAAGTAAGGTTATTGTTGAAATTTAAATATTCTTACATTTAGGATTTGTGTCGATCAGAGATATCTCGGTCTTGATAACTTCTATTTAGTTAATGCAAGAAGCAGCACACCTTCCAAAGTTAACACTGCCAATCTAATAACCTTAACTTTTTCCATAAGAAAAATATTGTGTATTAAGGATATCTTTCGACTTCCCAAATATCAAGACAGTCAGTCTTTAGTATTACTACCCTTTTTAGAGGAGCAGGTTACTTTTGTGTTCATTTGTCTAACTAGTTAGTTAATTAAGGGAACTATTGTGAATGGACACAGTTAAACGAATAAATACTCATCTGTGTCATTGTTTCGTGTCATGTCAATACGTCACGGGATGATGGACGTCAGACATACCTGCAACTATGATATTTGCATTGCTGATGAGAGGACACAATGTGTGGTCGCGGCACGTGAGGGGTTCGAGCGATCACAGATGACCAGATGGTGACCTTGAGGGCTGCAGAGCCGGCATCCCCTTCACCAGCAGAAGCGGTGAGTGTACGGGTGGATTCACTCTACAAGCGGCCCATTTCAACTTGAGCCATGCCTCACCCCTGTGGTGTCCAGATGTACTGCTGCAAGGTCACCGTCGAAAGGACTGAGGTCACCGTTCTTCATCGAGACCAAAGTGGGCAGGCATTCTTCAACGACATGGATTCACTCCTCCCATAATGGATCAAAGTTGATTAAGGAACATGTATTTTAATTTTACTTTAAGTCCGCTCTATGATCAGCAACCTCTCATTCACGTATGTTAAGCACATTGCAGGAAAGGCATGTTAATAGATGGCCAGTATGCCAGGGACTTTGCTCTTCCATGGGCTTTCTGGAGGGAGCTTGTGAAACTTTCCGTTAACTTCCACAAGACAATGCCCAGATGTCCCTGCTAGAAAAACGGTCAAAAGGAACTCCTGCACATTTCTGAGTGGTCTGCGCGTGACTTGTAGGATGTGCGCGCATTTAGATGTCAAGTTTCTAGCTGATTTGGCAGACGAGACGTGTCATTAACTCGCCTAGATTCACTGTGGAAACTTCTAGCATGTTCCTGTTCTCGATGTTGCTAAGAACGTCTTCCTCGCAGCCGCTAACTGGGTCAGTGCCTCGCGAGTTGGTGCGTGGCAGTGGATTGGTCAGATGGAAACATCAACAAGACACCGATGCTGAATTGTACTTTGGAGATAAGCTGGACGTGGCAGTTGGTAGAACGATATTGGAGAGTGAGTAGTCGGTAGGTAGAAAGGCAGTAAGCACCCAACAGAGAGGAGAAGAAGATGCTGGACGAACTAGATACATGGAGCTGCAGCTTCTGCTAGCTGAGTGGGTAATTTGAAACGTAATTGCAAATTGGTTTTCTAGGAGGTTAGGACGCAAAGGAACATGACAGAATCTGCGCTTCAGAAACAGATGATGATCATAATAGTTCAAATCGCCGTGTGGCACATGTAACTGACATACGTTACACGTGGTTCTGCACACAAAGAAAGTACCACATCAGTGAACAACATAGTAAGCTGTCTACTTCGGAACAGCGTATTGAACATATTCTCCCTCGTATGAGAGAAAAGAATATCTCGTGAAACATGTCGACAACATGATTAAGTAGCAGCAGATGTAACAGCTCCATTGTAGGCTCATACGGTGTATACTTACACAAGCCGCTTGCCGGCGTGTGTAGACCCTCTGGCAACCGTTAATCAAGTACGTCCTCCTGACCACTCGTGGTCGCTCACTCCGCATGTTCCATTATAGGGCAGAGGGGATCTCCAGGTACTGTTGTCGTCAGCCGTGGCTTAACGATGCCTCACAAAGCCCCTGCCCAGCGGCTTGCAAAACACAGAACCGGAAACACATTACTCGGTTACGTTGGGACAGTTAAAGATACCTTAGAGAGGAAATCAACTGCATTTACTATGTTGATAATGAAAGAATAATGGGAAACATTAATTCAGGCCACAAATTATTAGTTATTTCCAAAATTACACGTTTCGTCGTTATCGCATGTAAGAGTATGATCTGTATTGAGTTACGAAATCTATTGGTATGTTATTAGCTGATGAGGTTTACACTGATTAAATCTTTTTCCGGTATCTATAGGGTACTTGCTTTGTCTGGAGTAACCTTCCGACAAGTATCCTATTTGCATCCTCGTAAAGTACTCAGTTACTGCTAGAAGCATCCTTTCATATATACTGCAGCACTTCATTCCTGTGCTGATGGAGGTATTTGCTCTGTCTGATGCGCTCATGCCGCTGGAGTGATGCAGTCTAGAATAAAGGAAAGATTAAAGAAACCGGTACTTCACCAGAGAACGACGAGTAGGAAGCTTGCTGACTCGTCGCCTAAGGAAACCTTATTTAACTGATAACATTACTTTGTCAGTCTATGAGAAATTGTTGTACATTGTTTAGTTCCTTCGGGTCCTGTAGTGAATATGATGTTGGATGAGTTCATGTAATTATTTGAGATATGTGTTGGTCCTCCGCATGTGACACATCAATACTGGTAATAGGCTAGGCTGAGAACTGCCATGGCCTTTGGATGTACTATTGCAAGGCAAAACGCCGCTTGGATGTACATGAAATGGTGAGTTATGACTTCTCACGCTCAGAAATATACTGCAGTGAGAGATGGAGGACAGACTGGATTAAAATAGGTAAAGGCAAGAGACAATGAAAATCGTTTGATTATGCCATCAATTCAGTATCTCAAAGACGCGTTCGTTTCTCAAATTATTTTCCACTGTCGTCTCCAAATAATCTCTTATTAATGTCTCTTTCCGCTATAACATAACAACATTTTCGTAATACTGACAATCTTCAGACTCCCATGCAACATGCTCAATGATAACTTTATTAAGTAATTAACTCATCAACATCCATTACAATATTATGTATGTTTCTGGAATGAAAGAAAGACAGATACTATGTCGTTTTTCTTGTAAGATTTGTAAGTATTCTAGGATTATTCTAACTGCAATGTAATAGATTTCAGTTCAAATTATTAATTTGTACCAATACCGAGTTAGATTTAGGAATTTCTGTTCAAAATTCCAATTTAAACATTGACATCGATGGTGCTGTGCCGTTTTCAGTGAGAGATCACGTGTTAAAGACCTAGTCGGATCACACGCCTTGACCTTTTTCAACATTGTCGAGCACCGAAAATGGAATGCCCGTTACAATAGGTGGCGTTCAGCAAGGTGGATCACAGACTCTTAGATACAGGTTTTGACGTTTATCGTTTGCAAACGTAAAGTACATTTGTAATTTAAGAAATCGAAAGATGGAACATTGACAGGCAGTCTGAACCTATGACTAAAGATACTCTCGCCTACAGGAAGATAACATGCCGTCACCTACTGTCAAGTTCAAAAGTATCCGAATGACATCAATTGTGTTACACCTGTTTTGCGTTCAATCCGTATAACGCCACTTTCTTGCAGGCCTTGTTAATCTCATTGCGGTACAGGCTTTTGACCTTACAAAAAGGTTGTCATTAAATACCGCTAAAGACCATTTCTTTCTACGACAAACAGTCAGGAAATCTGTCACCAGTTATCTTTCCTTTACTAGAACCTCTAGATATTTAAGATAATTCTCATTTATTGTTCAATCTCAGTTGCACACTTTTTTTGTTGTTGAGAGTACTGGTTATCTTAAATGTCTACTCAAGCGCAGTTGCTGAATTCTCTCTAAACAATTATGTCGACTGTAGTGAAACTAAAAATTCTGTTTCTTTTAATGAACCAATCGTCAAGTGAGGCCACAAAGCAATTTAATTTGAATTTGAGATGTTGAAACTATCTGTGTGGGACTTGCATACTACCTCAGAGAAACTACCTCCATTTTCCCCCCTCGAGAGATTTGATCCCCTCAGATAAGGAGGTTTGCAGAGTATAGATGTAGATGTTTATTCAGTTTCGAGTTTCGTTATGTTCCATCGAATCAAAAACTTTATAAAATCTCCATGAAAGGTTGTTTTCTTGATTCGAACAATGGCCCAGAACAAATACTTTAATCTTAACATTTCGATTTCTAGCATATGGAAGCCTAAATGCTGGTGAAAACACGTTTCTATTTTTTAACATTTTCTCGTGCGTTTTTAACTCTAACGGCCGATCAGGTTTTGTCTGCCAGGCCGAATCATGATTTTTCATCAGATCATTTCAGATTCTAACATGTTACCCCAAGTTACTGGTGGGAAATAATTTGATAGTTAACATCTGTTGGCATGTAGATAGCAACGTCGATATGTGCAGAGTTTACTCCTACTCATTACTGAGCTTTTCGTCACTTTATTTCTAGTGCAAACGTTCGCTCATTTAGCTGCTGGTGAAAGGAAACGATATTTAACGTCTCTTTGTGCCTACGCTTCGAGTCTCTGTAAAGCAGTATATATGTTTGTAAGCAATTTGTATGTATCAAAACATGTGATGCGTGATGGAAATCGTGTCAGTGACAAATTTAAAGTGTTTAGTGAGAATAACTTACGTGTGCAACAATAAGAATGCAGTGGGAATGTATTTACAGCTGTTGGACGAATATTATGAAAAATAACACTTCAAACCGACATTTCACGACAGTTAATCTGTAAAAAACACACCACATGTCACAAAGAAATCGTGTAAATCGTCTGAGGATGAATCACAATAATTCGAAATCGGTAACGATACCGTTTGAATAAAGGAACTGAAAGTAAATTTGTGGCTGGTTGCTGTCCCAACACTATCAACATTTGTCTTCAAACAACAGCTGCAGTCTCCATCATATGACAAAATTGTCTAACGTTTACTCTACATAATCCAACGATTGAAACCAAAAAACATCCAACCATATTAAGTGTATTGTTTTGTGAATATTATGGTGCTCGATGAGTTATATTCAGATTCTGCGACCGTTACTGTGATTAAAGAGTTCAGAGTGGATTTGATTCAGAGTCAGCTATGAATACACATTTTCTTCATACTGATTCAAATTAATAAGAAAGGTAGCATCCCAAGTATGATCAATCTATTTAGCGTTGTGGTAGTATCAGTAACTTGACATTTAATTACTGTTTGACATCTAAATCCTTCTTATGAAATAGGAGTGCGTATTTCACTACATACTGGAGTAACATCATTTCAGGCAGTTCAGCTTGTCTCGTTAAGTAATAAGCTAGATTCCATCTTTCGCATCTACACAGCAGTAGACGAAGACATCTGTATTCACAAAAAATTATCCTGTTGCGAACAAGACTTTAAAAATGCAATGTTTGAAATGAATGACTGATGTTCTGTGAGACACGTCACGCCACAAGAACTAAATTTTATAGGTGGTACAGGTCTATATTCCAAGAACATGACGCTTATCCAAGGTGTGCAAATATCGAATCAAGATTCCAAGGAAGAGGCACGTTGGAGGATGGTTGAAGTCGAATAGGATATCTATGTATAAATTGGATACGATTTCCTCTAGAATATTACATTATAATTTCAGGAAAAGTACCTTAATATTTGGAAATTCAGCTGCAAATAACTCTGCATATTTCATATGACAAACTCGATGATATATTTTACTAATTTCTTCGATATTTTCTCCTTTTACTTCAGTTATTACTATTACTGGTTGTAGTGTAGAAATGCATTAACTCTCACTAGTGGTAATCACTGAACCATGTATTACAGTGACCTAACATAGTTACTGTTCTCTATATCATTTTCTGTATTGTCTGTTACAAGATGGTGTTTATAAAGCAGGAAAGTCGTAAAATTTACGTTGCTAAGTGGATAATTATCGTTTCTCGTTATAAGGCAAATTTTGTGACCCGCTCAATCTAACATTAAACTCTGTCTATGAAAGCAACATCCGTGTCTGACACTTTAGTTAATGTTACCTGAGTTCACGTTTGAAGGGTGAATTTTTATCTTATTATTCCTGTGCATAGAATAAACAGCTGACATTAAATGCTTTGAAATGCCTATGTTCTCTTGTGCTTTCCCTAATAAGTTTAATTTCACCTTGCAACTTCCCTCTCATTATTTAGTAAATGTGTCTTGTTTTTTGGTTTATTTACGCATATGTAAAATCTGTTAGTAATGCGGTCAAAGAGAGTGACCTATAACATATGATGCATCAATTCCTCGACACAGTTTTGAAAGTAAAAGCTACAGATACCCTAAACCAAAACTATGACAGTTACATTCTAGATGAAATATCAAATCAATTAAAAGCGTATAACTGACCATAATTGTATCTTGTACTTTAACAGTTTGAGCTCTTAAGATGCTGAACTATGATAAAGATCAACATCTGAGAACCACGCTAAGCAAATTCTTGTTGAGGTGTGACACTTGCCAAGAAAACAAGAACAGTCGCACCAATGAAATTTTATCAAGAGATGCGGCGCACATTATGTAAATTCGTAGTATACTGAATCAGTAGACATGAAAT
This sequence comes from Schistocerca serialis cubense, assembly GCF_023864345.2. NCBI lineage: Eukaryota > Metazoa > Arthropoda > Insecta > Orthoptera > Acrididae > Schistocerca > Schistocerca serialis. The sequence continues at coordinate 447,040,631 of NC_064644.1, forward strand.
GGGCGAGAAGATCAAATTGATGTACACTTACCTGCAGAGTACCAAACCCAACCTTCCAACAGGAAATAAAAGTAGCTACAAATTCATTCTTCAATCAAAATTCGTGTCAATTACTTAAAAACAGACGCAGTGTACCTGATGAGTGGGACCTCGACTTTGACAAGTCATACAAACACACTGCATGAGAATATTTTTCGTATTACATGTTGTAATGGAAACAAAGATGATGCAAACGACTATTCATCTTTGACACAAAAATAATCTCTGATCATATTGGAGTAGTATATTTGCAAGGATTTGGCTCACTATTCAATTAAATGACCTTGGAATGTACAAGTGTTACTGCTGGTTGGTCACATGCAGAAAAAGTATCAGTGTCCTTTAATGCATGATGTTACTGGCCCTGGCAGGAATTTCGAAAATAGAGGACAGCCGAAATGTAAAAAAAAAATTAACGTTTCAGATATATTCTAATATGCTGAACCCACACAGTTGTCTGTAAGACCTAGTTTGTAACCCCTGTCACTTGTCCCTCTCTTGTTCCAGTCTCAAAGGTTTCGTGGAAAGAACAAATACTGAGAATCCTCCATGGGGGCTCGAATCTCTCCAATTTTAAGAATGCTGTCTTTTGTGATGTATATGTGGGAGGAAGCAACATGTTTTTTGACTCATCTAGGAATATACACTCCCAGAAGTTTAGGGGCAAGCCCCTCTTAGAGTGCCTCCCAGTGGAAGTAACTGATCGTCTCCATGATGCTTTCATGTTTATTAAATTAGTGCGTAATCAACCACACAACATTTCCTAGCATTTTCTCTGTATCCTAAAAAAGGAAAATACCTGCTTTATTTACACACAACACAATCAAAGACGACTACAGAGGTAAAACGTGGGCAAATGTGGGCAGAGATGATGGTGCAACAAGAGACAGTCGATGTGTCAAAAGCGAAATAATTTTTTTAGAGCACAAGTAGCACATAAGTGTAATAGCAGCCCTTGTAAATTCAGACATCCATAACAATAAAAAATTCTGCCATATGCAAGATTTCTTGCACACAATACACTTTAGAATGCAATGAACAGTCAAATTTAAAATTCCCCCATAGCTTGTCTGTATTATTTATTAAAATACATGTGTCTTCCGTATTGGCACGGTTGACAAAAACGTTTACGCTAACGTTTTAATGGCCAGAGTTCAATTCCTGTACTAACCTTTGGACAATGTGACATTGGACCTTCAAATTACACATTATGTTATAAAAATTTTCAATATTACTTCCTAACAGCACTTTTAATGACACTACTGAAATTCATTTTAGGTCTGTAGACAAGCTTCGTAACATCATTGTACCACACATTAAATTCATTTAAATTCAAAAAACTGTTGCATTTTTATGTCATTATTCCGCATATGAGGTGCATGTAAATACAAAAAAATTTGTTGTGAAACACTCACTGGGGTGCTACTATTGACTGAACTTATAGCTACATGTGCATTTGTCGACGAGAATTATGAAAGCAAACAATGAGCACCACTTCAGCTCAAAAGGTAGTTGTGCAATTCATTCATACATCTTCAAATGCATTTAGCAATGCGTCTCATGAGAATGTTAATGCTCTTTGTCAACAAAAAACCGTGTGGGAAAGAGGAGCATTTTTCCTTGTCATTTTATCTAACCTTATACACTCAACAAGGGTCTGACTCAAAGGAGCAAATTTATAATTTATCTAAGCACTTGATTTGTTGAAGAAAGACTTAACATTCTCGTGTGCGATATTCCACTGCGTTTTTCACTTTATATTACACAGATTCCAACCGTAATCGGTGCATTTTGCAGTTCCTCTCAATAGGTATGACCTAATTATCATATGAATTATTTCCCTCTCCTTCTAAAGCCTGGAAGAATAATTATCACTTGACCAGTTCATTTGGGTTGATCCAGACAACGTTTTCTGGCGAACCGTTGGACACCACACTCCAATCATGATTGTCGTCACAGTCATCGTCTTCTTCTTCCTCTACTTCTTCTTCTTCTTCTTCTTCTTCTTCTTCTTCTGTTTTATCATAATGACTTCACCATTATGATCCTGTTAGTAATCAGACTTCCCTCCTTCTCCTCCACCATCAGCATTCATAAGTACATGGATTTCCTTCGCGCTGACATGTCTGTCTGTTTCCTTTTGGAATAGCTTCCTCAGCATTTTATAGCTCTAATGGGAAGCTCAAATGTATGCTTCCTGAATGACGTTTTGTCCTCTGACAAAATAGGATAAGAATTTTTGAACTGAACAATAGGCAGCACTTTAAATTCCAATCTTCCTTCTTTCCCTTTTCTTCAGTAGGCAGAGTTCAATTTGGCTCTGAAATTGAGACTAGTTTCATATCTTCATTAAGTGATGGTAAGAGTCTATATAGAAGAATCTGTTATTACTTCTATTGCCACTCTGCTATATATTTCTTTATACAATCTCCCATACTACTTTCTCGAGGAAACATAGGTTCTTGTCCCATACATAACGGTTTGTAGTAATATGTAATAAAATTCTCATGTGTTGCCTTGTATACTAATGGGTTACAATTATGAACAACTTCAACTGGAACAATCAGATAGATTGGGGAAACCAAAACAAATACTGAAATTTATTGGTGGAACACTTACAAAATTCCACAGGTGTACTAAAGAGAATCTTACACTACACTTGTTCACACACTTCTGGAGTATGGTTGTGCCCCTCAGGGGGTCCACAACTCTTTTGTGGATACATGCGTGGTGAGCACGGGGCCCCGAGCTATTGCAGCCGTCCTTCTTTCCAGGGCTGCATTTCCTTCCCCTTCCCCTCCTTCCCTCTCCTTGCTCCAGCCCCCTTGCCCTCTCCTCTCCCTCTCTTGGTGTCCTTGCTTATGTTGGCCCCCACTATCCTACTGGTTACGTTGGTATTGCAAATTAGCTTTGTTGCGTAATCATCTCCTCCTTTTGGCACTCCCTTGTCCCCCTCTGGGGTTTCAACTCCATTACTAAATTTCTCTTCCGTAGTGTGAGCCATTTGGGGAAGAGAACCTTACCTAGTGTCTCCAACGTGTGCCCTCCTAGTTCATTCCACCTTGTCTTTCACGCTGTTGTCTGATGTTCGGTGCACAGCCAGCATGGTAGCCAGCCCGTGGTGGTGGGGTCGCTATGTACCCTTTTGGTTGAACTCCCTGAACACACAGGGATCACACTTCTGATACCTGAGATGTGACCTCGTCATGCAAGCCTTGGAGTGGTTGCTCGTCATCCTGTAGCATCGGAACTCCCAGCTATGGCCGCCGTGCCAGATGGCCCTTGTTGTGGCTGGATGGCACCCATGAGGAGAGCCCCTGATCAGAGTGGGTGGTATCAGGGTGGACGCTATGTAAATAAAACGCATACGGGTCCAGAACTCTGGCCGTTCTTCCGCTCATCACTCTGCATGGAACTGATTCTTCTAGTGCTGCTTCTCCTCCCCCTTCGGCCCTCCCTTCCATGGCTACCCCCTTGGAAGAGGGTCAGGCCCGTCGGCTAGGGTCAAAGCCTTTCCCCCGCTGTCTTGTTTGCACCAGGACTGATAGGGATACTTTCACCAATACCAAACCTTTATTCTTTGTGGAACACATTGAAAACAGGTGTGGTGAAGTGGACTCCCTGAGCAAGATGCGGTTGGGTTCGTTGCTGATCAAAATTGCTTCAGCTGCCCAGTCTGTGTCCCCTCATGCCTGTACCCATCTTGGCACAATTCCTGTGTCCATTACCCCCGACCAGCCTCTAAATATGGTTCAAGGTGTGATTTTTCATGGGAACCTCATCCTTCAAACTGATGAGAACTTCGGGACAATCTCGGACGGCGTGGTGTTAATTTTGTTTGGCGTGTTCAGAAGGGTCCTAAGGACAATCGCATTGATACAGGTGCCTTTATCCTGGCCTTTGAAGGGGTTACCCTTCCTGAGAAAGTAAAGATTATCGTTTACCGATGTAATGTGAAGCCATACATCTCACCTCCTATGAGGTGTTTTAAGTGCTTGCGTTTGGGACACATGTCTTCTTGCTGTTCGCAGGCCCCTCTCTGTGGTGACTGTGGACGTCCACTCCATAAGGGGAGTACCTGTGTTCCCCTCCTGTGTGTGTTAATTGTCATGGCAATCATTCTTCACGTTTACCAGATTGGCTAGTATATAAGAAGGAAAAGAAGGTACAGGAGTATTAGTCCCTTGATCGTTTAGCCTACACAGAGGCTCGTAAGCAGTATACACGTCTTCACCCTGTGTCCATGACGTCTAGTTATGCTATAGCTACATCCTCACCCTCCCCCTTCCTTACCCCAGTCCCAGACTCCTCTTCTCCGCCCCCCCTCCCCCCGCTGCTCCCACACATTCTGCTCTGGGCGCCGCTCCCCCCCCCCCGCTCCCCAGCCGGAGAAGTGTCCCACTCCTTCGGCGTCTGCCGGCCAAGGGCGCCCTTCCTGGGATGCCATTTCTTGGCACCATTCAGGCCAAAGGTATGCTGCCACGCGACTACCGCGAGAACCGCGGTCTGTCGGCCTTCAGGTCGCCCGATCTCTTTCTGTTCCCGATCTTGCTGCAGCTGGCTCCTTTATGCCACACAGCCCTCCTCGATCTCAAACAGAAAAGAAGAAGAAACATAAGTCCCGGGATTAAGAGCCTCTGGTGCCACCAGAGGTCTCATCCCCGGCTTCACAACCAGATTCTGACCTGTCGTTCATGGATGTCGCCCCCTCCTTGTCGGTGACGGGTGGTGCCCTGGCGGTATGACTGGCTTTAGCCTGTTCCACCCCCATTTAAATCATCGTTCTATGATTATCCAGTGGAATTGTAATGGATCCTTTCGTCACCTTCCGGAATTAAAATCCCTTATTTCGTCTTACTCTGCAGATTGTGTGGTTCTGCAGGAATCACATTTTACTGATGATCGTTCACCGACTCTCTGTGGGTTCCACGTTTTCTGTCGAAATCGGGTGGACCCCTGCAGGCTTCTGATGGCATTTGTACATTGGTCTGTACAGACATTGCTAATACGTGGATTCCTCTTCAAACTACATTGGAAGCGGTTGCTGTTAGGGTCCACCACGACTCTGAGGTCACGGTTTGCAATCTTTATCTCCCTCCTGACAGGACTCTTACACCTGCTGCCTTAACTGCCTTTCTTCAGCAACTTCCTCCTCCTTTCCTCCTTCTCAGGGATTCTAATGCTCATCATCCCTTGTAGGGCTGTGCATTTCCATCTAGACGAGGTCTTCTCTGGGATCAGTTTATTACAGACCACGACTTGTGCATACTTAATGATGGCTCCCCTACTCATTTCAGTGCTGGTCATGGTATCTTTCTGCCATTCGTTACCTCGTTGGTCTTTCCAACGCGCCGATTGGTCTATATACACTGCACAGGTCGTGTTTTCTCCCTCACGTCCAAGTGACGTGTCTGACGCTATTGTTCGCGCTGCTAGCCTTGCTGTACCGAGCTCATCTGGACCATTTCGTCGCCGCCAAGTCCCGTGGTGGAGTACAGCCATTACCATTGCCGTCCGTGATCGCCGTCGAGCATTGCAACACCTTAAGAGGCACCCATCCGTTGTGAGCCTTATTACCATTAAACGCCTTCGCGTTAAAGCCCGTTATTTAATCAAACAGAGCGAACGGATATGTTGGGAACGACTTGTTTCTTCCCTCCTACTGTCCCTATGTCACGGGTATGGGCTACAATTCGCTCTCTCCTAGGTTGCCATCGGCAGTCTACCCTCCCAGGCCTTCACCTCCCAGATGGCCTTTATACGGACCCGTTGATTCTTGCGACCCATTTTACAATGGCATCAGCATCAGCCTCCTATCAGGCTGCTTTCTTTCAAGGGAAACAGTGGGCCGAAGCATCCTTCTTATGTTTTACCCTTTGTCAATCAGAATCTTACAACAAACCTTTTACTGAATGGGAATTTCATTCTGCACTTTCTTCTTCTCATGATACGCCCCTGACCCAGACTCCATTCATAACCAACTGCTTCAACATTTCAGTGCTCCACAACGGCAACATCTTCTCTGGGTGTTTAACTGTATCTGGCTCCAGGGTGACTTCCCTTCTCAGAAGAGTGATAGCGTCGTGGTTCCTGTCCTTAAGCCTGGTAAGAGCCCTTTCGTTGTTAACAGCTATCGGCCAATTAGTCTGACCAATGTTGTCTGCAAGTTACTTGAATCGATGGCAGCCTGTCGGCTCAATTGGGTCCTCGAATCTCGGGATCTATTGTTCCCTTACCAGTGTGGCTTCCGAGAGGGATGGTCTCTGATAGGTCATTTTCTTCGCTTGGAATCCGCAGTTCGGCAGGCATTTTCCCAGCGCCGGCATTTGGTTGCAGTATTTTTGGACCTATGACAGGCCTATGACACTGCCTGGCGCCATCAAATCTTACTTACACTTCATCAGTGGGGTCTTCAAGGCCCACTCCCGATTTTTATCCGCCAGTTCCTGTTCCATCGGTCATTCAGGGTTCGGGTTGGCACTGTTTTTAGTTCTCCATGGACCCAGGAGGTGGGCATCCCACAGGGTTCTGTCTTGAGTGTACATCTTTGCCTCATTCCTATCGATGGACTTGTGGCCTCTGTCGGTCCTTTGGTCGCCCCTGCCCTGTATGTGGATGATTTCTGCATTTGGGTTAGTTCCTCTTCGATGGCCTCTGCAGAGTGGCAGCTCTAGGGAGCTATACGGCGTGCCTCTGCATGGACCCTTCACACGGGTTTCAATTCTCTCCTTTAAAATTGCGGGTGGTCCACTTCTGTTGCCGTACTACGATCCATCCTGATCCAGAGCTCTATCTCGATGCACAACGATTGCCTGTGGTCCCACAGTTTCGTTTCCTGGGTCTTCTTTTCAGCAACAAGCTCACTTGGCTGCCCCATATCAGACTTCTGAAGGTAGGATGTTTCAGTAAACTCAATGTCGTTCGCTTCCTTGCCCACTCCTCATGGGGTGCTGACCGCTCACTCCTTCTCCGTCTTTATCGCGCTTTAGTTCTGTCTCTCTTGGACTATGGTTGTCAAGATTATGGTTCGGCTGCTCCTTCCACACTGCACGTGCTGGATCCAGTCCACCATCGTGGTATCGGTTTGGCCACCAGTGCCTTCCCTACTAGCCCTGTTGATAGTCTCCTGGTTGAAGCTGGGATGCCCCCGCCCTTTCTGTTCGGCTGTCCCTGCTTCTGGTGTCTTATGCACTCGCTGTCCGTTCCTCTTCCACTCATCCTTTCTATTCCATCCTGTTCCAAGACAGTGGATGTCGCCCACCTGATTCCCGCCCTCGTGCAGGTTTACTGGTTGGGCACCACCTTGCGTCTCTTTGGCGTGATTTTCAGCTTCCTTCTTTGTCCTGTCTTCCTCGCTCCCTCCCCTCCACCCCCTCCCCTTCGTTCGTTCCTCGGCCTCGAATTCGGATGGATCTCCGCCGAGGTCCGAAAGATTCCATCCCCCTGATGGTGTTCCATTCCTTTTTCCGCCGAATTTTATGGGAGTTTCGGGATGCTGTTTTTTACACTGATGGCTCTAAATCTGCTGATCATATGGGATATGCATTCACGTACTCTGTTGGAACGGAAAATCATCTGCTGCCACCTACATGTTGGGTGTTTACTGCGGAATTGATGGCAATTTCCCGGGTCCTTACCTTTATTAAACAGTCCCGACACAACGTTTTGTTATGTACGGACTCATTGAGTGGCCTTCTGGCTATTGACTGGTGTTTTTCACGCCATCCCTTGGTCTCTGCCATCCATGACCATCTCGCTGATATTGACCGTGCCGCTTGTTCCGTTGACTTCCTTTGGGTCCCTGACCATGTGGGTATCCCTGGTAATGAGCTTGCTGATCGTTTGGCTGGGGGAGCAGTCAATTACACCCCGTTGTCTGTAACCCCTCCTGCTGCGGATTTACTGCTTCACATCAAATCCCACTTCGCACAATCATGGTCGAACTCTTGGGAGGCTACTTCCCCGTCTAATAAACTTCATACAATTAAGGTGACACCAGGCCCGTGGCGTTCTTCCTTTCGCCTCTTCCGACGGGACTCGACCACACTGTGTCGTCTACACATTGGCCATACCAGGCTGACCCATGGTTTTCTTTAGCGTGATGAGCCACCACCACTTTGTGGTTGTGGAGCCTTCCCGCCAGTAGCTCACTTTTGGTTGAATGCCTCCTTCCTTTGGCTCTGCGTGCTAAGTACAGACTCCCCTGCACTTTACCTTTGATGTTGGCTGACGATTCCTGGATGGTCAACCTGGTTCTCGGTTTCTTCCAGGAGAGTGGCTTTTATTCTCAGTTTTAAGATTTTTAATCTCTCTCTGGTGTTGGGTCAGGGCGGTGAGTGTTGGGGTATCTCCCACTGTAAGCCATGTTTGGAGATTCACGACTCCCCTCCCCTTCCACTCTGTTTTTATCATTTTTAGGATTGGTTAGCCTCCTCTTCTCATACACACTTCTACATTCTAACGGTAGCATCTTTTAAGTCGCAGCTGCTTCAGAGATTGGATATTTCCTGCCTCGAGCATAGTGTTGGGTTAGCTCTCTTGCTGACTTACCTCTTTTGTTTTTACCATTGACGACATAACTGCCCTTATACATTTTTTACCCTTTTCCCTTTTATCGTTATGACTTTTCTGAGACATCACACTATCAGAATGGACCACATTTGAAACAATGGACTGATGACCTTGCTGTTTGGTCCCTTCAACCCCAACCAGCCAACCAAGTATGGCTGTGCTCTGTGCGTTCCTCACCAGATAGGAGTGACAGAGGACATTGAAAGAATTCTAAGAAAAGAAGTTCGTTTTCTATTATTGCGAAGTGGAAGAGAAAGTGTCTTGGATAGTGTACAAGCATAGGCTTGATAACCATTACAATAAATGTTTTCATTGTGGCAGGATCTTCTCATAAAATTCCAGTCACTGACATTCTTCTCAGAGTGCGAAATTTATTTTCTTGCCAACCATTTACATAGAGAGGAATGATCATCATAATAAAATAAAAGAAATGAAGGCTTACATGGAAGGATTCAAGTGTTAATTTTTCCAGTGCGCTGTTCGAGAGAGGAACGATAAAGAAATCACTTGAGGGTGGCTCTATGAATACTTGACCAGGGACTTAATGTGAATTGTAAACTAGTCATGTAGATATACATGTAGATTTTCGGTTGAAGCTAAGTATCCAGACAATTTATAAGAAATTATGCTGCAATTTGATGGAAAATTCTAACAAACCGTACTTCATGTTACAGTAAAAATGTACCTAATAGTCATGTTACAGCAAAATGGTAACGAACTATCGTCCATTTTACCGCAAATGTGTAATAAATTTCTCATGTTGCATATAAACTTTAACAAATTGTCTTCCATGTTACAGCAAATGCGTAACAAATAGCCCATGTTGCAGCTAATCTATAAGAAATGGTCGTTCAGTATTACAGCAAGTATGTAAAAAATTGTCATTATTATAGCAGCACAATAAAATACTGACCAATGTTACAAAAAATTTGTGACAATTTTCCCTCTATGTTGCACAAATACAGTGGCAAATTACCTCTGTTACAGCAAAAATTTAAAAAATTCACCCATATGAAATCACTGTAACAAATGTTCCCTCACATTACAGAAAAATTATAATGAACTGGAACCTTCTTGCTAAAAGTAACAAATTTCTCTCCAGGACATGCCTAAATTGTAACAATCTGGCGTTGTTGCAGCAACATTGTAACAATTCAGCTCATGTTAGAACAAAACTGTAACAAATTGCCCTACATGTTACAGCAAAACTATAACAAATTATCCATATTAGTGTAAGATTGTAACAAATTTTCGTACATGTTACGTGAAATTGTAACACAATGCTGATTCAGCAGGAATTTACACTCAATATAGGAAATTCTGTGAAAAACTCTCCTCACCACCGAATGAATCAACTGGCGATTAGTTCCAAATGTTGCTGTGTACAATTTTTTCACATCTGCACCATCAACAGCTCTCTGATTTGTGCACTACAATCAGTTTTCCTTATCTCCCTCTCTAACGTACTACAAGGGGAATGAAAGAAATACAGTTTTCTCAGTACGCACTGTATTGTGAGCACAGGTCTTCACTTGATAAGTCCCAACTTGCTTTCGCTTGTTGGAACAGGTTTCAGCTTTGATACAAGAATTCACCACGATGAACACAGAAGATGACAATGCTTTGAACTGCAAGATGAGGTTAGTATTTAGGTACAGGATCACGGTAATGATGGACTGCCCTAAATACCAGATGATCCTTCGAGTTCAGAATAAAACTATTAATTTGGCTGACTCTCATCAGCAAATTTACTATCAACTATAGTTAGTTACTTGTTCCATTGATCAATAGCACGGAAATACCGTTATGATGTGGAATGTGTCAAATGCACAAGAAATGTGCACAGAAAATAAAGTTTTTTTTTCACTTTTTTTGTTTACATTATAGTGTTATACCTAAATATTTCTATTACCTATCCCATCCCCTTAAATGGCACAAAATGCATATATTATATATCCATTTTTTTTACTCATATTGAAGAATTCATCTATGGCATAGGAGTTGTCAAGGAGGTATGATTTCAATTTCTTTTTGAAACTATTACTATTTTCAGTCAGACATTTCATTTCATCTGGTAATTTATCAAAAAGTTCTATAGCACCATATTTTATCCCTATCTGTGACAAAGATAGATTGAGTAAAGGATAGTGCAGGTCTTTCTTTTTCTGGTATTGTGGTCATGAACTTCGCTGTTGATTTTAAACTGGTCCATTTTGTTGAGAAACAATTTCATTACTGAGTAAATGTACTGTGATGCAGTTGTAAGAATTTCTAACCTTTTAAACAGATGCCTACAAGATGTGCAACTATGGACCCAACACATTATTCTAACTACTTACTTTTGAGCAGTCAATACCTTTGGCCTAAGAGTTGAGTTGCCCAGAATATTATTATGTATGACATCAGAGACTGGAAGAATGCAAAGTTAGTAAGCTTCCTGATTTCTACATCCTCAAAATTGGCAATTATTCTGATTGCAAAAGTTGCTGAACCTAGTCGCTTTAGGAGATCAAAAATATGAATTTTTCAATTAAGATTTTCATCTATATGCACACACAAAAACTTAGTATGCTTTACCCTGGCTACTGACTTCTGTTGATCTGTTATGTTTATTGAAGGAATCATAATTTTTGTAGCAGAAAATTGGATGTAATGTGTTTTTTCAAAGTTCTGAGTAAGCCCATTCGCAGAAAACCAATTAATAACCTATCCAAAGACCATATCTGTATGATTTTCTATCAGACTTTCTTTTAGTCGATTAGTAATTATGCTTGTATCATCAGCAAACAGTGTTAGTTCAGCATCTTGTTTCACATAAGAAGGGAGGTCATCCACGTATATCAAGTACAAGAAGGGACCCATGATCGAACCTTGAGGAACACCTAATGTAATTTCACCCCAGTTAGATGAAGTGGCAAACTCCTTTGAATCATTTGAAGCATATAAAGAGACTTTTTGCTTCCTGTTCTGTAGATATGACTTAAACACCTCATATGCTGTTCCACTTATACCATAGAATTGTAATTTCTCTAACAAGAGATCTGCAGTATTGCCCATGTGTGTTTTTCAACAGAGGATTTTGATGTAATGTCACCTTATGCAGTATTGACAAATGGTATTACCATTGTGACCGAACTTCAGTGCCAAATACATTCCAAACATGTGTATGTTGAACTTCTTTTTGCAAGTTTAAGATGATGTCATTTTATAATTTACTAATTCTCATCAATAAGTTCCCTTGAAGTTGTGGATTAGATCAGCAGCAATACTTGGCAACCAACTTTTATGAAATTACATAAATGGAAATTTAGAAGTTGAAGTGTTAAATCTGAAGATCCATTGTGTTTGAAAGTGTTGCACAGCAATCACAGCTGGGTCATTAACAAGTTCTGCTTAACCTAAGACTTCCCAGCTGTCATGCCATATACATTTTTTATAACAATAACTTGTAGAACAGTTCAGTTATAGCAGTAGTGCCACATATGTGTTTTGCTCAAAAACTTACTTATAACACAATTTTGTTTTTCTTGAAAGATTGAATTTTTGATCTCTCTAATTCTACTTGCATGTAACCAGGATACCTTAGATAAGTCATGTTATTAAAGATGTCACTTACAAGGTATCATCTCTGTCATGTTGCAAGATCGTTTATGCTATGTTTCATCTCTGTTATCAACTCTGACTTTGTTGTGTGTACGTAAAGCAGATGCTCTCTTTTGTATTGCAAACCTATGCAGTAGACGTGATACTTCACAACAATATCATGAAAACTCCTAATTAGTTGTTTTACATATTGATGTTTGTTTGTTTTAGTCTATAATGTATGCTGTATATGTGTTTTATTGGATGTTACGTAGTAGTACTTGACGACATTTTTCCAATTGAAAAATATTGATACCTTCGTCAAAAGAGCATTTTGTGCCTATTATTTACTATGCCATGTTCAAATGCAAATGAAAATCTATATTGGGCTGATAGTAATATCCATTACATTTTTAGTGGTACATTATCTTTTGTCTTCTTTAAGTGATGAAATATTACTGAAAAACTTCTAAAAGCGATAGGTAATGATAATACATTCAGCTACACAGCATCAGACTGAAATATCAGAATTTATTACACATTAATATAATGTTTGAACTCTTATAGATAATTTAAGTACATCCAGTATGCTGGAATAACTGTGGGTCAGCAACTTCTGTTAGTCTGTACAACGGAAACACAATTCAGAGATAGAAATTTTACTTTTTTAATTCACCTGATCACTAGTTTTTTGCCGAGACCCATGATTTGAAACTGGGTCTTCGTCCGAAACGAGTCATCAAGTGAATAAATGAAGTAAAACGGGCCACTTTGGACTGGTTTTCCATAGTAGTGTTACAGGACAATTTAGATACGGAAATATTTAATTTTTGAGGGGACAGTTTCTTACACGATGAGTAGGCCTATGTAATTACATCCTGCCAGGAATATTGACCACCTTTTTACTTCGTGTTCACCTGCTTACTGCAGTGCATCAGCTAACAAGTACTTTCCTCCTAATCAGACAATTATCAATCTTAATGAAGCTAAAAAAAAAAAGGTTCAAATGGCTATGAGCACTATGGGACTTAACATTTGAGGTCATCAGTCCCCTAGAACTTAGAACTACTTAAACCTAACTAACCTAAGCACATCGCACACATCCATTCCCGATGCAGGATTCGAACCTGCAACCATATCGGTCGCGCGGTTCCTCACTGAAGAGCCTTAAACCGCTCGGCGACATCAGCTGGCCAGCTACAAAATCTGTATATCAGTTTAACAACTTGCTTGTTACTTCTTAGGCATGGAAACAGCATTAGGGTAATTGACTTAGAATTCACAATCATATTTAAGGCACCAATACGATGTTCGCATGCACACACATGCAGATATATATATATATATATATATATATATATATATATATATATCTACAGGGTGATTCAAAAAGAATACCACAACTTTAAAAATATGTATTTAATGAAAGAAACATAATATAACCTTCTGTTATACATCATTACAAAGAGTATTTGAAAAGGTTTTTTTTCACTCAAAAACAAGTTCACAGATGTTCAATATGGCCCCCTCCAGACACTTGAGCAATATCAACCGGATACTCCAACTCGTTCCACACCCTCTGTAGCATATCGGGCGTAACAGTTTGGATAGCTGCTGTTATTTCTCGTTTCAAATCATCAATGGTGGCTGGGAGAGGTGGCCGAACACCATATCCTTAACATACCCCCATAAGAAAAAATCGCAGGGGGTAAGATCAGGGCTTCTTGGATGCCAGTGATGAAGTGCTCTGTCACGGGCTGCCTGGCGGCCGATCCATCGCCTCGGGTAGTTGACGTTCAGGTAGTTACGGACAGATAAGTGCCAATGTGGTGGCGCTCCATCCTGCTGAAATATGAATTGTTGTGCTTCTTGTTCGAGCTGAGGGAACAGTCAATTCTCTAACATCTCCAGACACTGTAGTCCAGTTACAGTAGCACCTTCGAAGAAAGAGGGACCAAAAACTTTATTGGCTGAAATGGCACAGAAAACGTTCACCTTAGGCGAGTCACGTTCATACTGATTGTTTCCCGCAGATTCTCAGTGCCCCATATACAGACATGGTGACGGTTGACTTTCCCGTTAGTGTGGAAAGTTGCTTCATCACTAAACACAATCTTTGAAACGAAAGATTCATCTGTTTCCATTTGAGCAAGGATAAAATCGCAGAAATCGATTCTTTTAATCTTATCAGCTGCAGACAGTGCTTGAACCAATTTCAGACGATAAGGTTTCATAACTAACCTTTTTCGTAGGACTCTCTATACAGTTGATTGTGGAATTTGCAGCTCTCTGCTAGCTCTGCGAGTCGATTTTCCTGGGCTGCGAACAAATGCTTGCTGGGTGCGTGCTACATTTTCATCACTCGTTCTCGGCCGTCCAGAACTTTTCCCTTTGCACAAACACCCATTCTCTGTAAACTGTTTATACCAACGTTTAATACACCACCTATCAGGAGGTTTAACACCATACTTCGTTCGAAATGCACGCAGAACAACTGTCGTCGATTCACTTCTGCCGTACTCAATAACACAAAAAGCTTTCTGTTGAGCAGTCGCCGTCTTAGCATCAACTGACGCTGACGCCTAGTCAACAGCGCCTCAAGCGAACAAATGTACAACTAAATGAAACTTTATAGCTCCCTTAATTCGCCGACAGATAGTGCTTAGCTCTGCCTTTTGTTGTTGCAGAGTCTTTAGTTCCTATAGTTGTGGTATTCTTTTTGAATCACCCTGTATATATATATATATATATATATATATATATATATATATATATATAAATATATATATATATCTGTGTGTGTGTGTGTGTGCGTGTGTGTGAATGTGCATTGCTGATGGATTACAGATGTGGTAATACTGCAAAGTCTACAAATTAAATACATTGTTCATAAATACTTGACGTCATTCAGGTACTATTGAACATGATGCGAAAACCGGGGCGGCTCATCTGCGTGCTCCTACAGGCCCTATACGATTTTAGGTAGCGGTACCAGTTTCTTTGGCTTTTCAGTGTATAAAGGGGTCATCTGCGCTTTTTTCTTGGTACTTGAACTGATGCGCCAGCGAGAGTTTCGTGATAAATGCATATTAAGTAAGGGGCCAGTTCGGTAGAGTACTCTCTGTAAAACCGATGTGTCATTCCATACAGATCTAGGGACTTACTTGTTCTCGACTTTGTTTCTATAAGCAATGGATGGCTATTACTACGTTCTCTTTACGGACTGAACGGGAAGATAGTGGACGTTGAATTAGTAGAGGGAAGTTTTATCTTCAAACCCCTGTCTGTACATTTGGGAATCTATAGTTCGTCTAGAAGATAATGAAGATTATGATGCCTCCCGCTGTTTGTGCTGATTTAATTTTGCGCCACGACAACACACTGAGGTACTGAAGGAGTAACGGTCGCGAGCCCCCTGCTTGGTTCAAATGGTTCAAATGGCTCTGAGCACTATGGGACTTCACAGCTATGGTCATCAGTCCCCTAGAACTTAGAACTACTTAAACCTAACTAACCTAAGGACATCACACAACACCCAGTCATCACGAGGCAGAGAAAATCCATGACCCCGCCGGGAATCGAACCCGGGAACCCGGGCGTGGGAAGCGAGAACTCTACCACACGACCAAGAGCTGCGGAAGAGCCCCCTGCTAACCCTGCCGAAAACGCCGCCTGCTGCATTATTCGGCCAGTGAGCTTGCGTGACACGCTTTGTGCTGCTTCATCTGTCGTCCATTGCTCCTACTTCACCGTAATCACGCTGCTACACGAAATTAATCTAAGGCATTACGTTTACGGGTATCTGTGAGGATGCTCTTTGATGTAGTATCTACGTGACGTGAAATACATTATGGTAGCTTGTTCAGTACACCCGTACTGTTAAAGGATATGTTTCTATGCTAATGTTAACTCAAAATATTATTTTTATAGCATGATTCTCTAGTTTAATAATATAGTTCTGGAAGCTGGGTTCAAAAACAGGATACGTAATAAACTTCAAAATCATCACACTTTGGGTGTGTATTAACCTTAACAGGCAAAGTTAACATATTACTTTTCGTACTGCCGAAAATATTTTATTGGAAGGTGTTCATAATTATTTACATCGAATTTTTAGGCCTACATTCTCAGCTGTCAACTGTTCAGATCTACCACTGGGGCAAATGCTTCGGAATTTTGGGCACTAATTTGAGGATTATGTCCAAATGTGGAAATTAACTGATGCCATGCAGCGTGTTTTTACAGTGTTGTAATTCAAAAAGATTTTCCATGTTATTAACATCAGCTAGTAATGTAGATGTCATACTTTTTGCAATGCCTTGGGAATATATTATTTGAGGGAGTGTTGTGAGTAGTTACATTCCAGGTGTCTGTCTGCCAAAGTTAAAAGGTATTTTCCTCCAGTTATAAGGCTGGTCAGGCTAGTTTAACAACATCGAATTACTAGAACTAATTTGTAGAATGTCAAATGTTGAAAACTACTATTGTGGTACACACTTCAGAATTTTTGCACTAATTTGGCGAATACATGAATGTGTAGGATATAACACATGCTTTCCTTTACTCTGCAGGTTTTTTTGTTATAGTGTGACATAAAAAAGCATTTTTCATGTATTAACGTCAATTATAAATGTAAACATCACGTTTCTTCGCACTGCATCTGTTTTCTGCAGACCTTTTACAATATTTGCACAATTTTGGATGAAGAAATTAATTAATTTACGACCTGTTGCTCTTTTAAATTTCTGTTGGATCCATCTAATGGAGTAGTGCAAAGATCTAACTATAGTCTCGGTTTTACAGTGCAGGCATCTACTGGTGACTGGAGGAACTTAGTTTACGCTTTATGTAGTTGCGGAATGGTATTTAAGATAAAACTCATGTTCAACAAATACAAATTCCTAATTCATTATTTATATTATGTACCAAATGTTGGTTTTCATTAGTTATGGAGAAATATTGATTATAAGAGCCGCCATTTGCTGGTGACAGGAGTAAGTAGGATGTGAAAACGGACCAGCTCTTGTTTTCTTTTCGAGAGCTTGTGGGAAAGTGTTTATGGTCAGAAACTCATCTTCAACAAATACGAATTTCAACTTCGTTATTTATATTTTACAGGCAAATTTTGGTTTTTAAATATTTATGGAGAAATGTGCCATCTACTCATTCCAATATTCCAGCTTCCGTTCAAAGTTACGAATGTGAGGACTGGTGAATTTTAGGAATTAAGTGATTCAAAAATAGCTGCAGAGTGGATATGCAACGTGGTGGGGGATGTTGCTTTATTCAAAACTCGTGGTAGTTCAGTGGGTTTTTGTGGTGGCGCTGATGTAAGCGAAATATGATGTCAATGTGAAATGCAGTCGCGTTAAAGTCCCACAAAAGCAGGGTACCTGTGAGGTGCTCGGTGTGTGGGAGCTTCGTGAAAAATTTCCGGAAGTGCAATGGGGGTGAGGAGGCGCTTCTTTCCTTCACCTCACCACGTGAACACACATCGTGATTTCTGGAATGGCCTTGGAGATAAGGATGTGCTAATGCTGGTGTGAGAAAGATATGACATCGCAGTTGTCTCAACTGAAATGTGGAACCAAACGTTATTTGAAGAGTATTTCCTATGCACACTGCCCTACTACTTAGCTGACGGAATAATAGAGGATTTAGAACAAAAACGATCAGCACAAATGGCCTCACGTTTACGCAACCAGTTGGATAGCCTCATGGAGATACTGAAAAAATTTGACTGGCTAACGCAAAGTACTCCGTAAAAACTTTCTTTGTTTGTTTCACCAAGCGACTTTAAGTGATGAATCTACGAATACAGTACAAATCCTAGGGATCACGAGGACAAGATCTGACTGATCACAGAGAGCACAGAGGAGTTGAAGGCATCATTACTCCGACACTCCGTACGTGAGTGGAGCGGAAAGAAGAGAAACGACTGGAACAATCACAAGCTGCCCCTTCCATGCACATCACAGCGATCTGCAGAGTACAGATTTAGGCACAGATACAGAATACACAACAGCGACAAGACTAGTCATGTGAATAGTACCAACATACTTCACGACAATGCGTTACGGATAGAAGAGGCAAAATTGCTATACTTACTACACTCCTGGAAAAGGAAAAAAGAACACATTGACACCGGTGTGTCAGACCTACCATACTTGCTCCGGACACTGCGAGAGGGCTGTACAAGCAATGATCACACGCACGGCACAGCGGACACACCAGGAACCGCGGTGTTGGCCGTCGAATGGCGCTAGCTGCGCAGCATTTGTGCACCGCAGCCGTCAGTGTCAGCCAGTTTGCCGTGACATACGGAGCTCCATCGCAGTCTTTAACACTGGTAGCATGCCGCGACAGCGTGGACGTGAACCGTATGTGCAGTTGACGGACTTTGAGCGAGGGCGTATAGTGGGCATGCGGGAGGCCGGGTGGACGTACCGCCGAATTGCTCAACACGTGGGGAGTGAGGTCTCCACAGTACATCGATGTTGTCGCCAGTGGTCGGCGGAAGGTGCACGTGCCCGTCGACCTGGGACCGGACCGCAGCGACGCACGGATGCACGCCAAGACCGTAGGATCCTACGCAGTGCCGTAGGGGACCGCACCGCCACTTCCCAGCAAATTAGGGACACTGTTGCTCCTGGGGTATCGGCAAGGACCATTCGCAACCGTCTCCATGAAGCTGGGCTACGGTCCCGCACACCGTTAGGCCGTCTTCCGCTCACGCCCCAACATCGTGCAGCCCGCCTCCAGTGGTGTCGCGACAGGCGTGAATGGAGGGACGAATGGAGACGAGTCGTCTTCAGCGATGAGAGTCGCTTCTGCCTTGGTGCCAATGATGGTCGTATGCGTGTTTGGCGCCGTGCAGGTGAGCGCCACAATCAGGACTGCATACGACCGAGGCACACAGGGCCAACACCCGGCATCATGGTGTGGGGAGCGATCTCCTACACTGGCCGTACACCACTGGTGATCGTCGAGGGGACACTGAATAGTGCACGGTACATCCAAACCATCATCGAACCCATCGTTCTACCATTCCTAGACCGGCAAGGGAACTTGCTGTTCCAACAGGACAATGCACGTCCGCATGTATCCCGTGCCACCCAACGTGCTCTAGAAGGTGTAAGTCAACTACCCTGGCCAGCAAGATCTCCGGATATGTCCCCCATTGAGCATGTTTGAGACTGGACGAAGCGTCGTCTCACGCGGTCTGCACGTCCAGCGCGAACGCTGGTCCAACTGAGGCGCCAGGTGGAAATGGCATGGCAAGCCGTTCCACAGGACTACATCCAGCATCTCTACGATCGTCTCCATGGGAGAATAGCAGCCTGCATTGCTGCGAAAGGTGGATATACACTGTACTAGTGCCGACATTGTGCATGCTCTGTTGCCTGTGTCTATGTGCCTGTGGTTCTGTCAGTGTGATCATGTGATGTATCTGACCCCAGGAATGTGTCAATAAAGTTTCCCCTTCCTGGGACAATGAATTCAAGGTGTTCTTATTTCAATTTCCAGGAGTGTATAGTAATAGCATACTCAAATTTATTAATCAGAATTGACTAAGAATGAGAGTGTGGTGTAATGTAAATCATAATTTGCTTATGCTCTAGTTAAAAAATTATTGAATAGAGAACACCGTCAGTTCTTAGCAATTATTTACCTGAATGACAAAAAACAGACTACACTACTTCCATGTCGGTCACGTAGCTATAAGATCTCGAATGTTGTATATTACTAGGTTTGTGTCATGTATTCTTTTCTAATATCCTAAAATAGACTTCCATCTGCGGAGTAAGACTAGTGCAGTAATAAAAGGTAGTACTAGTCGCCTTCAAATACAACTGCAATCAGCAGGCAAAAGGATTACGACAAGACCCCGTACGAAAAGTGCAGCACTCTTCACAGAACACTGTAAGTTATAGTCTTTTCAAAGAATCAAATTCAGGAGCCAGAAAGTGGTAAGTCTTTGGGAAAAAAGGTAGACCAAAACTTCAACTGGAAAACCCACTGCCAATTACTAATAGAACAACTTAGCTGAGCTACGTTAGCAACACGTTTGATTACTGTTACATATATCTCAGCATTTAATAAAATTTCTCAAGCACCACTGTAGAGTGTTCAAAGGTGAAACACAGCATGATTTACTAGGAACATTATAAAAGAAGCTGTTAATCACAAGTTCCTGATATTACAAGTAGTACAGACCTACCGAAAGGTGTGTAAATAACATGCACTTGCTGTCAGAAGGCTCCTTAGAAGCTTTATAGACTGTATTTGTCCGATATTATTGCACAGGATATTCTGAAAAATACATCAGTATTGCTCACGTTATGAAATCGTAAACTGAGTATTCGATCTGTGCGGTTGTATTTCTGGAAGTTACAGCTTGTGCAGTAACTAGTTACAGAACCAGAAACATCACATAACAAAACTGCCTTATTAGGAAAGAGTAAGATGCTTTTTATTAGTAAAAAATATTATTTAGACCATCGGTAGAAAACACACGACGTGAAATGGAAACGGTGGGAAATGCGATATTTCCCAATTCAATGTCACAGGCCATATCTTGGAAAAACTACGTACCATAATATAATGCAAGATGTCTCACACATTGTAAGCATAAATTAAATGTTCCCGCATATAAAGTGTGTGAATATTTCATGAATGTAGTACATGTTTATCGTAATATAAACTAAATCGCTACCGCAATACGATTTCGTATGCCTTGCGGACATAAAGAGCTACCATAATATGCCTAACACCTAATGGAAGACTTCGTATGACTAACCAGTTATGCTATAAACGCTAGAAAAGTGTCGCAATAAGTGTTAAAGCCGTACCGTTCTCTTTAAGGTTCAGTTATGTAGATCTGGATTTCGTCATCTTCTAAAAAAATCTGTGGGTCACAACCGGAAATGATGTCAGAGATTCTGCTAGTTCATCATGCTATCCCAGCTGGAATGTATGATTAATATCAAGCTCTAAAACACATCGTCACTGTTAGAATTTCCAGTATATAAGGCTCAAACAAGTGGGCTGTAAATATTGCAAGCTATATGACCTCAACATTATAGAGTAACAGCATGACGGTGCAGGTTTGCTGGGACGGAGATATCAACGCCCTAGTACACGGAAAACAATGTTATTACAAAAGCAATTGTGGTGCGGAATTACCAATAATTAACGAAATTGTGCATTACATTCCTTAACAAAGTAGTTGAAAGTCATCAAACGTATAAATAAAGAGTCTAGACCAGTGATCAAACACACTATCCATTCTTTAGTGCTCTCCAGCTGGGTAATGGATATGCCGTGTAGATAGGGCCTCCCGTCGGATAGACCATTCGCCTGGTGAATCACGCGTCTGATCACTTTATGAAATATGTAAGCTGGTTACCAGTAATTTTGCCTGCTCGTGGGCTTGTAATTTGGCACGTATACTGTACACGTTCTGCTCTACAACGGGAGGTCACTCACGTTTAACATTCAAGCCTAAATGCCTTATTGTATAGTACAACTCTAGGTGTTGCTACATATGCGAGATGTCACCTCCAAACGAACATTAAGCTCTAACCAGGAAGAACTTTATTCAACAACTACTGAAGCAGGCTGGCTCCGTTAAAGTTTCATGCGGTGGAATACATGTGCAATGAAGAAATTAATGGCGTCATAGCACGTTACGACGGATATTAACGTAGTAGCATAAGTTACTGGTAAATTTCACGATTT
Source organism: Schistocerca serialis cubense (assembly GCF_023864345.2). Taxonomy (NCBI): domain Eukaryota; kingdom Metazoa; phylum Arthropoda; class Insecta; order Orthoptera; family Acrididae; genus Schistocerca; species Schistocerca serialis. The sequence goes on from NC_064644.1 coordinate 447,062,564, forward strand.
GTTTGATACAGCTTCAAACAGCAACACACAGAATGTATCACTGAGGGTATTGTAAAGGACAATGCTTCTCCTGTTTTAATACAGCACTTCTGTCGGAATCAGAAGAGCATATAGTTGTAGGAGATATAATATAGTAGTTAACCCATTAAGTGCCATAATCCCCATTTGGAGATTTGTATTTGTAACTGAAATTTTGCATTTCTAATGATGCTGGCAACGAATGCTACAATTTCCCATTGTCGTCCAGACCTTTGTCGAGCGCTTGAATTGAAGTTTCTACATCTACATCTACATGATTACTCTGCAATTCACATTTAGGTGCTTGGCAGAGGGTTCATCGAACCACAATCATACTATTTCTCTACCATTCCACTCCCGAAAAGCGCGCGGGAAAAACGAACATCTAAACCTTTCTGTTGGAGCTCTGATTTCTCTTATTTTATTTTGATGATCATTCCTACCTATGTAGGTTGGGCTCAACAAAATATTTTCGCATTCGGAAGAGAAAGTTGATGGCAGAAATTTCGTAAATAGATCTCGCCGCGACAAAAAATGTCTTTGCTTTAATGACTTCCATCCCAACTCGCGTATCATATCTGCCACACTCTCTCCCCTATTACGCTATAATACAAAACGAGCTGCCCTTTTCTGCACTCTTTCGATGTCCTCCGTCAATCCCACCTGGTAAGGATCCCACACCGCGCAGCAATATTCTAACAGAGGACGAACGAGTGTAGAGTAAGCTGTCACTTTAGTGGACTTGTTGCATCTTCTAAGTGTCCTGCCAATGAAACGCAACCTTTTGCTCGCCTTCCCCACAATATTATCTATGTGGTCTTTCCAACTGAAGTTGATCGTAATTTTAACACCCAGGTACTTAGTTGAATTGACAGCCTTGAGAATTGTACTATTTATCGAGTAATCGAATTCCAACGGATTTCTTTTGGGACTCATATATATCACCTCACACTTTTCGTTATTTAGCGTCAACTGCCACCTGCCACACCATACAGCAATCTTTTCTAAATCACTTTGCAACTGATACTGGTCTTCGGATGACCTTACTAGACCGTAAATTACAGCATCATCTGCGAACAACCTAAGAGAACTGTTCAGATTGTCACCCAGGTCATTTATATAGATCAGGAACAGCAGAGGTCCCAGGACGCTTCCCTTGGGAACACCTGATATCACTTCAGTTTTACTCGATGATATGCCGTCTAATACTACGAACTGCGACCTTCCTGACAGCAAATCACGAATCAAGTCGCACAATTGAGACGATACCTCATACGCCCGCAGCTTGATTAGAAGTCGCTTGTGAGGAACGGTGTCAAAAGCTTTTCGGAAATCTAGAAATACGGAATCAACTTGAGATCTCCTGTCGATAGCGGCCATTACTTTGTGCGAATAAAGAGCTAGCTGCGTTGCACAAGAACGATGTTTTCTGAAACCATGATGATTACATATCAATAGATCGTTCCTTTCGAGGTGATTCATGATATTTGAATACAGAATATGCTCCAAAACCCTACTGGAAACCGACGTTAGTGATATATGTCTGTAATTCGATGGATTACTCCTACTACCCTTCTTAAACACTGGTGCGACCTGCGCAATTTTCCAGTATGTAGGTACAGATGTAAAGGTGAGCGAGCGGTTGTATATGAATGCTAAGTAGGGAGCTATTGTATCAGCGTAATCTGAAAGGAACCTAATCGGTATACAATCTGGACCTGAAGACTTGCCTGTATCAAGCGATTTGAGTTGCTTCGCAACCCTTAAGGTATCTACTTCTAAGAAACTCATGCTTGCAGCTGTTCGTGTTTCAAATTCTGGAATATTCCATTCGTCTTCCCTGGTGAAGGAATTCCGGAAAACTGCGTGTAATAACTCCGCTTTAGCGGCACAGTCGTCGGTAACAGTACCATCGGCACTGCGCAACGAAGGTATTGACTGAATCTTGGCGCTTGTGTACTTTACATACGACCAGAATTTCTTCGAATTTTCTACCAAATTTCGAGACAATGTAGCGTTGTGGAACCTATTAAAGGCATCTGGCATTGAAGTCCGTGCCAAATTTCGCGCGTCTGTAAATTTTAGCCAATCTTCTGGATTTCGCGTTCTTCTGATCTTCGCATGCTTTTTCCGTTGCCTCTGCAACAGCGTTCGGATCTGTTTCGTGTACCATAGGGGATCAGTTCCACCTCTTAATAATTTAGTAGGTACGAATCTCTCAACTGCTGTTGCTACTATATCTTAGAATTTGAGCCACAACTCGTCTACATTTGCATAGTAAGTTAGGAAGGAATGGAGATTGTCTCTTAAGAAGGCTTCTAGTGACACTTTATCCGCTTTTTTAAATAAAATTATTTTGCGTTGGTTTCTGGTGGATTTGGAAGAAACGGTATTGAGCCTAGCTACAACGACGTTGTGATCACTAATCCCTATATCGGTCATGATGCTCTCTATTAGCTCTGGATTGTTTGTGGCTAAGAGGTCAAGTGTGTTTTCGCAACCATTTACAATTCACGTGGGTTCGAGGACTAACTGCTCGAAATAATTTTCGGAGAAAGCATTGGGGACGATCTCGGAAAATGTTTTCTGCCTACCACCGGTTTTGAACAAGCATTTTTGCCAACATATTGAGGGAAGGTTGAAGTCCCCATCAACTATAACCGTATGAGTGGGGTATTTATTTGTTACGGGACTCAAATTTTCTCTGAACTGTACAGGAACTATATCATCGGAGTTTTGGGGTCGGTAGAAGCAGCCAATTATTAACTTAGTTCGGCTGTTAAGTATAACCGCTGTTAAGTATAACCTCCACTCGTACCAATTCGCACGGAGTATCTACTTCGACTTCACTACAAATTAAACCACTATTTACAGACACAAACACTCCACCACCAATTCTGCCTAATCTTTCCTGAAGACCGTCTGAGACTTCGGAAAAATTTCTGCAGAACTTATTTCAGGCTTTAGCCAGTTTTCTGTACCTATAACGATTTCAGCTTCTGTGCTTTCTATTAGCGCTTGAAGCTCAGGGACTTTCCCAGCACAACTACAACAATTTTGAATTACAATTCCGACTGTTACTTGATCCAAGCACGTCCTGTATTTGTCATGTACCCTTTGAGATTGCAGCCCACCCCGTACTTTCCCGAGGCCTTCTAGCCTAAAAAAACTGCCCAGTCCACGCCACACAGCCTCCGCTACCCGTGTAGCCGCCAGCTGAGTGTAGTGAACTCCTGACCTATTCAGCGGAACCCGAAACCCCACCATCCTATGGCGCAAGTCAAGGCATCTGCAGCCAACACGGTCGCAAAACCGTGTGAGCCTCTGATTCAGACCCTCCACCCGGCACTGCACCAAAGGTCCTCAATCGGTTCTGTCAACGATGCTGCAGATGGTGAGCTCTGCCTTCATCTCGTAAGCAAGACCGGCAGCCTTCACCAAATCAGATAACCGCTGGAATCCGGAGAGAATATCCTCAGATCCAAAGCGACACACGTCATAAGTGTCGACATGTGCCACCGCCTGCAGCTAGCTGCACCCTGTGCTCTTCATGGCATCCGGAAGGACCCTTTCCACATCAGGAATGACTCCACCCGGAATGCACACGGAGTGCACACTGGACTTCTTCCCCTCCTTAGCCACCATATCCCTAAGGGGCCCCATTACGCTCCTAACATTGAAGCTCCCAACTACCAATAAGCTCACCGTTTGCTATTGCCCGGAACTTGAAGGCTGAGAATCACCATCTGAAACAGGGCTGGAAGCTGCATCTGGCTCAGCCAGAGACAGTGCCTGAAACCTGTTTGTCAGATGCACCGGGGAGGCTTTCTGATCAGCCTCTGGCGACGCCTTTCGCTGCCTGCCACGCCTTGGAACGACCTCCCAATCAACCACAGGCGAGGTCTCAGCCCCACTGCGGGCAGCAACTGGGGCAACCACAGCGGCAGACCGATCTGGGGACAGACGAGTTGAGGTTGATATCCCCGTGATACCCAAGTCCGGCTCCCCACAGTGGAGCCCATTGGCAACAGCCTCAATGAATAGCTACAATTCCGAAGTCAGCGCCGCTGACCCATCTATGAAGGAACATTGAAAGATAAGTTTCAGTTCTGGGACTCGGCGGAACAGTTGTGGTGAATATGATTTCGTTTCTGCATACCCCCGAAGTTCACAAAACACGTTTTGACCACTTTTTGATGAGCTTCAGTTTGATGAAAGAGCTCTCAGAAATGAGAGTAAGGGAAACTGGAACTGCCTGTAAAAAGCGAATGAATAACTGTCCGATAGAATCAGAGAACACCATGAAGAAGAAACGAAGTGGAGTGTATGACTACAGATTTGGCAAGAATAGGAGATATGATATTGCATGAAGAGTTTGACAGAGCACTGAATATTTGGGGAGCAAAATATCTAATGATGGTCGAAGTAGAGACGATATAAAATGTAGACTGGCAGTGGCAAGGAAAGGGTTTCTGAAGAAGAGAAATTTGTTAACATCGAGTATAGGTTCAAGCGTCAGGAAGTCGTTTCTGAAAGTATTTGTATCGAATTGTTCTTTATTAGGAACACTATTACAGCTCCACCTTTCTGCTGAAGTGAAATCGTTTAGAGCACATGAGAATAGGACGACAGATGACAAGTTACTATCACTCGAAGACAGCATGTTCCAATCATCGTGTTCGAGTATCCAATATGGCGATTTGTCCCCTACAATTCTGTGTTGTCCCTCGGTCGGTTTGGCTACCAGTGGGACGGAAGCTCAACTGCTAGTATACTGGCACATTGGCTGACCGTTAACTACCGTACCCTGTCTGCATATAGCTATAAACCGTTACTCTGACTTCTATAGAAGTGTTATATCTAAACAGGAGAAGCATTGTTCTCTACAATACCGTCAGTGATACTGTCTGTCGTCGCTATTTGGTCCTCTGTCATAAAAATCGAGGAATTTACCATTAAATTACGAGGTTGCATTATTATTCGCCCACATTTCTTGTGGAATATGTAGTGACTCAATTAATTTATACACAGCGCAGGTACTGCGCCTCACGAAATTACACTATAAAATTACGTTAGCGTAGCATGCTTGCATGAAGTTTTCTCACGGTACAGCGTACTGTTTCATTGGAGGAGGAATCTCGCAGGTACCTCGAGTTATACTGTACGATATGACATCGTAGGTGACCTCCGGTCGAAAATTTAGGGCTGACTGTTTATCGTGGGTGACCTCCGGTTGTAAAGTAAAACTTACATACAGTAGAGCATATAAGTTAAACCACAAGCTTAGAAGCGTGCAACTTTATTGGTTACCACCTTACAGATTTTATAAAATGAGCAGATAGGTGTTTCACCATGGTATTACGCACCTGGAGCCCACTACAGGATCGATCACGTGTTTGATTACTGTGCAAGGCTTGAAACATGTACGTTTGAAATATGACTGAAATTAAGTAACTGATAGAACGCTGAAACACAATTGTTAGAATTGGAATGGCATGTAAAAACGTATTTAATCTCGTCGATAAATCGCTTTGCCCTGTGCTGAACTTTTCTGACTGTGAGCATTTTAATTTAATTTAGCTGCGAGAATGTGAACTGTCAATAACTTTAAACGAAACCGAAAGTTCATGAATTCACGTAACACACAACACTGAATCTGATGCTACAGTATTGGAGTGATATTGGTCCTGGTAATAATGGTCCCTAGAGTGGTTAACGTTTGCTATACCTAAAATAGTAAAATTCCTTTCCTTTATCTGCGCAATGGTACCGCTCTTCGTACTGGTCTTTGTTAGTACTTTACACTGTACAGTTAGCAGACAGCTGTTGTGAAAAACTGTTGCTTAGCATATATTTTAATTAAATATGATATGACTGAGACAATAACTTCTTGAGAAAATTAGTTAATCAAAAATGAGATGGACCTGGGAACTGATATTGAGCTGCGGTATGTAACAAAATGGCACTAACTCGAGCACTCTCTGAACATTAATAATGCTCACAGTTAACACACTCAAAAAACTGATTATACGTTAACAATTAGCTTTACAAAGTTATAAGATGTGAGTCCTATACATTGTCTCAATCAACACTTTTGAATTCGTACACAACATTAGGAAAGAAAGAAACTATTTTATGTGCGTTAATTATTTCCGGGATACGTTGAGATTCTTGTAACAGTTAGCAAAAATCGTAATACCTTACGATAAAAAATTATTACTGCCCGTATCGAGTAAGTATATCTCCAGCAAACATGAGATATAACACGTCTTTACACTCGAGATTCCTCCGTACATCTCTCAATCTAAAGTTATTCTAACACATTATCACTAACAACTTGAATCAGCGTTCGCTGCGGAGCAGCTACTGCACAACCGATACTACATTTGACGATATCTGGTTCAATACAATATTTTCTTACAAAACTTTAATTCATTTACCATGTGTATATACCTTTCAGGCTGTTTATTTATATATTTCACGATTTTACGGAACATAATATTATCAGTTCGGTAGTTATTAATAATTCCACACTACTATTGCTCCTGTAATAAAATTATTTTCCGTGTATTGCGAAGTTGATATGTTCGTCTCTACAAACCAGCACAATCGTGCTGTTACTGCACAATGTTGAGGTACCATAGTTTCATAGTTATAGCGCTTTTGTTTTAGCTATGCTCATTCGAATTCTTAACAAGGATGGTGTGGTTATTCCAGCTGGGATAGCATGCTGGGCTGATGCAGTCTCTAACTTCATTTCCAGTTGTGATCCACAAATTGCTTTAGAAAACGATAGCTTCCACTTCTGCATATCTGTACATAATACAAAATAATATCTCATTAATACTTGTCGCTGCATTTGTTTGACATTTATAGCGATAGAGAGTAGTCATACATAGACTTGCGTTAGGGGTTTGATGTATTATGACAGCTCTTTGTGTCTGTAAAATGCGTGAAATCGAATTTCTCGTAGTGATTTTGCTTATATTACGATTAATAAGGATTTTAATGAACTATACAGACGCTTCAGGTGCAAAATATAAAATTTCTTCTTGCAAAGTGTGTAGTGTTTCCCGATGAGTTGACTGTGACATTGCCTTTGGAAATGCTACATCTTGCACTCTTTCCATCTTTGGTCGTGAGTTTCCAAGCTGTAGATGTTCTTCTGTTGTCTAAATAACATTTTCGGTTCCAAAAAAAGTCATTATTCCTTCATTCCTTTCCTAATAAAACAACTGTGTTATTCGGGTGTTTTTAGTGGTATGGTTGGTCAATGGTTATTATTTTTGCAAGCCGTGGATTGCAGAAATGCTACTGCACAGGTCGATCGCTCATTCTACGCATTTAACAACAACAACAGAGTGATGACGTATTTTTTAGTGTCCTGTGGGGAATAATATTGGACAATTACAGTCTATAGTGCTTGTAGACAGCATTCTGACTGCAAATTGCTATTATTTAAATGGCTTTCAATAGGTGAAGGTCATTAGTAATAACAGAAATAATTTTCAATGAATATCGTGGTTGTCGATGCTTCCTTTCAATAACACGATGCTTTATTTTTGTCCCTACGAATATTTTGTGTGAAAACTTAAATGCTGGAAGATGTGTAATTATCTCAAGTGGCAAAGTACATAACGCACTTTTTGCACTGTCCCGAAAGATGTTATTTGAGGGTACGTCTAAATAGTTACATTCAGTATGTCTACTTGCTGGCTTGGCTAATACGTATTTTTCTCCTGCCATAAGCGTGGTCAGGTTAATATTATAATACGGAATTTTAGGCCTATTTTCTAGACTATCAGTTGTTGATATCTACCATTGGGTTACTTATTTCAGAATTTATCACACTAATTTGGCGAAAATGTGTGTATGTGGAAATTAATCTTTCTTTATTTTGCACTGCAGACGTTCATTTGCAGTATTAAGACATCAAATAGCGATTTTCATGCATTCACATCAATTAGCAATGTTGCCATTATACGTCTTTGCACTGCTGCTATATACTGCGGACATGAAGTTTTTCTGGATCGGGCGCTATGCCGTCGGCAAAAACGACATTACATAGAAATTTAATACAAGCCTTACCAAAGAGGGATTTACTCAGATTAACTGTGAGACCTGGCTGAAGAAATGTCTGAAGTGGAGCTTGAAGGGTCTTGTTACCGTTAGACCAAGTATGTTTTGCAATTAAAACCACATACGTGGTTATTCTGTCCTGCAATTCAGCAGGTATTACTGTGTTTATACTTCGTACGAATGCGGCAGAAGGTATTGTCGAACCAAATTGTAGTTCACAACACAGATTCCAAGTGCCAAAACAGAGAAGTGCCATGTATTTCCTACAGTTGGTGTGAAGTTCAATCTGCCAAAAATCCGATTTTAGATATGGTGTTGAACAAACTGATGTACCATGAAATTTCTGTAAAAGTTCGTCTGAAGTCTGGTCAATCATTCTCCGTTAGTATAATGTCGTTGATTTGGCGTGAATCGAGAACAAGATGTAATGATCCAGCCTTTTTAATAACAATGTGTAGTGGACTTTCCTACTGACTGACAGCTGGTTCTATAATTCCTTGGTTGAGCAGTACTTGAAGTTCCTGTTTGAACTGTTCTATATTAATAAATGGTATGGAATAATGTTTATATCTGAAGGAATTGTGAGGTTTGACATTAAATTTTAAACCTGTATCAGTACCTGGAATGTTATCAAATATCGTAAATGATGTAGTAAAATGTCATGTAATTGTCGCCGTTCGACTTCAGTTGTTGCTTGGCTTCCATTTACCTTGTTGGTAGTTGTTTGTTCAACGTCGTATTCCACATCGTCTGGTACATTATTGCAATGAAAATAAGTGTCCGTGTACAACGATGTATGCAAATGCGTATTTATGGCAAAATAAAAATAAATATTTCTATTGACTTTTGTACCTCAGATGATAAACTATGGTGAAATTCCAAAGCAACTTGGTTGTAATTTTCATTTAATGTGAGGTACGAGTTTTTGAAATCCAAAATGGCTGTATATTCGACCAGAAAGGCCGTACCTAACATAACGTCGGCGGTAAGGGAACAATCCAAAAGTTACAGTGGTATGAGTGATCATGTACAGAGAAAGGTAAATATGTTTGTAGTTTTACGTCGACGCCTTTGATGGAAACTGCGTCAGGTACTTTTAGTTTGCTTAATGGAATAGTCGTGCAGGAATTATCGTGGTTACACTTATTAAATACAACATCACTTGCCTCATTAACAGGTGAACCTCAATCTATCACACCAGTAAATAGGTGTGTTCCTATTTGTATATCAATGCTGGGGTGTTGAACTGTCTTGTTACTCTGATTCTTTTCTTGTAAAAGCTTTTCTGTAATTCCGTCTAAAGTGATTACATTTTCAGTTACTCTTTCGTGAGGTTCTAATTACTTATCGTTGATGTATGCTAAAACAATGGAGTTTAGTCATGCTGTATCGGAATTTGATTACTTATCGAAGCTTGTTGTGGTAACTCAATAATTTGTTGAGTTGTGCTATTGTGGTCATTAAGGTTTTGAGGTGGTTGTAAACGTGCTCAGGTTCATTCAGAACAAGTGGAGGTTGTTCTTGAAAGAAACTGTTCTTGCCATAATTGCGCTGAAATTTCTCATTATGAACTTTTCGTTTGTTGCTTTTGTTAGTCTGATACGGAACATTTCGGTTGAAATGCAATGTCTGGTTTCTATACATGGAATTATTGCCTTGTCGTATAATACTATTGCCATGCTGTTGCGTGTTCACGAAAGTTTGCGGTGAACCTTTGAAGCTTAGTTGACCTTGCTGAGAATATTGTTGTCCAGAATTTCCAACTTGCTGGTTTTTTGGTGAAGTTGTTGAAAATTCTGGTTGTTGTTACCAAACTGCTGGTACTCTTGTTAATTTTGTGAATACTGATTATTAAAATTTTGACATTTGTGAAAATTATTCTGAAACTTGTAGCCATTCCTAAACGTCTTACTAAGTCTGTCATTAAAATTTACTCATGAGTTTTGATTTCTATACGTGTTATTACTATTACTGTTTTGGGAGAAATTTTTATTTACAAAGGATTAGTCAGAATGCTGTACTCGTAAAAGTTGTAAAGGATCGCGAAACGCAAGAATTCTTTCTTTTTGTTGCCCCGTTAACTGGGAGACTCGTAATGAACGCAGTAATTTAGACATGCATAGCTGTAGTAATGCTGATAGGCTATATGGCTCGGTAAAGGTGCTGATTATGTTGAACCATGTGTCCAAATATTGTGTAATGGTTGGGAAGTTAGAATATTTAAAGGATGGCAAACTGATTAACTGATCTTCAATTCTTTCCGACCAATAAGCTGACAAAATGCATTTTTAAATTATTCTAATGTGTAGCATTAACTTGCAATGGGGCGCATCCCGGTGGCGGGATCGCCCTGCAGAAGACTGCAAATGAATGCCAGTTTATGGGTTATGGCCAATTAGGTGGTAACGAGAATGAAAACTGTTGTACCCAGTCTAACGGATGGAGATCTGATTTGTTATTGCGGAATACTTCGAGCTTACGTACTGCCAAGAAATGCTTGTAAACGAAACCATCGTGTTGGAAATTTGGTGTCGGTTTATTACTATTAAAAATGTGTTTTCTTGTCCAATTCTCTCATACGTTGTAATCTGCAAGAATGTGGTCTAGCGGTGTAGTATCAAATTGTTCTGCCTCATTATGTAGAAGGTTACTATAGGTATACTTAATTGTATGATGCTCATCTTTCAACATGGCAATTTCATGGTGTAAACCGTTAACTTTAAGATTCTGTGCACTGCTATGTGAGTTCAGCTCATTAATAGCAAGGTTCAGAGATTGAACTGTTCAGACTGAATGAAAGGAGAATTCAATGTGTCTTCAGCTATAGTATCGGTATTACCTCCTGCAATATCTGTTCAAAAGGTCACCAAGTTTTTCTGTAAGGGATGAAATTTGTGCAATATTGTAGGTGTCATTTACGTCGATCTATTTCTTTAGTTTCTTTGCACATTTGTTAAGTTTGCGTTTGTCTCATTTGACTATGGTAGAATCAGTGACAAGTTCAAGTTGCTGAAGTCTACCGGTGACAGTTTCTATGGCTTCTTGGTGTATTTCGTTTGTTGACTCAACGAGTTTCTACTTATGTTTTATGCCCTTTACAACCACTTTGAAGTTGTGTGTTCGTGTCTTGTATGGTTTTAAGATCACCGAAAGCTTTACTGTAGAAATTGTTTATGTATTTTTCTACGTGACCTACTATACCTCTGCTGATTTCATGTTGCTCGTGAAAAAGAGTTTCGTGTATCTGATCGATCTTTTTGTTTTATTGGTGAATGGTCTCAATTTGCACTTGGATTGCATGTGTAACTTGCACTTGAAATTGATTACGCGCCTCTACATGCTGGATGAGGCCTTCATTAAATCGCGTTTCTTGTTATTCAAAACATTCGTAATTTGTTGTTTTATACTGTGTGTCATTTCATGTTGTTTTTTGAGACTTTATTAACCTCGTCACTGAGTTTGTGTGTCTGCTGTATGATCCAGTGCCTAATGTGAGTGAAAAGTTCGTCTTGTTCCTGCTATGACTTTTTATTGGTATCCATGATTGTAGAAACACCATCAAAGTGGCATTGTTCGATAACTGACCGTCAGTGTTTAAAGTATTTTGCATAAACTGTTGAACAGTGTCAGCATTTGATATGTTTATTAAGGTTTGGGTATTGACGTTTTGATCTGACTCTAAAGGTAAATTATCAAAGCACAACTATTGTACAGGGGAAGTATGTGTATCAGCGGCTTCCGTATTTGTGGAATGTGCCGTCAGATTAATTGCGACATCGGTAGGTAAAGCAAAATTCCAGATAGTTTGGCTCTTTGGCATTGAAAATGCACTTTCATTGACTGTCGTGTGATTCAATGTCGTCAATGCAGTATATCAGAATTGGTATTCATTGCAACAGAGTTATTTGGCAAGTGAGTATTTTCGGCATTGACGACAACTGAGCTACGTGTAGTATTATTAATAATTCGCACAAACACGATTAAAGGAAACCAATAGAGAAAAAATAAAGAGCAATATGCCGTTGACCTGTCAGGCACTTACTAGTCAAATAACAAAGAGCAGAGCGTACTCCTGACTGAATAACTTCGAAAGATAGCAAAAAGAATGTCGATCTACACAAAGTTGTTGCCAAGTGAAACATGTGCGTTTGAAATATCATTGAAATTACGTAACTCGTAGTAGTCTGAATAACTACTGTTAGGATGGGAATGTCAGGTGAATGTGTCTCATCTCGTCGCTTATGTGCTTTGCTCTGTAGTGAACTTTAACGGCTACGAGAATGTAAATTTCAATTAGCTGCGAGAATGTGAACTTTCAATAACTTCAAGCCGAACTAAAACTGTGTTAATTTAAGTAACACAAAAAACTTGTCTGATGCAAGACTATTGGTTTGAAAATGGCCCTGGTAATAAAAAAGAACATTATCAAATTGAAAGTAATGGACCCTAGTGTGCTTAATGAATGCTACTCTGAAATAATAAAATGTCTTGCCTTTATCTGTGCAATGGTAACGTACTTCGCACTGCTCTTTGTTAGTAATTTACATCGCACAGTTTGCAAACAGCTACTGTGCAAGGCTATTGCTTAGCATATTATTGACAAAAATAGTTACTCAAAAATGACATGGATCAGGGAACTGCTATTGAGTTAGGGTCCGTAAAGACATGGCAATAATTTGAAAACCTCTTCTTTGTGTGTCTGAAAAATTAATAATGCTCACAGTTAACATACTCAATAACCTGATTATACATTAACAACTAACTTTACAAAATCATTGGATGTGAGTGCAATACATTGTCTAAAACATCACTTATGAATAAGCGCACTACATTCGTAACAAAACAACTTTCTTTACCTTAATTATTTCAAGCTTATGTTGAGATTCTTTTTACAGTTAGCTAACATCCTAATATCTTGTGATATAAAATCATTCCTGCCCGTAGCGAGAAGGTATATCTCCAGCACACATCACATACAACACGTATTTACCCTTGAGTGTCCTCAATACATCTCTCAATCTTAAGTTATTCTAACACATTATCAATAACACCTTGAATCAGCGATCGCTGTTAAGCAGCGACGCTACTACACAATCGATACCATATTTGACAATCTCTGGTTCAATATATTATTTTCTTACAAAACTTGAATTAATTTACCCTGCCTGTGTATTTTTCAGGGCCATCAGATCACTGAAGTTAAACGCTGTCGGACTGGGCTAGCACTTAGATGGGTCTGCCCAGCGCTGTTGGGAAGCGGGATAAGGCTCAGCCCTTGTGAGGCAAACTGAGGTGCTACTTGACTGAGGAGTAGCGGGGCTCCGGTCTCGTAAACTGGCATACGGCCGGAAGAGCGATGTGCTGATCACATGACCGTCCATATCCGCATCTAGTGACGCCTGTATACTGAGAATGACACAGTGACTGGTCGGTACCGTTGGGCCTTCGTGGAGTGTTCGGGTGGGTTTAAGTTATATATCTTTCAGGCGGTTTATTTCTAAATTTGATGACATTTCAGGTACTCTGTTGTGGTATAAAATACACTGAAGCGCCAAAAAAACTGGTGTAGGCATCAGTTATCGAATACAGAGATACGTAAACAGGCAGAATACGGCGCTTCAGTCAGCAACGCCTATAGAGGACAAAAAGCGTCTGTCGCAGTTGTTAGGTCGGTTATTGCCGGCCGAGGTGCCCGAGCGGTCCTAGGCGCTTCAGTATGGAGCCGCGCGACTGCTACGGTCGCAGGTTCGAATCCTGTCTTGGACATGGACGTGTGTGATGTCCTTAGGTTAGTTAGGTTAATTAGTTGTAAGTTATAGGGGACTGATGACTTCAGATGTGAAGTCCCATAGTGCTCAGAGCCATTTTAACCATTTATAAGATCGGTTATTGCTGTCACAACGGCATGTTATCATGATATGTTAGTTTCAACGTGGTGTTACAGTCGGTGCGCGATCAATAGGACACAGCATTTCCGAGATACAGATGATGTGGGGATTTTCCTATACGACCATTTCACTAGTGAACTGCAAAATTATCAGGAACCCGGTAAAACAACAAATCCCCGACACCGCTATAGGCGGGAAAATATATTGCAAGAAAAGGACCAACGAGGACAGAAGAGTATCGTACAACGTCACAGAAGTGCAACCCTTTCACTAATTGCTGCAGTTTTCAATGCTGAGGCATCGACAAGTGTCAACGAGCTAACCATCCAACGAAATATGATCGACACTGGCCTTCGGAGCCGGCGGACCACTCGTGTAACCTTAATGACCATACGACACAGCTATTTACATCTCACTTTGGCCCGTCATCACCGACGTTGGAAGGTTGATGACTTGAAACACGTTGCCTAGTCGGATGAGTCTTGTTTCAAACTGTATCAAGCGGATGTACATGCACGGGTATGGAGACAACCTCACGAGTCCATGGACTCTGCATGTCAACAGTGGACTGTTCAAGCTGGTAGGCTCTGTAATGGTATGGGGCGGGTGGAGAAATGCAACTGCACAGGTCGAAATTTCACTTTACGTATTTAACAGCATAAACAGGCTGATTATAGGGGACTGTTCAAGCTGGTAGGCTCTGTAATTGTATGGGGCGGGTGCAGAAATGCAACTGCACAGGTCGAAATTTCACTTTACGTATTTAACAACATAAACAGGCTGATGATGTATTTTTTAGAGTCCTGTGAGGAATAATATTTGACAAAAACAGTCTATAAAGCTTGCAGAGTGCCCTCTGACTGCACGTTACTGTTATTGACATAGCTCATAAAAGGTCTGTGTACTTTGTAATAATAGAAATAATAGGCAATGAATAGCTTGCCTTATAATGCTTCTAGTAAATAACACGATGCGTTACATTTTTCCCTCCTAATTTGGTACTTCAGAACTTATATGCTGGAATATATACTTCGAGTGCGTATTCATCTAAACTGGCAAAGTACACATCGTACTTTTTACACTGTCTCGGAAGGATGTTATCTGAGGATGTGCCTAATTAGTTACAAACAGTCTGTCAACTTGTTGGCTTAGGTAATACGAATTTTTCTACTGCCATAAGCGTGGTCAGGTTAAATTTATGACATGTACTTTTTTAAGCCTGATTTCTAGAGTGTCGAATGTTAAATCCAACCATTAGGGTACACACTTCAGAATTTGACACTAATTTATCGAAAATATATGTACGTGTAAATTAAATCGTGCTTTCTATTGCTCTGCAAATGTTTGTTTGCAATATTGTGACAAACAACGACTTTCACATATTCACCTCATTTAGCAATGTAGCCAACACATTTCTTCGTGCTTCTGTTTTTTATAAACATTTTTGAATATTTGGAATGTCTTAGGTACAGAAAATTGTTAATCTAAGCTCTGTTATGTTTCTCAATTACTATTAGAGGCATCTATTGGAGTGGTACAAATAACGAATCATGGTGCATTTAAAGTGCAGCCATCTGCTGGTGACTGGAGGAACTGGGGTTTGCTATTAGTTTGCGTTTTCTGGGTTTGCGGGATGACATTTAAGGTAAAACTCATGTTCAACAAATATGAATCCTATTTCATCGCACATGTTTAGTAGGTAAATTTTGGTTTTTAATTATTTATACAGAATTATGGATTTATCAGTGCAGCCATCTGTTGGTGACAGGAGCAAATGGGTTGTGAAAGTTTACTTGCCCTTGATTGCATTCTCAGAGGTTATGGGAAAGTATTTATCGTGAGAAACTGTTTTTCAACAAAAAAAGAACGTGAGAAAGTTAGCTGTTAATTGTTTATTGAGATATGTGTTACCTACGTGTTCCAATATTCCAAGGCGAATGATTTATAGCGCCAAATCAAAGTTGCCACTGTGAGAACAGAATTATTGGATATCAGTTATCGAGACATAGTAGAAGCGCGAGGCTTGGGACGCTTCATGCAAAATTTTCTAAGTGCAGTGTAGGTGGGGAGGCTGCCCCCCCCCCTCCTCCTGCAGCCAGGCGCTTGGTAGGTGTGACTGAGGATATGGAAGTGCTGATGCTGACGTCAGCAACATACGACATTTTCAATTTCTGCTATAATGTGACACCGAAGGTCGTTTGAAGTGCATTTCTTGTTCCCACTGCCTTTTACTATCGTACGGGTCCCCTGAACTTGAACCATACAAGTTTTCTAGGACAGATCGCATGAGGATGAATATCTTTTATCCAAACTCCCTTGTAATCTGACGGCATTCTACCAAGTAATCGATACCTCGTGGTTAACCTGCGACTGACTATGTCCTTGTTCCATTTAAATTCCTACAAATTGTTACACCCACTCAATTGTTTGAGTTGATGGCTCCAATTGTGACTCATTTTACAATTACAGTCAATGTCACATGATTTATTTCGTCTATTAGGCATTTATTTCGTAAGTAATATTTTTTCTTGTTACACCAGAGTGTGTTACGCATGCTATGCAGTTGATTGCAGCTGTTAACTCGTTTACCCACTATTTTGAACGGGAAATCAAAATCCTCGCTTGCAAACAATTTCGTACGCCATTATTCTCTTATAAACATATACAATATTGCACGGAATTCATGTTCATGTCACATTTTTTGGAAGGACGACATATTCACCTTTTACTATTAGCCTCACTTAAAAATCGTTCACGCTCTGTGAGAAACCTTTCTTCCAACTTATCAGGCGTTTGTGCAGGATAAGTTACAACGCTATTTTCTTCTACGTTTCTAGTAATTTTAAAATTTTAAGCGTCTATAGTTTGTAGTTTTTGTTACTGCGTCGTTTTATTCCTGTCCCTGTACGAGTCAATTGACTGATACCACCTTGAGCTCTGCATTGTAACCAGAAGCGTAGTGGCGCTTCATATGCAAGAATCGTTAGTCCTAACGCGAAATTTATCAACACCGAAGCCGAGTCCTACTGTGTCCATTCTTAAGTCACTTGTAATTAAGTGAAAATCGGCAGTTATGCGAAATATTCATGTAAATTCTTAATAACAACTGGGGATGTGAGTAGCAAGTGGCTGAAACGGATAACGTATTGAAAAAATAAGTTTAGTATTATCTGAAGCAAGTTCAGTAATTGGAGAAATGTTCTAAGGAATTCTCGCTCAAGAGTCAGTATGTGTGTATTCAGTATTTACTACTGTTGTTGTTGTTGTTGTTGTTGTGGTCTTCAGTCCTGAGACTGGTTTGATGCAGCTCTCCATGCTACTCTATCCTGTGCAAGCTTTTTCATCTCCCCGTACCTACTGCAACCTACATCCTTCTGAATCTGCTTAGTGTATTCATCTCTTGGTCTCCCTCTACGATTTTTACCCTCCACGCTTCCCTCCAATACTAAATTGGTGATCCCTTGATGCCTCAGAACATGTCCTACCAACCGATCCCTTCTTCTGGTCAAGTTGTGCCACAAACTTCTCTTCTCCCCAATCCTATTCAATACTTCCTCATTAGTTATGTGATCTACCCATCTAATCTTCAGCATTCTTCTGTAGCACCACATTTCGAAAGCTTCTATTCTCTTCTTGTCCAAACTATTTATCGTCCATGTTTCACTTCCATACACTCCATACGAATACTTTCAGAAATGACTTCCTCACACTTAAATCAATACTGGATGTTAACAAATTTCTCTTCTTCAGAAACGCTTTCCTTGCCATTGCCGGCCTACATTTTATATCCTCTCTACTTCGACCATCATCAGTTATTTTGCTCCCCAAATAGCAAAACTCCTTTACTACTTTAAGTGCCTCATTTCCTAACCTAATTCCCTCAGCATCACCCGACTTAATTAGACTACATTCCATTACCCTTGTTTTGCTTTTGTTCATGTTCATCTTATATCCTCCTTTCAAGACACTGTCCATTCCATTCAACTGCTCTTCCAAGTCCTTTGCTGTCTCTGACAGAATTACAATGTCATCGGCGAACCTCAAAGTTTTTATTTCTTCTCCATGAATTTTAATACCTACTCCGAATTTTTCTTTTGTTTCCTTTACTGCTTGCTCAATATACAGATTGAACAACATCGGGGAGAGGCTACAACCCTGTCTTACTCCCTTCCCAACCACTGCTTCCCATTCATGTCCCTCGACTCTTATAACTGCCATCTGGTTTCAGTACAAATTGTAAATAGCCTTTCGCTCCCTGTATTTTACGCCTGCCACCTTTAGAATTTGAAAGAGAGTATTCCAGTCAACATTGTCAAAAGCTTTCTCTATGTCTACAAATGCTAGAAACGTAGGTTTGCCTTTCCTTAATCTTTCTTCTAAGATAAGTCGTAAGGTCAGTATTGCCTCACATGTTCCAGTGTTTCTACGGAATCCAAACTGATCTTCCCCGAGGTTGGCTTCTACTAGTTTTTCCATTCGTCTGTAAAGAATTCGTGTTAGTATTTTGCAGCTGTGACTTATTAAGCTGATAGTTCGGTAATTTTCACATCTGTCAACACCTGCTTTCTTTGGGATTGGAATTATTATATTCTTCTTGAAGTCTGAGGGTATTTCGCCTGTTTCATACATCTTGCTCACCAGATGGTAGAGTTTTGTCAGGACTGGCTCTCCCACGGCTGTCTGTAGTTCCAATGGAATATTGTCTACTCCGGGGGCCTTGTTTCGACTCAGGTCTTTCAGTGCTCTGTCAAACTCTTCACGCAGTATCATATCTCCCATTTCATCTTCATCTACATCCTCTTCCATTTCCATAATATTGTCCTCAAGTACATCGCCCTTGTATAGACCCTCTATATACTCCTTCCACCTTTCTGCTTTCCCTTCTTTGCTTAGAACTGGGTTTCCATCTGAGCTCTTGATATTCATACAAGTCGTTCTCTTATCTCCAATGGTCTCTTTAATTTTCCTGTAGGCGGTATCTATCTTACCCCTAGTGAGATAGGCCTCTACATCCTTACATTTGTCCTCTAGCCATCCCTGCTTAGCCATTTTGCACTTCCTTTCGATCTCATTTTTGCGACGTTTGTATTCCTTTTTGCCTGTTTCACTTACTGCATTTTTATATTTTCTCCTTTCATCAATTAAATTCAATATTTCTTCAGTTACCCAAGGATTTCTACTAGCCCTCGTCTTTTTACCTACTTGATCCTCTGCTGCCTTCACTACTTCATCCCTCAAAGCTACCCATTCTTCTTCTACTGTATTTATTTCCCCCATTCCTGTCAATTGCTCCCTTATGCTCTCCCTGAATCTCTGTACAACCTCTGGTTCTTTTAGTATATCCAGGTCCCATCTCCTTAAATTCCCACCTTTTTGCAGTTTCTTCAGTTTTAATCTACAGGTCATAACCAATAGATTGTGGTCAGAGTCCACATCTGCCCCTGGAAATGTCTTACAATTTAGAACCTGGTTCCTAAATCTCTGTCTTACCATTATATAATCTATCTGATACCTTTTAGTATCTCCAGGGCTCTTCCATATATACAACCTTCTTTCATGATTCTTAAACCAGGTGTTAGTTATGATTATGTTGTGCTCTGTGCAAAATTCTACCAGGCGGCTTCCTCTTTCATTTCTGTCCCCCAATCCATATTCACCTACTATGTTTCCTTCTCTCCCTTTTCCTACACTCGAATTCCAGTCACCCATGACTATTAAATTTTCGTCTCCCTTCACAATCTGAATAATTTCTTTTATTTCATCATACATTTCTTCAATTTCTTCGTCATCTGCAGAGCTAGTTGGCATATAAACTTGTACTACTGTAGTAGGTGTGGGCTTCGTATCTATCTTGGCCACAATAATGCGTTCACTATGCTGTTTGTAGTAGCTTACCCGCATTCCTATTTTCCTATTCATTATTAAACCTACTCCTGCATTAACCCTATTTGATTTTGTGTTTATAACCCTGTAGTCACCTGACCAGAAGTCTTGTTCCTCCTGCCACCGAACTTCACTAATTCCCACTATATCTAACTTCAACCTATCCATTTCCCTTTTTAAATTTTCTAACCTACCTGCCCGATTAAGGGATCTGACATTCCACGCTCCGATCCGTAGAACGTCAGTTTTCTTTCTCCTGATAACGACATCCTCTTGAGTAGTCCCCGCCCGGAGATCCGAATGGGGGACTATTTTACCTCCGGAATATTTTACCCAAGAGGACGCCATCATCATGTAATCATACAGTAAAGCTGCATGCCCTCGGGAAAAATTACGGCTGTAGTTTCCCCTTGCTTTCAGCCATTCGCAGTACCAGCACAGCAAGGCCGTTTTGGTTATTGTTACAAGGCCGGATCAGTCAATCATCCAGACTGTTGCCCTTGCAACTACTGAAAAGGCTGCTGCCCCTCTTCAGGAACCACACGTTTGTCTGGCCTCTCAACAGATACCCCTCCGTTGCGGTTGCACCTACGGTACGGCTATCTGTATCGCTGAGGCACGCAAGCCTCCCCACCAACGGCAAGGTCCATGGTTCATGGGGGGGGGGGGGGGGGTATTTACTACTATTGATAAGAAAAAAAATGTTGTCAAATGTGAGAGAGAGTGCGTTCGACATTTCGTGCTGTGTGAAATACTTTCCCACCAGTAAATACTGTAAATAGTTTTTCATGGAAAAAGTGTTCGCATTGAATACTTCCGATGTGTATATTTAAGTTACCACGACAGTTGTGGGTCACGAGCACGTACAGAATGATTAAATTAACTGATCAGTTTTGACGGTGACAGGACCTGACCGAAAGTCCGACTATTCCATTATGTTCACTACGAGCGTGACTTAAATTTGAAACTTCATTCTTTGAATAGACCCTTAAAGTCGAAATACATAAAATCTTCATGGTTAACATCAATGTGATGAATATAGGGCATGTTAGTGATTAAATTAGGTATTAACCCACACCGTCCCGACGCTTTGTATTGTCGAAAGTATGTGCAAGATCGTAATCGAACTTTAATATTTTTTTGAACCGCTCAAACGAGTTCTGCATACACAAAAAACATCGTGCGAACAATAAAAACGACAGGCCTTAATATGAAATGTTCAACTTGTTTTTAGTAGTCAACCGGAGACGCCACAGCTTGTAACATCCCTAGTTTACTGTTGTGCGTTACAATGGGGTGAGAGCTGGTTTGTCAGGACGGGGCTGTAATCAATTACTCTCGATTGCACTACAAGTACGTAAACTTTATTTAAAGAAATTAAAATTTGATAACAATCACTTAAAAAAAAAAACACAATTGACTGTGCCGGCCGAAGTGGCCGTGCGGTTAAAGGCGCTGCAGTCTGGAACCGCAAGACCGCTACGGTCGCAGGTTCGAATCCTGCCTCGGGCATGGATGTTTGTGATGTCCTTAGGTTAGTTAGGTTTAACTAGTTCTAAGTTGTAGGGGACTAATGACCTCACCAGGTGAGTCCCATAGTGCTCAAAGCCATTTGAACAACAATTGACTGTATGACGGCTGAAGGCCTTATCACAAACAAAAATTACAACTTTAGAGCAGAAGGCCACCGACAATAACCTCAAGCAACAAATGGACGAAGTCCTGAACTAAAAGTGAAATGATTTCCAAATAGCACCTTTAAAATAAATGCCTGGCTTTTGAAACAAGTTTGCTTTCAAACTAACTGTAACATAGCAGAGGGCCTTATCACGAAGTTAGTGGAATTACTGCTCGGCTGAAGGCCACGCCAAAAATAATTAAATATTACAAATATCCTTACAACAAACATAACCTAAGGAGTCAGGACAAACGGTTCTCAGCAAGTGCTCCACGGGTCGGCCTGGAAAGGTAAGTGAAACATAAGGTAGGGTGAGACATACAGCCAAGAGTAGTACTCACATAACAGGATAACAGGACGGCAGCTCAAACTAAGGGTGGCTTAAGCGCAGACCGACCTACTAACCAATCCGCCTAATCTCCGATCACCGGTACAACGATGGATCTATCCTTTTTTTTTTTCTTTGTAGGCAAGGACGAAGAAACAGACAGCACTACGTTTTCAGAAAACACCCAATGCCGAAGGCAACTCTAGTATCAAGGTAAACCTCCCGAGAAAATACGGAAAGTACAATACAAGAGGCTGTCTAACTACACCCCGTGTAGGACAGCATCTACACGACAAGAAAAGGTACACTGCCGGAAAATTACACTAACTTCCAGGGCAGGTAACTTGGGCTTAAGCGGCCACAAGGCAGAAAATACAGCTGGTTGCACTTCACTAACAGGAGTAATACTAAATTATATGGTGAAGAATAAAGAGAACGACGGCTGCAATATTTCACCGCCTCGAAACATTTCACCCGTGGCCGCCAGCCTCAGCGGCCCTGGGAGCAACAAACCGCCGACCAAAGGCGAGATCTCAAAGTTGAAGTCGGATCATCAGTTAACTTTTCACCCAACTTAAACATCCAGAATTCGGTGTGCAATGAAGTCGTCGCTCTCGCAGCTAACCCTACTCGATCCATCAGTGGCAGCACACCGCCAATAGCCCTGATTGCCATAGCGCTTCACGAATCTGCTCGCTGCTGCGCTCCAACCGAACCGACGTCCGTTCGCAACTCTCCCCAAATCCAGTACAGAGACAGCATTAAAATAACTGCACCTTCCAAACCACAAGATACACACGGATCCGGGAAAACAATTTCATCAACTCACAATACTTAAACCAATCACTGCAAAACAACACGGACGAATTACGAGGGCTATCCATAAAGTACATTACGTTTTGGAATTAAAAATAAATAAAGTATTGGAATTTTTTTTATTATATACAGATGAAAGCCGCACTTAAATACTACTTTTCTACATAGATGCCATTTAAATTAAGGCACTTATCGTAGCGATGGACGAGCTTGGAAATTCCTTCGTCGTAAAATTCGGCCGCCTGCGCCTTCAACCACGTGGTTACCTCTTCTTGAAGCTGTGCGTCGTCATCAAAACGCTGCATAGGCAACCACTTCTTCATTGCTGGGAATAAGTGGAAGTCGCTCGGTGCCAGGTCGGGACTGTACGGCGGATGAGGAAACAACTCCCACTTAAAAGATTCGAGAACTTCACGAGTGGCATTTGCCGTGTGGGCCCGAGCGTTGTCGTGAATCAGCAAGATCTTTGAGCCCAACTTTCCCCTGCGATTGTTTTGTATTGCTCTTCTGAGGTTGTGCAGAGTTTGGCAATACCTTTGAGAGTTTATTGTAGTGCTTCTTTCCAGGAAATCCGCAAATATAACACCTTTTCTGTCCCAAAAGACAGTCGCCATCTCCTTCCTTCCCGACATAGTCTGCATGCATTTCTTGGGTTTTTGGGGGGAATTTGTGTGCCCCCACTGCATTGACTTCAATTTTGTCTCGCAGTTAACATGCTTAACCCATGTTTCGTCACCAGTAACGATGCGATCGAGTAATGAGTCGCCATCTTTCTCGTAATCGTCCAAAAACGTTAACGCTGCAGCAATTCGCTGATTTTTGTGAGTCTCTGTCAAGAGTTTTGGTATCCATTTCGCACAAAATTTGTGGTAACCAAGCTTTTCGGTAATGATTTCGTGCAACAAAGTGCGTGAAATTTGTGGAAAACTCATAGAGAGTTCCGTTATTGTGAAATTACGGTTTTCACGGACTGCGGCATCGACTTTTTCGACAAGTTCGGCAGTCATTATGCTGGGTGTTCCACTTCGCTCTTCGTCGTGAACGTTAGTTCGGCCATTTTTAAATTTTATGACCCATTGACGTACTCCACCTTCAGTGATTATGTTGTCTCCATACACTTCACGAAGCTGCCGATAGATTTCTATCGGTGTACAGTTTTTTGCAGTCAGAAACCTTATTACAGCTCGCACTTCACACTTCGCGGCACTTTAAATTAACGCTGACATTTCAAACTGTCACAGTAACTCAACGGAGTACAGCACGAACCTCTCACTAGCACAGCAGGATGCCGACTGGGCGGCGGAATGCCATGACACCAAGATGGCCGCGCTAGCCCCGCCCCTAACGGACACATACGAAAACGTAATGTACTTTGTGGATAGCCCTCGTACAAGTCGGCACAAACACACAAAAGCCAGAAGCAGTCGGAAGAGCTAATGCACGTCGTCCGCTGCAGCGACCGACCGTACGACCAACCAACGGTCGCCCCCACTGAAGTCAGGCACGGGAAGGATCCCAATATAAAACATCAACAGACAACTCATTGCCATGAGGACACACACACACACACACACGAGTGAAAGTTACACTACTCGAATATCACTGTCCATTCAACTAAAACTCACTGAAGTACGGTCTGCCCGGACCTCTCTGCTGCTCCCTCCCGACTCAACTAGCTCGACACACCACGACCCGGAGATACTAGAGGCCGCTCCAAAGATGGTACCACAGTACGTGCTATCGATAAGCGCTGGTGCTGCCACTCCCGAACAGACAAGGCGAGCAAACGCAGTGGCGTCAGTGAACACGCTAAGGAAACGAGACGCCACTATCGCTATTGCAAGATGCCAAGCTATGAAGGGCATCAACGAGTGTCGCACACGGCTCATGAGCGTCACCGGCGAGTGAGCTTGCTCTGCACCGAGGAAAACAGGTGTCCGGGAGCTTGTACTGACAGTTTCATCAATAATTTGAGGGTCACGTATCATGACGCGGCTCAGTTTCCACTCAGTTGTAATGTTTTGTGGAAACGGAAATTAAAATACAAATCCTGCTCCATCCATTTAAATAATTTATTGCCTGTTATAGCAGAAGCTTACAATGTAAACTAAAGAAAATTGTTATGTTGTTATGGAAAAAATTTACGTAAAAATCACGTAGATAAAATTATTTCGGCTGTTAACAATTTGACAAATACCTGCTTCCGTTACTCTCATTTTCTTATTGGAAACATGGTGACAATATTTTTCACCGTGTGAAATTTTTGATGTACCAAACGTGACCATTGGCTGTGTGTTGTCTGAGTATCAATTAGGCGTACTCTCGACAAGGGTTCCTTACGCAAACAATAAGACAAGACACGTCGCAGGTACATTCCATCGCCCTGCTTTCCCTCCTGTTCATTTTTATAGTTTCTTATCGCGATTAATATCCGTCAGGGTTCCTGCGGAACGTGTAAAGCATCTGTATAGCATGATCTAAGACGACGTCCTAGAGTGGAAGTGAATACATCGAGCATGCACGGGATTAGTCAACTGTTGCTACTCGCTAAAATTTGGTTGCTTATTGTAACTGCCAGTCAGTATTACGTCCTTACTGTTGTAAAATATGAAAAAAGGAAATGTCTCAATAATAGATAACACCTCCTACAATACATTTGTGTCTCGTAGTTATACAACAATAGTATTGTTACAGTTTTCTCCTCATTTAATGGCTTTTCTTATCGTTATGTTGGTGTGGGACTCTTCTCCTCATATGATGTAGCTCTCGATACTATCCTATTTTTCCTTATTGAGACAGTGATCTAGTATAAATGAACCAATAAAAAGACAGTACAAATATGACATGCTATAAAAGTTAATCTTAAATGGATATTAGTCAGTGCTATATGTATTACAGATCAACAAAATTATCTAAAACAATTGAATCTACAATACAGGTATCTTAAATGGAATTTAGAGAAGTTCGTCCTGTGGACGGAAGTTGGAACTGTTATTAAAATTAGATCACTACTTATAAAGGACATTTATTTTTTCAGATGCGAAAACGTTAGCAGCGGGATAAAGAGGCCATTAAAGAGGCTATCAAGGTAGTGAGGGAGAAGCGAATGGGCTACAAATGTGGAAGCAACTCATTTAAAATCAACGGGCAACGTCTAATGACTATGTAAAATGTAAACGAGGCTGGAGGTCTTATTGCTGAAGAACTGCTTGATACCAAACTAGGGCAACCACCAGTCTTGCGATAAGGCTTAGCATATGAGTTAGTGAGATACTGTTTACAAATGGAAAAAAATATTTTATGGGTTGCCCGTAAAAGATTTCCACCGAATGGCTTGCAATTCGTTACAATGTACGATACCTTTTGTCAAATGATCAGAAAGCTCCTGGACGCATGTGGATGCACCTCTGCTTCGGCAGGCATCCTCACCTGTCTTTAAGAAAACCACTGACATCAGTACCAGAATTTAAAAATTGTATAAGGGAAACGTTATTAAATCGTGTGAAATCATAAAACGTGAATAGAAAAAAATAATCAAAATCCACTGAAAACATTCAACTTGGATAAAACGGTAATTTCCATCACTCATCACAAATGTCGGAGAATTATTGTTTTGAAAGGTAAAAGGTAACTCCATAAACTCTCGTCAGCCAATAGGGGTACGTTGGTGACGGTAATTATATGCATGTTTACTGCAAGACAATTTGAGCCACAAATGTTGATATTCCCAAAAATATGTCTTCTACGTAAAGCTTGTTATCATGTGTTTCTCCTAAAAGACCTAATAAAACAGACTAAACTCCAGAGAAAACCCTGTGATTCGAGTGAAAGTGACTGAGTGGGGACATCGTCTGAATGTCATCTAATAACGATGATAGTGGTGAAAGTGTCACTGAATGCCCTGCCTGTAGTAAGCTTCATTCAACCGGTACTCATGAGGAGAAATGGATTTTCTACACGAAACGCTTGATCTTGTGTCACGAAACTAAGACATGCAGTTTCCTATGTGACATGTTTGCAAGCCGGAAAAGAACTTGAAAACGTTATTGATTCATGGCCATCAACTGATTAAGACTAATGAAACAGTTTCGAAAAGTTAGAATGTAAAAATATATTTATATTAATTATGCTTTTCAGAATTACGGTGGAGAATGAAATTAATAACACTTTCTTTGTAGTTAAGTTTTGGTAGTGTTAACATTTACGTCAAATATTGATTGTTGTATGTCATAGCAGTTTAACTGTCACTTGCTATGAAGAGGAGAATGAATTCAGGAACATATACACCACTTGTTACCCTTTCCATAACATCTTAGGTTTTCTACAGGCCCTAACCCACCAAGGTGACGAAATTTTAGCCCAACACCTCATAGTATTACTTCACAGCCACGAAAATATATATATATTTTTTTGCTTTTGTAGTGGTTGGCCTATTGGGAATAACGGAGTCATAGCTCTCATTGACATAAGAATGACAGAGCGTGGATACAAACAAGACAGCAGCTGATTCCTAAACCGGTCTCGAAATGTTTCCCCTTCCATTTCGAAACGGTAGTAAGGATTGGTTTTGGATTTCCATCGGATCATAAGTTGGCTCTGGGGCCCAAATCCACTAGCAGCGGAACCGTAGTGACGTATAGTAAGCTCTCCTCCTTTTCCCAAAGGAACTTTCAAGCCGCCATTTCGCTCTGTTGTTGGCCAAATAAAATTTATAGTGTGGTTTTGATTTACGTAAGTCTCGTCCAAGTAATACACAGCTGATGTTTCTTTTGATCTGATTTCATACTTTGTTCTTCACATCATCATCCTAGCAGCAAAATATCACTTCACACAACATTACAAATTCGCGTTCGTCATTAGATTTTACATATTTAAACCCAAGGATTTTCAGTATTCTTTGGAATGACCACGTATTTCCTTCAATTCAATAGCATCATGCCAGTCAGCAATTTCACTGGCAGGAAGAATTCGTCTCCTTCATAAAATTCTAAAACTTGCCGTCGTAAAACATCTTGTTCGAAGTCGTCGAGTCCTCTTTCCCGCTTTAGCATATTATGTTTCTCCCGCAGAGACCGAAATTCTGCATTTTCCAGTTACCTGCTAAAATAGCTTGGCCTCCTACACAATTAGTCTGACAGTTCGCACGCCAATATCACCACAGGCTACTGCATTGTGTACCGGCATCTTGGCAACATCGCAGACGGGCTTTCCTAAATCTGTCTCACGTCTGAAGAACGAGTACACTTTAACAATAAGGTCCATTGCCTGTTTGTGTAACAATGATACCTTCTTGGTATTTCAGATATTATGAAAAACTCGAAGAACACGCAGAATACCACAGAAATCAGTAGATCGTAGTTTCGCGCAAGTGAAACACTATAGGGTGCTGAAATGTAACGAAAGTTTACACAGTACGGAACACGGAGATAGACTGAGCTATGATTGTCTGGATGGATGACTGTTATGGATGTGACCAATAATTGTTGTTCTCCAGTCTTCGCATCATGCGACTGTCCGTGTCAAACTCTAGTTCTCGCAAAAAGCCCCGAAAAGCTTCAAAATCATCTTTACAACGTCCAGCAAAAATAATATGTCTTAAGTGTTATGCAATTTAATTAAGTAAATGCGAATAAGTTACGAGGGGCTGTACGGGTTCGCCCAAATACTTATTTTTGTGTAACGTATCTTCAAAATATTTTACAGGGGTGGAAAATAAGGCTGCTCGAAACGCTTCTTCATTTTGAGGCGGTATTTTACTCAACCTTGTGTAGCCTGAGACCAATATGCAGAAAGGAAAGCATGATAAAAATCTTCTCCACTGTGACAGTCGTGAATAACCGATCGCATTCTTACAGCTGTTTCATTTTGTAAATAGCCACACATAAATTCTAATCTATGCTCTAATGACAAGTTAGGAAGAAAACAATGAGAAAAGTGATGAAGCCAAGCTTGTGGATATATGTCGTTACTAGAATTCTTGAATGTTTTAAATGAACTCCTTGTGATGAAGAGCTTATACTCAAAGACATCGCCTCCGCGAATCGCAAATCCGTCATTGTTACGTCGTGTCAGCGGTTCCATTTCAAGGCTCGGTGCACCCTGCCGACTCCTTTGAAAATCTCCGAAGTATCATGTACTGTTACGTGTGATTTTTCCGTGTTTCTAAATCCCTCTTCCCGTGTCGAAGCGCGAGTATCCTCTGAAATATGTGCTCCTTGTATCACCTATGCCATATCATATTATACTTTCCGTATTTCTCTTTTGTGATGCGTGTTGATTTGTTTCTGTCTCTGTCTAAACTTCCTCATTTCCTCGTGCTTCTCTGTGTCAGTAAAGGCTAACAGTCTTGTATCATTCAAATCATCATCTACCTTCGTAGACAAATTTGTTAACGGATCTGGAAGCTCGGTTATTTTTTCCTATAATTTGCTGATTTCTGCTGTGTGTTTTTCTGAGCCAGGTTTTAGAGTGTCCATTTGTGTCGTAATCGTATCTACTGTGTCGATTAAGTTTTCCTGATTTTTTACAAGTGGCACAACCGTATCGGAAGATGCAACAGTCAATTTTAGCCTGCGGGGTGTAGTGACTTTCGTGTACAATAGTCCGCAATACTTTGATTGCTGCTTCATTGTCTTGTAATATATCTTCATATCGCGAAAAAAATGGGCTGAAAATGTTCCCAAAACCCTGTTTTTACGTCTTCAGAATTGTTTTGATATTTCGATTCAATTTTGTGTATATCAGCGGTTAAAGGTTGACGTGTCTGTTCAAGTGTTTGTTTAATTTCGTCAATTGTGTCTAACTTTTGAAGCTTTATGTCTGCTTGATCAAATTTTTGAATTTATTGCAATAACAGCGCATTAGTGACTGAAACACGTTTTTTTTGTGTTTCTCGTCAGCACGTTTTCACCTGCTATATTCGTACTTTGAAAAGCAGAGAGTGTGTCATGACTTAATTGAGAAAAGTGATTTGATGCAAAACCTGAATCTACGGTATCTGCAAGATTTTGTTCTGATATTTCACATACCTAAGGCGAACTCTTACCGAGCCATCGATCGTCAACAGTACACTGTCCACTTATTGATTCAATTTCCAAACCATTATTTACTGTCTGGTCCATGTCCCTATGCACTATTATCAAATTATTGTCTTGATCATTTGTCAATTCGATAGTAGGTGGTACTAACAAGCTACGCTCATCGTCAATGTTATTTCTCAATTTGCTTTGCAGCCTAGTGTTACACTTTTCAATCGCCATGGTTATCAGACTGTTGTTGTTGTGGTCTTTAGTCCAGAGAATAGTTTGATGCTGCTCTCCATGCTACTCTATCCTGTGCAATATTCATCATCTCCCAGTACCTACTGCAACCTACATCCGTCTGAATCTGTATAGTGTATTCATCTCTTGGTCTCCCTCTACGATTTTTACCCTCCACGCTGATCTCCAATATTAAATTGGTGATCTCTTGATGCCTCAGAACATGCCCTACCAACCGATCCCTCCTTCCAGTCAATTTGTGAAACAAATTTCTCTTCCCTCCAATTGTATTCAATATCTCCTCATTAGTTATGCGACCTACGCATCTAATCATCAGCATTCTTCTGTAGCACCACATTTCCAAAGCTTCCATTCTCTCCTTGTCTAAACTACTTATCGTCCACGTTTCACTTCCATACATGGCTACACTCCCTTCAAATACTTTCAGAAAAGTCTTCCTGACACTTAAATTTATACACTATGTTAACAAATTTTTCTTCTTCAGAAACTCTTTCCTTCCCATTGCCAGTCTACATTTTATATTCTCTCTACTTCGACTATGATCAGTTATTTTGCTCCCCAAATAGCAATACTCATTTACTACTTTAAGCGACTCATTTCCTAATTTAATACCCACAGCATCATCCGATCTAATTCGACTACATTCTATTATACTCGTTTTGCTTTTGTTGATGTTCATCTTATATCCTCAAGACATTGCCCATTCCGTTCAGCTGCCCTTCGTGGTCCTTTGCTGTCTCTGACAGAATTACAAAGTCATCGGCGAACCTCAAAGTTTTTATTTCTTCTCCATGGATTTTAATTCCTACTCCGAATTTGGCTTTTGTTTCCTTTACTGCTTGCTCAATATACCGATTGAATAACATCGAGGATAAGCTACAACCCGGTCTCACTCCCTCCCCAAACACTGATTCCCTTATTATGCCCCTCGACTGTTATAACTGCCATCTGCTTTCTGTTCAAATTGTAAACAGTCTTTCGCTCCCTGTATTTCACCCATGCCACCTTCAGAATTTTAAATGGAGTATTCCAGTCAACATTGTCAAAAGCTTTCTCTAAGTCTACAAATGCTAGAAACGTAGGTTTGCCTTTCCTTCATCTATTTTCTAAGATAAGTCAAAGGGTCAGAATTGCCTCGCTTTTTCCAACATTTCTACGGAATCCTAACTGATCTTCCTCAAGGTCGTCTTCTACCAATATTTTCATTCGTCTGTAAAGAATTCGTGTTAGTATTTATTAAACTGATAGTTCGGAAATTTTCACGTGTTTCAACACCTGGGATTGGAATTATTATATTCTTCTTGAAGTCTGAGGGTATTTAGCCTGTCTCATACATCCTGCTCACTAGATGGTAGACTTTTATTATGTCTGGCTCTCCAAAGGCTGTCAGTAGTTGTAATGGAATGTTGTCTACTCCCAGGGTCTCTCAGTGTTCTGTCAAACTCTTAACACAGTATCGAATCCCCTATTTCATCTTCAGCTACATTCTCTTCCATTTCTATGATATTGTCCTCAAGAACATCGCCCTTGTACAGACCCTCTATATACTACTTCCACCTTTCTGCTTTCCCTTCTTTGCTTAGAACTGAATTTCCATCTGAGCTCTTGATATTCAGGCAAGTGATTCTCTTTTCTCCAAAGGTCTCTTTAATTTTCCTATGGGCAGTATCTATCTTACCCCTAGTGATATGCGCCTCTATATACTTACATTAGTCCTCTAGCCATCCCTGCTTAGCCATTTTGCACTTCCGGTCGATCTCATTTTTGAGACGTTGGTATTCCTTTTTGCCTGCTTCATTTGCTGCATTTTTACATTTTCTCCTTTCGACAATAAAATTCAATATTTCTTCTGTTACACAAGGATTTCTATTAGCCCTCGTCTTTTTACCAACTTGATTCTGTGCTGCATTCACTATTTCGTCATTCAAAGCTAGCCATTCTTTATGTACTGTACTTCTTTCCGCCATTCTTGTCAATCGTTCCCTATTGCTCTCCCTGAAGCTCTCTGCAACCTCTGGTTTCTTCCAGTTTATCCTGGTCCGATCTCCTCAAATTCCCACCTCATTGCAGTTTCTTTACTTTTAATCTACCGTTTATAATCAATAGATTGTGGACAGAGTCCACATCTGCCCCTGGGAATAACTTACAATTTAAAACCTGGTTGCTAAATCTCTGTCTTACCATTATATAATTTATCTGAGACCTTCCAGTATCTCCAGGCTTCTTCCATGTATACAACCTTCTCTTATGATTCTTGAAACAAATGTCAGCTATGGTTAAGTTATGCTGTGTGCAAAATTCTACCAGGCAGCTTCCTCTTTAATTTCTTAATTCCAATCCATATTCACCTGCTACGTTTCCTTCTCTTCCTTTACCTAGCCATGATTATTAAATTTTCGTCTCCCTTCACTGTCTGAATAATTTCTTTTAACTCGTCATACATTTCATCAATCTCTTCATCATCTGAGGAGCTAGTTGACATATAAGCTTGTACTACTTTGATAAGTGTGGGCTTCATATCTATCTTGGCCACACTGATGCCTTTACTATGCTCTTTGTAGTAGATTACCCACATTCCAATTTTTCTATTCATTATTAAACCTACTCCTGCATTACCCCTATTTGATTTTGTATTTATAACCCAGTATTCACCTGACCAGAAGTCATGTTCCTCCTGCCACCGAACTTGACTAATTCCCACTATATCTAACTTTAACCTGTCCATTTTCCTTTTTAAATTTTCTAACCTACCTGTCCAATTAAGAAATATGACATTCCACACACCGATCCATAGAACATGAGTTTTCTTTCCCACTATTTTACACAATAACACACAAAACCAATTTGAAAAGCAAAAATAATAATAAAAATAAAATAGCACTAAAAATAATAAATATCTTATTAGATGCAAAACCAACGGCGAGATATTCATACCACAACTACTTTGCTCATGACAATACAGTACGAAAATTAGAAACTACAACTACAAAGGAAATTTCATACATCTAATTACGAACTACCAGTAAACAAGAACTAATGTCTAATCATGCACTAATTATTCAAGCGACAAGGATATCAGTAGATTATATATAAGTATCCTGGCAGGGTCACCAGGTGAAATTAGTTCTTTAATATTTTTTTAAAATTAAACACTGACCCACAGAATTTTCCCTGACAAAGAGAACTCATACTGAACCAGTTCACTTATTACCCATAGTATATAAGCCCAACACAGTCTGACTGCTATACATTGACAACATGACTTCCAACAATTAACATAAAGAATGGCCCTGAATTTCAAGAAACTCTAACAGTAATGCAAATCCAAAAACTATGAAATTAAAGAAACTTGAAACTACATTCCACTCTGTTATTTGGCTAAGCTCATTTCAGTCACGAATCCTATAGTGGAAACCCGATTCTTTTTCATAAGTAACTTACCTCACAGAAACTCTTCGTAACATGAACTACAGCAGATACATCAAGTAGCAACAATGGCCAGCTAAATA
This sequence comes from Schistocerca serialis cubense, assembly GCF_023864345.2. Lineage (NCBI taxonomy): Eukaryota > Metazoa > Arthropoda > Insecta > Orthoptera > Acrididae > Schistocerca > Schistocerca serialis. Next base: position 447,096,043 of record NC_064644.1, read on the forward strand.
AAGAGATTCTAACTACTATAGACTCTAACTACTATAAGGCAAATGGTTAACAAACAGAAAGATTTTGTTGAAAAGCAAACAATGCATTTATAAAATTTTACCTAATTCATGTGATGTCCAGTTCCAAAAGTTACAGAGTTGTCATTAATACCATATCCATACATACGTCCTCATACATTTTCTTGTATATTTTCTTATAGACACATCATTTCATTTCACTTTACAATGCATGTCCAACCAACACAGAGACTCCACTATGAATATTATGTCCATACACTTCCCTATCCACTCGCTAACTGCTAATCCCTCCAACCACAGAATCATTTGTCGAGGGTGCAGAGTGCTGTCAGCAGTATTAACACAATCTATAGGCCTGCTAACATACAAACAGGCTACTTACAATACTAAACGTAACATGTAACTGATATTGCAATTTTTACACCATTGACATAACGGACCTGAGGGGGACCCAGATGTACAACGAGCTACACAAGCAAAGCGATCGCAGTCACATATATCCCTCACAGGAGCACTAACAAATATGAGATATATGAATAATGAAAAATGAAACAACTTGATAACGTTATACCAAGTGGCCAGAGTGGACAAATGCAACGTAAATCTAATGAACAAACGTTTACTGGGAAATACAAGCCCACCGACATAGAGACATATATTCTCATACCCAAAAACATAAGCAACGTAAAACACGGTCTATAACTAGGTATACAAATACATTATGTGTGTGTGGCACAGTTGGTCTCCTGTTTCGTTACGTTGCATTACCTATGATCGATAATTTGTTTTCGATAATTTGTTTTCTATAATTTGTTTTCGAAAGCTTCTGGGTTGATGATACTACTGTTTGTCTGTCGCGAAGTATCGTGTTTTGAGTGTTGTCATCGTACAAGTGGTGTCAGTATATTTCCGCGTGTACGGATGTGTTGTTGCTTCTGATGATTGTATGTGTGCCATTTATTGCTGTGCAGGTGTTCAAGTGTTTCGTCGTTCTGTGTTTTTAGAAAGTATATATTTTTCGTATGACTTGCCATTTCTGGTGTGAATACATATTTAGTTTCAGAGTTCTTTTTAAGTATTTGATTTTAGGGGTTCTTTGGGGCCTGTCTAAATAAATTTATTAAGGTGGCAACATTTGTACAGAATTTATGGTTATGTCCAAGTGGCTAGTAGGATCAGTTGTGGTTTATGGTTACTGGGGGTGTTTCTTGCAATGTCTACAGAGTGCGGTATTAGATTCGTTGTGTGAACCCTTTGGTATGGACATTTAACGAACACTTCCTGTTTGAAGGGGTGTGAGGACGTCGTTTGTTTGCCCTTTCACTTCTTTGTGTTCGTTTGTGAGTTTTTGGTTGTGACTATGTTCCGGTTCGTTTCGTTTTTGTTATTGGTATGTTTCATAGTTTTAAATGTACCTGTGAGGGATATATGTGAATTTGCTGGTTTAAATGGTGGTACGTGTGGGTTCCCCTCGGGTCCATTACGTCATGGATCACTTCAAGTGGCGCTTTTATTTTTGTTTTAGGTTTGTGGTTGTATCCCATACATTAGTAACTAGGAGTGGGTACAGTATTGAATTTCTCTGCAAGATGCACCTTTAGGGGCACAGTTTCGTTACACTAGTGTATCGCTACCTCAGTGCCGTTTAGTTGTGCAGAGTTTCAAGATATAAATTACGCGTTTCGTCTAGGACGTATATGGATGCGCCCGATGTTTCTCACGTTTGCTTAAGTTACTACCTGGATTTTCATTACAATGGAATCTTCGGAGTTCATTGTCTTGTTCTTGTGTGTTAAGACATACATGTTCTTGATTTTATGGAACTTAACTGCTAAGGTCATCAGTCCGTAAGCTTACACACTACTTAACCTAAATTATCCTAAGGACAAACACACACGTCCATGCCCGAGGGAGGACTCGAACCTCCATGACAGCAGTGCCTGAGACCGTTCGGCTAACCCTGCGTGGGCCCTTTTAGGATTTTCTAAGTTCATGATCCGATAAGTGTAGTGCATGGGGGCTTAATTATTTACAATGCAAATAATTTTAATTTTAGTAGCTGACTGTCCGGTTACGCAGTCTTGTAACCGGTTGGCCCTGACTAGTATTAGTACACAATCTGACAGCATAGAATAACAACAGAGAATGAAAGGAAATTTCGGTTACCACAAATAATTAATTAAGTCCCCAGCAACTATAAAAGCTACGAAACAAAAACTACGAACAACAGAGCACAAGTGTAACTGTTCTTTGAGTGGAAGTGTGATTCAACATACACATCTGGCACGGTTCTTCCTCAATAAGACAAGATATTTTAAATACGATTTACACTTAATTAATTAAATAAAACTGAAATACTATAATTGCACATACAAACCCGAATTACAGTCTGATACATGAACACAAGCCAGATGCTTTGTTGACTGAACATGTGACCAAGAGGCATTGTTAGTTAGGATATTTTAAAAAAATTAAAAATATTTTTTACCTTCATATATTGACTAAAAATACACTCTGATCATTACAACATCTCCATTCGAACAGCATCTGCTGTCTAGCCCATCAAAACTACTGCACACGACGTGGCCTCAAATAGTACAGCTATCAACATCCTCACAGCAAAGCACTAACCACCACAACTTCGGAACATGCACTGCCAGAGGAGGCGGCGGAATAAAACTCTTTGGCGCTATCTCTGGTGCTGTGACGCAGTGTAGCCACCTTTCATATGCCCCTCCTCCACGGGCTAGAATTTGATGGTATTTTTGCCAGCATTGGTGGTGAAAATACCACCAAATTCGTAAAAAAAAATACAGACAAAAATAAAGGATAATATTAATAAGTAAATATCACATAACTAGATAAATTTTGGCTTTGCACTGACCCTTCAATAACCTAATATATGAAATACAGTAAGGAATACAAATGCTTGCATACACGTGATTTTACATAACAGTTTACACAAGTATCCTTTGTTAAACAATGTGGTTAAATAATTCAATCAATAGCGTCAGCAATGACGAATAGGTGTAGGTAAGAGTCTCATAACATTTCATAAACAGTAAATACACAAAAAATCTGTTTATGCAAATATTCACATAAAATACTTGTCAATAGTTCAATAAACAAGTAGCACTCCTCAGAGTAGTTGACAGCTCCAACAGTAGCATCCAGCAATGGTCAACAACTGCAAATAGCAGCCTCATAACATTTCATCAGCAGTTTTTAAACAGCTCCAACAGTGGCACCAGCAATGTTGAACAGGTGCAGACACCAACAAGTGACATTATGTCAGTAGAAGCAGTTCCATCAGTGGCACCCAGCAATGTTGAACAGGTGCAGACACCAACAAGTGACATTATTTCAGTAGAAGCAGTTCCATCAGTGGCACCCAGTAATGTTGAACAGGTGCAGACATCAACAAGTGACATTATCAGTAGTAGAAGTTCCATCATTGGCACCCAGCAATGTTGAACAGGTGCAGACACCAACAGGTGACAATATGTCAGTAGAAGCAGTTCCATCAGTGGCACCCACCAATGTTGTACCGGTGCAGACACCAACAACTGACATCATTTCAATAGAAGCAGTTCCATCAGTGGTACCCAGCAATGTTGAGCAGGTACAGACACCAACAAGTGACATTATGTCAGTAGAAACAGTTTCATCAGTGGCACCCAGCAATGTTGAACAGGTGCAGACACCAACAGGTGACATTATTTCAGTAGAAGCAGTTCCATCAGTGGCACCCAGTAATGTTGAACAGATGCAGACATCAAAAAGTGACATTATCAGTAGTAGAAGTTCCATCAGTGGCACCCAGCAATGTTGAACAGGTGCAGACACCAACAGGTGACATTATGTCAGTAGAAGCAGTTCCATCAGTGGCACCCAGCAATGTTGAGCAGGTGCAGACACCAACAAGTGACATTATGTCAGTAGAAACAGTTCTATCAGTGGTACCCAGCAATGTTGAACAGGTGCAGACACCAACAAGTGACATTATTTGAGTAGACGCAGTTCCACCAGTGGAACCCAGAAATGTTGAGCAGGTGCAGATAACAGTCCATAATATTCGCTGTCACTAATTAGACAGTTCATCAGAGTTCATCAGCAGAAATTAATCATTTCTAAATGGCACCCACCAATGTTAATATGTTTAAGTATGAACAACAGTTTGAATGCACACACAATTACTTTTACAAAATTATCATCAATGCTCTTACACTAAACATACAAATAATAATAAACACACAAATGATATCAGATAATTGCCATATTAACTATTACAAATACACAAATATCAGTAAACCTATAATATTTATGGGTGTCAGTGCAAGCCACAACAAAAAAGTAAAATAATATTTTGGAGATAGGTCGGTACCAATTATTTGGGATTAGGAAAGGAAAACACACAAAACACACTCACTCATCTATCATCCACATTAAGTGCTACTGTGTAATTGAATAGTGTTAACTGTGTAAATGCAATTCTGTCAAAGATTTGATGTTCGACATGTGTATCAAGTAGTAGTGGCACAGTGTATAACAGTCAATAATAGTCAACGTCATAGTCATCATGTCAAGACCAATGTTTGCCAAGCCAAATCAAAATCTACGGTTGCTGAACAACTGTCAGTGTGCCAAGATATGCAATTACTTCCTCTCTCCTAAAAAAAAAATTATATACTGCTTAGTGAATTAACAAAGTGTGTGTGTAGACAATCTTCCTTCCACTTCAGTGTTCTGATCTGCCATCTTCATTCTCCTTGTTCCATATAAACCAACAAAAAAACTATGCTCCTCACTTACTTTACCTCTTATCCACCAAAACTCCAATAACCATCAGCATCACATAATCTCAACACTTCTATAATACCTCTTACGTCGATACATATAAATCTTATCATCAATATCATTTACCTTACCTCTTGTCCACCAAAACTCCAATAATCATCAACTTCACACAATCTCAATAACTTAATAATACCTCTTCAATACGTCGACACATATAAACCTTATCGCCAATATCATTTCATTTCCACAACAACTCTTTCCTCTAGTCAGTCTCCTCGAACAAGTACAGATAAAATTCTAGTGCAAACTTCTGTTCATCATCCCATACAATCCAAAGACACAATGTCCACACACAACCTCTGTGTAATCCATCTCACCCAAATCTTCTACTCATTATGAATCATAAAATACATTTTGGTTACCTTGTCCACCATTAAATTAAAGAAATGCCTACATGACCTCTAACAGCCTTTGAATAACTTTCAGTAAGTAAGTACGAGTACGGAGAGTGCATGATAGTAATAATTCACAGTGTGTACACCACTTTAAGAATCATGGCAAAACAGAAGCAAACATGTGGAGCATTTCTTGTGTCAAGTGTCACTTGCTATTTCTATTGCTTACGAAGAATGCAGTGTAATAACTGTCAACGGTCTAAACCTAGTGTTGGTATGTCATGTCGTTAGCTTCCTTCCTATTAGCATAAATTTATACAGCTTCCATAAAACCTCCAGCTCATGTGACTTCAATGAAGTTACCCTTTCTAGTTTATTAGTTTCTTCTTCGAAATTACATTCTTCCTGAAATTTTCTCGATAGCAAGTCCTCTTAACGTCGGACACACAGAATTTACCTGAAGTTCTTAAATATTTTATACAACTGTCTCCTGAAAAATACTGAACGTTAATAACATAATTTATCAAGTCACTATAGCTTTATACTGAATTGAATCAGAGAAATTAGACTGTGTATTTGTTTACGGCTGCAGTGCATTCCCACTGAGCGCTCGATCAGCTGTAGGTACGCGTGACGTAGGAAGTAATTGTTTGCGGTCAACGACTGCCTTGTGTGCCGCGCAGACTTGACTGTTGCTTTGAGTATGTGCCGCCGCCGGAACACGGCGCGGTATCCTTGTACTCTCCGTGTGTTTACGTATAACTGTTAGTTTCTCAAAAGTATGCCATTCCACAATAATTTTAACGTTCGATATATGATGTATTCCCTTAGAGCGCCGAGATTTAAGAGTTTCTACTTCGACAGTGTTATCGTGAATGATTTTGCGAACCCTATATGGACAGTTATAAAGCAGAAAAAATTTGTACACAAGCCTTTTCCTTTGTGAGACAAACGATGAGACTTAATTAATACCTTTTGACCAACTGACAAAGTTTTTAAACGACCAGGACGTTTAGCTGATTTCTCTCTTCTAGCAGCCGCAGATGCAATATTTTGCAGAGCCAGGTTGACAACTTCAGAATGCCGCAGTTTCCGTGTGGGTGCAAATGGAACGATTTCAGAAATGTGATTTGTCGGTGCTTTATTTTTTAATATCAATATCGGCGGTAAAGAAGTTGATTCATTAGGGAGTTCATTCAGAATGTTTAGAAAAATATGAAGATACTGATCCCAAGTTCTGTGATTCCGATGACAATAAAATCGACACAATTTATTAATTTCCTTCATCCATCTCTCTGAAGCGTTAGATTGAGGGTGAAAAAGTGAAATGAAAATTGGTTTAATCTTACGACGCCGTAGGGTACGAAGCCAAATTTTAGAGCGAAACTGTGATCCATTCTCTGATATAACCTTATGAACATGACCCACTTCTTTAAAAAAATGTTTGATGAAAGCGTTATATACTGAACGAGCTGTTGCTTTGCGTAAACGGGTAAAACACACATATTTTGATGCCAATTCCACTGCTACCAAAATGTACGCAAAACCATTAGTAGAACGAACCACTGGACTGAACAAATCGACTGCAGCCATCTCCTTTAATTTCGCTGGAATGATAGGAAACAGCGGTGCTCTGTGAGAAACAGTTAGCGGCTTAGCCTTTTGACACAATTTGCATTTGGCAAGAACAGATCGAATACGTTTTTCCATATTACTGAAGTAGCTATTTTCTCGTAATTTATGAAAGCATTTTCTGGGACCAATGTGTGCATAACTGAAATGTGTATACGAAATCAATTTATTAACCCACTCATCAGGAATGCAAACTAACCAGAGTTGTCGACCGATTTTAGTTTGAAAAGAATATCATTGGGAACTAAATAATACTGTCTAATCGCTATGCTTTCCTTTCTCCTCCACTTCTCCTTAATGTCCTTCCAGACTGGATCCTTATTTTGCTCCTTAGCGATGTCCTGGAGCGAAGACGAAATAAAATTTTCAAACGCAACACCATGAATATACATCAAACAATAATTGTTTTCTTTGCAGTCCTCTTCAGCACTTTGTTTCAAACCCATAGGTGCATGTGATAAAGCATCAGCGATAATATTTGAAGAATCCTGTGTGTAAACAATACCAAAATCAAATTCCTTTAGATACAGCTCCCATCGTGACAATCTTCCATGTGTTAATTTTGTTGACATAAGAAATTCCAGAGCTCGATGATCAGTGTAAACCTTAGTATGTCTGCCAAACAAAAATGTCCGAAATTTTGTGAAAGCCAAAATAATAGCCAAGGCTTCAAGTTCCGTAATCGAATAATTCTTTTCTGATTTAGAGAGAAGACGACTTCCAAATGCAATAGTTTTCCGTACTACAACGCAGTTCTCTTCTATCTCTTGAAATAAATGTGCACCTAGGCCTTTGTATGATGAGTCCGTCCCCAAACAAAAATCTTTAGATAAATCCGGATGTGAAAGAAGTGGAGCAGCAACTAAAGCATCACGAAGTTGTTCAAATTCTGATCGAGCTTCCTCATCCCAACACCAATTACAATTCTTTCCAGATAGTTCACATAAACGAGATGTGGCCAAATCGTCAAATCTAACAAAGCGTCTAAGAAAATTACAGACACCAAGGAAACTACGAACATCACGTTTTGTAGTAGGAACAGCATAATTACGAATAGCGTCTAGTTTCTCTGGATCAGGAAGAATACCTTCTGTAGAAATAATGTGACCAAGAAATTTCCCCTGAGAACGACCAAATTCAGATTTTTCCAAGTTTACTGTAATGCCAACTCTTGCAAAAATACGTAATAATGAATCCAAAATTTTGTTGTGCTCACTCCAACAACGTTTAGCAATAAGAATATTGTCAACATATGAAGTAATATTGTCACGAAGATAAACAGGTAAAATATCGTTTAAACTACGAATGAATGCTGCTGAAGATACAGTAAGTCCAAACGGTAATTTCCGAAATTGGTAACAGTTACCAAAGGCTAAAAAGGCAGTGTATTTTCTACAATCAGGGTGGAGTTCTATTTGCCAAAAACTTGCGTGCATATCAATCGTGGATAAAACTTTAATTCCATGGAAATGTTGAAGAAGTTCATCTAAATTTTGTGGCGGTCAGTTTCAGAAATGATGATATTATTTATCTGTCTGGAATCCAGAACCAAACGAATTGACCCATCCTTGTGTAATGGGCTGGTATAAAGACCGACTGCTGGCTCAATAATGCCTTGATCTAACATGTATTGAAGTTCACTCTTAACCTTGTCTCTGTAAGCCAAAGGAATAGCGTACGTTTTTCCTCGAAATGGTGTGTGTTCTTTTGCTTTAAATAAATATTGTAAGCCTTGTATAGTTCCTGTGTGATGACTAAATACTGTAGCATGTGAAGTCAAAATTTGGTGCAGTTCTTCTCTTGCCACGTCATCTGGCACTTCAGCTTTCTTAACCTTTTCATTAACTAATTCTTCGCTATTAATTATATCATCCATCCCGTCTCTGTATCTATTGTCGTTGTCATGAATGAACACATTGTCGTCATAATACTCAGCGAAAACATCACCTTAAACATTTTGTGTCTGATTCACATTTTGTTAAACACTCGAAAAATTTCAAACATTTCGGCAGCAGTCAAATTCACGCTTCCTTCTTTAAAGTTTAAAATTGCCTTATGTGTGTTAAGAAACTCCGTACCTAATATAATTTGTGTATTGAGTAGTGGAACAATAATAAAATTAACAGAAAATTCGTATCCTTGACAAATGAAATTTAGGTTGGTCTGTTGTTTGGCTTCCACACTTTTTCCAGAAATAGCTCCACGAATTGTAGTTTTAGAAACAGGTAACACAGGACAAGCAATAGTTCTTACACATATACGAAAAACTGATTCACTAATAACATTCAGTGGGCTCCCAGAATCTAAAACCGCAGTGAACTTATTCCTACCCACACGTACTTCAATAACAGGATGTAAAAATGCGTCTGCAATATTTTCCTTTTCGTCTAGCAAAATGCCTCTCATGTCTTCCAGGCGTACGTAGTGTAAATTCGTAGTGTCATTACTTTCTGAACCGTCTATATTGCTGCCAGAAGCCGAAGCTACAAGTGATTGTCGATTGTTTGCGTCACGTCTTTGATTATTCGCGTCATTTCGCGGATCAATTTCTACGATTTGCACTTGTCTCTCGGAATTTCTGTCACGCGGAGGATGCCAATTAGGTCCCTCCTGTCTGTTAGATGTAAATACTTCGTTGTGTCTGTTATAAAAATTTCTGTTTTCCTGTCTATCTGCATTACTACTTCTTGTGTAACTTCGACTGTCACTTCTGAAATTACTGTTAGATCACTACCCTGGTTATTTCTGCATTAAGAATTTCTATTATTGTATGAATAATTTCTGTCTTGATGATACCGATTACTGTTTCCGTATGATTGATCATTCCGGTAGGAATTACCGTTGTTATAATTGTCTGTGTAATTTCTGTTAGAACGTCTGTTATTGTCATAAGGCTGGTATCTATTGTCCTGACTGTTTCGTCTGTCATTCTCAAAATTACCCATATAACGTCCATTCTGATCATTATCCCTTCTCTCTGAAAATCTATTGTAATTACCGTTACTGAAAAAATTACAAGAAGTCCCGTCGTCGTTGTCGTACTCAAGTTCTTGTAGCAAAGTCTTAAAAGTCTCAATATCGTCTTTACATCTTCCGGCTAAAGCAATTTGTCTTATCGATTGTGGCAGCTTAGTTAAACAAATGCGAATTAATTCAGTCGGGCTATAAGGGTTGGAAAGGAACTGATTCTTTCGAATCATGTCTTCAAAATATTCTGCTGGCGTTCGGAACTCAGACTGTTTAAAATTACGCTGCATAATAAGAATGTGTTTGACTCTGTCTTGCGTGCATTTGGACCAATATCCGGATAGAAATGCATGATAAAAATCATTTAAATTATAACAATCTCTCATAAGTGCACGCATACGCGTCGCCGGTTCGTTTTCTAAATATCCACACATAAATTCCAGTTTGTGACTTAGTGGCCAATTTGGTGGAAGTGCGTACATAAATTGATCTAACCATGAACATGGATGTATGTCATTCTTAGAATTGCAAAAGATCTTAAATTTCCGAACAGTTAAAAAGTGTTTATAGTCAAAGTTTTCGCCTAGTGGCGACAAAGACCTGCCGCGTCTGTCCCAGTCCCAATGTCGATTATTGTCAAGTTTGCGCGCCTGGCGCTCTCTTGTTGCTTCTCGTAAAAGAAATAAATTATTTTCTTCAAAGCCCTCTGCTATCGGTGATTCCAAATTTCTTCTACCGTCTTTTCCTACGTTTTCGCTTTCAATTTGTTTGACTTGCTTTCGTAACGCCTCAAATTCCCTTTTAACGCGTTCATTGAATTTTCCCTGATTTTCAACATGTTTATTTATGTTCTGGTACTCTTCGGTTTCTGCAAATGGCAATGGAGCTGTATCATCTGAATCTCTGTCCCCATGTAAACTAAGATTTGTCAATTTATCTGAAATCTCCTCAACTCTTTCCGATAAGTCACCTATTTTTTCCTTATGTTTATTTACGTCTTCCGTAAGTGTTGCGTCTCGGGTTTCAGTATTGACACAGTGAGTAGTTAATTGTTCATATTGTTGTGTTAGGTTATTTATTCTGTCATTTGGTACGGATTCCTCGATTCTCTCAAATATTTCTTCCTTATCGTGTGCACATTGTAAATTCAACTCAGAAAATTTTTGTACTATCACGCGATCACTTTCTTCCTGTTCTCTATCCTGTTCCTTTTGTCTTATTTCTATTGAAATTAATCTATTATTGTGATTATTCAAAATCGGTTGTACTTCTTCTCTAATTTCTTTTTTTAATTCATCTTTCATGTTTTTGAAACAAGTCCCTATTCGTGAGTCTAACTGTGTTGCCAGTGTTCCCATCTCAGTTTTTAATTTAGATCTTAACTGTGTTTCCATTGTTCCCATATCAGTTTCTAACCGTGTTGCCACTGTTTTTAATTCAGATCCTAACTGTGATCCCAGTGAGTCTAACCGTGTTTCCATTGTTCCCATACCAGTTGTAATTGTTCATATTCGTGATCCCAAATTTACTATTGCACTCATCAGCTGCTCCATATTAACTGGATCGAAACACTTTTCACTCCTAACATTTCCCGCAAAACCAACTTCTTTCGTCATAGCTGTAAAGCTATCTGTGTTCGATACTATTTCAGAATCTTCTATCGTTAATCTCGTATTCTGTGAATTTTCTGATTGAGAATAATTTTGAACTGGGTCCGGCCTATTTTCCCGACTTATTAAATTGTTTTCTACTTCATTATTCATCATACTGTTCTCCTGTGTTGGCGAGTTCACCATGGTAACATTTTCGTCATTCTCCCTATCCATCATTTTTGCCTTTTTCATCGATCGCGTAATCATTTACAAAACATACAAAACTCGTCACTATACGAAAATTGCACACAATGACACTTTATCTAAAACAATATCATTCACACGAAATGCTTCCCGACAAACACGATTAACGAACAATTGAAATCTTCATAATTGCACAAAATTGTCAAATCCGTATACAAGACATCAAAAATTAAATTTTGCAAAAATACCATTAGAAGAAAGACAAGACAATTACAAATGTTCATTACCAAATCTACACATGCAATATAGACTACAATTACTAAACTACGAATTACTACAACGGACGATCCGAAGCAGCGGTCGCCACGTGCATGGGGGCTTAATTATTTACAATGCAAATAATTTTAATTTTAGTAGCTGACTGTCTGGTTACACAGTCTTGTAACCGGTTGGCCCTGACTATTATTAGTACGCAATCTGACTGCATACAATAACAAGAAAGAATGAAAGGAAATTTCCGTTACCACAATTAATTAATTAAGTCCCCAGCAACTATAAAAGCTATGAAACAAAAACTACGAACAACAAAGCACAAGTGTAACTGTTCTGTGAGTGGAAGTGTGATTCAACGTACACATCTGGCACGGTTCTTCCTCAATAAGACAAGATATTTTAAATACGATTTACACTTAATTAATTAAATAAAACTGAAATACCATAATTGCACATACAAACCCGAATTACAGTCTGATACATGAACACAAGCCAGATGCTTTGTTGACTGAATCTGTAACCAAGAGGCATTGTTAGTTAGGAAATTTAAAAAAAAATTAAAAAAAAGTTTTTTACCTTCATATATTGACTAAAAATACACTCTGATCATTACAACATCTCCATTGGAACAACATCTGCTGTCTAGCCCATCAAAACAACTGCACACGACATGGCCTCTAATAGTACAGCCATAAACATCCTCTCAGCAAAGCACTAACCACCACAACATCTGAACAAGCACTGCCAGAGGAGGCGGCGGAATAAACCTCTTTGGCGCAATCTCTGGCGCTGTGACTCAGTGTAGCCACCTTTCAGTAGTTGCAGATATGTGGGTGCTGGTCTTACTGACGGACTGTTACTGGGTTACTTTTTGTAGCCTGTTGTTACGTGTAAATAGTGGAATTGCCATTCGAGATGTTCCTCGGCGATAGTTCGTCGACACATATCCTGTGTGCTATTGTTAACCCTGTGGGTACATATAGACGACGGTGGATGTTATTAATGTTGGCTAAATTGATCTACATCCAGTACATTTCTTGGAATTAGTAGGAATTTTGGTGACGTGCTTCGTTGCTTCTTAGGAGATATTGCATCAAGGGTCTTCTACACACAAGTTACACATTTGTCTGATGGACCTTAGCGACATGACTAGGCTGCTGAAGAGTAATGTCAGTGGAGCACGGGTCTATTTATACATCAGGTTTTAGACCGTGTTTTAAATTTTTTTATGTTTTTGGAGTGACAGAGTATAACTTGTTGTGTCGGTGGGTTTGTATTGGTATTAGGTTATTATTTAGTTTCTTTTGTTATTGGTATGTTTCATATTTGTAAATTTTCATGTGAGGGATATACAGGGTGAGTCACCTAACATTACCGCTGGATATATTTCGTAAACCACATGAAATACTGACGAATCAATTCCACAGACCGAACGTGAGGAGAGGGGCTAGTGTAATTGATTTATACAAACCGTAAGAAAATGCACGGAAGTATGTTTTTTATCAAAAACCTATGTTTTTTTAAATGGAACCCCGTTAGTTTTGTTAGCACATCTAAACATATAAACAAATACATAATCAGTGCCGTACGTTGCATTGTAATATGTTAATTAAATCAGGAGATATTGTAACGTAAAGTTGACGGTTGAGTACCACTCCTCCGCTGTTCGATCGTGTGTATCGGAGAGCACCGAATTACGTAGGGATCCAAAGGGAACGGTGATGGACCTTAGGTACAGAAGAGACTGGAACAGCACATTACGTCCACATGATAACACCTTTTTATTGGTCTTTTTCACTGACTCACGTGTACATTAACATGAGGGGTGAGGTACACGTTCGACGGGTGTTTCATAGGACGTGGAGGACGCGTAAATTGGCCAGCCCGTTCTCCTGATCTTACACCTCTCGACTTCTTTCTGTGGGGTACGTTAAAGGAGAACGTGTACCGTGATGTGCCTACAACCCCAGAGGATATGAAACAACGTATTGTGGCAGCCGGCGGCGACATTACACCAGATGTACTGCGGCGTGTACGACATTCATTACGCAAGAGATTGCAACTGTGTGCAGCAAATGATGGCCATCACATTGATCATCTATTGGCCTGACATGTCAGGACACAATCGATTCCACTCCGTAATTGAAAACGGAAACCACGTGTGTACGTGTACCTCACCCCTCGTGGTAATGTGCATGTGCGTCAGTGAAAAAGACCAATAAAAAGTTGTTAGCATGTGGACGCAATGTGCTGTTCCAGTCTCTTCTGTACCTAAGATCCATCACCGTTCCCTTTGGATCCCTACGTAATTCGGTGCTCTCCGATACACACGATCGAACAGCGGAGGAGTGGTACTCAAGAGTCAACCTTAGGTTACAATATCTCCTGATGTAATTAACATTTTACAATGCAACAAACGGCACTGATTATGTATTTGTTTTATATGTTCAGATGTGCTAACCAAACTAACGGGGTTCCATTTAAAAAAACGTAGGTTTGTGTTAAAAAACATACTTCCGTGCATTTTTTTATGGTTTGTATTAACCAATTACACTAGCACCTCTTCTCACGTTCTGTGTGTGGAATCAATTCGTCAGTATTTAATGTGGTTTACGAAATATATCCAGCGGTAACGTTAGGTGACTCACCCTGTATATGTCTGTGATCGCTTTGCTGGTGTAAACGGTTGTACGTGTGGGGTCCCCTCGTGTCCATTACGTCATTGGTGTAAAAAAACTTGCAATGTAAGTTACATGCTAAACTATGTTTTGTATGGATAATAGTAGTATATTTTTAATATGTGATTTTATGATGTGATTTATTCCTTTTTAGACATAATCTGTGGTTTATGCAGTCTGTGCTCTCATATTCTTTTATCGTGTTATGCGTGTTTCCATTTGCAGGGGCCTGAAGATGGCACAATTTGGTGTCGGAAGTGGAAGAATGTGTTAAAAAGAGTATACGACATTGGATTCAAATACAGTCATTGGTTTTGTTATCATTAGCCAAGTAACTCGTATCCGACTGCTGTTCCACTTTTCCTTGAAGTATTACCAGAATTTCGGTTTAGCAGTTCCAGTGTTATGTCATGACAGCATAGTACACAAAAGAACCAATAGATGACGTTATTATTTTCGAAGTACAACAACTAGCCAACAGAAGGCGTATTATTTCTTTAACTCAGTGGCAGATGGAGAGATGAAATTTTAGGCTTTTACGTCAGTGACAGAATTAAGCGCCACAGTGGGGCCTTTACGAATAAATACTGATGGCGAATTCACTTACCTAAGATATTCTGATCGTATTAAAAATTCAAAGACATTGCTTTGCTTCTTTCGATAGGTTTTATTTATCTTTTATTTATTTCTTAGGAAAGGTTTTTCCCACATTGACCGAAGTATTTTTGAATGTGTACGTCATTGGTAGAACTAAGCGCTGCAGTCTTATCATTACAAATGCAGATTAACACTGTATGTACTCAGATATGGAGATTCGTTGATTACTCTTTCTGAATTAAAAACTTAACTACGTTACTTTACTTCTTTTGATAAGTTTTATTTACATTCGTTCTGAGGAAAAACGAATTTATTAAGTTTGCTTTGTGATTTGTTTGCCTAATCAGTGAATTAGGATTTAGTTGTGTTGACGTATTTAAAAAAAACTCGAAAACCGTCGAGTCTTTAGGAGCAGTTTGGAAAAGCTAAAAGAATAAGGACAATGCGGTCTCAAGTAAGCAGTGAAGATCGTGGCGCGAGAGTTGCTAGGGCCCAAGATCATCAAGCCTGAAGTCGCTCTTTGGAAACTCCTTCCGAAAGCGAGGCACGATGTAACGCTGTTCGAGAAAGTCATGCATCTTATCGCTCCTCAGAAACGTACACTCACAGAGGCTTAGAGTTACCTCTTTCCAACCTTACACCATAGACGAGTAAATTTTGTCATACAATGGTGCAGGCAATCTAATATTCCCAAAATCCTGATTTCCCCAGCAATTTACCTTTTCGCTTTAAATGTGCGCAGTCTCCTGTGAACACATGATATGCAATGGCCGTTATCAAAGCGCAATTGCAGACGCTGCAGCATATAGAAGTGGCTCTTAGTATCCATTGCTCTGTGTGGTACTCTTCCATGTTAGGGAAGCAAACAAGCTCTTGGTTTACGTCCCCAGTCATACCCACTTCAAACGTTGTACGCAAAGAAGCTTTCCAAGTCAATAATTAATTCGATGTTTACGAAGACTCGAGCACAGCAATAAATAAATACCCGGGTAATTCTGAATTTCTCAGCATCTTTTAAGTGATAAATATTATCACAATAACTTTCTGGTAACATACATACTTCGTATATGAGTGGCATCTACACTTCCTCTCTGTTAGTGTTCATTGTACCGTCAATAATTTTGAATTGAAAATGATTAACCGACTGAACAACGTTATTTTCGCTCTTTTCCCTTTTGATTACTGTCTACTCTAGCAACTGGTGGAATTGCGTTATCCACGGAGTCTGCACTGTTTGCTTTTAAAGGGCAGGCAAAGTCAGCATTTTGCTACATTTTCAGTTACATCATGTTTAGATGAATGGCACACTGTGATACGCATTTGAATGGGTGTTGAGAAGAGGAAGTGGATTATATTAGAAATAAACATAGGGTGCTGGAAATGGCAGCGAGCATTCAGCTGGGACTGACAAAGTGCTGAGCAAATGATTGTAAACGCTCCCAGCTGCATTTAACATTAACCAAATAAAAGATGAAAAGCCCCCGTATAATATTTTTAAAAATGCTACAGTGAAATTAATAATTCAAATGGTGAAATATTTGAAGTTAAGCTTATACAAGACTTTTTGACAAGGAAATTATTTTTAATAAAATTTTAAACATATTTTAACAATATTAACCATAGTTTAAAGGCCAGAAACAAATGCATTCGGTCATTAAATGGATGTTAATACAAGGGGACTTGCTTGGGTATAACCCTCACAGCTTTGAGTCCCTTTATTCAACTTAGATTGGTTCTAAGACACACACAGAACAACATTCCAAACGACGTAGGCACAAGGTAACAACAACAGAGAGAAACTGTAATTCTCACAACACGAAATGTTGTAAGCTCCCTCTTGATTGTAACTATGGCTCAATAATAACGATGGTAATTTGTCTAATAGGTACATACATGCGATGTACTTCTTTCAGACATTAACTTTTTTAAAGATCTAACATACAGGCCTTTAGAAAGGAGAACAAGTTTAAAAGATAGTTTCTTGTTAGTAAATAAATATAGAAATAAAACTTTCCTGAAACAATCAAAGCTAAAATAAGAGAACGTGCTCACGACATTCGTTTCTACTAAATACTGGCAACGGGGCATGCACAAACCGAATAAATAAAAGCTGGAAAAGCGCCTACTCTGAAGACGCAGAGTCATGACCACGGAGGTGGCAGAGGGGTCAGTCGTTATTGAAAATTGGTAGCCACGCTTTGCAGAGGCGTTCAAAACCCAATGAACCGGCTCCAGTGGTCGGTGAGTAATCCCAAATTACTCTGCCAAATAGCAAGCAAACACTCCATCCAAGAGGGAGGGCACGTGTGATTACACTAGCTCAGCTTGCGGACTCTCGTGGGACGCCGGCGAACCTGTCACTAGGATACGAAGAGCAGAGAGTTACTACGCATGCATGGCTTATTACTATTTAAAAATAATCTACTGCTCTTCATAAGTTCGTAGCGGAGAAAGTGCATCACGCTATTTAATGGAAAGTTAAATTAAATTTTCTTTATAATAAATGAAAAGCACCAGTTTCCTTTTGTTCCACAAAATTACTTTTATTGCTAACCGGTTTTCGGCTTACAAGGCCAACTTCAGACATTTACTGAGTATTATCACCAAAGAAGTTAAATGTCAGCAGATAACATAGGATGAGAAGTAACACATCTAGACTGAAGTAGAAACATACAGTAAGTAACATCTTTGCAGTGAAATAGTAAAAGCTGAACAGTACATTAATAACAATGGAGTTGACATGAAAACCTTTAGCACAAAATAGGAACAGCACGCCTACATAACAGTTTCTATTAATAAACAAAACTAATAAAATAAGATAAAATTAGTACTAGACAAGGCTGCATCAAGAGGTATAAAACATGGAGAGTGATACACAACCAATTAAAAAAGAAGACAGAGTTGTCAATGTAAATACAGAATACACAAGGAACTTAAGCAATATCGATAAGATAAACAGTTATTAATAAATGCCGGAAAATGGAGGTGTTTGAGGGAACCCAAAGTTTGAGTATGTGGTGGTACTGCATTTTAACATTAACATTATAATCAAAGCAGTGGCTGTGTACCAGTTTTCATTAAATAAATGAGCAAAGTAAAATATGAACAGAATTTGATGAGACAACTACAAGGGGGGTTAAACATGGACAGTAATACAAGTACAAGTTAAAAGGAAACCCTTAACTATTGAAACTACAACCTATGTGTAATACAAAGGCAACTGCAACAAATAAAACAGCTTAATGAATACATGAAAATTGGAATATGTAGGAAGAGAGAGTGTGGGAAGTAATGAACAACAAAGATGAAAGACTAGCGGAATTAAAGCTGTGAGGACGGGGCGTGAGTCGTGCTTGGGTAGCTCAGTCGGCAGAGTACTTGCCTGCGGAAGGTAAAGGTCCCGAGTTCGAGTCTCGGTCCGGCACACTGTTTTAATCTGCCAGGAAGTTTCAACAACAAAGATGATTATATGAAGTTTAGGAGAGGGAAAGTGTTGAGTTGTGTCAGGTCATGTAGGATGAGATATGGACTGTGAGAAAGATATCTGTTAATTTCCAGGGCTTCCACCAGGTTGAGTTTATGGCCTTTGTTTGCTAAGTGAAATACATGGGACACTGGATGGTAGTTGTGACCCTCACTCAGTACGTGCTCAGCAAATGCAGAGTCTGTACAAGGCCATCTTCAGACATTTTATTAATAAAAACTGTTATGTAGGCATGCTGTTCCTATTTTGTGGTAAAGATTTTCCTGCCAACTCCACTGTTATTTATGTACTGTTCAGTTTTTACTGTTTCATTGCAAAGATGTTACTTACTGTATGTTTCTACTTCAGTCTAGACGTGTTACTTCTCTTCCAATGTTGTCTACTAACATTAAACTACTTTGGTGGCAATACTCAGTAAATGTCTGAAGATAGCCTTGTAAGCCGAAAACCGGTTACCAATAAAAGTAATTTTGTAGTACAAATGCAAACTGGTGCTTTTCATTTATTGTAATGTTGTTCAACCAAGAACCGACGGAAGATTCTGTTAATATGATACATTTTCTTTGTTCATTTCTTATTTCGCCTCTGGATGAAACGTTATTTGGGAGGTGTCAAGATAAAGAAGGCACCCCGCATTTCTGTTTTCTAAATAGAAGAAATACCGCAGTAACATCTGCATAGTTTTGGGATGTTGAATCCATACGATAAGCCGACAGGATATCTGTCTTATAACACTGCATGTAATATGAGCATATACTCGACATAGCAGGGTGTCGCTTCGAGAAAAGTGAGCCGTGGTATCTGAGACTTTTATCTTCATAATGGTAGCTGTGAATCGACGTATGAGATTTTCACTTAAACAGGAACTGGGACTAGCTCATAACTAACAAACAACGTGCCACAACCCACATTATTACACTCTTATGGAAAAAGAAAGTAAAAATTATGTTTACATGTTAGTAAACGATGACAGCCCAAAGTTCTATAAATTGTTCCTGAGACTATAGTGATGTGACACCATTCATTTATTATAATTAGTAACTCATGTTCATCGAGGAGCACTCAAAACTCTTACATTTTACGTCGTTCATAAGCTTTCCCACCTATATAACACATGATTTTCTTCTTTGGTTTCCAACCTGATCTTAAAGTCAAGATGACTTAAACATCCGGCTGGAAACATGTGAAGATTCATTTCGTCATAGCATCCATTTGGCCACTTTCCCTGTAGACTACTGCTGTTGTGTCTGCCTCATGTGCTCTTATCTTAGCATGAGGATTCATCCCTTTTTATGCCCCTGTCCCCCGTCACCCTCGTCACTACGGAATTTTATTCTACACACCTTCACTCCAGCAGTTCTTAGATGTAGATGTTATTACTACTAGCTAATTCTTACAGTTATGTGAGTCTCACCGAGTAATTACAAATCACTTGTCCACTCTATTATCCTCCAGTCATCTATGGCATCATCCTAGCCCAGAAATGTGGCAATATTTTCCATATTCTGACTCGATACAAGTTGAAGATTTCATTGTATGTAAAGTGGCAGCCATATTACTCTTATATAGACAGTGTTCTGTATGGCTTCGTACACATTGGTAAGGAGAGGTGGGCTACTGAAAAGTGTAGCAGCTGCCATCGTAGGAAACCCAGACAGGAGCAGAAATTATAGGCGAACAAATAAATACAATAAACAAAAGATTTAGTTTACTGGTGTTTCTAATTGCAGAAAATGTCGAAATACTATTTTCACACTTATATATATATATATATATATATATATATATATATATATATATATATATAAGTTAGAAAATAGTGTTTCGACTTTTTCTGTCATTAGGTTAACGTAAACCTAATGACACCACCGATTTCGTTTTGTTCTAACCTCTAGAACTCGTTGATGGAAGATGTTAATTATCAATGTCTAGCGATTGTAGGCTGCTATAGACGACGAAGGTTTGAATACTAATTAATGTTTATTTGAAGAGATTTGGCTAAGCAGTTGCTACTACAGACGGTATTTGTGTTTCTCTGAATGTGGTCAGATTTGTCATTCACGTACCTCTCGCCTGCTATCGCGACTGCGGTTGTCATTGAACTAATTCTCTTCTCGCAGGGTATCAGTTGATGGTTCTCTAAGATAATGGATATGACAACAGACGGAAGCTACAGACAAGAGAGAATGAGTTGGTTCTGGTAAAATCTATTACATTATTCCTCCTGTAACTTATCATGAATCAGTGAGTTAGCCGGATACGCGAGTATAGCTTTTAATTCATGACAGCGAGGTGCTATTGTTGCTTGCTGCACTACAAGAACAGAAAATATAAAACAATCAATCTTTTGTAAACCAATAAAACGGTCCATGGTGCACTGGAGGCTAGTGGCAGGCCCCGTGGAGAGTCCAGGAAATGTACGCAATCTGAAAATGCGCATATTAGCGTTACTGTTTTATTGACTGTAAGATTAATGACGACCTGAACAGTACTAATAATAATACTGTTCTGCATTTTAGCATTCACCATTTGTAATAATTAGTTTCCTTTTGCAGTGAGCAATATATCAAAAGAACATTGTTCTAAGTTGACGAATAGCAAATTGATTAATTTGATAAGAAAACGACTGAGCTCTAGCCGCTCTGTCGTTATATATCAAAAGAACTAAGTTCTAAGTTGACGAATAGCAAATTGTTTTATTTGATAAGGAAACGACTGAGCCCTAGCCGCTCTATCGTTAGTTATATTTTTATTACAGTCCGACCTGCCTCAATCGGTAATGTTATCTGTTTAACATTTAACATCAGTAACTGTATTTACTTGCACATTCACGTCATGACGTTCGTAGTATCTGCCAAGTCATCATAAATGCCCCCTTTGACTGATTGCAACTAATTAAAATTTTTTAATGGCTATTTTCCTCATGTCATCCATACGGTAGTTCAAAATTAAATTTAAGAAACCTTCTTTTTCCAGTAAAGAGGGATAGATGATCATTCAGTCTGTTCGTCTGCTTGGTAACAGTAGACGGTCGTTACGTTTTGGATCAGCTGCTAGTACACTATTCGTACCTCGTTTTTCACGTCACCGATCAACTTTGTTGAGGGCGCTTTTTAGCTTTAAAGCCTTCATGCACCCTCGTAGTCGCTGTCTTGCTTCTTGAATAACACTAGTACCACCTACACTTCCTGGATGCTTACTGTTCTCGAATATATGGATTTTTCAGCCCTCTGACTTCCCTTTATTTTCTTCGGTACGAAGACACAAGAATTTTTATTTTTTACATTTCTATGATTGTGGTATAATTTAGATTGACGTTCTTCAAGGGAATCAAGCATAATATAGCGCTTTCGTGATTCTGCAGACCTCCTTTCACTACTATAACAGTAATACTAACACAGTAATGTTGTCTAATGCCGATGTTGCACGTAACAGAGAGAATCATGTAATTAGTATTTGATTTACTTAATATGCTATTCTGTACGACTATTGCAACATTGACATAAAACGTTACCTGCCATTACATTAAATATATTTGAATTAAAATGGTCTGAATAATATTTATAAGAGTGTTAACAATGATAATATTAATAACATTATTTAAGATATATTTTATGAATTAATAATATCTGGCAGGGAATAGAATTCCATTCCACGAATACGTTACTAGGTGGTTCCAATATGTTCCAGCAGAGAACGAGTCTGTTTTGAGAATGAGGCTCTTACCAGTAACTCTAGTCAGACGTTGCCAGAGAGACAATAACCATGGCTTCCCTAGCGAGGGAAAAGAGATTAAATGTGAAATTCTTAATAAAGAATTTCACATTTAACCTCACTTTCCTCACTGCACTTGGAACTTCATTAATTTTTTGGCGTCAATGAAATCAACGCTCATTCTACTGTTTGAATTAAAAATTGGAGTCGAAATGGGCGTTCATGGGCTCTCGCAGGCATGAAGTCAACACAACCATAGTGGATATCGATATATGGTCGCTGACCTCAACTTACACGTAACTGTGCCTGCGTTCATGTGACTGTGAACTAAAACATTTGAAGCAACATAGTAAATCACTTCTGATCTACGGCAAATTGCAGTT
This sequence comes from Schistocerca serialis cubense, assembly GCF_023864345.2. NCBI lineage: Eukaryota > Metazoa > Arthropoda > Insecta > Orthoptera > Acrididae > Schistocerca > Schistocerca serialis. The sequence goes on from NC_064644.1 coordinate 447,118,777, forward strand.
GATATCCCCATATCGCTGTCAGACAAATTTTCACTGTACACACTCTTGACTGAGTTTTCTTCTAGAGTAAGACGTTGTTTACTTCTCTCTCATCCTAAATGGTTATTGTAACAAGTATCATTCGTCACCAGAAGTATAGTTCCCTTAGTCAGTGTTAGGTACATGCCTTGCACCTATAACAATTTTTACTACCACCAGTAATTTATTATTAATGGTTTTGTATCATTCTGCGTGGAATTACCTACAGTATAACTGTTTCGCTCATCCCTGGATTGCTAAAGTAGTTACACTATAATTCTTTATTTTTTTGCCATTCCTTTAGAATTTCCATAAGACCTGCTTAATTGCTATGCTAGTACTCAGTACCATAAATGCACATGTGTGCGATGTGCAGTGTAATACCAAGTTCATAAGTCTTTCATATTCGACAGTATAGCTGAAATTACGTGTCTAATATTTTTCAGCAAACATTTCCTTACTGAAATTTAAAGTTAATAAATTCTATAATGTATTTGTGAGAACTGGTGACTCAATACCGTGAAGTTTTGCCTACTCTCATTTCTTTTATCTGTTATGTACTCGTCAATAGTTCTTAATCGCATCGCTAGTGTACGCATTCTATTTCTGTTCTGTTACATTTTCATTATCTTTTTATTATTATAGCACTATTACCTCACTTTATTCATCATATCAGACAAAGCCAGTTAGTTTCGTTAGTTTTGTTGCTGGATATAGCTTATAATTAGTAATAGCCGGCTTTTTTTCCCATGTGAAAGGTTTTTTGCTAACCTATGTTTCGTAAAAATTTTTAACAGGAACGAAAAGACCATAACTTTGGTTGTCTCAGTTGTATGTTGATAGCTAGAACTATGTGTCAGAAAGAGACTTCAGTCCAGAAATCTATTTTTCGCGTGGATGAGTACACTTTTCGCGAGGGCCAGTGATATCTCATAGACGAAACAAAATGTTTGACATCGCACAGCGTCCTCTCCATTTGTATCAAGATTCGTTAATGCAGCGTTACAGTGCTGCAACACCTGCACCCTTAGCAAACCGTGTAAAGTTTTAAGTCCGATATGAGTAGAACCACATCGCTCTATAAATTATTAAATTAGACAGTCTCCTTCAAATAAGTTGTACACCTACTTTGCGGAGTACCCCTATCTCACCAAAAGGACAGCAACTACGCAGTGAAGCGAATTGGTCACATACCTTTTGCACCTGGTAATTTAATAACTCATTTGGCCGTCAATGATCAAGAACCGACTTAATGTTTTGAAATATCGCTGTATGCTTTATATATTGGTCAGGCTAGTACATCAGGATCGTTTGCAAGCGTTTTTGAACTATGGTATGGCATCATAAGTTGAGTTCTTCAAGGAACTTAGCTGAGTCTATAAGTATAAAGCATGTCTTCTGATCATGACGCAACCCCATACACTGTTTTTAGGCATTGCGTACGGGTATGATCATTGTACACACCAAAATGCACTTTCAGTTTACAATATGATCACTTTTCCCCAAGACACAAATAACAGCTCCTTCTTATCTTCATTTTCAACAATCTGTAAGATCATGACATCTAGACATTACTGTCCAAAAAGTGTCTCCAAAGGAGTACCAATTAATTAGGTAGTCTCTTAATTTGATTTTTAAATTTTGAACTATACTTCTGAGAGTATGTGGTGGTCGTGGTGGTTAGTGTTTAACGTCCTGTCGACAACGAGGTCATTAGAGACGGAGCGCAAGCTCGGGTTAGGGAAGAATTAGGAAGGAAATCGGCCGTGCCCTTTCCAAGGAACCATCTCGGCATTCGCCTGAAACGATTTAGGGAAATCACGGAAAACCTAAATCAGGATGGCCGGAGACGGGATTGAACCGTCGTCCTCCCGAATGCGAGTCCAGTGTGCTCTGAGAGTATGTCAGCATCATTTTAAGCGGCATACAATAGTCTGACCCGTGGTGTAGAAGACCCGGCATGGTAGCTCAGAAAGTTCGCTCAGAAGGCTGGCTGCCCTGCATAATTAAAAGAAGTTAAATAAAAATAAAAGACCTGATCGAAAGAAAAATCAGTGCACAACGAAGTGCGATTCGTAAAACTAAAGAATAAGGGCATACTCTTGAGCTCTCTGAGACTATCGATACTGCGAAAATGAATAGCTCAGTAGGCAGTTTAGTTGAAGAGGAATGGATATCTCAAATAGGACATCACAAGAGCTGGAAAGAAAAACACAAGTACAGGAAGGTAACTGCGAAGAAGCCATGGATAGAGATAACGAAAAAAGGAAGTACAAAAATTTCAGATAAAGGCAGGAATACAGAAACACAAGTTACTCTGAAATGATATAAATAAGAAGTACAGGAAAGTTAAGCCAAAATGGCTGCATGAGATATCTAAGGAAATAGAACGAAATGATTTCCGAAAGGACAGACTGGGCATGCAAAAAAGTCAAATTAAAAGCTAGGGATGTAACATTTGGACTGCAATGAAAATTCAACTCTTAAGTCCAGAGGACTAGTCTAAAAAAACTGCCCAGTCCACGCCACACAGCCTCCGCTACCCGTGTAGCCGCCAGCTGAGTGTAGTGAACTCCTAACCTATTCAGCGGAACCCGAAACCCCACCACCCTATGGCGCAAGTCAAGGAATCTGCAGCCAACACGGTCGCAAAACCGTGTGAGCCTCTGATTCAGACCCTCCACCCGGCTCTGCACCAAAGGTCCTCAATCGGTTCTGTCAACGATGCCGCAGATGGCGAGCTGTGCCTTTATCTCGTAAGCAAGACCGGCAGCCTTCACGAAATCAGATAGCCGCTGGAATCCAGAGAGAATTTCTTCAGATCCTAAGCGACACACGTCATTAGTGTCGACATGTGCCACCACCTGCAGCTGGCTGCACCCTGTGCTCTTCATGGCATCCGGAAGGTCCCTTTCCACATCAGAAATGACTCCACCCGGAATGCACACGGAGTGCACACTGGACTTCTTCCCCTCCATAGCCGCCATATCCCTAAGGGGCCCCATTACGCGCCTAACATTGGAGCTCACAACTACCAATAAGCCCACCGTCAGCGATTGCCCGGACCTTGAAGGCTGAGAATCATCATCTGAAACAGGGCAGGCAGCTGCATCTGGCTCAGCCAGAGACAGTGCCTGAAACCTGTTTGTCAGACGCACCGGGGAGGCTATCTGATCAGCCTCTGGGGACGTCTTTCGCTGCCTGCCACGCCTTGGAACGACCTCTCAATCAACCACAGGCGAGGTCTCAGCCCCACTGCGGGCAGCAACTGGGGCAACCACAGCGGCAGACCGATCTGGGGACAGACGAGTTGAGGTTGACATCCCCGTGATACCCAAGTCCGGCTCCCAACAGTGGAGCCCATTGGCAAGAGCCTCAATGAATAGCTACAATTCCGAAGTCAGCGCCGCTGGCCCATCTATGAAAGAACATTCAAAGATAAAAGTAATGATTCAGTTCTGGGACTCGGCGGAACAGTTGTGGTGAATATGATTTCTTTTCTGCAAACCCCCGAAGTTCACAAAACATATTTTGACAACTTTTCATGAGCTTCTGTTTGATGAAAGAGCTCTCAGAAATGAGAGTAAGGGAAACTGGAACTGCCTGTAAAAAGCGAATGAATAACTGTCCGATAGAATAAGAGAACACCATGAAGAAGAAACAAAGTGGAGCATATGACTACAGATTTGACAAGAATAGGAGATATGATATTGCATGAAGAGTTTTTACAGAGCACTGAATATTTGGGGAGCAAAATATCTAATGATGGTCGAAGTAGAGAGGTTATAAAATGTAGACTGCCAGTGGCAAGTAAAGGGTTTCTGAAGAAGAGAAGTTTGTTAACATCGAGTATAGGTTTACGTGTTAGGTAGTCGTTTCTGAAAGTATTTGTATCGACTTGTTCTTTATTAGGAACACCATTACAGCTCCACCTTTCTGCTGAAGTGAAATCGTTTAGAGCACATGAGAATAGGACGACAGATGACAATTTACTATCACTCGAAGACAGCATGTTCCAATCATCGTGTTCGCGTACCCAATATGGCGATGTGTCCCCTACTATTCTGTGCTGTCGCTCGGTCGGTTTGGCTAGCAGTGGGGCGGAAGCTCAACTGCTAGTGTACTGGCACACTGGCAGACCGTTAACTACCGTACCCTGTCTGCATATAGCTACAAAAAGTTACTCTGACTTCTATAGAAGTGCTATATCTAAACAGGAGAAGCATTGTTCTCTACAATACCGTCAGTGATACTGTCTGTCGTCACTATTTGGTCCTCTGTCATAAAAATCGAGGAATTTACCATTAAATTACGAGGTTGCATTATTATTCGCCACATTTCTTATGGAATATGCAGTGACTCAATTAATTTATACACGGCGCAGGTACTGCGCCTCACGAAATTACACTATAAAATTACATTAGCGTAACATGCTTGCATGAAGTTTTCTCACGGTACAGCGCACTGTTTCATTGGAGGAGGAATCTCGCAGGTACCTCGGGCTATACTGTACGATAAGACATCGTGGGTGACCTCCGGTTGAAACTTTAGGGCTGACTGTTTATCGTGGGTGACCTCCGGTTGTAAAGTAAAACTTACATACAGTAGAGTATATAAGTTAAAGCACAAGCTTAGAAGCGTGCAACTTTATTGGTTACCACCTTACAGATTTTATAAAGTGAGCAGATAGGTGTTTCACCATGGTTTTACGTACCTGGAGCCCACTACAGGATCGATCACGTGTTTGATTACTGTATTTTTCTACTGCCATAAGCGTGGTCAGGTCAATATCATAATACGGAATTTTAGGCCTATTTTCTAGAGTATCAGTTGTTGGTATCTACCATTGGGTTACATGCTTCAGAATTTATCACACTAATTTGGCGAAAATGTGTGTATGTGGAAATTAATCATTCTTTATTTGGCACTGCAGACGTTCATTTGCAGTATTAAGACATCAAATAGCGATTTTCATGCATTCACATCAATCAGCAATGTCGCCATTATACGTCTTTGCACTGCTGCTATATACTGCGGACATGAAGTTTTTCTGGATCGGGCGCTATGCCGTCGGCAAAAACTACATTACACAGAAATTTAATACAAGCCTTACCAGAGAGGGATTTACTCAGATTAACTGTGAGACCTGGCTGAAGAAAAGTGTGAAGTGGAGCTTGAAGGGTCTTGTTACCGTTAGACCAAGTATGTTTTGCAATTAAAACCACATACGTGGTTATTCTGTCCTGCAATTCAGCCAGTATTACTGTGTTTATACTTCGTACGAATGCGGCAGAAGGTATTGTCGAACCAAATAGTAGTTCACAACACTGATTCCAAGTGCCAAAACAGAGAAGTGCCATGTATTTTCTACAGTTGGTGTGATGTTTAATCTGCCAAAAATCCGATTTTAGATATGGTGTTGAACAAACAGGTATACCATGAAATTTCTGTAAAAGTTCACCGGAAGTCTGGTCAATCATTCTCCGTTACTATAATGTCGTTGATTTGGAGTGAATCGAGAACAAGATGTAATGATCCGGCCTTTTTAATAACAATGTGGGTGGACTTCCCTACTGACTAACAGCTGGTTCAATAACTCCTTGGTTGAGCAGTACTTGAAGTTCCTGTTTGAACTGTTCTATATTAATAAATGGTATGGAATAATGTTTATATCTGAAAGAATTGTGTGGTTTGACATGAAATATGAAACCTGTAACAGGACCTGCAATGTTATCAAATACTCGTAAATGATGTAGTAAAATGTCATGTAATTGTCGCCGTTCGACTTCAGTTGTTGCTTGGCTTTCATTTACCTTGTTGGTAGTTTTTTGTTCAACGTCGTATTCCACATCGTCTGGTACATTATTGCAATGAAAATAAGGGTCCGTGTACAACGATGTATGCAAATGCGTATTTATGGCAAAATAAATAAAAAATTTCTATTGACGTTTTGTACCTCAGATGACAAACTATGGTGAAATTCCAAAGCAACTTGGTTGTAATTTTCATTTAATGTGAGGTACGAGTTTTTGAAATCCAAAATGACTGTATATTCGACCAGAGAGGCCGCACCTAACATTACGTCGGTGGTAAGGGAACAATCCAAAAATTACAGTGGTATGAGTGACCATGTACAGAGAAAGGTAAATATGTTTGCAGTTTTACGTCGACGCCTTTGATGGAAACTACGTCAGGTACTTCTATTTTGCTTAGTGGAAAAGTCGTGCAGGAATTATCATGGTTACACTTATTAAATACCGCATCACTTGCCTCATTAACAGATGAACCTGAATCTATCACACCAGTAAATTTGTATGTTCCTAGTTGTATATCAATGCTGGGGTGTTAAACTGTCTTGTTAGTCTGATTCTTTTCTTGTAAAAGCTTTTCTGTAATGTCGTCTAAAGTGATTACATTTTCAGTTACTCTTTCGTGAGGTTCTAATTACTTATCGTTGATGTATGCTAAAACAATGGAGTTTAGTCATGCTGTATCGGAATTTGATTACTTATCGAAGCTTGTTCTGGTATCTCAATAATTTGTAGAGTTGTGTTATTGTGGTCCTTAAGGTTTTGAGGTGGTTGTAAACGTGCGTCAGGTTCATTCAGAACAAGTGGAGGTTGTTCTTGAAGTTGCTCTTCATTCTGAAAGATACTGTTCTTGCCATAGTTACGCTGAAATTTCTCATTATGAACTTTTCGTTTGTTGCTTTAGTTCGTCTGATACGGAACATTTCGGTTGAAATGCAATGTCTGGTTTCTATACATGAAACTATTGCACTGTCGTATAATACTATTGCCATGCTGTTGCGTGTTCACGAAAGTTTGCGGAGAACCTTTGAAGTTGAGTTGACCTTGCTGAGAATATTGTTGTCCAGAACTTTCAACTTCCTGGTTTTTTGGTGAAGTTGTTGAAAATTCTGGTTGTTGCTACCAAACTGCTGGTAATCTTGTCAATTTTGTGAATACTGATTATTAAAATTTTGACATTTGTGATAATTATTCTGAAGCTTGTAGCCATTCCTAAACGTCTTACTACGTCTGTCATTAAAATTTCCTGATGAGTTTTGATTTCTATACGTGTTATTACTGTTACTGTTTTGGGAGAAATTTTTATTTACTAGGGATTAGTCAGAATGCTGTACTCGTAAAAGTTGTAAAGGATCGCGAAACACAAGAATTCTTTCTTTTTGTTGCCCCGTTAACTGGGAGACTCGTAATGAACGCAGTAATTTAGACATGCATAGCTGTAGTAATGCTGACAGACTATATGGCTCGGTAAAGGGGCTGGTTTTGTTGAACCATGTGTCCAAATATAGTGTAATGGTTGGGAAGTTAGAATATTTACAGGATGGGAAACTGATTAACTGATCTTTAATTCTTTCTGACCAATAAGCTGACAAAAATGCATTTTTAAATTATTCTAATGTGTAGCATTGACTTGCAATGGGGCGCATTCCGCTGGCGGGATCACCCAGCAGAAGACTGCAAATGAATTCCAGTTTATGGGTAATGGCCAATTGGGTGGTAACGAGAATGAAAACTGTTGTACCCAGTCTAAGGGATTGAGATCTGATTTGTTATTGCGGAATACTTCAAGCTCACGTACTGCCAAGAAATGCTTGTAAACGAAACCATCGTGTTGGAAATTTGGTGTCGGTTTATTACTGTTAAAAATGAGTTTTCTTGTCTAATTCTCTCATACGTCGTAATCTGCAAGAATGTGGTCTAGCGGTGTAGTATCAAATTGTTCTGCCTCATTATGTTGAAGGTTACTATAGATATACTTAATTGTATGATGTCTCGTCTTTGAACATGGCAATTTCATGGTGTAAACCGTTAACTTTAAGAATCTGCGCACTGCTATGTGAGTTCAGCTCATTAATAGCACGGTTCATAGATTGAACTGTTCAGACTGAATGAAAGGAGAATGCAATGTGTCTTCGGCTGTAGTATCGGTATTACCTCCTGAAATATCTGTTCAAAAGGTCACCAATTTTTTCTGTAAGGGATGAAATTTGAGCAATATTGTTGGTGTCATTTACGTTGATCTGTTTCTTTAGTTTCTTTGCACATTTGTTAAGTTTGCGTTTGTCTGATTTGACTATGGTAGAATCAGTGACAAGTTCAAGTTGCTCATGTCTACCGGTGACAGTTTCTATGCCTTCTTGGTGTTTCTCGTTTGTTGACTCAAACGAGTTTCTACTTGTGTTTTATGCCCTTTACAACCACTTTGAAGTTGTGTGTTCGTGTCTTGTATGGTTTTAAGATCACCGAAAGCTTTACTGTAGCAATGGTTTATGTATTTTTCTACGTTACCTACTATACTTCTGCTGATTTCATGTTGCTCGTGAAAAAGAGTTTCGTGTATCTGATCGAACTTTTTGTTTCATTAGTGAATGGTCTCAATTTGCACTTGGATTGCATGTGTAACTTGCACTTGAAATTGATTACACGCCTCTACATCCATAATGAGGCCTTCATTGAATCGCGTTTCTTGTTATTCAAAACATTCGTTAATATGTTGTTTTATACTGTGTGTCAGTTCATATTGTTTTTTGAGACTTTATTAACCTCGTCACTGAGTTATTGTGTTTGTTGTTTGATCCAGTGCCTAATTTGAGTGAAAAGTTCGTCTTGTTCCTGCTATGACTTTTTGTAGGTATCCATGATTGCAGAAACAGCATCAAAGTGGCATTGTTCGATAACAGACCGTCAGTGTTTAAAGTATTTTGCATTAACTGTTGAACAGTGTCAGCATTTGATATGTGTATTAAGGTTTGGGTATTGACGTTTTGATCTGACTCTAAAGGTAAATTATCAAAGCACAAATTTTGTACAGGGGAAGTATGTGTATCAGCCGCTTCCGTATTTGTGGAATGTGCCGTCAGATTAATTGCGACATCGGTAGGTGAAGCAAAACTCAAGATAGTTTGGCTCTTTGGCATTGAAGTTGTACTTTCGTTGACAGTCGTGTGATGTACTGTCGTCAATGCAGTATTGTCAGAATTGGTATTCACTGCAACAGAGTTATTTGGCAAGTGAGTATTTTCGGCATTGACGACAACTGAGCTACGTGTAGTATTATTAATAATTCGCACAAACACGGTTAAAGAAAAACCAACAGAAAAAAAATATAGAGCAATTTGCCGTTGACCAGTCAGGAACTTACTAGCCAAGTAACAAAGAGCAGAGCGTATTCCTGACTGAATAACTTCGAAAGATAGCAAAAAGAATTTCTATCTACACAAAGTTGTTGCCAACTGAAACATGTACGTTTAAAATATCATTGAAATTACGTAACTCGTAGTAGTCTGAAACACTACTGTTAGGATGGGAATGTCAGGTGAATGTGCCTCATCTCGTCGCTTATGTGCTTTGCTCTGTAGTGAACTTTAACGGCTACGAGAACGTAAATTTAAAATAGCTGCGAGAATGTGAACTTTGAATAACTTCAAACGAAACCAAAACTGTGTTAATTTACGTAACACAAAAAATTGAATCTGATGCAAGACTATTGGTTTGAAAATAGCCCTGGTAATAAAAAAGAACATGATCAAATTGAAAATAATGGACCCTAGTGTGCTTAATGAATGCTACTGAAAATAATAAAATTTCTTGCCTTTATCTGTGCAATGGTAACGTACTTCGCACTGCTCTTTGTTAGTAATTTACATTGCACAGTTTGCAAACAGCTACTGTGCAAGGCTGTTGCTTAGCGTATTATTGACAAAAATAGTTAATCAAAAATGACATGGAACTGGGAACTGCTATTGAGTTGGGGTAAGTAAAAACATGGCAATAATTTCAAAACTTCTTCTTTGTGTGTCTGAAAATTAATAATGCCCACAGTTAACATACTCAATAACCTGATTATACATTAACAACTAACTTTACAAAATCATTGGATGTGAGTGCTATACATTGTCTAAATCATCACTTATGAACAAGCGCACTACATTCGTAACAAAACAACTTTCTTTACCTTAATTATATCAAGCTTATGTTGAGATTCTTTTTACAGTTAGCTAACATCCTAATATCTTGTGATAAAAATTTATTCCTGCCCGTAGCGAGAAAGTATATCTCCAGCACACATCACATACAACACGTATTTACCCTCGAGTGTCCTCAATACATCTCTCAATCTGAAGTTATTCTAACACATTATCAATAACACCTTGAATCAGCGATCGCTGTTAAGCAGCGACGCTACTACACAATCCATACCATATTTGACAATCTCTGGTTCAATATATTATTTTCTTACAAAACTTGAATTAATTTATCCTGCCTGTATATCTTTCAGGGCCATCAGATCACTGAAGTTAAACGCTGTCGGACTGGGCTAGCACTTAGATGGGTCTGCCCAGCGCTGTTGGCAAGCGGGATAAGGCTCAGCCCTTGTGAGGCAAACTGAGGAGCTACTTGACTGAGGAGTAGCGTGGCTCCGGTCTCGTAAACTGGCATACGGCCGGAAGAGCGATGTGCTGATCACATGACCGTCCATATCCGCATCTAGTGACGCCTGTAGACTGAGAATGACACAGTGACTGGTCGGTACCGTTGGGCCTTCGTGGAGTGTTCGGGTGGAGTTAAGTTATATATCTTTCAGGCGGTTTATTTATAAATTTGATGACATTTCAGGTACTCTGTTGTGGTATAAAGTACACTGAAGCGCCAAAAAAACTGGTGTAGGCATGAGTTATCGAATACAGAGATACGTAAACAGGCAGAATACGGCGCTTCAGTCAGCAACGCCTATAGAGGACAAAAAGCGTCTGTCGCAGTTGTTAGGTCGGTTATTGCCGGCCGAGGTGCCCGAGCGGTCCTAGGCGCTTCAGTATGGAGCCGCGCGACCGCTACGGTCGCAGGTTCGAATCCTGTCTTGGACATGGACGTGTGTGATGTCCTTAGGTTAGTTAGGTTAATTAGTTCTAAGATATAGGGGACTGATGACTTCAGACGTGAAGTCCCATAGTGCTCAGAGCCATTTGAACCATTTATAAGATCGGTTATTGCTGTCACAACGGCATGTTATCATGATATGTTAGTTTCAACGTTGTGTTACAGTCGGCGCGGGAGCAATAGGACACAGCATCTCCGAGGTACAGATGATGTGGGGATTTTCCTATACGACCATTTCACTAGTGAACTGCAAAATTATCAGGAACCCGGTAAAACAACAAATCCCCGACACCGCTATAGGCGGGAAAATATATTGCAAGAAAAGGACCAACGAGGACAGAAGAGTATCGTACAACGTCACAGAAGTGCAACCCTTTCACTAATTGCTGCAGTTTTCAATGCTGAGGCATCGACAAGTGTCAACGAGCTAACCATCCAACGAAATATGATCGACACTGGCCTTCGGAGCCGGCGGACCACTCGTGTAACCTTAATGACCATACGACACACCTATTTACATCTCGCTTTGGCCCGTCAACACCGACGTTGGACAGTTGATGACGGGAAACACGTTGCCTAGTCGGATGAGTCTTGTTTCAAACTGTATCAAGCGGATGTACATGCAAGGGTATGGAGACAACATCACGAATCCATGAACTCTGCATGTCAACAGTGGACTGTTCAAGCTGGTAGGCTCTGTAATGGTATGGGGCGGGTGCAGAAATGCTACTGCACAGGTCGAAATTTCACTTTACGTATTTAACAGCATAAACAGGTTGATGATAGGGGACTGTTGAAGCTGGTAGGCTCTGTAATGGTATGGGGCGGGTGCAGAAACGCAACTGCACAAGTCGAAATTTCACTTTACGTATTTAACAACATAAACAGGCTGATGATAGGGGACTGTTCAAGCTGGTAGGTTCTGTAATGGTATGGGGCGGGTGCAGAAGTGCAACTGCACAGGTCGAAATTTCACTTTACGTATTTAACAGCATAAACAGGCTGATGATAGGGGACTGTTCAAGCTGGCAGGCTCTGTAATGGTATGGGGCGGGTGCAGAAACGCTACTGCACAAGTCGAAATTTCACTATACGTATTTAACAACATAAACAGGTTGATGATGTATTCTTTAGAGTCCTGTGACGAATAATATTTGACAAAAACAGTCTATAAAGCTTGCAGAGAGTCCTCTGACTGCACGTTACTGTTATTGACATAGCTCATAAAAGGTCTGTGTCCTTTGTAATAATAGAAATAACAGGCAATGAATAGCTTGGCTTATAATGCTTCTAGTAAATAACACGAAGCGTTACATTTTTCCCTCCTAATATGGTACTTCAGAACTTATATGCTGAAATATATACTTCGAGTGCGTATTCATCAAAACTGGCGAAGTACACATCGTACTTTTTACACTGTCCCGGAAGGATGTTATCTGAGGATGTGCCTAATTAGTTACAAACAGTCTGTCAACTTGTTGGCTTAGGTAATACAAGTTTTTCTACTGCCATAGACGTAGTCAGGGTAATTTTATGACATGTAATTTTTAAGCCTGATTTCTAGAATGTCAAATGTTAAATCCAACCATTAGGGTACATACTTCAGAATTTGATACTAATTTATCGAAAATATGTGTACGTGTAAAATAAGTTGTGCTTTCTTTTGCTCTGCAAATGTTTGATTACAATATTGTGACAAACAACGACTTTCACATATTCACCTCATTTAGCAATGTAGCCAACACATTTCTTCGTGCTTCTGTTTTTTATAAACATTTTTGAATATTTGCAATGTCTTAGGTACAGAAAATTGTTAATGTAAGCTCTATTGCGTTTCTCAATTACTATTAGAGGCAACTATTGGAGTGGTACAAATAACGAATAATGGTGCATTTAAAGTGCAGCCATCTGCTGGTGACTGGAGGAACTGGGGTTTGCTATTAGTTTGCGTTTTCTGGGTTTGCGGGATGACATTTAAGGTAAAACTCATGTTCAACAGATATGAATCCTATTTCATTGCTCATGTTTTGTAAGTAAATTTTGGTTTTTAATTATTTATACAAAAATATGGATTTTTCAGTGTAGCCATCTGTTGGTGACAGGAGCAACTGTGTAGTGAAAGTTTACTTGCCTTTATTTGCATTTTCAGAGCTTATGGGAAAGTATTTATCGTGAAAAACTGTTTTTCAACAAAAAAAGAACTTGAGAAAGTTAGCTGTTAATGGTTTATTGAGATATGTGTTACCTACGTGTTCCAATATTCCAAGGCGAATGATTTATAGCGCCAAATCAAATTTACCACTGTGAGAACATAATTATTGGATATCAGTTATCCAACACAGTAGAAGCGCGAGGCTTGGGATGCTTCATGCAAAATGGAGCCAGGCGCTTGGTAGGTGTGACTGAGGATATGGAAGTGCTGATGCTGACGTCAGCAACATACATTCCCAATTTCTGGTATAATGTGACACCGAAGGTCATTTGAAGTGCATTTCTTGTTCCAATTGCATTTTACTATAGTACGGGTCCCCTGAACTTGAGCGATACAAGTTTTCTAGGACAGATCGCATGAGGATGAATATCTTTTAACCAAACTCCCTTCTCATCTGACAGCATTCTACCAAGTAATCGATACCTCCTGGTTCACCTGCGACTGACTATGTCCTTGTTCCATTTAAATTCCTACAAATGGTTACACCCACTCAATTGAGTTGATGGCTCCAATTGTGACTCATTTTACAATTACAGTCAATGTCACGTGATTTATTTCGTCTATTAGGCATTTATTTCGTAAGTAATATTTTTTCTTGTTACACCTTAGTGTCTTAAGCATGCTATGCAGTTGATTGCAGCTGTTAACTCGTTCATCCATTATTTTGAACGGGAAATCAAAATGCTCGCTTGCAAATAATTTCGTACGCCATAGGTCTCTTATAAGCATATACAATATTGCACGGAATTCATGTTCATGTCACATTTTTTTGAAGGACGACATATTCACCTTTCACTATTAGCCTCACTTAAAAATCGCTCATATTTAACTCTGTGAGAAACCTTTCTTCCAACTTATCAGGCGTTTTTGCAGGATAAGTTACAACGCTACTTTCTTCTGCGTTTCTCGTAATTTTAAAATTTTAAGCGTCTATAGTTTGTAGTTTTTGTTACTGCGTCGTTTTTTGCCTGTCCCTGCATTGTAACGGGAAGCGTAGTGGCGCTTCGAATGCTAGAATCGTTAGTCCTACCCCGACATTTATCAACACCGAAGCCGAGTCCTACTGTGGTCATTCTTAAGTCACTTATAATGAAGTGGAAATCTACAGTTACGCGAAATATTCAAGTAAGTTCTTAATAACATTTGGGGATGTGAGTAGCATGTGGCTGAAACGGATAACGTATTGAAAAAAATTAATTTAGTATTATCTGAAGCAAGTTCAGTAATTGGAGAAGTGTTCTAAGGAATTCTCGCTCAAGACTCGGTATGTGTGTATTCAGTATTTACTACTATTGATAAGAAAATAATGTAGTCGAATGTGAGAGATAGTGCGTTCGACATTTCGTGCTGCGTTAAGTACTTTTCCACCAGTAGATACTGTAAAAAGTTTTTGATGGAAAAAGTGTTCGCATTGAATATTTCCGATGTGTACATTTAAGTTACCGCGACGATTATGGGTCACGAGCAAGTACAGAATGATCAAATTAACTGATCAGTTTTGACGGTGACAGGACCTGATGGAAAGTCTGACTGTTCCATTATGTTCACTACGAGCGTGACTTAAATTTGAAACTTTATTCTTTGAATAGACCCTTAAAGTCAAAATACATAAAATCTTCATGGTTAACATCAATGTGATGAATATAGGGCATGTTAGTGATTAAATTAGGTATTAAACCATACTGTCCCGACGCTTTGTGTTGTCGAAAAAATGTGCAAGATCGTAATCGAACTTTCATATTTTTTGAACCGCTCAAACGAGTTCTGCATATACAAAAAACATCGTACGAACAAATAAACGACAGGCCGTAATATGAAATGTTCAGCTTGTTTTTAGTCGTCAACCGAAGACGCCACAGCTGGTAACTTCTGTAGTATACTGTTGTACGTTACAATGGGGTGAGAACTGGTTTCTCAGGACGGGGCTGGAATCTGTTACTCTCGATTACACAACAAGTATGTAAACTTTATTTAAAGAAATTAAAATTTTATAACAATTTCTTAAGAAACACAATTGACTGTATGACGCCTGAAGACCTTATCACAAACAAAAAATACAATTTTAGGCCAGAAGGCCACCGACAATAACTTCAAGCAACAAATGGACGATGTCCTGAACTAAAAGTCAAATGAATTCCAAATAGCACCTTTAAAATAAATGCCTCGCTTTTGAAACAAGTTTGCTTTCAAACTAACTGTAACACAGCAGAAGGCTGTATCACGAAGTTAGTGGAATTACTGCTCGGCTGAAGCCCACGCCAAAAATAATTAAAAATTACAAATATCCTTACAACAAACATAACCTAAGGAATCAGGACAAACGGTTCTCAGCAAGTGCTCGACTGGTCGGCCTGGAAAGGTAAGTGAAACATAAGGTAAGGTGAGACACACAGTCAAGAGTAGTACTCACATAACAGGACGGCAACTCAAACTAAGGGTGGCTTAAGCGCCGACCGACCTACTAACCAATCCGCCTAATGTCCGATCACCGGTACAACGATGGATCATTTTTTTTTTTTTGTAGCAAGGACGAAGAAAAAGACAGCACTACGTTTTCAGAAAACACCCAATGCCGAAGACAACTCTAGTATCAAGGTAAACCTCTCGAAAAAATATGCACAGTACAATACAAGAGTCGGTCTAACTACACCCTGTGTAGGACAGCATCGACACGACAAGAAAAGGTACACGGCCGGAAAAATACACTGACCTCCAGGGCAGGTAACTGGGGCTTAAGCGGCCACAAGGCAGAAAATACAGCTGGTTGCACTTCACTAACCGGAGTAATACTAAATTATATGGTGAATAACAAAGAGAACGACGGCTGCAATATTTCACCGCCTCGAAACACTTCACCCGTTGCCGCCAGCCTCAGCGGCCCTGGGAGCAACAACCCGCCGACCAAAGGCGAGATCTCAAAGTGGAAGTCGGCTTATCAGTTAACTTTTCACCCAACTTAAACATCCGGATTTCGGTGTGCTCTCGCACTTAACCCTACTCGATCCATCAATGGCAGCACGCCGCCAATGGCCCTGGTTTGCCATAGCGCTTCACGAACCTACTCGCTGCTGCGCTCCAACCGAATTGACGTCCGTTCGCAACTCTCCCCAAATCCAGTACAAAGACAGCATTAAAATACACTCCTGGAAATGGAAAAAAGAACACATTGACACCGGTGTGTCAGACCCACCATACTTGCTCCGGACACAGCGAGAGGGCTGTACAAGCAATGATCACACGCACGACACGGCGGACACACCAGGAACCGCGGTGTTGGCCGTCGAATGGCGCTAGCTGCGCAGCATTTGTGCACCGCCGCCGTCAGTGTCAGCCAGTTTGCCGTGGCATACGAAGCTCCATCGCAGTCTTTAACACTGGTAGCATGCCGCGACAGCGTGGACGTGACCGTATGTGCAGTTGACGGACTTTGAGCGAGGGCGTATAGTGGGCATGCGGGAGGCCGGGTGGACGTACCGCCGAATTGCTCAACACGTGGGGCGTGAGGTCTCCACAGTACATCGATGTTGTCGCCAGTTGTCGGCGGAAGGTGCACGTGCCCGTCGACCTGGGACCGGACCGCAGCGACGCACGGATGCATGCCAAGACAGTAGGATCCTACGCAGTGCCGTAGGGGACCGCACCGCCACTTCCCAGCAAATTAGGGACACTGTTGCTCCTGGGGTATCGGCGAGGACCATTCGCAACCGTCTCCACGAAGCTGGGCTACGGTCCCGCACACCGTTAGGCCGTCTTCCGCTCACGCCCCAACATCGTGCAGCCCGCCTCCAGTGGTGTCGCGACAGGCGTGAATGGAGGGACGAATGGGGACGTGTCGTCTTCAGCGATGAGAGTCGCGTCTGCCTTGGTGCCAATGATGGTCGTATGCGTGTTTGGCGCCGTGCAGGTGAGCGCCACAATCAGGACTGCATACGACCGAGGCACACAGGGCCAACACCCGGCATCATGGTGTGGGGAGCGATCTCCTACACTGGCCGTACACCACTGGTGATCGTCGAGGGGACACTGAATAGTGCACGGTACATCCAAACCGTCATCGAACCCATCGTTCTACCATTCCTAGACCGGCAAGGGAACTTGCTGTTCCAACAGGACAATACATGTCCGCATGTATCCCGTGCCACCCAACGTGCTCTAGAAGGTGTAAGTCAACTGCCCTGGCCAGCAAGAACTCCGGATCTGTCCCCCATTGAGCATGTTTGGGACTGGATGAAGCGTCGTCTCACGCGGTCTGCACGTTCAGCACGAACGCTGGTCCAACTGAGGCGCCAGGTGGAAATGGCATGGCAAGCCGTTCCACAGGACTACATCCAGCATCTCTACGATCGTCTCCATGGGAGAATAGCAGCCTGCATTGCTGCGAAAGGTGGATATACACTGTACTAGTGCCGACATTGTGCATGCTCTGTTGCCTGTGCCTATGTGCCTGTGGTTCTGTCAGTGTGATCATGTGATGTATCTGACCTCAGGAATGTGTCAATAAAGTTTCCCCTTCCTGGGACAATGAATTCACGGTGTTCTTATTTCAGTTTCCAGGAGTGTAACTTCACCTTCCAAACCACAAGATACACACGGATCCGGGAAAACAATTTTACCAACTCACAATACTTAAACCAATCACTGCAAAACAACACGGACGAATTACGAGGGCTATCCATAAAGTACATTACGTTTTGGAATTAAAAATAAATAGAGTATTTGAATTTTTTTTTATTATGTACAGACGAAAACCACACTTAAAAACTACTTTTTTACGTAGTTACCATTTAAATTAAGGCACTTATCGTAGCGATGGACGAGCTTGGAAATTCCTTCGTCGTAAAATTCAGCCGCCTGCGCCTTCAACCACCTGGTTACCTCTTCTTGAAGCTGTGCATCGTCATCAAAACGCTGCATAGCCAACCACTTGTTCGTTGCTGGGAATAACTGGAAGTCGCTCGGTGCCAGGTTGGGACTGTATGGCGGATGAGGAAACAACTCCCTCTTAAAAGATTCGAGAACTTCACGAGTAGCATTTTCCGTGTGGGCCCGGGCGTTGTCGTGAATCAGCAAGATATTTGAGCCCAACTTTCCCCTGCGCTTGTTTTGAATTGCTCTTCTGCGGTTGTGCTGAGTTTGGTAATACCTTTGAGAGTTTATTGTAGTGCCTCTTTCCAGGAAGTCCGCAAAAATAACACCTTTTCTGCCCCAAAAGACAGTCGCCATCACCTTCCTTCCCGACATTGTCTGCATGCATTTCTTGGGTTTTTGGGTGGAATTTGTGTGCCCCCACAGCATTGACTGCAATTTTGTCTCGCAGTTCACATGCTTAACCCATGTTTCGTCACCAGTAACGATGCGATCGAGTAATGAGTTGCCATCTTTCTCGTAAGCGTCCAGAAACGTTAATGCTGCAGCCGTTCGCTGATTTTTGTGAGTCTCTGTCAAGATTTTTGGTATCCATGTTGCACAAAACTTGTGGTAACCAAGCTTTTCGGTAATGATTTCGTGCCACAAACTTCGTGAAATTTGTGGAAAACTCATAGAGAGTTCCGTTATTGTAAAATTACGGTTTTCACGGACCGCGGCGTCGACTTTTGCGACAAGTTCGGCAGTCACTATGCTGGATCTTCCACTTCGCTCTTCGTCGTGAAAGTTAGTTCGGCAATTTTTAAATTTTATGACCCATTGACGCACTCCACCTTCACTGATTATGTTGTCTCCATACACTTCACAAAGCTGCCGATAGGTTTCTATCGGAGTACAGTTTTTTGCAGTCAGAAACCTTATTACAGCACGCACTTCACACTTCGCGGCACTTTCAATTAACGCTGACATTTCAAACTGTCACAGTAACTCAACGGAATACAGCACGAACCTCTCACTAGCACGGTAGGATGCCGACTGAGCGGCGGAATGCCATGACAACAACATGGCTGCGCTAGCCCCGCCCCAAACGGACACAAACGAAAACGTAATGTACTTTGAGCATAGCCTTCGTATAAGTCGGCACAAACACACAAAAGCCAGAAGCGGTCGGAAGAGCAAATTCACGTCGTCCGCTGCAGCGACCGACCGTACGACCAACCAACGGTCGCCCCAAAGTTCCTTCCCAGTATAAAACATAAAACATCAACAGACCAGTCATTGCCATGAGGACACAGACACACACACACACACACACACACACACACACACGAGTAAAAGTTACATTACTCGAATATCAGGGTCCATTCAACTAAAACCCACTGAAGTACGGTCTGCCCGGACCTCTCTGCTGCTCCATCACGACTCAACTAACTCGACACACCACGACCCGGAAATACCACAGGCCGCTCCAAAGATGGTACCACAGTACGTGCTATCGACAAGCGCTGGTGCTGCGAACCCAGAACAGACAAGGCGAGCAAACGCCGTGGCGTCAGTGAACACACCAAGGAAACGAGACGCCACTACCGCTATTACAAGATGCCAAGCTTTGAAGGGCATCAACGAGAGTCGCACACGGCTCATGAGCGTCACCGGCGAGTGAGCTTGCTCTGTACCGAAGAAAACAAGTGTCCGGGAGCTTGTACTGACAGTTTCATCAATAATTTGAGGGTCACGTATCGTGACGCGGCTCAGTTTCCACTCTGTTGTAATGTTTTGTGGAAACGGAGATTAAAATACAATTCCCGCTCTTTCCATTTAAATAATGTATTGCCTGCTATAGCAGAAGCTTACAATGTAAACTAAAGAAAATTGTTATGTTGTTATGCAACAAATTTACGTAAAAATCACGTAGATAAAATTATTTCGGCTGTTAACAATTTGACAAATACCTGCTTCCGTTACTCTCATTTCCTTATTGGAAAAATGGTGACAATATTTTTCACCGTGTGAAATTCTTGAAGTACCAAACGTGACCATTGGCTGTGTGTTGTCTGAGTATCAGGTAGGCGTACTCTCGACAAGGGTTCCTTACGCAAACAATAAGGCAAGACACATCGCAGGTACGTTCCATCGCCCAGCTTTCTGTTCGTTTTTATAGTTTTTTATCGCGAATAATATCCATGTTCCGTCAGGGTTCCCGCGAATCGTGTAAAGCATCTGTATAGCATGATCTAAGACGACGTACTAGAGTGGAAGTGAATACATCGAGCATGCACGAGATTAGTCAACTGTAGCTACTCGCTGAAATTTGGTTGCTTATTGTACCTGCCAGTCAGTATTACGTCCTTACTGTCGTAAAATATGAAAAAGTAAATGTCTCAATAATAGATAACACCTCCTACAATACATTTGTGTCTCGTAGTTATACAACAATAGTATTGTTACAGTTTTCTCCTCATTTAACGGCTTTGCTTATCGTTATGTTGGTGTGGGACTCCTCTCCTCATCTGATGTAGCTCTCGGTACTATCCTATTTTGCCTTATTGAGACAGTGATCTAGTATAAATGAACCAATAAAAAGACAGTACAAATATGACATACTATAAAAGTTAATCTTAAATGGATATTAGTCTGTGCTATATGTATTACAGATCAACAAAATTATCTAAAACAATTGAACCTACAATACAGGTATCTTAAATGGAATTTAGAGAAGTTCGTCCTGTGGACGGAAGTTGGAACTGTTATTAAAATTAGATTACTGCTTATAAAGAACATTTATTTTATCAGATGCGAAAACGTTAGCAGTGGGATAAAGAGGCCATTAAAGAGGCTATCAAGTTAGTGAGGGAGAAGCGAATGGGCTACAAATGTGGAAGCAACTCATTTAAAATCAACGGGCAACGCCTAAAGACTATGTAAACGAGGCTGGAGGTCTTACTGCTGAAGAACTGCTTGATACCAAACTAGGGCAACCACCAGTCTTGCGAAAAGTCTTAGCATATGAGTTAGTGACATACTGTTTACAAATGGAAAAAAAAATTATGGGTTGCCAGTGAAAGATTTTCACCTAATGGCTTGCAATTCGTTACAATGTACGATATCTTTTGTCAAATGATCAGAAAGCTCCTGGACGTATGTGGATGCGCCTCTGCTTCGGCAGGCATCCTCAGCTGTCTTTAAGAAAACCACTGACATCAGTCACCAGAATTTAAAAATTGTATAAGGAAAACGTTATTAAATCGTGTGAAATCATAAAACGTGAATAGATAAAGTTAATCATAGCCCACTGAAAACATTCAACTTGGATAAAACGATAATTTCCATCACTCATCATAAATGTCAGAGAATTATTGTTTTGAAAGGTAAAAGGTAACTCCATAAACTCTCGTCAGCCGATAGGGGTACGTTGGTGACGATAATTATATGCATGTCTACTGAAAGACAATGGGAGCCGCAAATGCTGATATTCCCCAAAATATGTCTTCTACGAAAAGCTTGTTATCATGTGCTTCTCCTAAAAGACGTAATAAAACAGACTAAATTCCAGAGAAAACCCTGTGATTCGAGTAAAAGTGACTGAGTGGGGACATCGTCTGAATGTCATCTAATAACGATGATAGTGGTGAAAGTGTCGCTGAATGCCCTGCCTGTAGTAAGCTTCATTCAACCGGTACTCATGAGGAGAAATGGATCTGCTACACGAAACGCTTGATCTTGTGTCACAAAACAATGACATGCAGTTTCCTATGTGACATGTTTGCAAGCCGGAAAAGAAATTGAAAACATTATTCATTCATGGCCATCAACTGATTAAGACTAATGAAACAGTTTCGAAATGTTAGAATGCAAAAATACGTTTATATTAATTATGCTTTTCAGAATCACGGTGGAGAATGAAATTAATAACACTTTCTTTGTATTTCAGTTTTGGCAGTGTTAACATTTACGTCAAATATTGATTGTTGTATGTCATAGCAGTTTAACTGTCACTTGCTATGGAGAGGAGAATAAATTCAGGAACATATATACCACTTGTTACAACTTTCCATAACATCTTAGGTTTTCTACAGGTCCTAACCCGCCAAGGTGACGAAATTTTAGCCTAATACCTCATATTATTACTTCACAGCCACGAAAATGTATTTTTCTTTTTTTTTTTTTTGTTTTTGTAGTGTTTGGCCTATGGAGAATAACGGAGTCATAGCTCTCATTGACCATAAGAATGAAAGTGCGTGGATACAAACAAGACAGCAGCTGATTCCTAAACCGGTCTCGAAATGTTTCTCCATCCATTTCGAAACGGTAGTCAGGATTGGTTTTGGATTTCCATCGGATCATACGTTGGCTCTGGGGCCCAAATCCACTAGCAGCGGAACTTTCAAGCCGCCATTTCGCTCTGTTGTTGGCAAAATAAAATTTATAGTGTGGTTTTGATTTACGTAAGTCTCGCCCAAGTAATACACAGCTGATGTTTCTTTTGATCTGATTTCATACTTTGTTCTTCACATCATCATCCTTGCAGCAAAATATCACTTCACAACATTAAAAATTCGCGTTCGTCATTAGATTTTACATATTTAAATCCAAGGATTTTCAGTATTCTTTGGAATGACCACGTATTTCCTTCAATTCAATAGCATCATGCCAGTCAGCAATTTCACTGGCAGGAGGAATTCGTCTCCTTCATAAAACTCTAAAACTTGCCGTCGTAAAACTTCTTGATCGAATTCGTCGAGTCCTCTTTCCCGCTTTAGCATATTACGAGAGAAGTTCAATAAGTAATGCAACACATTTTTCTTCTCGGCCAATTTTGGTTGAAAAAACCGGAAATTTCTTGTGGAATATTTTCAAACATTCCCGCTTCGTCTCGTATAGTTTCATTGACTTCCGACAGGTGGCAGCGCTGTACGGAGCTGTTAAAATGGCGTCTGTAACGGATGTGTGTTGCAACCAACGGGCAGTGATCGAGTTTCTTTTGGCGGAAAACAGGGCATCTAAGATATTCATAGGCGCTTGCAGAATGTCTACGGTGATTTGGCAGTAGACGAAAGCACGGTGAGTCGTTGGGCAAAGCGTGTGTCATCATCGCCGCAAGGTCAAGCAATACTGTCTGATCTCCCGCGTGCGGGCCGGCCGTTCACAGCTGTGACTCCTGCAATGGCGGAGCGTGCGAACACACTCGTTCGAGATGATCGACGGATCACCATCAAACAACTCAGTGCTCAACTTGACATCTCTGTTGGTAGTGCTGTCACAATTGTTCACCAGTTGGGATATTCAAAGGTTTGTTCCCGCTGGGTCCCTCGTTGTCTAACGGAACACCATAAAGAGCAAAGGAGAACCATCTGTGCGGAATTGCTTGCTCGTCATGTGGCTGAGGGTTACAATTTCTTGTCAAAGATTGTTACAGGCGATGAAACATGGGTTCATCACTTCGAACCTGAAACAAAATGGCAATCAATGGAGTGGCGCCACACCCACTCCCCTACCAAGAAAAAGTTTAAAGCCATACCCTCAGCCTGTAAAGTCATGTTTACAGTCTTCTGGGACGCTGAAGGGGTTATTCTGTTCGATGTCCTTCCCCATGGTCAAACGATCAACTCTGAAGTGTATTGTGCTACTCTTCTGAAATTGAAGAAACGACTTCAGCGTGTTTGTAGGCACAAAAATCTGAACGAACTTCTCCTTCTTCATGACAACGCAAGACCTCACACAAGTCTTCGCACCTGAGAGGAGCTCACAAAACTTCAGTGGATTTTCTTCCTCATGCACCCTACAGCCCCGATCTCGCACCGTAGGATTTCCATATGTTTGGCCCAATGAAGGACGCAATCCGTGGGAGGCACTACGCGGATGATGAAGAAGTTATTGATGCAGTACGACGTTGGCTCCGACATCGACCAGTGGAATGGTACCGTGCAGGCATACAGGCCCTCATTTCAAAGTGGCGTAAGGCCGTAGCATTGAATGGAGATTACGTTGAAAAATAGTGTTGTGTAGCTAAAAGATTGGGGAATAACCTGGTGTATTTCAATGCTGAATAAAACAACCCCCGTTTCAGAAAAAAATGTGTTGCATTACTTATTGAACTGCCCTCGTATGTTTCTCCCGCAGAGACCGAAATTCTGCATTTTCCAGTTACCTGCTGAAATAGCTTGGCCTCCTACACAATTAGTCTGACAGTTCGTACGCCAATATCACCACAGGCTACTGCATTGTGTACCGGCATCTTGGCAACATCGCAGACGGGCTTTCCTAAATCTGTCTCACGTCTGAAGAACGAGTACACTTTAACAATAAGGTCCATTGCCTGTTTGTGTAACAATGATACCTTCTTGGTATTTCAGACATTATGAAAAACTCGAAGAACACGCAGATACCACAGAAATGTAGGCACAAAAATCTGAACGAACTTCTCCTTCTTCATGACAACGCAAGACCTCACACAAGTCTTCGCACCTGAGAGGAGCTCACAAAACTTCAGTGGATTTTCTTCCTCATGCACCCTACAGCCCCGATCTCGCACCGTAGGATTTCCATATGTTTGGCCCAATGAAGGACGCAATCCGTGGGAGGCACTACGCGGATGATGAAGAAGTTATTGATGCAGTACGACGTTGGCTCCGACATCGACCAGTGGAATGGTACCGTGCAGGCATACAGGCCCTCATTTCAAAGTGGCGTAAGGCCGTAGCATTGAATGGAGATTACGTTGAAAAATAGTGTTGTGTAGCTAAAAGATTGGGGAATAACCTGGTGTATTTCAATGCTGAATAAAACAACCCCCGTTTCAGAAAAAAATGTGTTGCATTACTTATTGAACTGCCCTCGTATGTTTCTCCCGCAGAGACCGAAATTCTGCATTTTCCAGTTACCTGCTGAAATAGCTTGGCCTCCTACACAATTAGTCTGACAGTTCGTACGCCAATATCACCACAGGCTACTGCATTGTGTACCGGCATCTTGGCAACATCGCAGACGGGCTTTCCTAAATCTGTCTCACGTCTGAAGAACGAGTACACTTTAACAATAAGGTCCATTGCCTGTTTGTGTAACAATGATACCTTCTTGGTATTTCAGACATTATGAAAAACTCGAAGAACACGCAGATACCACAGAAATCAGTAGATCGTAGTTCCGCGCAAGTGAAACACTATAGGGTGCTGAAATGTAACGAAAGTTTACACAGTACGGAACACGGAGATAGACTGAGCTATGATTGTCTGGATGGATGACTGTTATGGATGTGACCAATAATTGTTGTTCTCCAGTCTTCGCATCATGCGACTGTCCGTGTCAAACTCTAGTTCTCGCAAAAAGCCCCGAAAAGCTTCAAAATCATCTTTACAACGTCCAGCAAAAATAATATGTCTTATGTGTTATGCAATTTAATTAATCAAATGCGAATAAGTTACGAGGGGCTGTACGGGTTCGCCCAAATACTTATTTTTGTGTAACATATCTTCAAAATATTTTACAGGGCTGGAAAATGAGGCTGCTCGAAACGCTTCTTCATTATAATGCTGTATTTTACTCAACCTTGTGTAGCCTGAGACCAATATGCAGAAAGGAAAGCATGATAAAGATCTTCTCCACTGTGACAGTCGTGAATAACCGATCGCATTCTTACAGCTGTTTCATTTTGGGAATAGCCACACATAAATTCTAATCTATGCTCTAATGACCAGTTAGGAAGAAAACAATGAGAAAAGTGATGAAGCCAAGCTTGTGGATGTATGTCATTACTAGAATTCTTGAATGTTTTAAATGAACTCCTTGTGATGAAGAGCTTATACTCAAAGACATCGCCTCCGCGAATCGCAAATCCGTCATTGTTACGTCGTGTCAGCGGTTCCATTTCAAGGCTCGGTGTACCCTGCCGACTCCTTTGAAAATCTCCAAAATATCATGTACTATTACGTGTGATTTTTCCGTGTTTCTAAATCCCTCTTCCCGTGTCGAAGCGCGAGTATCCTCTGAAATATGTGCTCCTTGTATCACCTATGCCATATCATATTATACTTTCCGTATTTCTCTTTTGTTATGCGTGTTGATTTGTTTCTGTCTCTGTCTAAACTTCCTCATTTCCTCGTGCTTCTCTGTGTCAGTAAAGGCTAACAGTCTTGTATCATTCAAATCATCATCTACCTTCGTAGACAAATTTGTTAACGGATCTGAAAGCTCGGCTATTTTTTCCTATAATTTGCTGATTTCTGCTGTGTGTTTTTCTGAGCCAGGTTTTAGAGTGTCCATTTGTGTCGTAATCGTATCTACTGTGTCGATTAAGTTTTCCTGATTTTTTACAAGTTGCACAACCGTATCGGAAGATGCAACAATCAATTTTAGCCTTCGGGGTGTAGTGACTTTCGTGTACAATAGTCCGCAGTACTTTTATTGCTGCTTCATTGTCTTGTAATGTATCTTCATATCGCGAAAAAAATGGGCAGAAAATGTTCCCAAATTCCTGTTTTTACGTCTTCAGAATTGTTTTGATATTTCGATTCCATTTTGTGTATATCAGCGGTTAAAGGTTAACGTGTCTGTTCAAGTGTTTGTTTAATTTCGTCAGTTGTGTCTAACTTTTGAAGCTTTATGTCTGCTTGATCAAATTTTTGAATTTATTGCAATAACAGCGCATTAGTGACTGAAACATGTTTTTTTTGTGTTTTTCGTCAGCACGTTTTCACCTGCTATATTCGTACTTTGAAAAGCAGGGAATGTGTCGTGACTTAGTTGAGAAAAGTGAATTGATGCAAAACCTGAATCTACGGTATCTGCAAGATTTTGTTCTGATATTTCACATACCTGAGGCGAACTCTTACCTAGCGATCGATCGTCAACAGTACACTGTCCACTTATTGATCCAATTTCCAAACCATTATTTACTGTCTGGTCCATGTCCCTATGCACTATTATCAAATTATTGTCTTGATCATTTGTCAATTCGTTAGTAGGTATTACTAACAAGCTACGCTCATCGTCAATGTTATTTCTCAATTTGCTTTGCAGCCTAGTGTTACACTTTTCAATCGCCATCGTTATCAGACTGTTGTTGTTGTGGTCTTTAGTCCAGAGAATAGTTTTATGTTGCTCTCCATGCTACTCTATCATGGGCAATGTTCATCATCTCCCAGTACCTACTGCAACCTACATCCTTCTGAATCTGTATAGTGTATTCATCTCTTGGTCTCCCTCTACGATTTTTACCCTCCACGCTGACCTCCAATATTAAATCGGTGATCCCTTGATGCCTCAAAACATGCCCTACCAACCGATCCCTCCTTCCAGTCAATTTGTGAAACAAATTTCTCTTCCCTCCAATTGTATTCAATACCTCCGTCCACGTTTCACTTCCATACATGGCTACACTCCCTACAAATACTTTCAGAAAAGTCTTCCTGACACTTAAATTTATACTCTATGTTAACAAATTTTTCTTCTTCAGAAATTCTTTCCTTGCCATTGTCAGTCTACATTTTATATTCTCTCTACTTCCACTATGATCAGTTATTTTGCTCCCCAAATAGCAATACTCATTTACTACTTCAAGCGTCTCATTTCCTAATCTAATACCCATAGCATCATTCGATCTAATTCGACTACATTCCATTATACTCGTTTTGCTTTTGTTGATGTTCATCTTACATCCTCAAGACATTGTCCATTCCGTTCAGCTGCTCTTCCTAGTCCTTTGCTGTCTCTGACAAAGTCATCGGCGAACCTCAAAGTTTTTATTTCTTCTCCATGGATTTTAATTCCTACTCCGAATTTTGCTTTTGTTTCCTTTACTGCTTGCTCAGTATACCGATTGAATAACATCGGGGATACGCTACTACCCTGTCTCACTCTCTCCCCAAACACTGCTTCCCTTTTTATGCCCCTCGACTCTTATAACTGCCATCTGCTTTCTGTACAAATTGTAAACAGTCTTTCGCTCCCTGTATTTCACCCATGCCACCTTCAGAATTTGGAAGGGAGTATTCCATTCAACATTGTCAAAAGCTTTCTCTAAGTCTACAAATGCTAGAAACGTAGGTTTGCCTTTCCTTCATTTATTTTCTAAGATAAGTCAAAGGGGCAGAATTGCCTCGCTCTTTCCAAAATTTCTACGGAATCCTAACTGATCTTCCCCAAGGTCGGCTTCTACCAGTATTTTCATTCGTCTGTAAAGAATTCGTGTTAGTATTTTGCAGCCGTGGCTTATTAAACTGATAGTTCGGTAATTTTCACGTTTTTCAACACCTGGGATTGGAATTATTATATTCTTCTTGAAGTCTGAAGGTATTTAGCCTGTCTCATACATCCTGCTCACTAGATGGTAGACTTTTATTATGCCTGGCTCTCCAAAGGCTGTCAGTAGTTGTAATGGAATGTGGTCTACTCCCAGGGTCTCTCAGTGTTCTGTTATACTCTTAACACAATATCGAATCCCCTATTTCATCTTCAGCTACATTCTCTTCCATTTCTATGATATTGTCCTCAAGAACATCGCCCTTGTACAGACCCTCTATATACTACTTCCACCCTTCTGCTTTCCCTTCTTTGCTTAGAACTGAATTTCCATCTGAGCTCTTGATATTCAGGCAAGTGATTCTCTTTTCTCCAAAGGTCTCTTTAATTTTCCTATGGGCAGTATCTATCTTACCCCTAGTGATATGCGCCTCTACATACTTACATTTGTCCTCTAGCCATCCCTGCTTAGCCATTTTGCACTTCCTGTCGACCTATTTTTGAGACGTTGGTATTCCTTTTTGCCTGCTTCATTCGCTGCATTTTTACATTTTCTCCTTTCGACAATAAAATTCAATATTTCTTCTGTTACACAAGGATTTCTATTAGCCCTCGTCTTTTTACCAACTTGATTCTGTGCTGCATTCACTATTTCGTCATTCAAAGCTAGCCATTCTTTATGTACTGTACTTCTTTCCGCCATTCTTGTCAATCGTTCCCTATTGCTCTCCCTGAAGCTCTCTACAACCTCTGGTTTCTTCCAGTTTATCCTGGTCCGATCTCCTCAAATTCCCACCTCATTGCAGTTTCTTTACTTTTAATCTACCATTGATAATCAATATATTGTGGTCAGAGTCCACATCTGCCCCTGGAAATAACTTACAATTTAAAACCTGATTGCTAAATCTCTGTCTTACCATTATATAATTTATCTGAGACCTTCCAGTATCTCCAGGCTTCTTCCATGTATACAACCTTCTCTTATGATTCTCGAAACAAATGTCAGCTATGATTAAGTTATGCTGTGTGCAAAATTCTACCAGGCAGCTTCCTCTTTAATTTCTTAATCCCAATCCATATTCACCTGCTACGTTTCCTTCTCTTCCTTTACCTAGCCATGACTATTAAATTTTCGTCTCCCTTCACTGTCTGAATAATTTCTTTTAACTCGTCATACATTTCATCAATCTCTTCATCATCTGCGGAGCTAGTTGACATATAATCTTGTACTACTTTGGTAAGTGTGGGCTTCGTATCTATCTTGGCCACACTGATGCCTTTACTATGCTTACTATGCTCTTTGTAGTAAATTACCCACATTCCTATTTTTATATTCATTATTAAACCTACTCCTGCATTACCCCAATTAGACTTTGTATTTATAACCCAGTATTCACCGGACCGGAAGTCATGTTCCTCCTGCCACCGAACTTCACTAATTCCCACTATATCTAACTTTAACCTGTCCATTTTCCTTCTTAAAGTTTCTAACCTACCTGTCCAATTAAGGAATATGACATTCCACAATCCAATCCATAGAACGTGAGTTTTCTTTCCCTCTAATTTACACAATAACACACAAAACCAATTTGAAAAGCAAAAATAAAAATAAAAACTAAAATAGCACTAAAAATAATAAATATCTTATTAGATGCAAAACCAACTGCGAGATATTTAGTGCAAACCCATATTCATACCACAACTACTTTGCTCATGACAATACAGTACAAAAATTAGAAACTGGAACTACAAAGGAAATTTCATACATCTAATTACGAACTACCAGTAAACGATAACTAATGTCTAATCATGCACTAATTATTCAAACGACAAGGAAATCAGTAGATTATATAGAAGTATCCTGGCAGGGTCACCAGGTGAAATTAGTTCTTTAATATTTTTTATAAAATTAAACACTGACCCACAGAATTTTCCCTGACAAAGAGAACTCATACTGAACCAATTCACTTATTACCCACAGTATATAAGCCCAACACAGTCTGACTGCTATACATTCACCACATGACTTCCAACAATTAACACAAAGAATGGCCCTGAATTTCAAGAAACTCTAACAGTAATGCAAATCCAAAAACTATGAAATTAAAGAAACTTGAAACTACATTCCACTCTGTTAATTGGCTAAGCTCATTTCAGTCACGAATCCTATAGTGGAAACCTGATTCTTTTTCATAAGTAACTTACTTCACAGAAACTCTTCGTAACATGAACTACAGCAGATACATCAAGTAGCAACAATGGCCAGCTAAATAAAGAGATTCTAACTACTATAGACTCTAACTACTATGCGGCAAATGGTTAACAAACAGAAAGACTTTGTTGAAGAGCAAACAATGCATTTATAAAATTTTACCTGATTCGTTTGATGTCCAGTTCCAAAAGTTATAGAAATGTCATTAATACCACTATCCATACATACGTCCTCATACATTTTCTTCCATATTTTCTTATAAACACATCACTTCATTTCACTTTACAATGCATGTCCTACCAACAGAGAGACTCCACTAAGAATATTATGTCCATACACTTCCCTATCCACTCGATAACTGCTAATCCCTCCAACCACAGAATCATTTGTCGAGGGTGCAGAGTGCTGCCAGCAGATTCAACACAATCTATAGGGCTGCTGACATACAAACAGGCTACTTACAATACTAAACGTAACATGTAACTTAAATTACAATTTTTACACCAATGATGTAACGGACCTGAGGGGGACCCACATATACAACGAGCTACACAAGCAAAGCGATTGCAGTCACATATATCCCTCACAGGAGCACTAACAAATATGAGATATATGAATAATGAAAAATGAAACAACTTGATAACGTTATACCAAGTGGTCAGAGTGGACAAATGCAACGTAAATCTGATGAACAAACGTTTACTGGGAAATACAAGCCCACCGACATAGAGACATATTTTCTCATACCCCAAAAACATAAGCAACGTAAAACACGGTCTATAACTGGGTGTACAAATAGATGATGTGTGTGTGACACAGTTGGTCTCCTGTTTCGTTACGTTGCATTACCTATGATCGATGATGCTGGCCTCTTGTTTTCGAAAGCTTCTGGGTTGATGGTACTACTGTTTGTCTGTCGCGAAGTATCGTGTTGTGAGTGTTGTCATCGTACAAGTGGTGTCATTATATTTCCGCGTGTACGGATGTCTTGTTGCTTCTGATGATTGTATGTGTGCCATTCATTGCTGTGCAGGTGTTCAAGTGTTTCGTCGTTCTGTGTTTTTAGAACGTATATATTTTTCGTGTGACTGGCCATTTCTGGTGTGAATACAAATTTAGTTTCAGAGTTCTTTTCAAGTTTTTGGTTTTAGGAGTTCTTTGGGGCCTGTCTAAATAAGTTCATTATGGTGGCAACATTTCTACAGAGTTTATGGTTATGCCCAAGTGGCTAGTAGGATCAGTTGTGGTTTATAGTTACTGGGGGTGTTTCTTGCAATGTCTCCAGAGTGCGGTATTAGATTCGTTGTGTGAACCCTTTGGTATGGGTATTTGACGAACACTTCCTGTTTGAAGGGGTGTGAGGACGTCGTTTGTTTGCCTTTTCACTTCTTCGTGTTTGTTTGTGAGTTTTCGGTTGTGACCATGTTCCGGTTCGTTTCGTTTTTTGTTATTGGTATGTTTAATAGATTTAAATGTACCTGTGAGGGATATATGTGACTTTGCTGGTGTAAATGGTGGTACGTGTGGGTTCCCCTCGTGTCCATTACGTCATGGATCACTTCAAGTGGCGCTTTTATTTTTGTTTTAAATTTGTGGTTGTATCCCACACATTAGTAACTAGGAGAGGGTACAGTATTGAATTTCTCTGCAAGATGCAACTTTACGTGCACAGTTTCGTTACTCTAGTGTATCGCTGCCACAGTGCAGTTTAGGTGTGCAGAGTTTCAAGACATAAATTACGCTTTTCGTCTAGGACGTATATGGATGCGCCCGATGTTTCTCACGCTTGCTTAAGTTATTACCCGGATTTTCATTACAATGGAATCTTCGGAGTTCATTGTCTTGTTCTTGTGTGTTAAGACATATATGTTCTTGATTTTATGGGAATTAACTGCTAAGGTCATCAGTCCGTAAGCTTACACACTACTTAACCTAAATTATCCTAAGGACAAACACACACATCCATGCCCGAGGGAGGACTCGAACCTCCATGACCGCAGTGCCTTAGACCAATCGGCTAACCCCGCGTGGCCCCTTTTGGGAATTTCTAAGTTCATGATCCGATAAGTGTAGTTGCAGATAAGTGGGTGCTGGTCTTACTGACGGACTGTTACTAGGTTACTTTCTGTAGCCTATTGTTACGTGTAAATAGTGGAATTGCCATTCGAGATGTTCCTCGTCGATAGTTCGTCGACACATATCCTGTGTGCTATTGTTAACCCTGTGGGTACATATAGACGACGGTGGATGTTACTAATGTTGGCTAAATTGATCTACATCCAGTACATTTCCTGGAATTAGCAGGAATTTTGGTGACGTGCTTCGTTGCTTCTTAGGAGATATTGCATCAAGGGTCTTCTACACACAAGTTACACATTTGTCTGATGGACCTTGGCGTCATGACTAGGCTGCTGAAGAGTAATGTCAGTGGGGCACAGGTCTATTTATACATCAGGTTTTAGACCGTGTTTTAAATTTTTTTATGGTTTTGGAGTGACAGAGTATAAGTTGTTGTGTCGGTGGGTTTGTATTGTTATAGGTTATTATTTAGTTTCTTTTCTTATCGGTATGGTTCATATTTGTAAATATTCATGTGAGGGATATACAGAGTGAGTCACCTAACATTACCGCTGGATATATTTCGTAAACCACATCAAATACTGACGAATCAATTCCACAGACCGAACGTGAGGAGAGGGGCTAGTGTAATTGGTTAATACAAACCATAAAAAAATGCACGGAAGTATGTTTTTTAACACAAACCTACGTTTTTTTAAATGGTACCCCGTTAGTTTTGCTAGCACATCTAAACATATAAACAAATACGTAATCAGTGCCGTTTGTTGCATTGTAAAATGTTAATTACATCAGGAGATATTGTAACCTAAAGTTGACGCTTGAGTACCACTCCTCCGCTGTTCGATCGTGTGTATCGGAGAGCACCGAATTACGTAGGGATCCAAAGGGAACGGTGATGGACCTTAGGTACAGAAGAGACTGGAACAGCACATTACGTCCACATGATAACAGCTTTTTATTGGTCTTTTTCACTGAGGCAAATGTTCATTAACAGGAGGGGTGAGGTACACGTTCGACGGGCGTTTCATAGGACGTGGAGGACGCATAAATTGGCCAGCGCGTTGTCCTGATCTTACACCTCTGGACTTCTTTCTGTGGGGTACGTTAAAGGAGACTGTGTACCGTGATGTGCCTACAACCCCAGAGGATATGAAACAACGTATTGTGGCAGCCTGCGGCGACATTACACCGGATGTACTGCGGCGTGTACGACATTCATTACGCCAGAGATTGCAATTGTGTGCAATTGGCCTGACATGTCGGGACACACTCTATTCCACTCCGTAATTGAAAACGGAAACCACGTGTGTACGTGTACCTCACCCCTCGTGGTAATGTGCATGTGCGTCAGTGAGAAAGACCAATAAAAAGGTGTTAGCATGTGGACGTAATGTGCTGTTCCAGTCTCTTCTGTTCCTAAGATCCATCACCGTTCCCTTTGGATCCCTACGTAATTCGGTGCTCGCCGATACGATTGAACAGCGGAGGAGTGGTACTCAAGAGTCAACTTTAGGTTACAATATCTCCTGATGTAACTAACATTTTACAATGCAACAAACGGCACTGATTACGTATTTGTTTATATGTTCAGATGTGCTAACAAAACTAACGGGGCTCCATTTAAAAAACGTAGGTTTGTGTTAAGAAACATACTTCCGTGCATTTTTTTATGGTTTGTATGAACCAATTACACTAGCCCCTCTCCTCACGTTCGGTCTGTGGAATCGATTCGTCAGTATTTAATGTGGTTTACGAAATATATCCAGCGGTAACGTTAGGTGACTCACCCTGTATATGTCTGTGATCGCTATGCTGGTGTAAACGGTTGTACGTGTGGGCTCCCCTCGTGTCCATTACGTCATTGGTGTAAAAAAACTTGCAATGTAAGTTACATGCTAAATTATGTTTTGTATGGATAATAGTAGTATATCTTTAATATGTGATTTTATGATGTGATTTATCCCTTTTTAGCCATAATCTGTGGTTTATGCAGTCTGTGCCCTCATATTCTTTTATCGTGTTATGCGTGTTTCCATTTGCAGGGGCCTGAAGATGGCACAATTTGGTGTCGGAACTGGAAGCATGTGTTAAAAAGAAGTAACGACATTAAATTCAAATACAGCCATTGGTTTTGTTATCATTAGCCAAGTAACTCGTATCCGACCGCTGTTCCTCTTTTCCTTTAAGTATTACCAGAATTTCGGTTTAGTAGTTCCAGTGTTATGTCATGACAGCGTAGTACACAAAAGAACCAATAGATGTCGTTATTATTTTCGAAGTACAACAACTAGCCGACAGAAGGCGTATTATTTCTTTAACTCAGTGGCAGATGGAGAGATGAAATTTTAGGCTTTTACGTCAGTGACAGAATTAAGCGCCACAGTGTGACCTTTACGAATAAATACTGATGGCGAATTCACTTACCCAAGATATTCTGATGGTATTAAAAATTTAAAGATATTGCTTTGCTTCTTTCGACAGGTTTTATTTATCTTTTATTTATTTCTTAGGAAAGGTTTTTCCCACATTGACCGAAGTATTTTTGAATGTGTACGTCATTGGTAGAACTAAGCGCTGCAGTCTTATCATTACAAATGCAGACTAACATTGTATATACTCAGATATGATTGGAGATTAGTTAATTACTCTTTCTGAAATAAAAACTTAGCAACGTTACTTTGCTTCTTCTGATAAGTTTTATTTACATTCGTTCGGAGGAAAAACGAATTTATTAAGTTTGCTTTGTGATTTGTTTGCCTAATCAGCGAATTTGGATTTAGTTGTGTTGACGTATTTTAAAAAAAAACTCGAAAACCGTCGAGTCTTTTGGAGCAGTTTAGAAAAGCTAAAAGAATAAGGACAATGCGGTCTCAAGAAAGCAGTGAAGATCGTGGCGCGAGAATTGCTATGGCCCAAGATCATCAAGCCTGAAGTCGCTCTTTGGAAACTCCTTCCGAAAGCGAGGCACGATGTAACGCTGATCGAGAGAGTCATGCATCTTATCGCTCCTCAGAAACGTACACTCACAGAGGCTTAGAGTTACCTCTTTCCAACCTTACACCATAGACGAGTAAATTTTGTCATACAATGGTGCAGACAATCTAATATACCCAAAATCCTGATTTTCCCCAGTAATTTACCTTTTCGCTTTAAATGTGCGCAGTCTCCTGCGAACATATGATATGCAATGGCCGTTAACAAAGCGCAGTTCCAGACGCTGCAGCATGTAGACGTGGCTCTTAGTATCCGTTGCTCTGTGAGGTACTCTTCCATGTTAGGGAAGCAAACAAGCTCTTGGTTTACGTCCCCAGTCATACCCACTTCAAACGTTGTACGCAAAGAAGCTTTCCAAGTCAATAATTAATTCGATGTTTACGAAGACTCGAGCACAGCAATAAATAAATACCCGGGTAATTCTGAATTTCTCAGCTTCTTTTAAGTGATAAATATTACCACAATAACTTTCTGTTAACATACATACTTCGTATATGAGTAGCATCTACACTTCCTCTCTGTTAGTGTTCATTGTACCGTCAATAATTTTGAATTGAAAATGATTAACCGACTGAACAACGTTATTTTTGCTCTGTTCCCTTTTGATTATTGTCTACTCTAGCAACTGGGGGAATTGCGTTATCCACGGAGTCTGCACTGTTTGCTTTTAAAAGGCAGGCAAAGTCAGCATTTTGCTACATTTTCAGTTACATCATGTTTAGATGAATGACACACTGTGATACACATTTGAATGGGTGTTGAGAAGAGGAAGTGGATTATATTAGAAATAAACATAGGGTGCTGGAAATGGCAGCGAGCATGCAGCTGGGA
Organism: Schistocerca serialis cubense; assembly: GCF_023864345.2. Classification (NCBI taxonomy): domain Eukaryota; kingdom Metazoa; phylum Arthropoda; class Insecta; order Orthoptera; family Acrididae; genus Schistocerca; species Schistocerca serialis. The sequence continues at coordinate 447,155,132 of NC_064644.1, forward strand.
CTGCCAAAGTGCTGAGCAAATAATTGTAAACACGCCCATCTGCATTTAACATTAACCAAATGAAAGATGAAAAGCCCCCATATAATATGTTTAAAAATGCTACAGTGAAAATAATAATTCAAATGGTGAAATATTTGAAGTTAAGCTTATACAAGACTTTTTCACAAGGGAATTAATTTTAATAAAATTTTAAACATATTTTAACAGTATTAACCATAGTTTAAAGGCCAGAAACAAATGCATTCGGTCATTAAATGGATGTTGATACGAGGGGACTTGCTTGGGCATAACCCTCACAGCTTTGAGTCCCTTTATTCAACTTAGATTGGTTCCAAAACACACACAGAACAACATTCCAAACGACATAGGCACAAGGTAACAACAACAGAGAGAAACTGTAATTCTCACAACACGAAATGTTGTAAGCTCCATCTTGATTGTAACTATGGCTCAATAATAACGATAGTAATTTGTCTAATAGGTATTTACATGCGATGTACTTCTTTCAGACATTAACTTTTTTAAAGATCTAACATACAGGCCTTTAGAAAGGAGAACAAGTTTAAAAGATAGTTTCTTGTTAGTAAATAAATATAGAAATAAAACTTTCCTGAAACAATCAAAGCTAAAATAAGAGAAAGTGCTCACTACATTCGTTTCTACTAAATACTGGCAACGGGGCATGCACAAACCGAATTAATAAAAGCAGGAAAAGCGCCTACTCTGAAGACGCAGAGTCATGACCACGGAGGTGGCAGAGGGATCAGTCGTTATTGAAAATTGGTAGCCACGCTTTGCAGAGGCGTTCAAAACCCAATGAATCGGCTCCAGTGGTCGGTTAGTAATCCCAAATTACTATGCCTAATAGCAAGCAAACACTCCATCCAAGAGGGAGCGCTCGTGTGATTACACTAGCTCAGCTTGCGGACTCTCGTGGGACGCCGGCGAACCTGTCACTAGGATACGAAGAGCAGAGAGTTACCACGCATGCATGGCTTATTACTATTTAAAAACAATCTACTGCTCTTCATAAGTTCGTAGCGAAGAAGGTGCATCACGCTATTTAATGGAAAGTTAAATTAAATTTGCTTTATAATAAATGAAAAGCACCAGTTTCCTTTTGTTCCACAAAATTACTTTTATTGCCAATCGGTTTTCGGCTTACAAGGCCAACTTCAGACATTTACTGAGTATTATCACCAAAGAAGTTAAATGTCAGCAGACAACATAGGAAGAGAAGTAACACATCTAGACTGAAGTAGAAACATACAGTAAGTAACATCTTTGCAGTGAAATAGTAAAAGCTGAACAGTACATAAATAACAATGGAGTTGACATCAAAACCTTTAGCACAAAATAGGAACAGCACACCTACGTAACAGTTTCTATTAATAAACAAAACTAATAAAATAAGATCAAATTAGTACTAGACAAGGCTGCATCAAGAGGTATGAAACATGGAGAGTGATACACAACCAATTAAAAAAGAAGACACAGTTGTCAACGTAAATACAGAATACACAAGGAACTTAAGCAATATCGATAAGATAAACAGTTATTAATAAATGCCGGAAAATGGAGGTGTTTGAGGGAACCCACAGATTGAGTGTGTGGTGGTACTGCATTTTAACATTAACATTATAATCAAAGCAGTGGCTATATACCAGTTTTCATTAAATAAATGAGCAAAGTAAAATATGAACTGAATTTGATGAGACAACTACAAGGGGAGTTAAACATGGACAGTAATACAAGTACAAGTTGAAAGGAAACCCTTAACTATTGAAACTACAACCTATGTGTAATACAAAGACAACTGCAACAAATAAAACAACTTAATGAATACATGAAAATTGGAATATGTAGGAAGAGAGAGTGTGGGAAGTAATGAATAACAAAGATGAAAGACTGGCGGAAATAAAGCTGTGAGGACGGGGCGTGAGTCGTGCTTGGGTAGCTCAGTCGGTAGAGCACTAGCCCGCGGAAGGTAAAGGTCCCGAGTTCGAGTCTCGGTCCGGCACACTGTTTTAATCTGCCAGGAAGTTTCAACAACAAAGATGATTATATAAAGTTTAGGAGAGGGAAAGTGTTGAGTTGTGTCTGGTCATTTAGGATGAGATATGGACTGTGAGAAAGATATTTGTTAATTTCCAGGGCTTCCAGCAGATTGAGTTTATGGCCTTTGTTTGCTAAGTGAAGTACATGGGACACTGGATGGTAGTTGTGACCCTCACTCAGTACGTGCTCAGCAAATGCAGAGTCTGTACAAGGCAATCTTCAGACATTTTATTAATAAAAACTGTTATGTAGGCATGCTATTCCTATTTTGTGGTAAAGGTTTTCCTGCCAACTCCACTGTTATTTATGTACTGTTCAGTTTTTACTGTTTCATTGCAAAGATATTACTTACTGTATGTTTATACTTCAGTCTAGACGTGTTATTTCTCTTCCAATGTTGTCTACTAACATTAAACTACTTTGGTGGTAATACTCAGTAAATGTCTGAAGATAGCCTTGTAAGCCGAAAACCGGTTAGCAATAAAAGTAATTTTGTGGTACAAATGCAAACTGGTGCTTTTCATTTATTATAATGTTGTTGAACCAAGAACCGACGGAAGATTCTGTTAATATCATACATTTTCTTTGTTCATTTCTTATTTCGCCTCTGGATGAAACGTTATTTGGGACGTGTCAAGATAAAGAAGGCACCCCGCATTTCTGTTTTCTAAATAGAAGAAATACCGCGGTAACATCTGCATAGTTTTGGGATGTTGAATCCATACGATAAGCCGACAAGATATCTGTCTTATAACACTGCATGTAATATGAGCATATACTCGACATAGCAGCGTGTCGCTTCGAGAAAAGTGAGCCATGGTATTTGAGACTTTTATCTTCATAATGGTAGCTGTGAATCCACGTATGAGATTTTCACTTAAACAGGAACTGGGACTAGCTCACAACTAACAAACAACGTGCTACAACCCACATTATTATACTCTTATGGAAAAAGAAAGTAAAAATTATGTCTACATATTAGTAAACGATGACAGCCCACAGTTCTATAAATTGTTCCTGAGACTACAGTGATGTGACACCACTCATTTATTATAATTAGTAACTCACGTTCATCGAGGAGCACTCAAAACGCTTACATTTTACGTCGTTCATAAGCTTTCCCACCTATATAACACATGATTCTCTTCTTTGGTTTCCAACCTGATCTTAAAGTCAAGATTACTTAAACATCCGGCTGGAAACATGTGAAGATTCATTTCGTCATAGCATCCATTTGGCCACTTTCCCTGTAGACTACTGCTGTTGTGTCTGCCTCATGTGCTCTTATCTTAGCATGAGGATTCATCCCTTTTTATGCCCCTGTCCCCCGTCACCCTCGTCACTACGGAATTTTATTCTACACACCTTCACTGAAGCAGTTCTTAGATGTAGATGTTATTACTACTAGCTAATTCTTACTGTTATGTGAGTCTCACTGAGTAATTACAAATCACTTGTCCACTCTATTATCCTCCAGTCATCTATGGCATCATCCTAGCCCAGAAATGTGGCAATATTTTCCATATTCTGACTCGATACAAGTTGAAGACTTCATTGTATGTAAAGTGGCAGCCATATTACTCTTATATAGACAGTGTTCTGTATGGCTTCGTACACATTGGTAAGGAGAGGTGGGCTACTGAAAAGTGTAGCAGCTGCCATCGTAGGAAACCCAGACAGGAGCAGATATTATAAGCGAACAAATAAATACAATAAACAAAAGATTTAGTTTACTGGTGTTTCTAATTGCAGAAAATGTCGAAATAGTATTTTCCAACTTATATATATATATATATATATATATATATATATATATATATATATATATATATATATATAAGTTAGAAAATAGTGTTTCGACATTTTCTGTCATTAGGTTAACGTAAACCTAATGACACCACCGATTTCGTTTTGTTCTAACTTCGAGAACTCGTAGATGGAGGATGTTAATTATCAATGTCTAGCGGTTGTTGGCTGCTATAGACGACGATGGTTTGAATACTAATTAATGTTTATTTGAAGAGATTTGGCTAAGCAGTTGCTACTACAGACAATATTTGTGTTTCTCTGAATGTGGTCAGATTTGTCATTCACGTACCTCTCGCCTGCTATCGCGACTGCGGTTGTCATTGAACTAATTCTCTTCTCGCAGGGTATCAGTTGATGGTTCTCTAAGATAATGGATATGACAACAGACGGAAGCTACAGACAAGAGAGAATGAGTTGGTTCTGGTAAAATCTATTACATTATTCCTCCCGTAACTTATCATGAATCAGTGAGATATCCTGATACGCGAGTATAGCTTTAAATTAATGACAGCGAGGTGCTATTGTTGCTTGCTGCACTACAAGAACAGAAAATATAAAACAATCAATCTTTTGTAAACCAATAAAACGGTCCATGGTGCACTGGAGGCTAGTGGCAGGCCCTGTGGCGAGTCCAGGAAATGTACGCAATCTGAAAATGCGCACATTAGCGTTACTGTTTTATTCATTGTAAGATTAATGACGACCTGAACAGTACTAATAATAATACTGTTCTGCATTTTAGCATTCACCATTTGTAATAATTAGTTTCCTTTTGCAGTGAGCAATATATCAAAAGAACATTGTTCTAAGTTGACGAATAGCAAATTGATTAATTTGATAAGAAAACGACTGAGCTCTAGCCGCTCTGTCGTTATATATCAAAAGAACTAAGTTCTAAGTTGACGAATAGCAAATTGTTTTATTTGATAAGGAAACGACTGAGCCCTAGCCGCTCTATCGTTAGTTATATTTTTATTACAGTCGGACCTGCCTCAATCGGTAATGTTATCTGTTTAACATTTAACATCAGTAACTGTATTTATTTGCACATTCACGTCATGACGTTCGTAGTATCTGCCAAGTCATCATAAATGCCCCCTTTGACTGATTGCTACTAATTAAAATTTTTTAATGGCTATTTTTCTCATGTCATCCATACGGCAGTTCAAAATTAAATTTAAGAAACCTTCTTTTTCCAGTAAAGAGGGATAGATGATCATTCAGTCTGTTCGTCTGCTTGGTAACAGTAGACGGTCGTTACGTTTTGGATCAGCTGCTAGTACACTATTCGTACCTCGTTTTTCACGTCACCGATCAACTTTGTTGAGGGCGCTTTTTAGCTTTAAAGCCTTCATGCACCCTCGTAGTCGCTGTCTTGCTTCTTGAATAACACTAGTACCACCTACACTTCCTGGATGCTTACTGTTCTCGAATATATGGATTTTTCAGCCCTCTGACTTCCCTTTACTTTCTTCGGTACGAAGACACAAGAATTTTTATTTTTTACATTTCTATGATTGTGGTATAATTTAGATTGACGTTCTTCAAGGGAATCAAGCATAATATAGCGCTTTCGTGATTCTGCAGACCTCCTTTCACTACTATAACAGTAATACTAACACAGTAATGTTGTCTAATGCCGATGTTGCACGTAACAGAGAGAATCATGTAATTAGTATTTGATTTACTTCATCTGCTATTCTGTACGACTATTGCAACATTGACATAAAAAGTTACCTGCCATTACATTAAATATATTTGAATTAAAATGGGCTGAATAATATTCATAAGAGTGTTAACAATGATAATATTAATAACATTATTTAAGATATATTTTAAGAATTAATAATATCTGATAGGGAATAGAATTCCATTCCATGAATACGTTACTAGGTGGTTCCAATATGTTCCAGCAGAGAACGAGTCTGTTTTGAGAATGAGGCTCATACCAGTAACAGTAGTCAGACGTTGCCAGAGAGACAATAACCATGGCTTCCCTAGCGAAGGAAATGAGGTTAAATGTCAAATTCTTAATAAAGAATTTGACATTTAACCTCACTTTCCTCACTGCACTTGGAACTTCATTAATTTTTTGGCGTCAATGAAATCAACGCTCATTCTACTGTTTGAATTAAAAATGGGAGTCGGAATGGGCGTTCATGGGCTCTCGCAGGCATGAAGTCAACACAACCATAGTGGATATCGATATATGGTCGCTGACCTCAACTTACACGTAACTGTGCCTGCGTACATGTGACTGTGAAGTAAAACATTTGAAGCAACATAGTAAATCACTTCTGATCTACGGCAAATTGCAGTTGATATCCCCATATCGCTATCACACAAATTTTCACTGTACACACTCTTGACTGAGTTTTCTTCTAGAGTAAGACGTTGTTTACTTCTCTCTCATCCTAAATGGTTATTGTAACAAGTATCATTCGTCACCAGAAGTATAGTTCCCTTAGTCAGTGTTAGGTACATGCCTTGCACCTATAACAATTTTTACTACCACCAGTAATTTATTATTAATGGTTTTGTATCATTCTACGTGGAATTACCTACAGTATAACTGTTTCGCTGATCCCTGGATTGCTAAAGTAGTTACACTATAATTCTTTATTTTTCTGCCATTCCTTTAGAATTTCCATAAGACCAGCTTAATTGCTATGCTAGTACTCAGTACCATAAATGCACATGTGTGCGATGTGCAGTGTAATACCAAGTTCATAAGTCTTTCATATTCGACAGTATAGCTGAAATTACGTGTCTATTATTTTTCAGCAAACATTTCCTTACTGAACTTTAAAGTTAATAAATTTTATAATGTATTTGTGAGAACTGGTGACTCAATACCGTGAAGTTTTGTCTACTCTCATTTCTTTTATCTGTTATGTACTCGTCAATAGTTCTTAATCGCATCGCTAGTGTACGCATTCTATTTCTGTTCTGTTACATTTTCATTATCTTTTTATTATTATAGCACTATTACCTCACTTTATTCATCATATCAGACAAAGCCAGTTAGTTTCGTTAGTTTTGTTGCTGGATATAGCTTATAATTAGTAATAGCCGGCTTTTTTTCCCATGTGAAAGGTTTTTTGCTAACCTATGTTTCGTAAAAATTTTTAACAGGAACGAAAAGACCATAACTTTGGTTGTCTCAGTTGTATGTTGATAGCTAGAACTATGTGTCAGAAAGAGACTTCAGTCCAGAAATCTATTTTTCGCGTGGATGAGTACACTTTTCGCGAGGGCCAGTGATATCTCATAGACGAAACAAAATGTTTGACATCGCACAGCGTCCTCTCCATTCGTCTCAAGATTCGTTAATGCAGCGTTACAGTGCTGCAACACCTGCACCCTTAGCAAACCGTGTAAAGTTTTAAGTCCGATATGAGTAGAACCACATCGCTCTATAAATTATTAAATTAGACAGTCTCCTTCAAATAAGTTGTACACCTACTTTGCGGAGTACCCCTATCTCACCAAAAGGACAGCAACTACGCAGTGAAGCGAATTGGTCACATATCTTTTGCACCTGGTAATTTAATAACTCATTTGGCCGTCAATGATCAAGAACCGACTTCATGTTTTGAAATATCGCTGTATGCTTTATATATTGGTCAGGCTAGTACATCAGCGTCGTTTGCAAGCGTTTTTGAACTATGGTATAGCATCATAAGTTGAGTTCTTCAAGGAACTTAGCTGAGTCTATAAGTATAAAGCATGTCTTCTGATCATGACGCAACCCCATACACTGTTTTTAGGCATTGCGTACGGGTATGGTCATTGTACACACCAAAATGCACTTTCAGTTTACAATATGATCGCTTTTCCCGAAGACACAAATAACAGCTCCTTCTTATCTTCATTTTCAACAATCTGTAAGATCATGACATCTAGACATTACTGTCCAAAAAGTGTCTCCAAAGGAGTACCAATTAATTAGGTAGTCTCTTAATTTGATTTTTAAATTTTGAACTATACTTCTGAGAGTATGTGGTGGTCGTGGTGGTTAGTGTTTAACGTCCTGTCGACAACGAGGTCATTAGAGACGGAGCGCAAGCTCGGGTTAGGGAAGAATTAGGAAGGAAATCGGCCGTGCCCTTTCCAAGGAACCATCTCGGCATTCGCCTGAAACGATTTAGGGAAATCACGGAAAACCTAAATCAGGATGGCCGGAGACGGGATTGAACCGTCGTCCTCCCGAATGCGAGTCCAGTGTGCTCTGAGAGTATGTCAGCATCATTTTAAGCGGCATACAATAGTCTGACCCGTGGTGTAGAAGACCCGGCATGGTAGCTCAGAAAGTTCGCTCAGAAGGCTGGCTGCCCTGCATAATTAAAAAAAGTTAAATAAAAATAAAAAACCTGATCGAAAGAAAAATCAGTGCACAACGAAGGGCGATTCGTAAAACTAAAGAATAAGGGCATACTCTTGAGCTCTCTGAGACTATCGATACTGCGAAAATGAATAGCTCAGTAGGCAGTTTAGTTGAAGAGGAATGGATATCTCAAATAGGACATCACAAGAGCTGGAAAGAAAAACACAAGTACAGGAAGGTAACTGCGAAGAAACCATGGATAGAGATAACGAAAAAAGGAAGTACAAAAATTTCAGATAAAGGCAGGAATACAGAAACACAAGTTACTCTGAAATTAAATAAATACGAAGTACAGGAAAGTTAAGCCAAAATGGCTGCATGAGATATCTAAGGAAATAGAACGAAATGATTTCCGAAAGGACAGACTGGGCATGCAAAAAAGTCAAATTAAAAGCTAGGGATGTAACATTTGGACTGCAATGAAAATTCAACTCTTAAGTCCAGAGGAGAGAGCGAATGGATGGGAGCAGTACACTGAAGGTGTCTATGAAGAGGATAACTTATCTGATGAGATGATAGTAGCAGAAACAGGAGTCGATAGGGAGCAGAAAGGGATCCATTATTAGGGTCAGAACTTAAAAGAGCTGTGGAGGACCTAAGATCAAGTAAGGGTGAAGGGATGGAAAACACTCCCTCGGATAATATAAACAGTGACAACTGAACGACTATTCACATTTGTGTGTAGAATGTAAGAGTCTACCGATATACCATCAGGCTTTCGGAAAAACATCACCCACACAATATCTGAAAATTGCAAGTGCCACCAAGTGAGAGATTAATGGCACAATCAGCTTAACAATTCATCCAAGTTGCTGACAAAAATAATATACAGAAGAATGGAAAAGAATATCTAAGATTTGGTAGATAACGGTCAGTTCGGCTTTACGAAATGTAAAGGCACAAAAAAAAAAAATTATATTTAGCTGCATGGGTAGCAATAAAATGATAATGTGTTCATTAATGTTTACACTAATCATATGTATTAATCCTGTATACTGATTCGTTGAACATCATTTCGTCAGAAGAACCGTTCAAATGATGTATAGAACATTTAACTAACTAACTGACTAGAGGGACAGCTATGACGTTGCGGCTCATAATGGAAACAAGACTGAAGAACGTTCCTAAGATTTGTCGACCAGGAAAAAGCATTTACAATTTATAATGGTCCAAGGTTGTCAGAAAAATAGGAGTAACCTGTACGCAGCGGCGGGTGATATACAATATTCAAAAGAACCAAGAGAGAACAGTAAGAACGGAAGACTAAGAATGGAGTGCTTGGATTAAGAAGGGTAAAACTAGGTACATAGTGTGTCGTCTATACTCTTCGATATATACGTCGCAGAAGCAAAGCCGGAAATAAAAGAAAATTTCAAGAATAGGATTAAAATTGCAGTTGAAAACATATCAACGATAGGATTCGCTGATGACATTGCTGTGCTCAGTGGAAGTGAAGAAAAATTACAGGATGTGTTGAATAGAATGGACAGTGTAATATGTACAGATTTTACGATTATAGATGAGAGTAAGGAGAAGTAGCAGAAATGATAACAGCGAGAAAGTTAACATCAGAACTGGTTACCATGAAGTAGATGAAGTTGAAGAGGAATTCTGCTACATGGGCAGCAAAAACCCCATAACTTACGGAGCAAGGAGGGCATAAATAGGAGATTAGCATTGGAAAAATTGGCATTCCTCGCCAAGAGAAGTCTATTATCAAACATAAACCTTAATTTGGGAGGGGAATTTCTGAGAATGTATGTTTGGAGGACAGTATTGCATGGTAGAGAGAGATGGACTGTGAGAAATCGGATTAGAAGAGAATCGAAGCATTTGAGATATGGTGCTCAACAAGAATGTAGAAAAGTAGGTGGACTGATAACGTGAGGAAGAAGGAGGCTCTCCTCAGAATCACCAAGGAAAGAAACGAGTGGAAAACACTGACATGAAGAACGGACAGAATGGTAGGACATCTGTTGAGACATCTGGCAATAACTATCATAGTTCTGAGATGAAAAGGTTGACACAAGATAGGAATTCTTAGCAGCGCATATCAAACCAGTCAGAAGGTCTGTGACCCACTTTAAAAAAGTCTCTACATCAGAATGGTCCTTTCACTGCACCATTTGAATAAATATAAGACATGTCGTTCTGATACAGAAGCTCAGTAATCTAAATAACAGAAAGTTATCTATGCCATGAGAGTATCATTGCAGAATCTATCTCACAAGCACTCTGCCCACTAAATAAAAGAGAAAAATGGGCATAACTAGTTATTATGTCACTAGTGACGTTATTATTGTTGTTATTATCATCTGAAGTCTGTCATATGAAGCTGTTTCGTTCGTCACGTTCTCATTGTGCGCGATAAGTAATTGCCTGTTACAAAACTACAACATAGTTAACTGTCCATTAATAACAATCTACTGCCCGAGTATTTGTTTATGTCAGGTGTTTGATGTTCTTATAGAGACCACATTTTCATGTAATTACGTTAATCGTGAACACCACCTATAGTGACTGGAACTAGCAGCGTATCATTATCATAATGACTACTAGGATCATTACAGTTTAACGTTCTGCATATCAAATAGGGTGCTGCAGGATTCCAGCATAGTGATTTTATTATTTGTAGCTCTTCGTAAAAGTTTATCTTTCCCGCACTATGTGACGTTGTTAAACTGTTCCGACTAAATATAAAAAAAAAAAAAAAAATGGAAACACATATATAAATTCCCATTCCAGAAAGTTATGTTGTTACAAGCATGGAACGAACGTTTTAAAGCGTTGTTCTGTGTAATACCTTCCAAAAAAATATTTTTCTTGGTTTGACATTTCCTCCAGTTCTGTTGCTATAGGATGTTACACTGTAAAACGCTACATGTCAGAAAAGCTAATGTTACAGAGGAAATATGTTGAACGCAATAAATGAGAACTTTAAGAAGTAATGAAAATAGAAAAAGGAGAATCAGAACTAGGAAGTAATTATGTGGAATTGGTGTTTCCAGAAATAACAATGTTGAAAAAAGTGATATGGTTGAAGACGTTATACAAGAAAGGGAAACGAAGAAGTGATTAATAAGCCGAAGAGACCTATATACATTAATGAAACTTGAATGGTATGTTAAAAACCACACAAACCACGAAGCAGGCGTCAGAAATAAATCTAGTTGTCTCACAGTTACTGCCAGGAGTGTGTCTTCGATTATGTAGAGTGTCTTGTTGTACATGACACTTAAAATAGTGGGCAAGGTAGTAAAATAAGCAAAAAAAAAGCAGAGACAGTTAATCATTTATGGAAAGAGACTCATTATTCTATGAAACTGTTTGCAGAAATAGAGAAATGTTCTGTTTCGTATGGCTGCTAGTAACTATGGCGGTACTGAAAGATAAAGAGGACCACTTTCTATGCTATGGTCCACGGACACCATATACCAAAAGGAAATATTCACAGCTTAATTCTCGAGTAATAGGTTTTATGACTTCTTTCTTTCTTCGAATCCAGTGACATGACTGCTGGAGAGGAAGTGAAACAAATCGACTAATATAATACATTTACAGAAATATATACAAATTTTTCCACGCAATGCTTTGTATACTATTATTCAAGTACTCACGTGAGATTGGATGAGCAATTGATAGCTTTTCGTGTGAGACACCAGTTTAGGGTTTATGTGAAGTCCAAACACTTAATTAACGCATAGAATTTGGACTCTCTGCTGTGAAAAGTCTTCGTCTGCTTTCAGCTTTCAGCTGTTCACAGGAGAAAAAGGATTTACGGAAAAGAATCAAGGTCTAGAGTTGCAGTGGACCTTACGTCTCATTTAAGAACTGGATACGTTATCACAATACTTTTTGGCGTGTTCCACTTGCAGAGGTCGCAAGAACTAACTACGACCGGAATTCTTAGAAGACAAAAAGCCAGAAATCTCATCTTAACTTCAGTCAGAGCCACTGAAACCAATATTTTCATCCATGGTGGCATTCAGTGAAAATCTGTTGCTAGCATCACACGTCTCTTAAAAGCAAACCGTAATCCTTTTGAGTAGTGAACATCATAATAGTAAATATGGCAAGGAAAATGGGTTCAAACCCGATGTTATTCTAAACTACAATAACACCAAAAGATTCGTTGATACAGTGGACAAAATGGGAGATGTGCATTCATGCAGTAGGACTACCGAGCGACGGCCCCTGGTGCTACACTTGAACATGATATGTAGAGCAGCCATAAATACCTGCATTATTAGGAAGAAAAAGTATCCTGTCAGGAAGACTCTTGCATGCCACATATGGAGATAATTTTTGTTTGTCCCAGGACATGAACTTTTAATGTCTCACATGATGAAAGCAATGGGGCAGCTGGATGGAACGCCAGCAAACTCGAGAAGAGCAATGACGGAATAATTGTTTGGTGAAGATGCAAGTCCAGTAATGCAGCAGTCAAGTTCAAGGGCATCTCTGCAAGCGACTGCCAGTGTTGCAGTTCGCAAACTGTGATCTAGGAAGAAAGATATACCATTTGACACTACATTTTGAAAAATAAATCTGTAATTACTTAATTTACTACCAATATAGTTGAAGTAATATATTTTATCATGACTTTATTATTGTAGAGGCTTATTCTCTTTCCATTACTGAGATACTGTACGCAATTAGTGCTGTGTTTAGACATTTACCATGTCCCAGAAGACATTTTGCGTCGGGGTACTCTGGTACCCACCAAGCCCATGAGGTCAGAGCAAAGCACCGGTGTACATTGATTACTCAAGCAACGTAGCTGACAGCTACAGTGTTCCTTCATTCTTTATCCGAGCTTAGATTGTGACACGTGGCTCTACCATTTTTTCCGTACCATAAGTGGGTAAAATGCAATGTCTGCATCGCGATCGCCGTTTATTCGAAAACAAAAGGCGTCGTGGCCGAAAGTCATAATAATTTAAGTAGTAACGTCCCATCATTTGCAGCCCTGAGATTAAGCAGTGGGTTGCCAGGCCCAGTCTTTCCCAAGTTCTGAAGTTGTAGGACAGCAGAACTGGTGCATACAAGTGGTGGTGCGCTTTACTGTTGCACGATTCCCAATAATTTTAGACTGAATAAGCAATATTTTTTGTGTTTCTTAGGAAGCATAATACGTGACTTCCCATGAAATACGTTACAGTCAAATATCTTTGATGGTCCAACATGCTATTACCCAAAAACGTTGGCGGGCTCGAAGCAGGCTCACGGGGTTTCCTCTCATAAGCTGAAAAAGAACAAGAAAAGCACCGCTCCACCAAGGAGCTATCCACATGGGACGGAAATCGGTAGAAAAGTGATGTACGTTTACAGACAAACAAATTATTAGAGTTACAGGAAAATTGGATGATTTATTCAAGAAGAAGGCTTCACAAGCTGGGCAAGTCCGTAACATGATGGTCCATTTCAGGCCCTTATGGAACCAGCTATTCGGCTTAGCATTGATTGATAGAATTGTTGGAAATCCTCCTGAGGGCTATCGTGCCAAATTCTTCCCAACTGGCACGTTAGATCGTCAATAAACCGATATGATTGGAGAGCCCTGCCCATAATTTTTCAGACGTTCTTAGTCGGGTACAGAACCGGTGACCTTGCTGGCCGAAGTATGGATTGACAAGCACGAAGACAAGCAGCAGAAACTGTCACCGTGTGCGGGCGGCTTTTATCTTTCTGAAATAGAAGCACGTGGTGGTTTGCCATTAAGCGCAATGAAACAGGGAGTAGAATATCGTCGACGTATTGCTGTGCTGCAATGATTCCGCGGATAGCAACTATAGGGGTCGTGCTATGAAATAAAATGTCTCTCCAGAACACCACTTCCTGTTGTCGGGTCGTATGGCGGGTAACAATCAGGCTGGTGTCCTACCTGTTGTCGGGTCGTATGGCGGGTAACAATCAGGCTGGTGTCCTACCTCAGTCTGGTGCGTCTCGAGATTCGTCTTCGCTGTTCCAGGCGGGACTCATTTACTGAAGACAATTCTACTTAAGTCAATGAGATTTTACTGCGATGACGTTACTGGAGATGTCCTGGATAACGATGGGTTAATAACATGACTGTCAACCAACATACGGCTCGACAACAAGGAGTGATGGTCAGGGTTGCCATTTCATATTGTTGCAGAAACCGGTTAGTTGTCATCCGCGACACCCTTACAGAACGGTGGTATGTCAACTATACGCCTCACTTGGTTTCCTTACGTGCCAAGCCACCCCGGACTTAGGAGGATTGTCCAGAAATTTAGTTCCGATCGGTCGCGAAATTGACACCACAGTGTAAACCAGAAACGTTTCATATGTAACAGTTAGGTACACCTTCCACCTACTTCTCTCCAACTTCAAGTGTTGTCGTTGTGTGGTATCAACTTGCCAATACTCTCGTCATAGCAAGCAGCTTTCGGCTGGTTATCTGCACTGGTCTGCAGCTCGTTGTCTGTGGAAAAATTTTGTCTTCATTGACAGCGGCTCTTGTGAGCGAGATGAGACTCAGTAGGAGCCAATTACTGACTGTATTGTGGGTGATCAAACACTTCTCATCGAAAACGCTATAGCAGCGTCCTCCATGCCCCTGCAGCGTGCGGCAGGGAATTGACATGAAGACGGAATTGCGCGACAGTTGTGTTATGTGGACTGCATGACACAGGCGAAATCTTTAATCAGGTCCTCATATTTGGCGGGAGACGCTGTTCCCTACGCATATTTACGTGCTCACTGTTCACTTAAAACTGAAAAGAGCGACGCGACATGATTAACGGGCATACTAGAGACACTGCCCAACTCATCTGTGTAAAGCTTTACCGGATTTTCCCAGTGGTTTCCATTTCGCGAACGATCGGAACTTCTGGACAATCCTAGTACATTTCAGCGCGGTAATGCCCGCTCCCACATGACGAGAGTTTCTGGTGCTTGCCTTTATGCTTGCCAAATCCTGTCTCAGGAGCAAGGTCACCAGACCACTTGCCTACTGAAAATGTTTAAAGCGTTAAGGGCAGGACTCCGAAGCCATCTCGGAATTTTTACGATCTAGCGCACCAATTAGACGTAATATGGCACGATATCCCTGAGGAGGACATCTAACAATGCTGTCGAATGACGGCTTGCGTAAGGGCGAGAAGTGGACCACCGCGTTACTCATTTTCTCAGTTAGTGAAGTTGTTTCCTTTGAATAAAACATCCTTTTTTCTGAAGCTGTGATCATTTCTTTGTCTGTACATATTCATCGCATCTACTCATTGATGTCCCATTGGGATAGTAGCTTCGTGGTATGTCTTTTCTTTGGTTTAGAGTGTACATCGCGCAGGCACGAGCCGAGGCCTATCTACAGCGACTTGTAGCTTGCTTATCAGTGTCGTGACAGAGTGTTGCAGTCACCGTGCAAACTACCTGACCAGATCTAGTTCCAGAATCCCCACTAGGTAGCGCCACTTTATGGGGGACACTACTGTCACCTTCTGTCCTACTGCACCGTTAATTAGCTACGTAAACCGCTAGGATACGTCACTACATCACCCACCATTTATAAATATTTATGGTTCAACAGCAATTGCAATAAAAGTGTGTTATTCACCAATTTGTTATTAGGGGATAAATTGTTTTCTCATCAGCGTAACTGCATTTTATATTTTTGTCAACCATAAGTAGAGCTTAAATTTGCTGCTAACTTTATGACGTTTGGGAAAGTGGCTACAATATTGTGATTGTTGTTGTATTGCATTCGTAGTCGTTTTGTTTCTCATGTGTGTGTGTGTGTGTGTGTGTGTGTGTGTGTGTATGTGTGTGAACATATTTCTAAGAAACATAGGTACAGAGTCTGTTTTGTTGCAAGGTGACTCAGTGTTTTGGTTCTCGTCATAGCAGCGTTTCTGTATCTGTTACGCACCTCGCAGTAAGAAAGAGTTCGTGACGTAGTGTCTAGATTGTTCAGTATTAGCGAAAATGATTAGCTTATATAATGCAGAAGGTGCTCACTTTTCCCAACTTTCTGATGAGGAGATGCATGCTGTAAACGGAATAGGGCGACTGTTACCAATTTTTAATACTATGCAGAATATTAATACTGCATATCGGCATTTTAAGAGAGCATTTAAGATATATATTTATAATATCATTAATTGGTTATGTGACAATGAAGTTAAAAGTAAATTATTCGGCTGGTCAAGCTGGGGAATTCACCCTGACGAAAATTGGAGTGGCGAACATAAATGATCAGAGTACTAAAGTGAAGAGTCATGAATCTTCAGCTGTCCACATACAAAACCATTTATGATGGACTCTTTTTTGAACTGTCACCGTATCTGAACAATTGGACATCGTGTGTGGAAGGAGAATTGTGGAGTATAACGAAGTAATAGGAATTAACAGATAAATGTTAAATGTTTTAATAAACTTTGTTCGTTTCTGTAGTTCCTTTAAATTGGCACAAAGTGGTCGTGACGGACTGAATCATCATTAAATCCCGGTATTTTTAGATAACTAATTAATGCTTATGCTGAATTGTACAAAGCAGTTAAAGACCATTTGGGTAAGGGAACTATTTTCTAAGCAACATACAAAACAATTCAGAATGAACATGTTGACATTATGTTAGAGGTACGACAAGATGAAATTTGAAATGCAATAACGGCATCAGAATTTTTGCTGTTACAGCAGGTGTATCTGGTTATGTATGAAATGTAACTCAGATTACTGTAGTCTACCGTTAAGTATTAAGAGGTAAATGAATAGAGAGGTTATTAAGTTTACATTCTTCTTGCAAATATGATGCTCAGATCTGAACTGCGTGTTTGCCAGAAGATTTAAACAAACAAAAAATAAATGAGATTTCTCAAAAATTAATTTCCCAGACGTAAGGCGGGGCATCCGTTATGGCTGGTTCTTCTTGTGGGGTACAAACTATAAGGAAAAGTTCGCCTAGTGCTCTTCTAAGTTCCTTGAAGATATCTTAAAAGAAGTGTATTCACTCTGTACGTTTTTGGATAAGCTAAAATTACATCATGAACTATTATTTACCTATCTAGTGCATCAGTACAGGTCATCGTCTGGTGCTTTAGTCTAGCGTAGTTGATTACAACCAACACCCTACAGAAGATTTGCTTTAAAATGCTGAACGTATCTCTCAAACTTTACTTTATGTCGGTCGGCCGCTATGGTCGAGCGGTTGTAGGCGCTTCAGTCCGGAACCGTGCTGCTGCGACGGTCGCAGGTTCAATCCTGCCTCGGGCATAGATGTGTGTGATGTCCTTAGGTTAGTTAGGTTTAAGTAGTTCTGATGACCTCAGATGTTAAGTCCCATAGTGCTTACAGCCATTCGAACCATTTGACCTTTATGTCGGCTGAAGCAGAAATTGTAACTTTTATGTACTGTTCTGCCTAGCCACAGAGCACGTGGATACACAGTAACAGTTAGCCCAGCCCTCTAAAGAAGGGAGGGTGCCCAATTAAATTTAACTAATACTTTTCATTACAGATTCAGATTTGTCTTTTAACTGCGAATCGACTGATACAGTGATGGGTAATCGGCTCATTAGTTTAACTGTCACTTTAATTAAATGGTAATTAAACCATATCAAATAATTTTACCACTGCATGGAAGGGCCTTCATAGGTTTGCCCAGCTACAGGATTCCCAACTTGTGAAAAGATTATAATTTCCTGACGCCTGCTTTAATTAGTATGGACTTTGTACAATATGTCGTATGTCTCGTATGCCGAGGTAGCCGTTATTTTGAGTTTCCGTCCTTCTTTACGAGCGACGGTGGACTCACCCACCTGCCGTTTTCGCAGGAGACCCGCCATTCCAGGTCTCCCAACATGTGGTCCGCTGGCATTGTCTTCATGGACTGGAACAAATTCGCAAGAGGCGCACCTGTAAGGTTGTTGTCATGGGGAAACTCTTCTTACCAACGTAGGTATGCGCTGTCGTTGGTCTTTGTACACAAAACTGACGAGAGACGCTGTCGACACCACATTTGAAGTCAGTTTTTATCTGGAACGAATCATGGCCATAATCACTGAGTGAGTTGACACATTTATGCACGGATGTTCGTGCTTGTCACATAGATAGTGGCCACCGATCGCGCTGCACGATGCTGTATTGTCAGTAATCAGTTTCCGCGTGCTAATCGGTAATAATTCCGACGCGATGCAATAGCACGTGCACTAAACAGTAGCAGTGGTGATTGCGTTATGTTTGCGGTATAGCAATCTAAACCACTCCATCCCGGGCTGGTCTCCTCAATTCACATGACTATTCACATTCGAGTATCTCTCGGCACGCTGTCTGTTCTCTCATACAACCCAGTGTCCGTAATTGTTTCCTGTTTAAATATTCATGTGCTCTGACCTACAGCAAGACTAACTCCCGCCAGTTACTAGGCGTAATTTGTGTGCAGGAACCATTATTCACATGCAGGGGTCTACTTCCCAGTTAATATGTTCTCCTGAGAAAATATATGTTGTATTTTACCATATCTGTCTGTTTTTCCTTGATCTGACGTTTACACCAGGTGTTTCTTTTTACTATTATATATCTCCTCCATGTCCGAACAACATCGCTTTGGTTCATTCCGAGACCGGGGGACACATCCCTTGCTGAGACCCCTTCCTGGTACAAACCAACAATGCGTACGCGGTCGAACCGTGGTACTGAACATCTGGGCATGGCTGAACTACAGACAACATGGCCCGTGTACCTCCTTCCTTGTGGACTGACTGGAACTGGTCGGCTGTCGGGCTCCCTCCTTCCAATAGGCGCTGCTCATGCCTCTTTTGGGCGGGTTTAGTGAAATCTCTGAACCCTCAGCTGTGTCCATATTTAGAGCACACAGTTTTCTCAAATACGAGAAAATATATTGAACAGACATAGGTCCGGAAATGCGTTTCCTTCTGTTAGAACTCATTATCTACACAATTCAGACCTATAGCAATACGCACACTAACATGAAAACTATTGCCTTAGACGCACAAGGAATGAGAGACAACGTTCAAGAAATGTTTCGTTGTGGCCGGAGGGGCCAAATAGGAAGTATCGTGTAAGACACTTCGGGTCTTACGCTATAAAGGTAATTGCGCACCTATTATAACTATGCGTGAAATTTGCTGAAGCTATTTTTGTCATTGTTAAAACAAAGGAACACAGTAGATGACATACATCTCACAAATATCAAGGAATTACAGCCTGAGATTCTGAAGTTTTATCTAATTTTCTGTTTTTTTGACTCATTTTCGAGCAAATACTTTGCACAATCCTTTTTGCAGCTGTGTGTCGTATTACTGCCCTTTTCTTTTGTTCTGCTGTTCCTGTAGCTTCCGTTTCAATAGTCTCTTCTTCTGACTCACTCTCAATTGGGGAATCAGTTTTTTATTCGTAGATGATGTTTTGGAAAAATTTACTCTGAACCGGTTGTAATCCAGCACATCTTTCTTCTGGAGTCCACTGCTGACATGGGACCTTCTATGTACCAGTGGATATATTTGTTGGTCGTGGGGTCTTCAAACAAGTCTCAAACGATATTTACCATAGGCGGCACTTTCCAGACGTGCTTATATTGACTATTTTGTCGATATACAGCATTATCAACAACTTTCAGGTTGACTCGAAGAAGGGAGACTTGAAAAGTTGTCTGCTGCCTTGGGAGTAGTAGTTCGTTGAGCCCAAAACAATTTCAAATGTTGACAACGAATTAGTGTTGCGTAAAAGCAACATGCAAAGAGTGGTTTGATGTCATCTAAATTCATATCAAATGGTTTTAAAAGCATGTTACGTCCCATAAATTAGTAAACGTAGTTAGCTTTGAAAAAAAAAATCACGTAGATGCTCTTAATGTATTCAAATTGCTTCCGATGATTCGTACAAGAATTGGGGCTGGTAAAAATCTTTTCGAGAGTTGAACATCTATAGTCCCCTATCTAAAGAGTGTAATTACTCAATCTTAAAAATATGTTAAAATATGTTGTAAGAATTGTCCCAAACTTTTACATCTACGTACCAGCAAGAACCCTGTTCATTTCTTCTCGCTACTGGTTTCAAATCTCGCTGAAACTGACTAGGAGATTCCTGGTTTGAAGTTTCCCAAGAAGAATTAGGGGTTTCCTGAACCAGTCCGACATTTATTTCAAACTCTTCTTCACTGTCCTACAACTTAAAATCTGATAGTTCTGAGTGTAACTGGTATCATGGTCTTTGGTCGTGTAAGTTAATGTACATCACTAGCCTCTGTTACGAATGTTGTTTAAGTTGGAATGTTGAAGAACTAATGTATGAAATCCGATACTTCCACGTTTCGACCTACGAATTCCGCATAAATTTCTGTTTCCGTTATCCAACGCCACTAACATGACTAGCACAGTAGAATGAAATGTAGGAAGGTTTCAGAACTAAAGAAGTAGTATTTTATTTACCTTATTTCTCCTAGCACTTTGGCAAAAGGTCACACGTTCTACACTGACCTGGCGTATACTGCCAAAGTGGTAACACTTGTAGCTATAACCAGTCTGATGTTCCACTTGTGACGTTGTTAGATCCAGAAAAAAATATGCAATCTGAAATCTACGAAATATTTGGAAAGCGAAATATTATACACTCCTGGAAATTGAAATAAGAACACCGTGAATTCATTGTCCCAGGAAGGGGAAACTTTATTGACACATTCCTGGGGTCAGATACATTACATGATCACACTGACAGAACCACAGGCACATAGACACAGGCAACAGAGCATGCACAATGTCGGCACTAGTACAGTATATCCACCTTTCGCAGCAATGCAGGCTGCTATTCTCCCATGGAGACGATCGTAGAGATGCTGGATGTAGTCCTGTGGAACGGCTTGCCATGCCATTTCCACCTGGCGCCTCAGTTGGACCAGCGTTCGTGCTGGACGTGCAGACCGCGTGAGACGACGCTTCATCCAGTCCCAAACATGCTCAATGGGGGACAGATCCGGAGATCCTGCTGGCCAGGGTAGTTGACTTACACCTTCTAGAGCACGTTGTGTGGCACGGGATACATGCGGACGTGCATTGTCCTGTTGGAACAGCAAGTTCCCTTGCCGGTCTAGGAATGGTAGAACGATGGGTTCGATGACGGTTTGCATGTACCGTGCACTATTCAGTGTCCCCTCGACGATCACCAGTGGTGTACGGCCAGTGTAGGAGATCGCTCCCCACACCATGATGCCGGGTGTTGGCCCTGTGTGCCTCGGTCGTATGCAGTCCTGATTGTGGCGCTCACCTGCACGGCGCCAAACACGCATACGACCATCATTGGCACCAAGGCAGAAGCGACTCTCATCGCTGAAGACGACACGTCTCCATTCGTCCATCCATTCACGCCTGTCGCGACACCACTGGAGGCGGGCTGCACGATGTTGGGGCGTGAGCGGAAGACGGCCTAACGGTGTGCGGGACCGTAGCCCAGCTTCATGGAGACGGTTGCGAATGGTCCTCGCCGATACCCCAGGAGCAACAGTGTCCCTAATTTGCTGGGAAGTGGCGGTGCGGTCCCCTACGGCACTGCGTAGGATCCTACGGTCTTGGCGTGCATCCGTGCGTCACTGCGGTCCGGTCCCAGGTCGACGGGCACGTGCACCTTCCGCCGACCACTGGCGACAACATCGATGTACTGTGGAGACCTCACGCCCCACGTGTTGAGTAATTCGGCGGTACGTCCACCCGGCCTCCCGCATGCCCACTATACGCCCTCGCTCAAAGTCCGTCAACTGCACATACGGTTCACGTCCACGCTGTCGCGGCATGCTACCAGTGTTAAAGACTGCGATGGAGCTCCGTATGCCACGGCAAACTGGCTGACACTGACGGCGGCGGTGCACAAATGCTGCGCAGCTAACGTTATTCGACGGCCAACACCGCGGTTCCTGGTGTGTCCGCTGTGCCGTGCGTGTGATCATTGCTTGTACAGCCCTCTCGCATTGTCCGGAGCAAGTATGGTAGGTCTGATACACCGGTGTCAATGTGTTCTTTTTTCCATTTCCAGGAGTGTATATGGTACCGGGAAACCGAAGAGGGTGTGTGTGAATTCCAAAGGCACCAAATGGCTGAGGTCATTGGTCCCTAGACTTACACACTACTTAAACTAATTTACTCTAAGCTCAACACACAAACCCATGCTCGAGGGAGGACTCGAACCTCAGGCGGGAGGGGCCGCGCAGTCCGTGACAGGGCGCCCCTGACCGCGCGGCCACTCCGTGCGGCCCGAAGAGGGTAAATATCTTCCTTGTACTCCCTGCACCTTAATCCTGAGAAACTAACATGAACAGGGCGTAATATCATACGGCATTTGTTCTATTACAATTCAGCGTCCTGCAAACATCTTCACCTAGAAGCTGTGTAATCAGACCGGAGTTGAGTTCGAAGAACTACAGTTTCATTCAAGCTCACGAGACACCAACTTATTTTTAAGCCTGTAGCATTTGTGTATAGCTGACTGTCTAGTTGTGATTTTTAACTCTCAAATAATAACAGTCCTTCTCTGTAGGTGTCATAACTGACCACTCACAAAATCTAGAACCTATAGTTAAATACATCCTAGACATTAAAGTATGAAAGCAGGTGAAGATGATCTTCCTTTGTACTATGGTTAGTACAACAAAATCACAATTACAGCACTTTCTCCGAAAACAGAGAAAATTGCTGCAGCGTACTTCGCCATGAAGGTAACTTAATCACAGAGAAATTTAAAAAGTAGGACTTCAAAATAATTCAAATGGCTCTAAGCACTATGGGACTGGACGTCTGAGGTCATCGGTCCCCTAGAGTTTGAACTACTTAAATCTAACTAACCTAAGGACATCACACACATCCACGCCCGATGAAGAATTCTAACCTGCGACAATAGCAGCCACGCGCTTCAGGATTGAAGCGCCTAGAATCGCTCGACCACAGCGGCCGGCAAAGTAGGATTTCTTAGATGTATTTAAAAAACTGCGATGTAGACAACGTTGAGTTATGACCGTATTTTATGAATAATTACTTATCGTCAAGTGATGCTTACATTTTACGTATGACACGAGGTATCGATTCACATCCTGCTGCTTGCTACACCGGTGAATAGAATAGCGATGTAACGAGAAAAATAGGTATCGTTTACTATTCGTTGATGACAGGTGGCCTTATAAATGACAGTGGTTCAAGTGATGAAATCAGAATTTTTCGATGTAGAAGGAAGTAGAGGATGCTTTTCGTCTTTTGTTGCATTTGACTTGTTATTGTATCTTAATCTTAAATGGGAAAATATAATCTACGTGTTGAACTAAACGTATTTATAGATGATCCATCATATTTTGGGGCAGTGACTTGCCAGCACCTCCAATGACTAAGCATGAATGTGGACAACAGTATGTGAAAAAATATAGAAAATATATCTCTCTAAAATCTTGACGTAAATATCAAAGTGACCTGGATGAAATGCTGGTCTTCAGACGCTACATTATTACTGCCTCTTCTTATTCTATTCTGATATTATCTGCAAACGCTATCATTGCTAATAACATAAAATTATTTGTTTCTAATGGTTTTCTGAGAGTCACTGATAGTTAAAATATATTTGTTTAATGTAGGAATAATAAAAGGCCTAAATCTTATATTCGTTGCTCAAGAATCATACAACAATAAGAATATAGAGATACAACAATTTTAAAAGCAATTTTCGCCTATGACATTCTGTGTAGTATGACTCACTAAAATACTCTGATGCAACATTTCAAAAGTGATGTCATTGTTATGGCCGTTTGCTACTTGTTACGACTTCTGCACCACTTGTTACGGATTCTATGCCACTTGTTTGCAGCAGACATAGTGGCTGTGCCAAATACTGAGACGGCGTGGAGTTTTACAATTATTTATTGAACTTTGTTTACAATTTCTCCCTCGTCGTCGCTGCCCAGCCCTGCAGATCCCTCCGCCTGGCTGCTGCTGTGTAGATTCTCCGATAATGCGCGCAACGCGCGCCGCTGATCGCACTCGGGAGCCTCAGGCCACCAGTGCCCCGCTGAAGCCAGGATGCCTGTGGTTGAGGTGAACTCGTCGCCGTGAGGTCAGCTGCCGACGCCTGCTGCACCGGGGGAAGCCGTCAGTCGCGATGTCCGCGAGGTCCCGTCATGGACTGACCACGTGGCGAGAGACCAGGTTGCCGTGAAGTCCAGGCGTCAGTCCCCAGCGGTGCCTGTGACCAAAACCGTGCTGCGGCCGGTCCTGCTGGAAGTTCTCGCTGTTGTTAGTCAGCCAACGTGGTGACCGAACTCGGCCCGACCTCCAGAGCCGAAGTTGACATCTGGCGGCAAACGGATGTCTCCTGCTAGCTGGAACAGACTTTCGGAATCGTCACCAACGAAGATTGAACATTCGGACACGGACCACGTCCGTCCTCAGATCTGAACTGCTTCCTAATGGTTTCTGTCTGTTGCTGCCTGCGCTCCACTATTTATATCAGGCAGGAGGACGTTTTTTACCCTTGGTGGTAGCTTTTTGTTCTTACTCCCGCAGTATATTGCAGCGTAATGTAGCGTGCTGGCCTCACTTCTCCTTACCCAACACTCTCCAGGCTTCGCTCGGCGATCAGTCCTTGTGCGTCCTTGCGTCAGCGTGATGGTAGACTGCTACTGTCAGCAAAGCTATCTGTGCCACGCTTACTTCGCAACGCCTCGGTCGCCGGAGTGCCTGTGTTTTGCCACTCTCCACTGCGTGAAGCAATGCTTACTACAGTGTCCATCATCTGTAGTTCTACAACAGAATGGTTTCTAGAGCCTAAGTACAGTAATTGCTACATGTCATAAGTGATGACAATCCACAATAAGCTTCGATACTCAGTGAATTATGTTTTCCTCCGAACTGTGAATGTTGTAAAGAATGACAGTTAAATTAGAAGATCTCATAGCAAATTAGAAGATTTCATTTCAATAAATTTTGCAAATAAGATCAATTTTACGTGTAACAGATCCCATGCCTTGTAACAAAAGAATGCTGCATACATTTTCATTTTGTAAAATACGGTCGCAAGAGTATTCTATTAAACACACACACACACACACACACACACACACACACACACACACACACACACACACACACATACATACATATATATATATATATATATATATATATATATATATATATATATATATATATATCTTTGCGCACGGGGGCCTGATGAGTTGCCTCCTCAGGTGGAAGATAGGGTAGGCGAACACTCATCAGTTATGATAGATATCGAAGAATCAAAATACTTGAGCAAACCAAACAATAGCACACTACATTCGGGTGTGAAGGTATCCAGAGTGGGTGACTCCCTAGCAAAAGTCTGTCCATGCAGACGTTCGTCTGCAGGTGACTGCTCCAGAAACTAACAATCACTGACTCTAATTTCCAAGTGGAAACACTGGACCAGCAACATAACTAGCAACCATGACTCTTGAGAGTAATAACAACAATACCACAGGTGGTAACCAGTCCATACATTAACAGATGTCTACAAGGAACTCGGTTTGTAGGGAAGCTGAACTGTCGACGTTCTGTGGCAAACTTCTTGGAACTTTCAACATATTACACAGATCCAACCAGGAAATCTGCGGAACCTAACACTGGAGTTCGTTTAATGAAAGATAATAATACCTGCCCTGCAGGAAATACACGTAACAGATGAAGACACAATGTGTTATGGAAAATATCGTATATTCAAGAGGAAGATAGAAAAACGACTCGCCAGGGCTGCTCCACTTCTAGGTATGGCATTCATGGTACACAAGAAGATAAATAGTTGAATCAGAGAAGTCAACCCCATAAATATCAGGTTAATGACAATGAATCTGCAGTATTCAATCAATAAGTATACAATTCCCCATGGAATGAAGATAACAAGAAACACACAAATGAACAGAGAAATTCTGCACAACGGTTAGGGCCAAGATCCAAAAAGACGACATAAAAAATTTGTTAGGTCATTTCAACGCACGAATCGGCAAAGGAAAAAGTCACCAGGAAACTGAGGAAAATATCCCGCACACAAATATACCAACCGAAATGACAAGAGACTCGTCTAATTTTGCCAGCAGAACAATCTGAACGTTATGTCAACATCCCTCCAATAATCTACAAGAAAACAGAACCCGCGAGGTCACCTAAACAGCAGATGGGAGAATCAAAACAGACATTGTAGTGGTATCATACATAGTCCAGAAAGAGATCTATGATATTCATGTTCACAGAGGTGCGAGTATTGTTTCAGATCACTGCCTAACTCAAATCAAAATGAAGTTCATACCGACGAGAATCGAGGAGAAAAGAATAAATGTAGAGAAATTTAACATGAAAGAGATCATAGAATTCAACACAATGTAGGAATGGAAAGGACAACAAGCAAACACATGGGAAGAGATCCATAGAAAGATCACATAAAAATAAAAATAAAAACTGTTACCATGAAAAAGAGCAATAAATATCAACGATGGAACTCAGAATGTGAAAATGCACTGAAAAGATGCAAACATGCCTTCCAGGAATACAACAGTCAAAAACCCCAGGAAACCTACATCCCTTTAACAAGTGTAAAAATCATGCAGCAAAACAGATTAGGCAAACCAAGAGAAAGTACATGAAGAGCAACTGGACGCTATAGAGGAAAATTTCCGCAACCACAATAAGAGAGGATTCGACAGGACTCTCGCAAGGAAGGTCTGCTCTTACACACCTCGAAACTTGTGCTTCAGGAAAGAGGTGAAAAACTCGCATTAAGTGATGAAGAGAATTGTCGGGAACTGGTACGTTATTTCTCTGATCTCCTTAACTGTCCTTAACTTAAACCAAGATTCCCAACACTGCACTGCTCCTTCACTCACCCAGAATCACTTTTACCAACATGTGAAGAGATCCACATACAGTTAAATTAAAACGATCAATAAATTCATCTGGTGAAGGCGGTATCATTTCATAACTGCTAAAGGACCTCGGACAACTGTCCATACAGGATCGTAAAGAACCATCTTGCAAACAGAAAAACTTCCTGTCGAATGAAAATGTGCACTTATCCATCCGCTGCACAAGAAGGGAGATATAGCGAATGTGAACAACTACAGAGGAATCTCCCTGCTACAAGTCACCTACAAAATGTTCTCAAAGTGCATACTCAAGAGTACACAGGAACAGTTAGAACACATAATTGGCGAATAATAGGCAGGCATACGTACCAGTCGTTCATGCACAGAACAAATCCTCAGTTTGAAAACGATTCTAAAATTCAGGACTATCAGGGATACTCCAATCATTTGCACTTTCATAAAGTTCAAGAAAGCATTCTTTTGGCTGACAATTCTCATTCAACATCAAACAAGAACGTCTACTAGCCCCAAAAACACAAAGACTAATCAAACAGACATTGCATGGCACAACATCGAAAATTAAATGCATGGCTGAAATATCTGACCCCCTCACGATCAAAACTGGACTACTCCACGGCGGCGGATTATCTACACCACTGTTGAACTTAGTCCTGGATAAAGTTATGAGAGAATCGGAAAAACAACTGAAAATCCAAGGACAAAGTGAACCAAAACGACTAGGACAATCCAAGAGCAAGACAGAACGTCAAACCCAAATTTCGCAGACGACGCTGCCATACTCTCAGATAAAGAATCAACAGACACCAAACAAATACAAATACTAAAAGAAAATGATGAAAATGTTGTCCAGCAAATCTCTTTCCAGAAGTGTGAATTTTTATGCTCAGAATTTAACCTACATAAATTATACACAAAGTATGGCAAGATGGTCATAGTTACACGTTTCCAATATCTTTGTGAAATCCTCTGACCCACCGGAGTGGGAAAAGTCTCACAGAAGGCTAGACTACAAAACATAAAGAGATCTTACAGCAGAACGAAAGAGATATGTAACAAGAAATGCATGTCCGTTCAAACAAAGATGAGACATTACAATACATAATAAAGTTTGATATACTGTTTACAGGTTAGATACGAAGAGACGATCCTAAATACGACATGGAAAGCATACTGAACAAAAAACTCAAAATCATGAGGAACATTCTTGGACCAAGGCTGACATAAGAGACATACAGATTCCAAGGAGGAAAATTGAAGCAATAGTGGAAGATCAGGAACAATGCTCTAATGAGACGGACTACTTTGATTGATCCTACAGGTTCTCGACGAAAGTTTTGGCTTTCTATTGGAATCCTAGTATATCTCACAATCTATCTACATTGAAATGTCATTTGTGGGGTGGAATGTCTTGCAGGTTGAATCTATCTCTTCTACATCACGAGTTCGATAGACCGTTGAGAATTTTGGAGAAAAGTGGTTCAATATTACTTTTTACTCTGAAGAAGTAAATATTAATTTTTGAAGCTAAGAGTCTGTATTCTTCAGGTAAGTAATGTCTCTTTATAATATATACATAAATTAAAAGCTTATACATATATATGCGTTAAAAATTGAATTTATTTAATAATTTATCTAACAATGTTGTTGTTGTTGTGGTCTTCAGTCCTGAGACTGGTTTGATGCAGCTCTACATGCTACTCTATCATGGGCAAACTGCTTCATCTCCCAGTACGTACTGCAGCCTACATCCTTCTGAATCTGCTTAGTGTATTCATCTCTTGGTCTCCCTCTACGATTTTCACCCTCCACGCTGCCCTAGTACTAAATTGGTGATACCTTGATGCCTCCGAACATATCCTACCAACCGATCCCTTCTTCTGGTCAAGTTGTGCCACAAACTCCTCTTGTCAACAATTCTATTCAATACCTCCTCATTAGTTATGTGATCTACCCATCTAATTTTCATTATTCTTCTGTAGTACCACATTTCGAAAGCTTCTGTTCTCTTCTTGTCTAAACTATTTATCGTCCATGTTTCACTTCCCTACAAATACTTTCAGAAACGACTTCCTGACAATTGAATCTATACTAGATGTTAAGAAATTTCTCTTCCTCAGAAACGCTTTCCTTGCCATTGCCAGCTTGCATTTTATCTCCTATCTGCTTCGACCATCATCAGTTATTTTGCTCCAAAAATAGCAAAACTCCTTTACTGCTTTAAGTGTCTCATTTCCTAATTAATTCGTGATGACTGGGTGTTGTGTGATGTCCTTAGGTTACTTAGGTTTAAGTAGGTCTAAGTTCTCGGGGACTGATGACCATAGATGTTAAGTCCCATAGTGCTCAGAGCCATTTGAACCATTTTCTTCATAATTAATTAATTAATTAATTAATAACTTTTTTCCTAATTAATTCCCTCAGCATCACCGTCTTAAATCGACTACATTCCATTATCCTTGTTTTGTTTTGTTGATGTTCATCTTACACCTTCCTTTCAAGACACTGTCCATTGTGTTCAACTGCTCTTCCTAGTCCTTTGTCGTATCTGACTGAATTACAATGTCATCGGCGAACTGCAAAGTTTTTATTTCCTCTCCATGGATTTTAATACCTACTCCGAACTTTTCTTTTGTTTCCTTTACTGCCTGCTCAATATACGGATTAAATAGCATCGGGGAGAGGCTACAACCCTGTCTCACTCCCTTCCCAAACACTGATTCCCTTTCATGTCCCTCGACTCTTATAACTGCCATCTCCTTTCTGTATAAATTGTAAATAGCCTTTGGCTCCCTGTATTTTACCCCTGCCACCTTCAGAATTTGAAAGAGACTATTCCAGTCAACACTGCCAAAAGCTTTCTCTAAGTCCACAAATGCCACAAACGTAGGTTTGCATTTCCTTATTCTTTCTTCTAAGATAAGTCGTAGGGTCAGTATCGTCTCACGTGTTCCAACATTTCTACGGAATGCAAACTGATCTTCCCCGAGGTCGGCTTCTACCAGTTTTTCCAGTCGTCTGTAAACGTTTCGTGTTATTATTTTGCAGCTATGACTTATTAAACTGATAGTTCGGTAATTTTCACATCTGTCAACACCTGCTTTCTTTGCGATTGGAATTATCATATTCTTCTTGAAGTCTGAAGGAATTTCGCCTGTATCATACATCTTGCTCACCAGATGGTAGATTTTTGTCAGGACTGGATCTCCGAAGGCTGTCAGTAGTTCTAAGGGAATATTGTCTACTCCCGGGGCCTTGTTTCGACTTAGGTCTTTCACGCAGTATCATATCTCCTATTTCATCTTCACCTACCTCCTCTTCCATTTCCATAATATTGTCCTCAGGAACATCGCCCCTGTAGAGGCTCTCTATATATTCCCTCCACCTTTCTGCTTTCTCTTCTTTGCTTAGAACTGGGTTGCCATCTGAGCAAGTGGTTTTCTTATCTCCAAAGGTCTCTTTAATTTTGCTGTAGGCGGTATCTATCTTACACCTCGTGAGATAAGCCTCTACATCATTTTATTTATCCTCTAGCCATCCCTGCTTAGCCATTTTGCGCTTCCTGTCGATTTCATTTTTGAGACGTTTGAACTCCTTTTTGCCTGCTTCACTTACTGCATTTTTGTATTTTCTCCTTGCATCAATTAAATTCAGTATGTCTTCTGTTACCCAAGGATTTCTACTAGCCTTCGTCTTTTTACCTACTTGATGCTCCGCTACCTTCACGATTTCATTCCTCAAAACTACCCTTTCTTCTTCTACTGTATTTCTTTCCACCATTCCCGTCAATTGTTCCCTTATGCTCTCCCTGAAACTCTGTACAATCTCTGGTTCTTTCAGTTTATGCAGGTTCCGTCTCCTTAAAATCCCACCTCTTTGGTGTTTCTTCAGTCTTAATCTACAGTTCACAACCAATATATTGTGGTCAGAGTCCACATCTGCACCTGGAAATGTCTTACAATTTAAAATCATGTTCCTAGATCGCAGTCTTACCATTATATAATCTGTCTGAATTCTTCTAGTATCTCCAGGGTTCTTCCATGTATACAACTTTCTTTCATGATTCCTGAACCAAGTGTTAGCTATGATTAAGTTATGCTGTGTGCAAAATTCTACCAGGCGGCTTAATCTTGCATTTCGTAGCCCCAGTCCATATTCACCTACTACGTTTCCTCCTCTTCCTTATCCTACTGTCGAATTCCAGTCACCCATGACTATTAAATTTTCGTCTCCACTACCTGAATAATTTAATTTATCTCTTCATACATTTCATCAATTTCTTCATCATCTGCAGAGTTAGTTGGCCAATAAACTTGTACAACTGTGGTAGGCGTGGGCTTCGTGTCTATCTTAGCCACAATAATGCGTTCACTTTGCTGTTTGTAGTAGCTTACCCACACTCCTATTTTTTTATTCATTATTTACCCTACTCCTGTATTACTCCGATTTGATTTTGTATTCATAACCCTGTATTCACCTGACCAGAAGTCTTGTTCCTGCTGCCACCGAACTTCACTAATTCCCACTATATCTACCTTTAACCTACCCATTTCCCTTTTTAAATTTTCTAACCTACCTGCCCGATTAAGTGATCTGAAATTCCACGCTCCGATCCGTAGAACGCCAGTTTTCTTTCTCCTAATAACGACGTCCTCCTGAGTAGTCCCCGCCCGGAGATCCGAATGGGGGACTATTTTTCCTCCGGAATATTTGTACCCAAGAGATCGCCATCATCATGTAATCATACAGTAAAGCTGCATGCCCTCGGGAAAAATTACGGCTGTAGTTTCCCCTTGCTTTCAGCCGTTCGCAGTACCAACACAGCAAGGCTGTTTTGGATAGTGTTACAAGGCCAGGTCAGTCAATCATCCAAACTGTGGCCATTGCAACTACTGAAAAGGCTGCTGCCCCTCTTCAGTAACCACACGTTTGTCTGGCCTCTCAACAGATGCCCCTCCGTTGTGGTTGCACCTATGGTACGGCTATCTGTATCGCTGAGGCACGCAAGCCTCCCCACCAACGGCAAGGTCCATGGTTCATGGTTGGGTGGATCTAACAATAGTACTGCTATATTTGTCTCTGATATAATTTTAGGCTGAGATAAGGGTACAATCATGCGTTGCGTGCTTCCACACGCAAGTCACAGGCTACAAACACTATTAGTTGCAATTTTTAAGCATACTGCAACCGAGTAGCTGACAAATGGCTTCGCACAAATCCTGAAAGCAGTATTAGTCAGACAAGGACATGTCAGCTGTTAGAAGAGTGATATTGCAAAGTTGTGACCGTGAAACGTCCCCTTTCAACAATTATACAGGACTGTGCTTAAACTGACACACAATATTTAGTTAGCGCAACGCAATCTGACTTTCAAAATTCCCTACAAAAGAATGGCCCTGACTAACATTTAACTATACCTTTCACAAATCACTTACCTCACAAAAATCTTCGCTGCTCAAGCTACTGCAATACAGCGAGCGCCACTACTGCCAGCTAAATAAAAGATTCAAACTATGGAAGGCACTAACTACTGATAGGGATAGTTAGCAAATGAAGGATATTAATAGAGAACAAACAATGTATTTACCTTAATATCATCATATATAAATATAGCAGTTCATGACAAATTTCAAAACTCCGCCATCTCTCTCCCCACATCCACCACTGCTGGCAGCTCACCTCCAACTGTGCAACGCTACGCGCTGTTCACATCCAGCTGCCGCTGCCCAACACTACAATGGCAGACAACAATGCAAACTAGCCACAGACTGCACACAGCACAGCCAGTGATTTTCATATTGAGCGCTACGTAACGTTGCCAATAAAAAAACCTAAACAGCCTACTTACAACCGCACAAAACGCCATACGTGGCTTCTAGAAAACTGCATTCTGGGAACTGGATGCACACATTTTGCAGGACTGGAACTGCATGGCGATTAAATCCAATCCTGAATCAGAAGCTAAAAGCGAGCAAGACGAAATGAGAGGGACTGACAAGTCAGGGTATCCCAGGACAATCAGAACAATCCACTGGAAATTATGCTTAACTGTTTCAAGACAAACCCGCTCTCCTGAGCGTCAGTAGGCACCCTAGGTATCTCGCCCTACACCGACATTATTAAAATTATACTGAGCAGAGCAACGTCACCTACTGTTCAGATCATTAATTTTCCTTAACAGAGAATCCTCCTTGATAAGGAAACAGGTATAACGAAACTAAAACTGACAAATCCAAAACAGCAACGCATCTCCCATCTGGTTATGCAAGATATGAGAATTTGTCCAGAAGGAAGAATTGGTTAAGTTCGTCAAGTGTTGTGTATGGTTCCTTACCCAGGGTGCGAAA
This sequence comes from Schistocerca serialis cubense, assembly GCF_023864345.2. Classification (NCBI taxonomy): domain Eukaryota; kingdom Metazoa; phylum Arthropoda; class Insecta; order Orthoptera; family Acrididae; genus Schistocerca; species Schistocerca serialis. The sequence continues at coordinate 447,188,595 of NC_064644.1, forward strand.
ATTAAGTGCGAAAAAAGAATGTAATTGTGATATCTGAAAATATGAATCTATTCACTGTCAGACCGAAAGAATCATAATTTTTGGCTAATTAAGGGCTCAAATTTGTTTGCCAATAACTTAAAAATTTATATAAATTTTTGGTAATACTCAACAAATTTTAATTTTTATTTATAGTTGAGAAAAATTTTATTTGTAGAGTTTACAATACCAGCGGTACATATTAGAAAAAATGTTTATAAAGTGTATCACTTTGCACATCTCCACCTATTTTCTTATATCCTTAGACTGAAGAAAATCTATTTTCTAAAATTCTTCAATATGTGTCTGAGGGAATGCGTTACAAATTGTTAACATTACGTTTAGACAGTGTATGTTACATAATTTGGGTCAAGGCCTCGTAGAATCGTACACAGCATTCTGCCGCAATCCAGTGTTCTTTCTGGTCACGATGCAGTTATATTTTCGTCCATGGAGTTTCTCACTATCTTTAGTTCATATTGTCACCTGTTTGTCTGTGACTTCTTCCTCTGACTGCACACACTTTTATGTATCCTGCCTACGTATAGGTTTCCGTCTTCATTTCTATGGATGGATGTGTGATTTTTCTAGCTCACGTTTGCGTCTTGTTGCTTTGGCGCCTTGTCTGTTTATTACAATTTTGTTGGTGAGCTGGTGAGTCTTGTTATGATACTTCCTTTTCAGATATCTGCTGCTAGGTTTCATATTTTCGCAGTGGTTTTTCTAGAGTGGAATCTGTATCCCTTTTTCGTCACATTAGGCTCAGATTTATTCTCACGATTTTGCGTTGTTCTTCGGCATTTTCCAAGTCTCACTCCTCTGGGAGTGTTTGTAAATCGCTTGCATGCCATATTTTAGACTTCATAAGTGCGTGATATTTGTGTGAATGGACGTGTGTTTCATATTACATACGTTGTCTCCCCGTGATATGACCGCTTCGTTTGCTGTCGTCGAGTCTTCTGTGAGATTTTCGTTCCTCCTGCAGGTTCGAGGACTCCTCCTGTTTATTTGAAATGTGAAGCACGGTTTTTGCTTGCCGTATTGTGTGTCTTATTTTTGTACGTTTAACTTTGAGCGTAATACTTCAGAGATTGGGAAAGAGGTTTAAAGGCTAACCTCTCCTGCGCATCCCTTTAGTATTTATGTCTGTTTGGTTGATATTGGTTCGTAGCATGAGAGTATGGTCAGGTCGTCTGCAAAAGTTACGTCTGAGATTTCTATATTATCTGGAGAACGATCTAGTAGTGTTGGTTTCCAGTGTACTTGAATATTCTTCTGTCAACCCTCTGATTACGTCGTCCAGGAATAGGTTGAACTGTAGTGGGGATAACCTGTCACCTGGCTTACTCCAGTTCTGATCATGAAGGGATTCGAGATTTCACCCGTTAATTTAACTTTCGATGCCGTCTCAACCAGTGTGAGTTTGATTAGCTGTAGTGTTTCTGGGTCGCCTCCCCGTCCTTTCGAGATACTGAGTAAAAATTATCGGACAACGGAATCTTACGATTCCTTAAATCTATGAAGGTGGAAATGATTGGAGTATTCTTGAAAGCCCTGTAATTTGGAACTGTGTTCATGTTGAAGATTTGTTCTGTGCATGAAAGATCCTGGCGTGAGGCCTGGTACACGACAATTTTGTGGCTAACTTTAATCGTGTTCTCTGCCGCCGGAAGTTCGAGCCCTCCCTCGGGCATGGGTGTTTATGTTGTTCTTAGCATACGTTAGTTGAATTAGTGTGTAAGTCTAGGGATCAATGACCTCATCAGTTTGGCCCCTTAGAAATTTACACTTTTTTATGTCGTTTGCTCTGGAGTAAGCTAGTGGAGAGAACTCTGTAGGTCACACTCCTCCGCGAAATCAAGAGAAGTATTTGAATATCTTTAACATATCGAACGGCTGTCTGTCATTGATGGTGCATCTGGATATCCATTTCCATTCTCGTGAACTCCAAGCGGTGCAACAGATATTGCTCAGAGATCAGCAAGCCGTCACGAGTTCCGTACTCAGTTTGTGGAGATGAACATCGCTCAAGACGAATTTCTCGGCAGTTTCACGATGCCTTCCCATGGAAGAAAGACCCCATCTTAGCGAGAAAGTTAATGTGTGCTGTTGCACGTCTGGCCTGGGATTATTAGTGCGTGATGTTCTGCGAACAACACGGGTGGCGCGGTCACAGTAACATTAGAACGATACGCAGTATGCATGAAATGGGTGCCAAGAGGACGGTGCAACAGATCACACTGCCAGATCGTCCGACTCAGCCTTAGGCAGAATATTTCCGGTGGGTCTTTGTGACGTTAACTGGCCACACCTGATTTATTGGCTCGTAACTTTCTTCTGGGGGGGTTAGTGGAATCCGAAGTGTACGCTGACAACAACTGAAGACTTGAAAAACAACAATCACGCCGAAATCGAGGCCCGACAATTGCATCGCCTGTAATCATGGGCACAATTAATAAAAAGTGGCAGGTTTATTAAAATGGTATCAAGTACTTTTTCGAGTAATGCTCATTAACAACGTATAGCAATGTATCCTTACATTTTAAAAAAAAGTTTGAAATAGGTTTGTTGTTTGTCTCTCACCCTGTATTACGTACACAAGACTTTTTTTGTTTTAAATTAGAATCGTTTTGAAATAAAAATAAAATAAGTAGACCACGTGAACAAGAGGGGTTCGGTCATACATTGTTGCTCTTAGCTCTCGTTTTACGTAACTGTAGTGTGTCAGAACTAAAAGTTTAGTTCTACAGACTAAAATTAGTAATTTTGTTTTTACATGAAATCCTGTACTTTGGTCTAGTTGTTTACATAATTCCCACCATTTTTCGGTGTTTCTACGTGTGGTTCATCTGATTCAGAATCCAGTCGACTGTGAAACATGCTCTCTGATTTTTTCTTGATGCTAAATTTGTGAAAGTGGCTGAAATTCATGAACAGATCAATGAATTTCGTGGAGGGAACGTTATCGGTGACGGGACGGTATAGAAATACGTGATAGGTTTTGAAGATCACTGTAAGAATGTGCATGATGGGAAATGAAGTAGGTGACAGACAGTCATTTCTGACGATTTGGTGCAGAGAACTGATGCAAAAGTGGGATGCGATGATTCTTCAAGTCCCTAGAAGTGTACTTTATGCGATTGTTGCGTAATCATACTGCAGATTCCTACGAGGATGACATTCATATGCTGTCTGTACGACACGATAAGTGTCATTACATAGGTGGGAATTATGTAGAAAAGTAGATTAAAGTACAGGTTTTCATAAAATATGAAACTGTTAAGAAAAGTCTACATGTTTTGACTTTATTTAAAAAGTGTAGATAAAACAACGAAAAGAAATCAGTTTTATATCTTATTTCGTCCACAATAAGAATTTTCCCTAGACAATCAGGATAAACACTACATTTACGACAACTTCGGCAACTGGTAATGAGAACTTGACTACCAATATACAGTAGAGATAAGAAACAATGAATCCTAAGCACATGAGAAATATTATAATGATTAACAAATTGTTGAAGACAAAATGAAAGATTAGAAGCTCTCAAGACGATTTTCTGTCTCTGCTCTCTACTATACAACGTATCCCGTAACCCCATACCATTCCACAGCACTACCCAACCACAACCCTACTCCACAACGTTTTTATGTATAAGAACATTTCAAGAGCATTGTTGAGATTACTGGAATCTGAAGGAAAGACAATGGCTGGACAGTCATGTGAGAAAGTAAATCCGGAGCTCGTGGTCGTGCGGTAGCGTTCTCGCTTCCCACGCGTGGGTTCCCGGGTTCGATTCCGGGCGTGGTCAGGGATTTTCTCTGCTTCGTGATGAATGGGTGTTGTGTCCTGTCCATAGGTTAAAGTAGTTCTAAGTTCTAGGGGACTGATTACCATAGATGTTAAGTCCCATAGTGCTCAGAGCCATTTGAACCATTTTTTTTTTTTTTTTAGAAAGTAATGTATAACTATTGTCAACCTGTTATTAACGCTTTTCCGAAAATTTTACCATCTGCTAACCTTAACAAGAATCAGGAAGTGTATGAACGTCGGTAGCATGTGTCAGTATGTCAAAAACTACAAGCAGCCGTAACTACACACCTCCCAAACTTGTATAAGCCTGGTGACACAAAATGTAGGCAAATAATCGATAATTTCCTCAGGATAATTTGGTAAATAAACAGTTTCTCAGACGGGTATCGATCATCTTCAGGTGTAATGACTGAAGGATGCGAAAGGTATAGACGGAAATCGAGCGGAGGAAGCTGTCGCGAACAGGAGCTCTGGCTATGTAAGACGCATTTCCCCGAGTAATAGCTTTCGAGAACTTTGATAGAAGATCAAACTTCGCCTAACCGACTCAGTTAAATGGGGAGAAGGATTCATAACGAAGTAATCTAGGGCAGCGAAGTGTGTGACAGTAACCCATCTGCTTGAAAGAAAACCTTGAGTAAGGGGCGGTCGGGGACTGCGTATTCCTTTACCTTCTTGTCTTCCTCTTACGTTGCAGTTGTTAACAGCTGTAAGTTGTCTTCCTGAGCGTCTCCAGGATGTTACCAAATCGAAAGAAGGAGTACTAAACATCAACAGCCTATCAGTGACGAGGTCATTGGAGACACAGCGCGTAGTCGGGTTAGGGAAATGTTTGAAAAGAAACTTAGCCGTGTGTTATTGAGCGGAAATATCGCAGCCTATTGATTGAGTGATTTAGGTACACTTTGGAAGACATGCCACTTGAGTGTGTTACCAGAGTGCCACCACACCCGACCTAAAATGCGCCCAAGGCGCTAAAGTAACTTCACTCTGTCAGTAATGATGCGAGCGTTAATTCGTAAGGCCGTTTCATCGACACGCCAAAACGTTATTCATGCTACAAACCTGTAACTCCTTACATCATCTCAGATCATCTAAACAAGAGGGTTTCGGTCATACATTGTTGCTCTTAGCTCTCGTTTTACGTAACTATAATGTCTCAGAACTAAAAGTTTAGTTCTATATGAGTACTAATTGCTACCAATGATTAGCTATATATATTTCTAAAAGCCTCAGCTGCTTAAATTACATATAACTCAGTATTTAGACAACATTCGTTAATCTTTGGTTTCTGTGTAGTCTCATGGAAGTTACTTCTTGGCGTCCTAACACATGTCCTATCATCTCGATGCTACTTGAAAGGTAAAACAGGTTTAGCAACAAATAATAGGAAATTAATTGTCAGTCACCATCAATTCGTTGCTACGTGACCATCACAGTGCGAGAACACGACTTCACATCTGAATATGGATCATCTGAACAAGAGGGGTTCGGTCTTACTCTGCTGCTCTTAGATCCATGGATCACTCCTGATTGCACCTCAATTTAGCATAGATAAATATGAGAAATTACTAAATAATTCATAATTGAATTGACAATATCAATGTAAAAACATCAGAAATACGATCGTAATGTGTAATCATGTGGGCTGCAAACAATGGGTTAGCCTTTATTGTTATTTTCCTCAAAACACACAAAAATTTATTCCGAATCGTGGCACTACATAGTCTGTTAATGAACACAATATGAATACAAGCAACCAAAATGCTTAATTTTCGTAGTGCAAGGAGAGCGTTCATTGGAGGTAGAGAAAGTAAACTGAGGACATTGAGCGATGCATGAGTTCAGTTAAACAAAATTTTGAAGTTCAGCTGGTGGTTGACCTTGTATGAATGTTCAGTCCCTGTTAGCCCTCTTATGAGGTTGTGCCCACAAGTATGCAGAGTCCCAGAACAATCCAAAATCGTGAACTGGTACTAATCGAAATAATTGTAACTGTAATAGGTTCAAGAGCTGTCTCGCAGCTCGAGCTTTAACGATAACCTAACTGAGCTATAGATAAAGTCCAAAGACCATGAACTCTGCTCTGCCTGCCTGGATCAATGCAGGATCTTAAAACCCTGCCATTATTAGTGAGACTACCCATTTCTACATTAGTGCTCGTGCAGAATCACGGAATTGTTCATCTCATGATCAACAACACAGAACGTTTGTGGTCAGTTTTACACTCTTGACTCATTATCAATCTGTTATTATATTACTCAGGTTTAAATGTAGCTAAATAATTGGCGCTATTAATTTTGCATATCCCTAATTGTACTGCAGGAACTTACAGAACTGACCGTTTTATTCATCAATGGGCAGCAGTCCTACATTTCCCAAATGCCAACGTTTCGTACATGAAGCTACCAAAATCTAATTTTATAGATGTATGTATGTGGTATAACGCCACAACCCTCTCACGCTGACATCAGGTTCCACTTATTTGTCTGTCAGATGGCTATTTTCCATGTCTGTATCATTTATTATTGATGTGAGAAACGGTTTTTTGTGTAAATGTTAATAAATTCGTTAATAATATATTTATATACATGCCGGTAGTTCGACGGTGTCTTTAGAACATTCGTTGCCTTCAGAGAGTAGTTTCAGTATTTTCGATGAAATTTGTACGTTCGATTTTAAACATAGCTTTTCTGTTATTTTGCACCGCTTCCTTGAGCACGGAGTAATTCATACTCCGCTATCAACACGGTATAATCTAAGTCGCTGTGCCAGTGCAGCCACGCGAACGGCTGCCCACGTTCGCTCATTGTTCGCGGCTGTGAAAAGCATACGTTTCCCAGTGACCACTCTGCCGTACCTGGCCTAGTCCCTACTCAACAACTCGCCGGCTGCACATGGATCAAACATATACTCTGATTCTCACTACCGGATGGTTATAATTAAAGTGCAGCTGCTCACGGAGGTCCGTGTGGCCTGTAATTGCTGTCTGACTGCGGAAATTGGTAGGTGTGCTAATGAATTATTGCGGAACCGGTTTATGGTGAAAAAAAAATAGTTCCATCTGTAGCCACCAGGTGCAAAACTGGCGCTACACACTGTCTGCATAAAGGTATGATATCCACGCTGCCATCTGATAAGCCACAACGTGATCGAACAGTATGGCTATCGAGACCAGAGACCATGTGCGGTGAGTGAAACTGTTTTATGAGAACGGTAGCATTACAGTGCTGCACTGAGAGAGCTTTGCCGACTGAAAGATCTGGGGAGAGACCTGATGTCATTAAATGGTTAGAAGAAGTGCATGGGGGCTTAGTTAAATACAATGAAAATAATTTTAATTTTAGTAGCTGACTGTCCGATTACGAAGTCTCATAACGGGTTGGCCCAGACTAGTATTATTACGCAATCTGACTGCATAGAATAACAACAAACAATGAAAGGAAATTTCCGTTACCACAATTAATTAATTAAGTCTCCAGCAACTATAAAAGCTACGAAACAAAAACTACGAACAACAAAGAACAAGTGTAACTGTTCTGTGTGTGGAAGCGTGATTCAACGTACACATCTGGCACGGTTCTTCCTCAATAAGACAAGATATTTTAAATACCATTTACACTGAATTAACTAAATAAAACTGAAATACTATAATTGCACATTGAAACCCGAATTACACTCTAATATATGAACACAAGCCAGATGCTTTGTTGACTGAACCTGTGACCAAGAGGCATTGTTAGTTAGGAAATTAAAAAAATATAAAAAAAATTGTGTTTTACCTTCATATACATTGACTAAAAATACACTCTGATCATTACAATATCTCCATTCGAACAACATCTGCTGTCTAGCCCCTCAAAACAACTGCACACGACATGGCCTCAAATAATACAGCTATCAACATCCTCTCAGCAAAGCACTAACCACCACAACTTCTGAACAAGCACTCTGCCAGTGGAGGCGGCTGAATAATACTCTTTGGTGCAATCTCTGGCGCTGTGACTCAGTGTAGCCACCTTTCATATGCCCCTCCTCCACAGGCTAGAATTTTATGGGATTTTTGCCATCATTGGTGGTGAAAATACCACCAAATTCGTCAAAAAAAATAGAGACAAAAATAAAAGATAATATTAATAAGTAAATATCACATAACTAGATAAATTTTGGGTTTGCACTGACCCTTCAATAACCTAATATATAAAATACAGTAAGGAATACAAATGCTTGCATTCATATGTTTTTACATAATAGTTTACACAAGTATCATTCAATCAATGGCACCAGCAATGACGAATAGGTGTAGGTAAGAGTCTCATAGCATTTCATAAACAGTAAATACACAAAAAAATCAGTTTATACAAATATTCACATATAATCCTTTCAATAGCTCAATAAACAAGTAGCACTCCTCAGAGTAATACACAGTTCCAACAGTAGCACCCGGGAATGGTCAACGGGTGCAAATAGCAGTCTCATAACATTTCATCAGCAGTATTTAAACAGCTCCAACAGTGGCACCCAGCAATATTGAACAGGTGCAGACGCCGACAAGTGACATTATGTCAGTAGAAGCAGTTCCATCAGTGGCACCCAGCAATGTTGAGCAGGTGCAGACACCAACAAGTGACATTATGTCAGTAGAAGCAGTTCCATCACTGGCACCCAGCAATGTTGATTAGGTGCAGACAGCAACAAGTGACATTATTTCAGTAGAAGCAGTTCCAACAGTGGCAACCAGCAATGTTGAGCAGGCGCAGACACCAACAAGTGACATTATGTCAGTAGAAACAGTTCCATCAGTGGCACCCAGGAACGTTGCATACAGCAACAAGTGACATTATTTCAGTAGAAGTAGTTCCCACAGTGGCACCCAGCAATGTTGAACAGTGCAGGTAACAGTCCATAATATTCACTATCACTAATCAGACAGTCCCTCAGAGTTTATCAGCAGAAATTAAACATTTCCTAGTGGCACCCATCATGTTGAACAAGTGCAGGTAACAGTCTATAATAATCACTATCACTAATCAGACAGTTCATCACAGTTCATTAGCACAAATTAAACATTTCCAAGTGGCACCCATTAATGTTGAACAGGTGCAGGTAACAGTCCATAATATTCACTATCACTAATCAGACAGTTACTCAGAGTTCATCAGCACAAATTAAATATTTCTAAGTGGCACCCATTAATGTTGAACAAGTGTGGGTAACAGTCCATAATATTCACTATCACAAATCGGACAATTCATCAGAGTTTATTAGCAGAAATTAAACCTTTCCAAGTGGCACCCATCATGTTGAACAAATGTACATGAAAGTCCATAATATTCACTGTGACTAATCAGGCAATTCATCAGAGTTCATTAGGATAAATTAAACATTTCCAAGTGGCACCCACCAATGTTAATATGTGTAAGCACGAACAACAGTTTGAATGCACACACAATTGCTTTTACAAAATTGTCATCAATGCTCTTACACTAAACATACAAATAATAATAAACACACAAATGATATCAGATAATTGTCATATTAAATATTACAAATACACAAACATCAGTAAAGCTATAATATTTATCGGTGTCAGTGCAAGCCACAACAAACAAGTAAAACTATATTTAGGAGATAGGTCGGTACCAATTATTTGGGATTAGGGAAGGAAAACACACAAAACACACTCACCATTCATCCACATTAAGTACTACTATGTAATTGAATAGTGTTAACTGTGTGAATGCAATTCTGTCAAAGATTTGATGTTCGACATGTGTAACAAGTAGTAGTGGCAGCAGTGTATAACAGGCAACAATAGTTAGTCAACATCATAGTCATCATGTCAAGACCAATGTTTGCCAAGCCAAATCAAAATGTATGGTTTCTGAACAACTGTCAGTGTGCCAAGATATGCAAATGCTTCCTCTCTCAAAAAAAAAAGTATATACTGCTTAGTGATTTAACAAAGTGTGTGTGTGGACAATCTTCCTTCCACTTGAGTGTTCTAGTCTGCCATCTTCATCCTCCTTGTTCCATATAAAACAACAACAAAAAACATGCTCCACACTTACTTTACCTCTTATCCACCAAAACTCCAATAATCATCAGCATCACATAATCTTAATACTTCAATAATACCTCTTACGTCGATACATATAAACCTTATCATCAATATCATTTACCTTACCTCTAGTCCACCAAAACTCCAATAATCATCAACGTCACACAATCTCAATACCTCAATAATACCTCTTCAATACGTCGACAAATATAAACCTTATCGCCAATATAATTTCACTTCCATAACAACTCTTTCCTCTACTCAGTCTTCTCGAACAAGTACAGATAAAATCCTAGTGCAAACTTCAATTCATCATCCCATACAATCCGAAGACACAATGTCCACACACAACCTGTGTGTAATCCATCTGACCCAAATCTTCACTCATTATGAATCACAGCATACATTTTGGTTACCTTGTCCATCATTAAATAAAAGAAATGCCTACATGACCTCTAACAGCCTTTAGTTTGAATAACTTTCAGTAAGTAAGTACGAGTACGGAGTGTGAGTGATAGTAATAATTCACAATGTGTACACCACTTTAAGAATCATGGCAAAACAGAAGCAAACATGTGGAGTATTTCTTGTGTCAAGTGTCACTTGCTATTTCAATTGCTCACGAAGAATGCAGTGTAATAACTGTCAATGGTCTAAGCCTAGTGTTGGTATGTCATGTCGTTAGCTTCCTTCCTATTAGCATAAGTTTATACAGCTTCCATAAAACCTCCAGCTCATGTGACTTGTATGACGTTTCTTGTACTAATGTCGTTCGTCGAATTATAGCAGTTCATTTTCTTATCTTAAAAATATAAGGCACTGAGCGTAAGCAAAACATTCAATAGCGAGTAAATATACCAGTGGAGAACAGAATGTCAACAAGTGGATGCAGCACAATTCCTACAACGAAGCTCTGCCAAGCGAACAATCTACAATTAACACCATAGTGTGACCTAAACTCCATGATCGTACACCGCATATCAGCATTTCTATTACCAAATTAAAGAGTAGTTATGACGACAAATAGAAATGTGTAAATATGCAATCCATGCGCAAAGCAGCAAATATGTATCTTACATAATAAACAGGTCATTAGCATCATATCACCATAAGCAAATTGATGTTCATCTGTAATCTTAATAAGTAAACATGAAGGCACAAGCAGATAAATCACAAAGTATAACCTGCATACATAACCATATCAGCACTTTTAAAAATGTGACATCAGTGAAAAAGCAGTGCAGCCAAGCGATGCATAATATACATAAGTAACAAGCCCGTTCATTAATAAAACATTGTCAAAATCAGCAAATGTACTCAAGCACGTCGCTTCACAAGTAAATTCATAGAACAAAAAATTTAGCACAAAGTATAAATCACGTAATCGCGAGCAGCAAATTACGTATAAAGTACATACCTAAGTAGAAATATGTTACCTGAAAAATATACTCAATTAATAGTTACCTTTTTAGTTTATTACTTTCTTCTTCGAAATTACATTCTTCCTGAAATTTTCTCGATAGCAAGTCCTCTTAACGTCGGACACACACAGAATTTACCTGAAGTTTTTAAATATTTTATACAACCGTATCCTGAAAATTAGTGAACGTTAATAACATAATTTATCAAGTCACTATAGCTTTATACTGAATTTAATCGGAGAAATTAGACTGTGTATTTGTTTAAGGCTGTCAGTGCATTCGCACTGAGCGCTCGATCAGCTGTAGGTACGAGTGATGTAGGAAGTAATTGTTTGCGGTCAACGACTGCCTTGTGCGGCGCGCAGACTTGACTGTTGCTTTGAGTATGTGCCGCCGCCAGAACACGGCGCCGTATCCTTGTACTCCCCGTGAGTTAACGTATAACTGTTAGTTTCTCAAAAGTATGTCATTCCACAAAAATTTTGACGTTCGATATATGATGTATTCCCTTAGAGCACCGAGATTTAAGAGTTTCTACTTCGACAATGTTATCATGAATGATTTTGCGAACCCTATATGGACCGTTATAAAGCAGAAAAAATTTGCGACACAAGCCTTTTCCTTTGTGAGACAAACGGTGAGACTTAATTAACACCTTTTGACCAACTGACAAGGTTTTTAAACAACCAGGACGTTTAGCTGATTTCTCTCTTATAGCAGCCGCAGATGAAATATTTTGCAGAGCCCGTGCATGGGGATTAATTAAATACAATGCAAATAATTTTAATTTTAGTAGCTGACTGTCCGATTACGAAGTCTCGTAACGGGTTGGCCCTGACTAGTATTTGTACGCAATCTGACTGCATAGAATAACAGCAAAGAATGAAAGGAAATTTCCGTTACCACAATTAATTAATTAAGTCACCAGCAACTATAAAAGCTACGAAACAAAAACTACGAACAACAAAGAACAAGTGTAACTGTTCTGTGTGTGGAAGTGTGATTCAACGTACACATCTGGCACGGTTCTTCTTCAATAAGACAAGATATTTTAAATACCATTTACACTGAGTTAATTAAATAAAACTGAAATACTATAATTGCACATAGAAACCCGAATTACAGTCTAATATATGAACACAAGAGAGATGCTTTGTTGTCTGAACCTGTGACCAAGAGGCATTGTTAGTTAGGAAGTTTAAAAAAAAATAAAAAAATCTTTTTTACCTTCATATATATTGACTAAAACTACACTCTTATCATTACAATATCTCCATTCGAACAACATCTACTGTCTAGCCCATCAAAACAACTGCACACGACATGGCCTCAAATAATACAGCTATCAACATCCTCTCAGCAAAGCACTAACCACCACAACTTCTGAACAAGCACTCTGCCAGTGGAGGCGGCTGAATAATACTCTTTGGTGCAATCTCTGGCGCTGTGACTCAGTGTAGCCACCTTTCAGAAGATGATAATAAACATGGTTGAGGTTGGTGTAGCACCTGCAAGAGGGAGGCGTCCTTCCTCGTTGGAAGCTATTGGCGAGACAGCTGTTGCTGTAACTCACCATGCAGCGAGTGCCCCACGTAGAGTCAGGAGAATTGTTCATCCCATGATCAACAACATAGAAAGTTGGTGGTCAGTTTTACGCTGTTACCGTACAATATCCAGTCGGAGCAGCAACTGAAACCTCATGATTCGCAGCTCTCCGATTTATGACACGGATCGAAGTTGATGATATGTGACTGGGCAATATTCTACGGAGTAATTAGGCACATATTACATTGCAGGGTGCAGTGAATACACCGAACTGCTCAATCTGGAGTTACATTGAACCTCGTTTTGTGCACGAAGAGCCAATGCAGTCGATGAATATGACTGAGCGATGTGGATTTACAAGCACGTTTACTCTTCTTTGAAGAGAATTCACCCGGAGGGCCTGTCATGTGTACCGTTACGTCTGCAGGTACCCGAGACCTCTTTGTACAGCCTGCATTGGAAAATAGCATCTGTGTGTGAAATACTGTTCTCGTGCAAGGTGTGGCAAAACCGCATCTCGCTTGCCCAATGAAAGATCTGGTTAATGCAACCTTGCGCGAGTGTGTTACCTTTAGAGATTTTCCCGATGAGCGGCAGGCAAGATCACGTCTTGAATCCACGTGACTTTTGGCTCTAGGCATACCAGGGACACGATCGGGTCTACCTGATCTGAAGGCCAGTATAAAGAAAAACGCTGCTCAGATTCCACAGCAACTGCTGAGAGCGAGCAATTGTTGATCACGTCGTTTTACAGAGGGTGCACCTCATTGCGGACGACTCCAGTGCTCATATTGAACAAACTGTGTAAGCTGCAGTTAATAATGAAATCAATAATATGCCTTTCTTTTTTTTAACTTTTTCTACCCGCGTCGCGTTCCTGATCCATTGCTTATTGACAGATTTCTATACGTCATAATTGCATTCACAGTGCAAGATTTGCACTTGCTGAGCACAATTGGAACTAACGGTTCCGCGTTAATTCATTACATTATCTCCGACGTTTGCCTGCCATCGATAATTATAGCCCGCGTATGACGTCTCTGAATATGTGTACCTTAAATATAACCACCCACTATAATGCTTATCGTACTCGCTGATTCCTTGTGTTGTCACTCTGTCTCTGTCCTTTCTTGTAGGCAATAGTTTCCACATTTTTATTTTTCTTTCGGACTCCGTGAAGAACTCCGCATATATTACCTAGTCAAACGGCTTACTTCTCAGTATCCTTTTGTTACACTTGATCTCAACCGTTACTCTACTTTTCTTTTGTGTTTATTTACAGTCCATGATTCTATGCAGCCGTGTTCTCCATATGTACACTCTCAGCAATCCATATTCTTTTTGTGAGCATTGGGCGATTTTCTAATTTCACCTGCTGCTTGTGTCTCCGTTTTTCGTCTGTCGTAAGTTATTTTGGTTCCAAAATAGGAGAATTCCTTCACTTTCTGTGCTTGACGGTCAACCACTTCGCCAGTTCGACGTATTATATTTCTCGTACTCCTCATGACTTTATCCTTTCTTTGGTTTGTTTCCGTATACATTATGTCTGTTTTTACGAGCGTTTCTGAAAACTAAAACGGTTGTAGCTTGTCTGGCGCTTTTTATAGATCGACAAATAATATGAGCCTATCTAAAACTTCGTTACTGAGGGGAATTGTGGAGTTTTAACTATTACTACGATAAAATACAGTTAGGTAATTAATACTTAATTAGTTACATGTTCCTTCGATCATTTTCACGAGTAATGGTGATGACCTGGAACGAGTCATTTTACATTCATATCGCATATTGATTGGTACATATGGCTACATTCTGAACTCCTCCATGTTTTTGTGTTTTTTTTGTAATAAAAAGAAAGGAAAGATATTAGATGCGAGTTAGTACTTCTTACCCATCACCTTTAACACAATGCAGTAATAGAAATTATTCTTCGGAAAGGAAATCGTTTCTGAAGAAGAGAAATCTGTTAACATCGAGTGTAGATTTAAGGGTCAGGAAGTCGTTTCTGAAAGTATTTCTATGGAGTGTAGCCAGGTATGGAAGTGAAACATGGACGATAAATAGTTTGGACAAGAAGAGAATAGAAGCTTTCGAAATTTGGTGCTACAGAAGAATGCTGAAGATTAGATGGGTAGATCACATAACTAATGAGGAGGTATTGAATAGAATTGGGGAGAAGAAGAGTTTATGGCACAACTTGACAAGAAGAAGGGACCAGTTGGTAGCACATGTTCTGAGGCATCAAGGGATCACAAATTTAGCATTGGAGGGCAGCGTGGAGGGTAAAAATCGTAGAGGGTGACCAAGAGATGAATACACTAAGCAGATTCAGAAGGATCTAAGTTGCAGTAAGTACTGGGAGATGAAGAAGCTTGCACAGGATAGAGTAGCATGGAGAGCTGCATCAAACCAGTCTCAGGACTGAAGACAACAACAATAGGAGTTTTCAAGCAGAGAGATTCTCAATTTGTTTTCAAATTTTACTTTGCTGTCTGTCCGGTATTTTATATTACTGGTTAAGTAATCAAAACTTTTTGTTGCTACGTATCGGATCCTTTTTTGTGCTAAAGACAATCTTAATGTAGAGTAATTAATGTTCTTTTTATATCTGGTATTGTAATTGTGTGCGTCATTGTTCCTTTTGAACGGTAGTTAATTATTTACAACAAACTGCATGAGGGAATATATGTACTTTGAAGCAGCAGTCCGAATGCCCAATTGTTTTACGTATCACAGTCCTATATCAAATCTACATGGAAGTCACCACAGACATGCTGCTTGCTGCTTTCTGACAGACAGCATACTTCGTTTGCACAGTACTATAGCATGCAGCTAGAGGGGCAAAAGCAAAATGGCGGTGTCCACTGTTTAAGTGGTCGATGGTTTCTTCGTTTCGAGCAGCATTAGAAATGACGCAGCCGTGTTAGGCCAGTCGAGATGACTTCGTTAGCCGTCTGGACTGGCCTGACACAGGTGAACGAATACTGCTGGCGTCTTAAGCCAAAGACTTTGACTTAACTGAGGGCGGTTCCAGATCAATTAGGCTGAGTGGTGGTCTCCAAACCAATGGGCCGCATATGGTCCAATGCAAGTATTAATGCGGCCCGTGAAACGACCATCTATCACACGATCCGTCACACACACACACACACAAACACACACACACACACACACACACACACACACACACACACACACACACACACATATATATATATATATATATATATATATATATATATATATATATATATATATATATATATATATATAATCCAGCGTATGTTATGCTGTACATGTAAAGTTTTGAAAACTGAATATTTTCATATTTTCAAGTTGAATCTCATGCTACAAGATCCTGCTCTCTCACTGGTCTATAATGCTCTTATTTCCATCTCTGGTTACTGTTAGTGCTTTGTATATTATGTGCGGCCCAAAAATACTCTTCCTCTTCCGTTGTGGCCCAACTAAGCTAAAATTTAGGATGCTCATGCTGTAGAGCATCCTACAGTAGTATGCTGTGGACACTTCATTGCGTGTCAGGACTGCAGAAATGTGCCTGGAAGTACATTAAAATTTAATTCCGTCCCTTTAGTTTTTCTAGGTCGTAATTAACAGCTTGTAATTAGCTTTCGTAATACGAAGCGAAACACTAGATCTAACTCTAGGCCTTCATCGTTCCTAGAGCCTAACTGACCGTATTCTTCATATCTTCTATTCTCTTTTCACTGTTCTTTTTTTTTTGCTTTCCTAACAAGAATCATAATATCTCTTGCTTTTATCTACCTTTAAGATTTGCAGTATTTTGTTTATTAGATCCTTCCGAAAGACACGTTTTTCGTCTGTTTGAATAATGCTTTGATTGCCACATTCTCAAATAATTTTAAAGATTCAAATGAAATCTTATTTATCCATTCTGCGTTGTTATTTCGCTAGTTTTCAACAGCTATATCATATTCTGTAATTTACAGACTATAATATAAACTATGTCTTCCATTCGTACATACTTCCAGTTCATAATGTCAGTGCTATGGCCAATGAAACTAAAACCGATCGACCATAGCTGTGGTTTTGTTCAATTGCTCTGGAAGATGGCTCATCTGAACTATCACGTACGAAATACTATTGCGGTTTATTAAGTGAAAGATTAAAATAATTTACGTAATTTGATACAGTACTTTGCCACATGAGTGCTTCATAATTTATAACTGCCATTGACTATTAAGGGACCAGTTCATGCACAATAATCAAACTCTTCTCTTAAAGTACAATGTTGAACATTTACTAAACGACATTCACTACAGTACATTTCCATTTGAGGTGAATAACTTTAGCCCTACTTGACGATGCTGACTGCTTCAACTGACGTCATGAAAGGGGCACGTCGCTTTCATGCTCGGCTCTGTATTGACCTCCATGCGAAGGCGCCCCTGTGCTGAGAAACAGGGCGTGTCTTCTTCACATTCTGCCAGTCATCTTTGCAGATTTCAGCGACACATCGCTAGTGTCTGTGGCATAGATGTGCTTGGACGATTTCCGTGTGCCACCGTGATCTTTGGACCATACCTCAGTCCGTGTACTGATCCTCCCCATTGGAGATGCCCTCAATTTATTCTTTCCTCCCATCCTTTATCTCCTCTGCCGCGTTGAGTGGCGGCTCGGTTTGAGGCGTCATGTCACGGACTGCGCGGCCCCTCCCGCAGGAGGTTCGAGTCCTTCCTCGGGCATGGGTGTGTGTGTTGCTCTAAGCATAAGTTAGTTTAAGTAGTGTGTAAATCTAGTGGCCAATGACCTAAGCAGTTTAGTCTCTTAGGAATTCACACAAATTCGAACATTTATCTCCTCTGCAATTCGAAACTCGACTACAGCACATGGTTTCTCAAGCGTGTTACGATACACCCCATCAAGTTATCGTTACAATTCGAAACTTAGCTGACCCTGTGACACAATCAACTACATCTGCAGTGGAGAAGAGATCATTTGGATTTAATCTTGAATAACTGGATACTTATTGCCCGGTCAGACTAATCACATTTCCTTTACGCCAAGTGATGGTCGTGTTCCAATACGCTGACATCCAGCCTAGCAGCGGTTGTAAACAAACACCGCGTCACACTGGCCTGTGGAGGCAGCTGTACAGAGGACATTCACCTGGTCTTCCATGGAACCTGTCATAGTAATCTAAGGCATCATCACAGCTATGGAACCTTATTGAGGATGAGCTGCATCCCATATTCCTTGATGTCCATCCCGATGGCAATGGCATCTTAATACAGAATAAAAATCCATGTCACAATACCGGTGTCGTGTTACTGTGATCACAGAGGCTTGATAGTGATCTCGCGCTGATGACGTGACCACCTAAGTCGCCTGATCTAAGCCTCGTGGAACACACCTCGGAAGCAATCGGCTTCCAGCTGTGCGCCCATGACCGTAAAACACAGGTCTGTAATTTACCGTTATTTGGTGACATATTCGTTGACATGAGGTGTCGTATCTCTCCGGAAGGGTACCAAGCATTTTTTGAATCCATGGGGTACAAAATGAATTGTGAACCAACGCGACATTAACCACACGGTCATCGTGTTATAGCTCATAGACAAATGTACTAGTATGGAAACTGAGAAATGGTGATAAACACGAAAATATTTTATTCTACCTCTTAATACTCCTCAGATAACGATGGGGTGGTGCATGTAGCGAATAAATGGGAAAAACTGGGAAACAAATGACTAAGGCAAAAGCCTAGATGGGAAGATGTACTTATGACCATAATTAAAACGAAATAACGGTGGGCCAGAGATGGATGGTGCATGAGCCAAGAACACTCTTTGCTTACTACCGAGAGATTAAAAATATATCAACTAAACGGAAAGTCTGTGGATGGAAGAAGAAAACACACAGTGAATATGCCGGCCGCCGTGGTCTCGCCGTTCAAGGCGCGCAGTCCGGAACCGTGCGACTGCTACGATTGCAGGTTCGAATCCTGCCTCGGGCATGGATGTGTGTGATGTCCTTATGTTAGTTAGGTTTAAGTAGTTCTAAGTTCTAGGGGACTGATGATCACCGCAGTTGAGTCCCATAGTGCTCAGAGCCATTTTCTTAACACAGTGAATATGGACGAATATTGTTGTAAACTAGAGAGCACTGAAAAAATTGGAGGCCGTTCATTAGAAATGTATGTCAGATGGATGATTGAGATCATAACGATAAACGACTGTGTCCAACCGCTTGATTACTGTAGAGAAAAGATTAAATCTGCATAGATGCAACAGTACTACACAAACGAAGACTATATTTTGCCTAATAAGTTTGAACTAGAAATTACTTACTTTGCTGTAAAACTAATACAATAAAGATGGTCGTTGGTGAACCTTAAACCAAGATCGAGAAATCGTCGACAGACTGTGAAGGACCCTGTAATATAATGTATAACACTTCTTCGATCGCCCTATTTCAGAACTTTAAAATCAAATTACTCCGTGATGTATAACGCATAACTTGTAGCTTCCACATACAATCATATCTTTTCTCTCCCTCATTAAACTTATGTTGCAAGAACCCCTGACAAACAAGTAATAATCAAAGATCGTATGGAGAAATTGTACGTTACCTCTTACATGAGTGAACTACTTTTCCGTTTGTTTCTTACTATACAGGGTGATCCAGGACTCGGAGACGAAAGGATGTACAAGAAAAAAACATGGACTCTAAAACGCGTACTTAAGAGAAGCACTCGTTCAGTGGATGAGAAGTTTCTCACTGTAACGACCATGGAGAAGTGATCATGCACTTCCGCATCCATGTTTACCTGACATTTTTTTCCTTTTTTTGGTCCATACTACCACCTCTCAAAGTCCATCCGCGGCGGTTTGGTTCACCCTGTGTACCTCAGCCTGGCATCTGCTTTCTTTCATCATACCACTTCAGGTTCCATCAGAAACCAACTTCTAGGTACTGTTTTCTCTGATTCATAGTCAAGGGTTTAATCGAAAAATAACTGGTCTTTCCGCCAGTCTGTGCCAGTAAACCACAATCCCTTGTGGTGAGAGTCAAGTACCACTTCCTATACTGAACTGTGCCCATCTACAGGCCATCCGGCGCTTCATTTTTATTTTGGGTGTTCAACTGCACTTCTGTGATATCGTAGTTTACAATTTATGTGACTTTACATACAGATACTAAGAAATTTCTAGAGACCTTCGCTGTTATTAATAATTTGTTTCTTTCTGTATAACTTCATATACGTACGTCAATAGCTAAACAGCAAAACTTAATTTTATTGAACAATGTAGGACTTATGTAGGCATTAAAGGGGTTCTTCAAGAAGATCTGTTTGTGACTGTCCAATGTAAGAGTACAATTCCTCACAATTAAACACAAAATTCTCATTCCTACCTCTCAGAATATTGGTGACAAAACCTTTTATTTTATATTTCCAAATCTGGTCAGAAGAATGTAAGCTGAGTCTGGTCGTTCTGCTTCTGAATTATTTTCCGGAGGAGAATATGTGCAGTTTGTGCTTTGGTAAAATATTAGTTACTATCCAGCACGTTAATTAATTAAGAGATTAACAAACATTTCCTGCTCATAATTGCTCAGAAGCAGTCGATGTGATTCTTCCCAACGCCCGGTCTGCTGTTTTCCTACCTAATAAAGTATTCCGCTCATCCATTTTCATCAGTTTGCATAAGCCCACTGCAGAACAACTTTCGTACACTAAACTGCTTTCGATGAAGCTTCCGTTCAAGTTCGCTGTGCGAATGCTTTGTAAATAACGAGGTGGATGAAACTATGAAAAATATTCCGAACTCACGAGCGGTTATCATACATTTTAGCTTAAATATTCATGTACTAAGATCCGGACGTTACCGATTTGCATCCCAACGAAATTACTTCGAGACTGCAGCAACTTAGTGGCCTTATATGCCAGTCCCTTCTCAGGTGGGCGTAACAGTCTTCCTTCGAAAATAGCTACACGACTGTAATGCTATGGGAATGATGTCTTCTGTACCATAGACTAAAATACAGGGTGGTCTGAAACAGTTTGATAAGCTTGTGAGGGTGTTGCAAGGTAGGTTGTCCTGAGGAATAGTTCTTAAGAATAAAATTTGATACGTTGCGCCGCTTCCAAGTTAATTAGCACTGAAGTTAGAAAATCGGACCGTTGCGCCCGCAAATTCAAGTGGCCCGGAGATATAATTAGTCTCTGTTGTCCTCATAGCGTAGATGGTAGCTGACAAGACTGCTCAGCTTTTTGCTAGGGTTCGACATTGACGACAGTCCCGATGTCCTACTTTTGTATCGGTTTTGGAAAACCATACGAAGAACACGTATCACGACACAGTCTGTGGCTGGCCGCTGGGATTTGTTCGCGCAACAGCAAGACTGGCTAACTTCAACGCAAATCAACTCGGAAACAGCTTAACATAGCGAATTTTTTTTAACCACTGTGTTTCAGCTCAATATACCCTGCAATATTCTTACAAACTTTTTATACTGTTTCTGGCCACGCTGTATATTTACAGAAAATAATTTAAAATGAACGTTTGGATGAGGCAAATCCTGGGATGTTTTCTAATTGATTTCCGTCGTCACGCAGCGCGTTCACATGATCTCCAATAACCACGACATAGTCGAGATACACATTACCGTACTTTCTGTTCAACGGATAACAGTAGCAATTTACGCATACGAATTATAAAAATGGGTGTACGTATGTAAGGATGTCTGTGTCACACTCCTCTTAAACCACAGGACCGATTTTAACGAAACTGATTACACGTATCATTTACTGTCTGGAAAGGATCACTGTGGAGGTAAAAACCACCTGCTTATCAAAGAAGTGGGGTGGAGACGGAAAAGAAGTGTAGCCCATGACTCGAGAATACCCATACTTCCATCATTCAGTATTTGAGATTGAGAGCGCTTAGAGAGATGCAAAAAGTTTACAGGTAATTTCGAATCTTTGTGAAACTTTTTCTCAATGATGAGCCACACAGGTTAATGAAAGGAAAGAAAAGTTTATCGCTTCCTGAATTTTCGCTGTTCATTTGTCAGATGACCACCGAAACACGCGGAAAACTGCCGCGTCATGAAAGGTGTAAATTTTATTACTTCGTGTCTACTAACTCTATATGCAACACTTTTCGCAGGCAGCATCCACATCTGCCGCCGAATGTGTACACAAAAAATATCACTGTACGGCTTCCGGAGATATGATGTCAAATACTAGGATGCATGAAAAACTGCTGCATCGCGTATGACTTCTTAATTTATTACTTCTTCGCTACTGACTCGATTCGCAACAAAATTCGCAGGCAGAATCGTCGTATTCCGTGGAATTTGTTAAATGTGTATGAAATAGATCTTAAATGTATGTGGGAAAACTGATGTGTAGAAAGCTACTCCTAAACCCCTGGAATGATTGGAATCCAATTTGGTATACATACTAGTTATAATCCGGAAAGAGAGACTGTAGGTGCATGAACCACCAGCCTCTTGCTGGGGTGAGTGAGACGACGTGGAGAGAGAAGGGAGGACAGGGAGCTGGACAGATAGAGAGCGTGAACAAGGAGATATGCATAAGTAGCAGGAGGAGGAGATGGACAGAGATAAGACGCAGGAAATGGACAGAGAGAGGGGAGAGAAGGAGATGGACGGGGAAAGAAAAAAGAGGGAAATGGACATAGGCAGCTGAAGGAAGAGAGGAAAAGAGATGAGGAGGGAAGAGATGAACAGACAGAGGGGGAGGAGGGAAGGAGATGGACAGAGAGAAGGGAGTGGAAGAAACAGACACAGAAAGGAAAGGGGAGGAGGTGGACAGGGTCAGGAGGAGTGAGGAGGTTGAAAGAGGGAGGGAGAAGAGACGGGGGACAAGGAGATGGACAGAGGGGTAAGGAACAGATGGGCGGAGGGAGGAGGAGCAGAGTGACAGATAGTGTGTGATGTAAGTGACGGACATAGGGTAGGATTAGATGGACTGATAGCAGATTGGAATAAGTACACACCCGGGCAACACCGGGAGATCAGCAGATTTCATTATAAACCTACTTACATCATCGATTGCTGGTTTACAAAACTAGATTTGTGAAGTCTCTGAGTAGGACAATGCATCTCAACCACTGTACGTAGTTTTTTTACTTCATTTCTCGTATTAATTAGGTAATAACTAAGCTGGCTTTCGTTATGATACCTTAAATTAAATAAACGAAAATAGGAGAAATACCCAGTGACTAGATTAAAGAAATTCGCCCTTGCTCGTGGTCCTTACATTTCTGCGGCTGTTACAGTAAACAAAAGAGAATAAAGAAGGAATAGTTTATGGCAACAACTGACGATATTTCACTCCTTACAACTTGTTTCGGAAGATTAAGTTCCGTTTTCAAATAAGACCAGAACAAAAGGTGTTCAGTTTTGCGAAGGATAACATGTGCCACCCGCCCGCTGCGAATATGTCTAATATTAGTAAGCATGATGTTTTGCGGCTAATGATTCAAAACAGGGTCGCCACCGGTTTTCATGTCAATGGTGCAAAACGTTTTCATCATACATGTAATTTACGAGTTTTGAGCACATTCTCATGTGCTCATAACTTTTTCACGTAGGTTTCTGCAGTGCAAATTTAGTACTTTGTTAGTATTACAACTATAAACAATGGGAGGCTCAGTGGCTGGACGTGAGGGATAATAAGTTGCGAGCGGTGAAGGATTCTGTCCGACCGTGGCTCACCTCCTTCCGACAACGACGCGCTGAGGAAGTAGCCCTTACACGGCTTAGAATAGGACATTGTCCTTTGACACATGGCTTTCTGTTACGTCGTGAGGAGCCACCAACGTGTCAGACATGTGGAGCACAGTTGTGGATACGGCATATTTTAACTGAGTGTGTTTTATATGCAGGTTTGAGGGAAGATTTCAGTTTCCCACCAGACCTCCACTCTCTTTTAACTAATAATGAGGCGAGTGTCACTAGGGTTTTACGTTTTTGTGTGATGTCTGGCCTTCTTCCCAAAATATTGGGATTGAAGTCCTAATGTGCTGTCCAGTGGTTTGGTCACCCATCATTTGTAAGTGGTCACTCAGCCACCGTTACTTATTTTTCCCTGTTTGTACTGCTATTTTATTTTTAGTTTTATCTCCCTGTTTTGATGTGCTGTGTCCAATCTTGCAATTTGAACAATACCACTTCTCTCACGATTCGGCTCTGAATTGAACTTTTGGGAACGGGCGCTGATAACCTCGCTGTTGTGCGCCCTACAATACTAATCATCATCATCATCATCAACTATAAACAACCTATAAGGATAATTATAGTAAAATCTGTTTTTACATTTCAGTTTACCATCATTTACGTTAAATTCTGTTGGTCCGGTACAAGCCCTAGTCCATGTATTAACTGTTTCACTGCCTTTGAAAATTTTGTATGGATAACATGTTCCACAGTTTGCATTTTGGAACCAACACCCCAAGCTTGAACATCGATTTTAAAATGATTTTATGTGGAAACTACGTCATGTTCCCCACACGCAAAACTTGTAGGATACTGTGTAACACAAAAATGTACAAACTCTTCCAGAATCTAAATGATGTAGCGATCAGTGAGATATAAGGTTATATTTTTAGGAGTGCTTTCATAATATTTCATTGCCTGACTGTACTCTAACATGTGACGAGGAATCAAAAGCAGCTTTTAAATTTGTTTGTCCTCTTAGTGTCTTTAGATTGTTGTAATTTCAGAAGAATCTCGTTGATGGTTTCCTCTACACTCACAGTATTGTTGGTCATAACATAAATAAAACTATGTACGTGATATTTCTAGCGCATCTTTGTGCCTTTTGAAGTTTATAAGTATTTTTCAGCTCTGGCGAATGGACGGTTTATGAGTGCGCTGTGATGATTGCTATACATTAAAGGTGACCGGGAGAGCATATACAACTTACAAAGTAAACTCTTACCAGTCGTGTGCATAGTTACAGTCAGTTCAATCTCAATGCCCTTTTTCTGTCGTCTTCCTCATTCCTGCTATGTAATTTTGTCGCGTAGCGATGGACACAATATAATCTGTTACTTTAAGGAGTCGTCACTCTTTTTCTTTTTCTCCAACGTAATTTCCGACATCAGAAATACAGTTCGGGATACTGCTACTATTTTCATCAAAGCACTTGAAGTCAGCAGAGTTACTAGCGGTGTCCATATTCTTCCATCAGTGCAAATATTGGAATCCGACACATCGTTTTCTTGTACGGCTCCATCGCAGGTGGTACATTTTTCGATTCTCTAACTTTCATTTTCGGTTTCCTTTCGCTTAGAATGTAGAGAAACTGATAAATACCTGTCATTTTTTCCATTCAACTAACTATGCTGTTAGACCTCACAGTGCCTCGAATTCTACATTAACCACATCCTAGCACCACTGAAACATACAACACATTCTTGACTATGGAAGAATGAGGAATAACTTCATTCACTACCGACAACACTCCCACACCGATCAGCTGAATTTCGTGACAGAGCGTTGTAGAGACTTTCGTGTTCAATTGTATAGCTTATTTCCATAATCCATTACGAAACTAATGAAACGATGGCTGATGTGTAACAGTTAACCAACGAACGCAAACCATCGGTAGATCGCATAGTTTGGCAGTAGTTCCAATAACGACGACTTGCTGCTTCTATCGACAATTACCCATCAGCGGTCACACGGTACAAATGAACACCCCTTCAGTAAATGAAAGGAAGTGTAACACAATACGCTTCTTTAAATTAGCGCCTGCCAGGTCCTGAATTATGAAGGAGAAAGATTTTGTTGGATGTGTTTTGTTGTGCAACTGTTTTGTTACACAAACAGCTATTAGAGGCTTATGAAGATGTCTGAAACTTGTGTGTGGGTACAGGGAGGGAGACTTTCCCGGTCTATAGGAAGGAAACATTTCCGAGACGGAACTGTCACCATGTACATTCCTTCTTAGTGGGACTGCGTACACGTGTAGTGGTTCCGTTATTCAGTCGATCGGTAGCTTCATTGCATTATATTATATTTTCAGTTCATTTTAGTAATGTTTTTGTTGACATGTAATCTTTCTTTCTTTATGAGCTACGCTTTATTCAGAAATACTAAAATTTTGGAATATTCTGGCTGTGCTAATGCAAATTCTTTCAATGTTGCCTCTAGGAAAAATGCTACAATGTTTCTTAGCAATGTTTTCGCACATGTTGGAAATAAACTGAAGGCTCAAATGCTAATTGTCACTGTCGCATCAGGGTACTGACACAAAAATGTTGATATTTTCCACTGATATTTTACCAAACGCAAAGTCAGCTTGTGAAATGTCGATCTTTTGGATTCATTTTTGGAGTCTATCGAAAAATATCAGAGTGCACTCTGGAGTTATGTCAGTAAATACTGAAAGAGCTTCTACCTAGAAGCACGTCTTGTTCGACAATAGACGTTCTTTGACTTTCGGGAAGCTCTCCATGCTGAGTGTAATGTATTGCAGTAGCTCTAAAGAGGTTATACAACAGTTTTAGTACATCTTAAGAGAATTAAATTTGTTAAGGGGATACAGCAATTTTAAATGAATTACCTTTTTTGTAATTTCGGTCCCATATTCCTATGAATTATTTCATTACTTTGCTTTATGGCTCATTTTACGAATAATTTATTGCAGTTTGCGTTATTTTCACTCATATTTTCAAGTCATTTTATAGATAACAATCAGCTATTTTACTTCGTAAAATTTCTGATTCCTGAGGTTACAAGCTCTCTTCCATTAACAAAATTGTCATTATGGGCAGCTGCCTCCTCTGGACCCTCGTGGCAGGCGACCCTGAATCAAAACAAGTGTCTGCACTACCGTTTCTCTAATCGTGAACGCCGTACATTCATTATCAGTCGCTCGACATCTGCTGCTGGATAAACATCCCACTGGTCACAGTCATGTTATTCACAGTATGGTATCTAGAAGCATCTAATAACCTTCCGTCAGCTCGTTGTCACCGTGCTCCAAATTTCTTGGAATCCAGAAATGAATATGTTCATTCCGTATACCATTCATTCATTTAGCTACCCCATCCACACACCTCCCTGTCCTGAAGCATGCGTCCCACAATAGATTCTGAAATACTGCATGAATTTAGTTTGGGCACTTTGCTCATTGTTAATTACCGTGACTCAAGATCTTCAAACATTACCTTACATTAATACTTGACTTATTATTTCAAACTTTTAATGTGACATTATACACTGAAGCGCCAAAGAAGCTGTTATAGGCGAGCGTATTCAAATACAGAGATACTCGAACAGGCAGAATATAGCGCTGCGTCCGGAAAGGCCTTTGTAAGTCAAGTGTCTGGCGCAGTTGTCAGATCGGTTACTGTTGCTACAGGGGCAGGTTATAAAGATTTAAGTGAATTCGAACGTGGTGCTATAATCGGCGCACGAGCGATAGGATCCATCATCTACGAGGTAGCAATGAAGTGGAGATTATCCCGTACGACCATTTCACTACTTCAGACATTAAACGAGTCCGTGAATATCAGGAAACCTGTAAACATCAAATCTCCGACTTCGCTGCGGCCGGGTAAAGATTCTGCCAGAACGTGACCAACGACCACGCAAGAGCATCGTTCAACGTGACAGAAGTGCATCCCTTCCAAAAATTGCTGCAGATTTCAATGATGGGCATCAACAAGTATCAGCGTGCAAATCATTCTACGAAACATTATCGATAAGGGATTTCGGACCCGAAGGCCGTCTCGTATACCCTTGATGACTGTACGAAACAAAGCATTACGTCTCGCCTGGGCCAATCAACATCGACAGTGAACTGTCGATGATTGGAATCATGTTGCCTGGGCGGACGAGTCTCATTTCAAATTGTCTGATACGTCTAGATACGAGTCTGACAGATGCCAGGCACGTAAGCATCCGGTCTGATCACCTGCATCCACTCACGTCCACTATGCATTCAGACGTACTTGCGCAATTCCAGCAGGACAATGTGACACCCCACTAGTCCAGAATTGCTACAGAGTATCTCCAGGAACCCCCTTCTGAGTTTCAGCACTTCCGCTGGTCACGAAACTTCCCAGACATGAACATAATTGACCACATCTGGGACGTCTTACAACGTGCTGTTCAGAAGAAATCTCCACCCCCTCGTACTCTTAAGGATTTATGGATGCCCTACAGTATTCATGATGTCAGCTCCCTCCAACACTACTTCAGGCATTACTCGAGTCCATGCCGCGTGCTCGCGAGGGCTCTACACATTATGCTGGTGTACCCGTTTCTTTGCCTCTTCAGTGCATCTCTTATGTGTAGCTTCCGACAGCATTTTAATCTCTGTAATTCTGCCACTATTATAAATACTGAAAATCAGTTTTTGTTGGCCCTAGAACCCTCTAGTTAGACAACATGCAGATGCAATGTTGTTGTCAGGTGATGTTTCAAGGGTTAATAATAATTATAATTTCAGTACTTGGAAGCGGCCGGTGTGGCCGAGCAGTTCTAGGTGCTTCAGTCCGGAACCGCGTGACCGCTACGGTCGCAGGTTCGAATCCTGCCTCGGGCATTGATATGTGTGACGCCATTAGATTAGTTAGGTTTAAGTAGTTCTATGTTCTAGAGGTCTGATGACCTCAGATGTTAAGTCGCATAGTGCACATAGTCATTTGAACTATTTTTTCAATACTTGAAAGGGCCCCCACGAAATACGAGAAGTCATAGGACAACGAAACTTCGTTTAAACATTTGTAAGGATATTCGTAAGATAAATAACGAAAAATCCAGTGAAATAACCAGATTTTAAATTTCCACATGAAAAGGTAACAGTTGTTAAATTTGTACGATATTTTCGTTCGAGATTAGAAAAGTGTGACGACCACCCAAGACAGCCTGAAGCCGGACTAGAGACACTTCTTAGCACACTGGACTGATATTCTAGAGGACGTCTGTTCAAACCCACGTTCGGCTGCCCAAGTTCAGTTTTTCCGTGATTTTCCTACTTCGCTCCAGGCAAATGCTGGGATGGTACGTTTGAAAGGGCACGACCGGTTTCCTTCCCCATCCTTGACAAAAACCGAGAATGTTCTCGAGAATGTTCTCCGTCTCTGATGACCACGAAATCGACGGGACGTTAAAAAAAGTGTTGCTTCCTTTCTTCTTTCGTACTACAGATCCCATTTCACAATTTTCAGCATCACTTTTAGAACGGTGGTTCACGGAATGTTCAGCTGTCGTGGTGCAGCTCGTGCGTTGCTTGAAGATCGCACACTGTGTCCAGTACTGTCAGTCATGGAAATAGCAACTTCTTCAGCAATACATGGCGCAGTGGGCCGTCGACATCTACCAGTTCCCAAATAGCCACCTAATTTTAACTTCAGAATAATGACTTGCAAACATGCAAAACCGGTGCGGAAAGAAAAACGTGCGTATTCCTCTAACGTAGTGGCCGTCAAACTTTTTTCTTCGAGAGACAATATGGACATGGTGAGGCGGCACCTCGGGCAGCATGAGTGTTAGTCTTATTAAGTGGTAACCTACATAAATTAGTTATTGATGAGGCCCCAACAAACTACTTACAATAAGTGTGTACTAAGTTGGCGCAGAGAGCCAAGCACTGATGACTGGAAGCCGGTACCACATGAAACACTTCGTGATGACTGTTGTGTATGCCGGACTGTTGCCAACCAATGTTGTGACACTGTAATTTTCTGACGAAGTGTTGCTGTGTTGTCTGTGTGAGAGGATGATTAATTGATTAATAACAGTAATTGTAATTATATTTAATTGGGTTATGCAGAATGACACGAGGTAACAGATGCCAACTAAATGTTTTAAATTTCGTTTTCCTTCTACTCACAACGTTGTATTACAACAGCCATGATTCCGGATCAGCTTCCTTGCTGCAAAAGCGTGGTTAAGTCATATTAATCTGACCATCTCCTCTGTTCCACGTCTACGTGCAATAACCACGCACAAACATCCTGAGGGCAGCACTAACAGTGGAGGGTAGGCCTATATATAAAGCATATCTTGGTAACGCAGAAAACAGTGCAGCCGTTGTCGTAATGCGGAAACCAAGCGATTTATCTGATATCCAGAAGAGCATAATCATGGCAAAGTTTATAAACTGTTCGCGTGCCGCCGTGGTTAAAGTATACCGTGCCCGGCAAAATGGCGCTATTCAAAACCAGCGCCGAGGCTGCTGCTGTACAACAGGGGCCACAGATGACAGGGGTGGACAACGGCTGTGGAGTTGTGTACGGGCGAATTAGTCGTGCAGTACTCGAGCAACTGACCACACACGTGAAACAACAGTGTCTTCTAAAATGGCTCTGAGCACTATGGGACTTAACTTCCGAGGTCATCAGTCCCCTAGAACTTAGAACTACTCAAACCTAACCAATCTAAGGGCATCACACACATCCATTCCCGAGGCAGGATTCGAATCTGCGACCGTAGCGGTCGCGCGGTTCCAGACTGAAGCGCATAGAACCGCTCGGCCACATTGGCCGGCCAGTGTCTTCTCAACGAACGTTGCTGCTTATGGGCCTCCGCAGCAGGCACCTGCTTCATGCTCCCATTCTGACAGCTGTTCGTCGACAATGGCTGGAATTGGCACGCCAGTCCCACAAGTGGACGACAACTGAATGGCGACAAGAGGCCTTTTGAGGTGACTCACGTTTTATGCTCCATCACACAGATGGCCGTCGCTGTGAAACATCTGAAAGCTAACACTCTGCACCACGTATGCTCTGGGGAATGTTTTCGTGCCATTACCAGGGTGACCTCGTCATTCTGGAAGGCATGATAAATCAACAAAAGCACGCACGTATCCTTGGGGATCATTTCCATCCCTATATGCAGTTTGCTTTTCCTCGGAATGATGGTATCTACCAACGGGTCAATGCAACATATTACACAGCTCGTAGTGTAGGTATACGGTTTGACTAGCCCGAAGACAAATTTACCGTACTCCCCTCGGCACAAAACTCCCCGGATTTAAACCGAGTCGAGAACCTGTGGGACTACCTCGCACCTTGGGTTCTCAACCAACAAACTCAGCACAGCTCGCCATGGCACTGAGGTCAGCATGGCTCCACATTCCTGTCGGTAACTGCCGGAACCTCGTTAACTCTCTTTCTGCAAGTCTCTTAGTGGTCCGTGCTGCAAGAAGGGGTTAATCAGAACTTTGACAGGTGGTCAGATTAATGTGATGGGTCAGTGTATGAATCGCAGTAGAAGATAACCATCTTTATAATCTTCATTCACAAATCCATGTTACTGTTATACCACAGCAGCTGAGCAGTACGAGGCATACATTCACATAAGTTTTCAACACTGGAAGAATAACAACAAAACATTTCTCTTGTCATGTTCCCTCACCCGAAACAACAAATCTATCAGCACCCTAGCTTCATCGCTAAGGTACCTGGCCAACTACTCTTGGTTCACGGCCGATTTGACTAATGCCAATAAAATTAAGCATACCCCAAAACTTTGCTGCCTCTGTTAAGTATTTTTGTTTGTTATTCAGCAGAAAAACTACACTCTTATGACGCTCTTAATGTTAGTTGACTTTGAGGATTCAGCTGTTAGTTGGTCAATGCTTATTATTATAAAACACAGCTGAGAACCGCAGGCCGCACAAACGCTTGATTCTGACAGCACGCGGCTTCTGGCCCGCAGTTTGATCACCGACTTAGACTGTCACTCACAGTAACTGGAATGCTGCGTATTTCTATATTATCAAAATAACTGTCGAAGTCACTATATCAGTTTCTCCTCTGCCATTTCACTATCAAATAACGTTATTTGGTTCTTACGTATATGTCACTGTGCATGTTACAGCTGCTGTGAACAGTCACCGTACATCTGATTACAGACACTGTTACATTGATTACTTTCGTCATAAAATCAACACTTATTCCAGTCCTCCACTGCCACACTGCTCAGAATCCATCCTTCGCAACGGATGCCCTATAAAAAACTTGCGTGTCATTAAAGGAACATGCCCTGGTATTTGTTGGTAACAGCTATACACAGGAAGGCCCATCTCACAGTACTACGATATTTGTTCTATCAACTGTTTTCTAAAGATATCTCTCTTTCACTACAGAAAATAACGGAACGTCGTGGCGTCATTTATTCGTGGTGCTGTAATTATATCATAGGAATAGTCTGTAACTACTCTAAGTAGATAGAACGCAGATACTGTTCCAAAGCATGCTTGGTATTAAAGTATTGTGATTCTTAAAATGGCTCGATCACCATTGCTCATGTACTTCGCAACATGGCATTTATTTGATCAGTACAGTGCCCTCAGAAATCAACACAGTTGCCCATATATGCAAACGCATTCAGATCTGGCCTGCTCCATGATTACGTTACTTAACCAAACCACAAATTGTGAACCGCCGCTCGCCTATGGGCGCACTACCTGTGTCCACCTGGGCGCCGGGCTTTCCTTCTAGGAACGCATCAGAAGAATTCCTTTCATGCACAAAGTGTACTAAGTGGGCAAAGAGAAGAATCATAGTCCTTTACTGATGCTTAATGGCACAATAATTCACCCCCATCACACTTCACTTATTGCAATGACTGATTTTAAAAGCACACTTCATATATTGCAATGACTGATTTTAAAAGCAATTATTCTCCTTTAATTATAAACATGAAAAGCTTTAAAGCTTTTCACAGTGACCTGACCTCTGAAATCGTTCGCTGTGCCTGCTGACGCACAGCTCCCTGCCAGTGCCGGAAAGCTTTTCGCTCGAGCGTTTTTTCATAGGAAGTTTTATGCCACCATATATGGTCGAACTTTACTCAGCTAATGGAAAGTAAGAACACTATTTCCAAGCTATTTGTGACGCTGTACTGGGTCATCCAGGCGCCATCATTGTACCCTGCCCAGGCTTCACATATTGTGCCAGATTGCTTCATATTACAATTTAACTGATACGAATTTAAGTACAACAAGGGGGATCATATTCTTGTGCCTTTTGACCTATTTTTCTGTCTTCGTCCTTATCAAGTAGGATAATGAAGACATTGCATTGTCTAGTTTGTTTTGTATTACATTAACTCCAGCTTTAATCGTTCCTATTGAAACATCATCACTTCCAAGTGTCTTCAGACTCCTCATACCTCGAAATGCCGCACTCAAGTTATCTGCTGTTATTTTCAACATCTTTCTTCATTCTAATGAGTGTTAATATACTCGTCCTCTCCCGTGCAAATCTTTCCATTTGAGGACAACAATTGCCACCTATGTCCTCAATGATTCGCTGTATGTATTACAATCTCTGTCCTCCTCTACAGTTTTTGCCCTCTACGTCTTCCTCTAGTACCAAGGAAGTCATTCCCTGATGTTATAAAAGATGTCCTGTCACACTCCCCCTTCTTCATATCAATGTTTTCTATATGTTCATTTCCCCGCCTATTCTGCGGAGAACCTTCTCTTTCCTACCTTATCAGTCCATGTAATTTTCAACATTCTTCTGTAGCGGTACACTGCAAAGGCTTTAATTCTTTTCTCTTCCGTTTTTGTCACAGTAAATGCCTCACTACCATACAGTGCTGCGCTTGAAACTCACATTCTCAGAAACTTATTCCTCAAATTATGAATTATGTATGATACAGCAGACTTATCTTTGCTAGGAATTCCCTTTTTGCCTATGAACCTTCACTTTTTATGTTCTCCTAGCTCCGTTGGTCATGGGATATGTTGCTGCCTAGGTAGCAGAATCCCTTTAATCTGTCCACTTCGTGATACATAATTCGGATGTTAAGTTTCTCGCTGTTCACATTTCAACTACTTTTCAATACTTTATTCTGTCTTCGATTTAACCTCACTACATACGCCGAACTTCTTAGAGTGACCATTGCATTCAGTACATCGTGTTATTCTGTTTCACCTTCATTGAAGACGGGAATGTCATGGTCATTTTGTTGCCATTTTCTCCAATAATTTTAGAAATTCTGATGGAATGTTATCTACCCCTTCTGACTTATTTGATCTTCAATCGCCCAAAGCCCTTTTAAATTCTGATTCTGGTACTGGATCCCCTATGTGTTTCCTGTCTACTTCTGTTTCTTCTTCTGGCACGTCATCACACAAGTATTCCCCCTCATAACCTTCAACGTACTCTGTCCACCTATCAGCTCTGTCCTTTGCATTTAATAGTGGAAATACCATTGCACTTGTTTTTAATTGGACCCAAGGTGGTTTTGGCTTTTCTATAGGCTCCACCCGTCCTTCCAACAATCACTTCTTTTTTCGATTTCTTCGCACTTCTCATGCATCCATTTTGCTAAGGCTTCCCTGCACTTACTATTTATTTTGTTCCTAAGTGACTTGTAGTTATGTATACCCAAATTTCTCTGAACATTTTTGAACTGCCTTCTCTCGTCGATCAGCTGAGGTATATCACCTGGTATCCACGGTTTCGTCGCAGATGCCTTCCTTATTCCCAACTTCTGTGATTGGCCTTTTTAGAGATGTCCATTCCTCTTTAACTGGGCTGCCTACGAAGGTATTCATTATCGCAGTATGTACAGCCTCAGTATGCCTCAAGCGTCTCTCTTCATTCCGTATATAACTTCTTTGCGTACTGATACTTCCTGAATAGACTCTTAAACGTAAGCCGACCCTTCATCATTACTAAATTGTGATCTGCGTCTATAGCTGGCCCTGGGTACCACTTAAATCCCAATATCAGACTTTGGAATCTCTGTCTGTCTATGATGTCTTCCCGTTTTTCCCGGCCTTTTGCAAGTATACCTCCTCTTCTTGTGCTTCCTGAGCAGAGTATGCTCTGTTAGTGACTAATATCCATTGCAGAACTCACTAAATCTTTCTGCTCTTTCTTTCCTATTACCAAGTCTACATGTTTCCTTAATCCTTTCTTCTGCTCCCTCTCCTAAGGAGCGATTACACTTTCATCTGCCTTCACGTACTGAATTACCCGTTCAGTATCCTCATATACTTTCTCTGCCTCTTCATTTTCTACTTGCGACGTTGGCATGTATACCTGAATTATTGTTGTCGGTGTTGGGTTTCTGTCAATTCTGATGTGAATAAACCCTTATCTGAACTGTTCACAGTAGTTCTCTGCTGTATCTTCCTATTCATCAGCAATCATATTCCCGTTATATCATTTTCTACTGCTGTTGATATTACCCTGTACTTGTCTGACCCAAAATCATTGTCTTCTTTCCATTTCACTCCACTGAGCATCATTATTTTTAGATTGAGCCCTAACATTTCGCTTTTCTGTTTTTGTAGATTCTGTACGTCGTTGAGACTTCTGACATTCTAACCACAACTCACAAAACGTTATCCTTTCGTTTGTTATTTAGTCTTTTTCTCATGGCCACCGCCTCTTCGGCAACCCCTCGCCGAGGGCCTTTGGTAATGGAGTGATCGTCATAACATTTTTCTCAGTTACAGCCCCACATGTCCTGTGGATGCATATTATGCGTCCTCAGTGCGGTGGTTTCCACATCCTTCTGCATCATTGCTGATACTTCCACCTTTTACTGGTTGTGACCTAACCCAAGGGAAAAGGAGTGACCTGAATCTCTCTCTGCTCCTCTGCCTCTTTCACAAGGACGTTGGCAGAAGGATTCTCATGCCGGAAGTCATCGGCTGCCATTGCTGATGATTTTCAGTAAAGATCTAAGCAGTGGCGTTGTTCGAAATCAGGACCAAGGACGTTCAAATGTTTCGACCACGACGTTACCACTGCACTAGGAGGAGGGGGGTGAAATGGGGGGGGGGGCGGGGAAGGTGACACTGCACCCTGAGAACGAATATATAATATTTACAGATTATATTTCCCAAGTTCTCACTCCATGTATGACAGTAATAACTTAGATAACGTTCTTCTTTCTTTTAAACATCTGATTTGGATGAATGTAAAAGTTCTTAGCTTTCTAAAGTGGAGCTTGCTTATCATAGTAATTATAACTGTCATTACTGCTATGACGTAACTGGGTGGGAAAACTCCAGTATCTGTTACCTCGATTAAATGAAGGTAATTTTTTAGAATATGGATTTCTCAGTAGGTATTACTAAATTTTGGAAGTCCTCTAATTTTCTGCTACACTTAAAGAAAAAAAGTACCATTTTGGCCTCAGAAATTAAATGATGACACCGTCATTATTAATCAATAAGTACATTAGACTCTGAGGAAATAAGATCGTAATTCATATCAACTGCAGGGCCATAAATTCTGTTACTCGTAATCTGTTTTCTCCCTTTCTCTCCAGATAGTGTGTCTCATCAGTCAAGATGTTTCTCTAATCAATATCCATAACGTCAGCAGTCTGTCACCACAAAAATGCCCCGAATCTCCGCTCATCAGCTGCAAAAAAGGTGCACACATCGTATGAATCAGTGAAGTTCTCCATTTCACCGAGTCAACGGCCTCTCGGAAAGGCTAATTGGGAGCCGCGATGACGCACTTTTCCGCCTCCGTATCACCCTCCAATATCTCTTAATTAATGTCGAAATTAGGAAAGAGAAATGTTTGTTTGTTGTTAGAGAGCCAGCTTCAGTACTACTTACAATGATATACTTTGGTCTATTTCAATTCATTAGTCGATAGGAATTCATTCGGTGGTTTTATAACTGATATTCGAGTGAACCATTAAGACGTGCGCTACTGACTGCATATGTAGACGAATGTACATCATTATTTCACTGACTGTATGCTCCGTTTCATCTTTGGCACGCTGGGTGCAAAGAAATTACTGGACACAACGATGATATAAGTTCATTACAAACGATGTGGAAAAATCACTTATTAATTACTTTGGTAATGATGGAAGGTGTACAAACAGTGATAGCCTTTCCGACACAAACACTGTAGTTACTTCTGGAAACACACAGCATGTGCCAAGCGTCCCATCTAGAAAAAATGTTCGTAGCGAGAAGTGATGATCACATTAAATAAATCAGTAAACAGTTTCGTGAATGGTTACAATGAACACCACATTAAGACAGTTACTTCTATTAGTAATGGTTTATGTAATTACTTCAGGCAGTGTGAAATTTTGTTTCTTAGATACGTTGTAGAGTGAAATGACGAGAGAAATATTAGGAGGATAGATGTATTTCTGAAGACCATTAGGAAATGATTCCTATTTAATATTATTATTATCACACTTTTTCCAAGCATCGACGGAAAATTTAGTTAATATTATAAATTGGGCTAAGAAAGTGCAGTGAAAACATATACTGGACATTACTGAGGCAGAATCTGACGGCCACGCAACATATATAGTATAACAGCGGTTGTTTAAATCCGAACGTTACTCCATAATACGTCAGTATTAAATCGATATGTACCTCATCAGTTGCAATGAGGTCTATCAAGATCGCCGAGAAACTTTAGATAAGAGAATAAATGTGAAACTGGTATAGAATCCGTTATAAGTTTACATTTATAATTTGTCATATGCTTATTACGACCATCTGATAGCAGCGCGGGTTAGATAGTTTTGATCCCAATGTGCACATATAAGTAAATGCAGTGATCCATCAATTGCATCTGCGACAGAAAGAAAGACTTTTTTAGTTTGTAACACAAATGTCGATTTTCCCATAATGATCTTATCTAACTTCTTTGTTTTTACTTAATGTGACTCCTGTATAACCATGTTCTTTCATGTATCATCGATGTAAATGTTTTATTCATTCTTTATGATAGTTTATGCAGTTTTACTTAATCTGTTGATGTAATGTCGAAAGTAATGTCCTGAAAAAAATGAATATGTTAAACTTTACTGGTTCATGCATAGGGCAAGCAGGTTTGTAATCATATAAACCCTGAAGGGAATCGGCTAGGCGTGAATAGGAAAGGTGGATCTTCAAGTCGAACAGCAAAGTTCCTGGTTGGTATATGACTCAGTCGCTGGCTAGTATGCAATAATGCGCATCTTGTCAACTGAATGAGCCCAGAAGAACTGCAGCATTATATGACATAGCGTCGGATGCGGAATTAATGCAGTTTGTTACTCGTGGCCTACTTTGGTTAGCTGTGTGCCCCGAGAATACAACTCTCTGAAGAGTATGTTTAGAGCTAATTACACAGGATGAGCCATGGATACTTTTCCGCCCTTTTTTGAATAGTACACTACCTTCAGCTCACATTATCAGATCTGCACTCTGTAACTGCATGGACCAATTATGTGGCTTCGTTTTCAATAATAATTTTGTGTCCTTTAAACTGGGTGTTGAGCCACAGTATATAATCCTCAGACATTTACCTCGTCAGGATCCTGTCCCAAGTGCTACGTTGAATCCACGTACCCTATTTTACTCAACTGAAAATCAATTATTTTCCTCAACAAAAGTTAACAAACTTTGTGGAATTTTAAAGTACACAATTGTTTAGCGAGCTTCAGTTTTGAAATATTCCACTTAGTTTTCTTAAATGCACAGTTAATGCATTCAGTTCAGATATTCTTTTTATTGAAATGAAAGTGTTTCAATTTAACATGTTATGCAGTTTACAGTGTTTCCTATATCGTGTTGTGATAAAAATATTCAGCCACTATCTGAATCTAGCGACAGATTGATTTCTGGTTCCTCATGCTAATTTTTCAGTCTAATTTGAATGTCATATTACAATAACAGCAATCAAATGTAAGCAGCTGATTGCAGTTATTCAAACTATACTATATCCAGGTGCCCCGTGTTCCATTTGAGCTAAATAATATAAGGTAGCGAATATTCCTTGAGATTACAGGTAACAATCAGTACAAATGATA
The DNA here is from genome assembly GCF_023864345.2 of Schistocerca serialis cubense. Classification (NCBI taxonomy): domain Eukaryota; kingdom Metazoa; phylum Arthropoda; class Insecta; order Orthoptera; family Acrididae; genus Schistocerca; species Schistocerca serialis. Next base: position 447,227,235 of record NC_064644.1, read on the forward strand.
CAATTAATTCATAACTACTTCAGTAGAAGTACGAGAGTTGGAACCTTAATAGTGGCAACTATTTATTTACAGCTCGTACAGAAATTCAGTATCCAAGAAAATCCAGTCCAATTAATTTGTTTATGAATCATGCTAGTATCGGGTACAGCTTTCCTTAATTAGGCTGGCGACCGTTTCTTTTACGTAAGTATACTTTGCTTCTTTACTAAGAGAACCTTGTTTCGATTCCCGTTTATCTTGCTAGTGCTGCCTTTCAATAGAAATCTTTAGGGAAACATAATTAGTCCGATATTTTACAATTATACATTCTCACGTTCACATAATTAAAAATCGTTTGATAGGGGTACAGTTACCAGGATATTACTATTTTATTAGTTGCCGATAGTGTTATAAGTTAAGAAAACCTAAACCGTCGTAACACCTGCTAACAAACAAGTTTATTGATCGAATCTGAACTTATCAAATATGAGAAGTACTACAAGTGAGCTCAAAGTGTAAAATACAGATGTTAAATATGGTCTACCACGCACAGTTTCTGATGTATAGAAGTACGAAAAGTAGATCTTGGGCACTCGTTACACGATGGTGTTTCAGAGCCGTGCAGGTTCTTTCGTGTTTCGAATTATTCGTCTTGTCATCTCGAGTTAGCGACTTCACGTTGAGTAACGTAGAGGTCGTTGCCGGGTTAGGGTGCGTTGCAAACACGTAGGGGTCTGAGTAAGGAGCGGTGGCGGGGGTGAAGCGCGAGGAACGCCGACGTTTGGACGGTAGACGCCTGAGATCGGGACGGGAAGGGGAGACGTCATCCCGAAGCGTCTTGGAGTGAATTTTCCATTGGTACCTGGCGCAAGTGTTAGTGTGTGTGCGCTTGAGCTTACGACTTTTTCTTGGAGAGTAAGTTATTGGATTTGCTTGGCTGTTACTTCTTGCTCAGCAACAAACATGTACGTATGCGGATGTCAGATCTTAGTAGTGTCCGACCCATTCACATTGTTCATTCAGAACCACTGGTTTCCCAGAAGCGTCGGTTGGTTTCTCCTATTAGAGGAAACTGCCTTATTCGGTCTGTAAGAGTGTAGCCTTATCGTATTCTCGCTCTTCTTGTCCTCCAAACTTCGTGTTTTGCTGATATTGAAAAAGACGTTGATTAACTGCTCCCCACGTTGCTCAGCATTGTTTATGTAATTTTAATGAGCCTGTGCTTTCCCTGTTGTTTCCTTTGATTATTGCTATACATTATCCTGCGCTTTGTTTGTGTAAATTTAGTCAGGTTGAGTATCTAACTGTGGGTTAAGTGACTACATGACCGTGGTACCGGTAAATAGTAGGTTCAAACTTAGATGGACTTTTAGTGTGTTTCAGTGTCACGAGTGTGTAGGCAAGCTTGCTTGTTTGGTCTTTCCGGAGTCAACAGACGACCTGGCGCGTTTTGAATGGGCATCGATGCAGCTACCCCCTCCCCCCTCCACACCCGGCTCCACGTCTCACTGAACGGCTGTACGGCTTTGGAAGTCATGTATTTTTAAAGTATAATCTGTGTCACTGTTTTCTTCTAGGTTGTTTTTTGGCTGTAAATCAGGGTTAACTCTAAAATCTCAAGCTCACGTTGAATACATTCTATTGGTTACTTGCTTAAAACTGTCTAGAGTGTTAACTTGAAAATTAGAACTGTTGCTGTATTTGTAATTTAACAGTGTCGTTTATTGAGGCTTTGTGACACTCCACTTGTTATTGGTAGAACCTGGCTTCTTAAGTAACCGGGCACTGACATAGAAATTTTCAGTTAGGCTTCGTGGGATAAGTATGAGAGTTCGTCTGCTGGCCTAACGCGAAATTTGAGTAGACGTCATCTTCCAGATATAGAAACATGCCTCTCAACTTAAGTTTATCTCGCACAACTCCTTCTTGATGGTGGTGTTTCTTTCCGTCAGTGTGTACGACACAGAACGCCATGTTACTATTATACGGTGAAACTGTTACCTTAGTACCCTCTGTTAAATTACGTTTTAGCTGCCAATAATGGATAAAAATCGTACTTTCAAGTTTCTTGTCATCATTTGTTAAATGTAACTCTGCGTTGAAGATTTTATCTTTCCTCTTTCAGTTAATATAACTACTTTCGTGATTACAAATGTAATATTTGCCTATGTAAATACTCTGCATGTCATCCTTTTGTATTTCCTGTAACTTCTATATAAATAATATCTTTGTAAGTCGCACGTCATTTTACGTCTGTTTGCGATGTTCAGATGACACTTGAAGACGGCCTAAACAGCTGACCAACTCCGCATTATTTTTCACAAGATTATGCAGTGTTTACAGTTTAATAATATTTACCGCAATGACAGTATCGCTACGATATTTCTCCATGTCATTCTCTAACTTTGTCTGGCATGTGGTAGGGAGTGCAGCTTTACTGAAGTAGGCTAACTGAGAACGTTGAAACTCAATAGAGAGTGTAATATCAAAACTGCGTTGCGACTGTAACAACTATTCCATGGCTATTGAAATATTGCCATTGATATAGACTACACATAAAGTCCGCTTCTAAATTTTCCTAGTTTGCGCATCAAAGCTGCTTCTTAAGGTTCCTTCAATTTTAGGAGTTATGTAACATATCCACTTCCACACGGTGTTTTACAATTAACACCGACATGATTGAAAGTATACCACAAAATAAGTAGAAACAGTCTTCCAAACAGAAGCTAGCAAATGAGTCACTTACGAGACAATTCCGAATGAGTTTTGACGAGTTACTACTGACATCAACAAAGAAATGTTGTTACTGTTAGTTCAAATGTATTTTAAACATTACCTTCCGATTACGTTTCTATAGAGGATGATTCAGCTGCCCCAACCGCTATCGTTTTATGCAATGCCGAATATTATGTGTAGCCTTCAAAAACCACGCGCGAGATTTTTCATGTTCTCTTACTCTCTAGGAGCGATCTGTTCGTCCTACGGACAAAATGAACAGGACCACTGAGTAGGTATATTAATGGAGTTACATTTGCACTTTGAAACGTTTTCGCTGGATGTTGCGGTTTTCGAAATATTCAATAAAAAACGTACCCAAGTGACCCTCACACGCTCTTCAACCCTCACACTCGTTCCACATCATATAGGATATCTAGTATGTTGTTAGTGGTACTCCCATCTATCAATGTACAAAAATTTCCGATTACACGAATTGCTCACGATATTAGACCTCTTCTGGTCTCTACCGAATGAGCTGTTACGCTATCAACATAGTTGGGTGAGGGTAATGAACGAAAAACCACTTTTGTTGACTCTGCGCTAAAACCAATTATGTAGCGAATTCAGTCAAAACTTAGTCCTTATAAACCTAGTTCTTTAGTAGTCAGTAGATGTGACGAATACAACGATGTAATTATGTTATCCTGTTAAAACGCACATAATTGATAGGTAAAATTTACATATACGTCAGTTGAAGTCCGAGAAAACTACTAGCTTAATACGATCATTCGATCGAGACCAAAAAAGGTCGAATGTGGGAAATAATTCGTGCAATCACAAATTTTAGTGCGGTGGTAGGAGGGAACGGGACGAACAACATACTAGAAATCCTGACCGGTGAGGTCTAAGTTTGGGAGTGACGATTCGCCTGAAGGGCATTTTTGAACGTTTTTCTTGGATTAACTCGGAAACTTCGGTCTCTAGCGAAAACGTTGACCAGTATAAAATTTAACCACAATAAATTTCCTATAATAAGGTTCCCTTCATTTTTTTCTGTAAAAAGAATAACTTACGCCTAGTGAACGAGAGAATATGAAAATCTCGCTCGTGATTTTTGAGGGTCAGATGTAACAATGCGGGTTGCATAAAATGACATCGGTAGGGGCAGCTGAATCACGCATTTCTCACTGACTGAACAACACATTATTGCAATCAAACGTCACAGGCAGGGGCAGGATCTTGCAGGATTGTTTGAGGATGTGCCCATAGTTGGGGAATGATTTGTATGCTTGATTGGCCACCGGAACATTTCCTTACTGTTGTACGACGACATCAGAAACGCCAATGCGGTATAATGTAGATACGACGAGCAAGAATTGCACCTTCGCTTCCACGATCGTCTGACTTAAGACCTTTGGATTCTTCTGCAGTAGCCGTGCGTCGTTTCTGCTGACTGTGTAGCGTCACGGATCTCGTTTGCACAATGCGACACTCGATGTATACTACAGGTGTATAAGATATAGCCGTGGTATCTTCCGTCTATCCTCATCTCGAAAGAGAAATGTACTGCACCGTCGTTGATACAGTTGAGGAACCGAAGATGCTAACTAAACAGTCTCTTCAAGACTGTCGAAACGATTCGAAATGTGTTTGACAGAAATTGTAGCTCACTATAAAGACGACAACACTATTGAAACCAAATGCGAGATTGGAACACCAGCTGTAACACATACGAATGTACTGCTGTTTGTAGCTTTTAATGTGATGAAGATGAATTGCATTTCCTGTTGCAGCATAAAGTCAAGCGCTGGCACACAAGTCGAGAACGAAAGAGAAGAGACGGCTATGAGAAAAAGTCGGCCAATAGCATGCTGTCCCACCCCTCTCCAGGACGACAACGCGGTAGCAGGGGCCCCTATGTGAAGATGACATAAGCGGTGCGACAGACTGGCAAAAGCTAGTGAAATAGCAATTTCAAGACTAGCAACTTGGATAGAATGGTCAACGGTAGATCCAATTCTCTTGTACTCTGTTACGTTGCACAGACCTGGAATTGTTTGTACTGAAGAAGATTTATGTTTCGTATGCCACCATTTGCTTGGGGCACATCTGTGTAATTTCAAAAGTTAAGTATTGTAATCATCTTATAGTGTTAAGGCCCATTAATATAATTTATTTGAATGTTTGTCCAGCGAACTGAGTACGCAGAATTCCTAGACACCACATATTTGACAACAAGACTGGATTAACACCAACGCGACAGCACACAGCCTAACTGCCACAATTTTATTATATGGTGGGCTTTTGAGTTTTGCTGGCTCCTTGATTCTACCTTGTCTTTTCTTTGAAGGTGTGTGTTAACATATTTTAACATTGTCTATTATAGTGTTTTTCTATTCGGTGTTTTCAGACGGGCGTTGCAAAAATTTTCATTCTACGCATTCCACGATCAGCCACCTACCTCTCCCACTCCCTGTTCAGGCACCACAGCTGCAAGCAAGAGATGCATCTCCGCTAACAAAGATGTTTCAGTTTCAGATGCAGCAGATAGCTACTCTACTAAACACTACACAACAGCTGCTAAGGAAGCTACCAACGCAGCGCAAAATACAACTACTGTAGCTGCGAGTGCCATACCACCTTCCCGCCAGTTTAAAGGATAAGAAGGGGAACGTCTCGAGTGGTTCCAACAGTATGAAGCCCACATCATTGCTCACACTTATCAAGTATTGTGAAACTACATTATTTTTTATCAACGGTAACAAGTGTAGTCTTTCGCCTCATTCAGAAGTTGTTCCCTAAAGCTACTCAAAATGAACTTTCCTACGATCAGGTTATAGATTCTCTAAGAACTATTATAACAAACAACTGAATGTGGTGTCAGCTGGGTACCAATTCTTTCATTACAAGAAAAGGTCGAAGCAAACTTGTCACGAGTGAGTACCAAATTTGCAGGGTATGACGAGGAAATGGAATTTCAGATGTGCTTGTGGTGCGTTATATTCAGCTGTTACGTTGTATGATGCGATTGTGTACATTGTAACTGATGTCATAATTAGAGAACAGATTTTGAAACAGTTCGATCCATCATGTCAGCACGTAGTTCAAATACTAGATCAGTATAGTTCAGATGCCGTTGTGGCCGATATTTCTGAGTGGCCACCAATATCTCGGGTTGAGTCGTCCTTAGCTTACAACTGGCCCAGTAATCGGCAACAGTATGCGTACGCCAAACCGCGTAATAACAGCTCTCTAAACAGGCGAAGAGAATTAAGTCACACCTGGAGTTTAATTCATAGCACAAACGCCAAGATTGCCCGTCCAGACAAGCACAGTGTTATGCTTGTGGCAAGAACGATCACATACAATCCTTACGTTTGCGCACTCTCATAATTCTCGTCACGAGGTCCAAGTAATCAACGCAATGTATTCAATGCCTGGTGCCGGCTTTAGCAAAACTAACAAGCAAACAGTTTCGTCAGTGCTGCGCCAGTCCAATGAACTTTTTGTTCATTCGCATATTAGTGGAAGACGTCTGATTTTTCAGGTGGAAATGGGTGCCTCTGTTACATTGCTGAATGGTAACACATATGAATTGTTAGTCTCTTCACGCCTTTGCCCGCCATGTATCGCTCGCATAAGCGAACTATGAGTCTCACTCTGCTACAATCACGCAATTGTGAGAACATATTTGGCCTTCATTCGTTTGATTTATTTGACTTCAAAATACAGGACAACGTGTTGTCAGTCATTGCATTCAATGCAAAAGACAGTGTAGCTAGCTTGCTGAAAGAATTCCCTGAACTCTTTTCTAAAGGTTTAACCAAGGCTAACAATTTTGTTGCACATATTGCTATGAAAGATAATGCTCCACCGGAATTTTGCCGGGCCAGAAGTGTTTCCACTGCATTACGAGACAAAGTGGTTGCTGAACTTCTGCAAGATAGCAGAGCTATTGCGTCCAAAGAATCTAGTCAGCTGGCAAGTCAACTGGTTTTGCCCCGGAAACCTTCAGGTCGCATTCTCCTCTGTGTTGACTTTAACTCTACAGTCAACCCACAAGCTGTGATTGATACTTATCCATTACCATGCTCAGATGATGCCATCGTCAGATAAGGTGCTGGTCACTACTTTTCTAAAACTGATTTGAGCGACGCATATCTCCAAATACCACAAGATGAAGCATCTCAAACCGCGTGTGGTGTCAACATACATTTGGGCTTGTTTAAATATTTGCGTTTCCATTTTGGCAGTACTTCCGACCCACCATTTTCCAATTGTATTTGGAACAGCCGACTGCTCAAGTACCACACTGTTCAAACTATTGGGCAATATTGTCGTAGGAGGTCGTACACCTGAAGACCACATTGCAAATTTACGTACTTTGTTTCGTGTGTTATCTGAAGCAGGACTAAAGTGTAGATTGGACAAGTGTAATTTATTTAAATACTGAGTTGCACTATCTTGGTCATGTCATAAATATTCAAGATGTACATCAACTTCAGTCGCATTTGTTAGCCGTACGTGACCTGGCAGTTCCTCGCAACGTCACATAATTGTAGTCCGTCTTAGGGAAAATGAACTATTGTATTCGGTTCGCCGGCTGGAGCGGTTCTAGGCGTTACAGTCTGAAACCGCGCTACCGCTACGGTCGCAGGTTCGAATCCTGCCTCGGGCATGGATGTGTGTGATGTCCTTAGGTTAGTTAGGTTTAAGTAGTTCTATATTATAGGGGACTGATGACATCAGAAGTTAAGTTCAAATGGTTCAAATGGCTCTGAGCACTATGGGACTTAACATCGATGGTCATCAGTCCCCTAGAACATAGAACTACTTAAACCTAACTAACCTAAGGACAGCACACAACACTCAGCCATCACGAGGCAGAGAAAATCCCTGACCCCGCCGGGAATCGAACCCGGGAACCCGGGCGTGGGAAGCGAGAACGCTACCGCACGACCACGAGATGCGGGCGCAGAAGTTAAGTCCCATAGTGCTCAGAGCCATTGGAACCATTTGTATTCGGTTCATACCGAACGCTGTTCAAATCGCAGCTCCATTTCATCACTTGCGTCGCAAGAACGTCCCATTTCTTTGGACGGACAAGGGCCAAGAAGCTTTTCAAAAACTTAAAAATGCAATTCTCAGTGATCGATGTTTGTTTCGCTTTGATCCCGACAAACCATTTGTATTGCAAGTTGACACTTCCTCATACGGAATCGGTGCAGTGCTTTCACTTGGAATTGGTGATAAAGACAAGCCTATTACTTTCGCATCGAAAGTGTTGTCCAGAGCTCAATCCAAATATTCACAAATAGAGAAAGAGCCTAGGCCTACTGTGTAAGGTGTCAACAAATTTCACTACCATTTGTATGGCAGAAAATTCCACTTAGTAAGAGATCACAAGTCATTGCAATCCTTCTTTTATCCGATGGATCCGATTCCTGTACAAACTGCCCAAAAAATGCAAAGGTGGGCTTTGTTGTCACCCCAATAGAAGTACGAGGTTGTGTATCGTCCGGCAGCTCAACCTTGTAATGCGGAAGCACTTTCACGTCTTCCGACTGGCCATAATACAGACTTTGACGCTTACGTTGCACCTTGTTGTCACGACGATGATCAAGTTTCTGAATTGCTTCATTCCTTTCCTCTGAACTACAGAAAGTTGCACAGGCCACGGAAGCTGATTCCGATTTGAACATTTTCCTGAAAAACGTTCGGACATCTTGGCCTAACTCATTGCGTTGCATAAAGAACTGCGTAGTGCGCGATATTTTGCACGTCGTCATAGCCTCGCTATACAGCGAGGAGTGAATCTTGTTCAAAACCACAGTGGACAGTTTCGTGTGTTGATCACTAAAGCCTTGCAAACAGAAGTGTTGCAGTTACTTCACCAAAGACATTGGGGGATTGTTCGTACGAAACAGTCAGCGCGTCGACAGTGTACTTGGCAGGGTATGGACACCCAAATAGAACAGATGACGTCACAGTGCCACGCCTGTGCGGAAAATCAGTCTGCTCCGCCACAAAAATTCTCTGCTTAGTCTAAATTGCAATCACCATGGCAACGTGTGCACACAGGCTTTGCGGGACCTTTTTGGAACATTTGTTGGTTGATTGTGGTTGACTCATATAGTAACTTTCCTTTTGTTGCGCCAATGAACTCGACAACGTCACGTAGCACAATCCAGGCGCTGTTCTCTATTTTTTGCCTCGAAGGGTTGCCTGAAGCTGTAGTGTCAGACAAGGGCGCTCAGTTCACGTCAGATGGATCTGAAACATTTTGCGAACGCAATGGCATACAGCATCCCACTAGTGCACCATTCCATCGACAGTCAAACGGCGAAGCGGAACGTTTTGTCTCAACCTTCTAGGGGTAGATGGCCAAACTCCGCACCTTCCATACCAGGGATGAAGCATTGCAAGTGATTCTCGCCTCCTGCTGTTCGCATCCACGAGATGGACCATCGCTGGTGAAACTGCTTCACGGTCGCTGCCATCGGACACTGCTCCTCCTGCTCCACCCTCCTCAGCATACGGTGCCGAAGGAAAGCAGCAATTATCGCTTCGCGCCGCCTGATGTTGAGTTTTTCAGGTTTTTCAGCGGCTGCAGACGGTGGGCGCGAGATCCTTCGCATACTAGGCGCATGCGTGTACCTCATTTTAGACCCAGACGGATTTCAGCGCCGACATCACAATCAAATTCGCCACTGTCATGTGCACAGCGTTCCTTCTGTCTGCCTTCCCCAAGATTCACGGATTCAGAGGACAGCGCGGCTACAGCAGCGGCCAGAGGGTGTCATCACGACACCGCTGGGCGACCCCACGGGGACGGAGCCCTCGCCTCCGCCTCCTCCTCTCGTCATACCAATGGAACCGGACCCGCCCACGCCGCAGCAGCCGAAACCACGCCTTCTACATCTGATGGGTCTCCGGAGGTGGACGCATACCACTGTGGGCGTTTCCAGGGGACGTTTCAACTACAGAGGAAAGGACTGATGGCGGGCTATGACTGGAAGTCTGACGTCCTGCGTAGCCGCAGTTTCCGGTCCATCAGAGCTTCCACGCTCCTGCCTCCCCTCCTGTTGTCGTCCTCCATAAACGACCACGGTTCGTCGCTTTGGGGGGGGGGGGGGGGGGGGAAGGGGAGGAATGTTGCGGAGTAAAGTAAAGCTCCAGCACTCCAGTCGGAAGCGAAAGAGAAGAGTCGCCGGTGGGATATAGTCACGCTGTCCGACCCCTCTCCAGGACGACAACGTGACAGCAGCGGCCCATGCGTGAAGAGGACAAAAGTGCCACGACCGACTGGCCACGGCCAGTTCAATAGCAGCTTCAAGACTGGAAACTTGGGTAGAAGCGTCAACGCTAGATCGACTTCCCTTGTAATCTCTATGTCGTCCAGACTTGGAATTATTTATGACGAAGATTTATTATTTCGTATGTCGCCCTTAGCTTGCCATACTTATGTGTAATTGCAGAAGTTAACTATTGTAATTACCTTATTGTAATAAAACTCATTAATACGATTTGTTTGAATGTTTGTCTAGGAAACGAGTACGCCCGCATCTCGTGGTCGTGCGGTGGCGTTCTCGCTTCCCGCGCCCGGGTTCCCGGGTTCGATTCCCGGCGGGGTCAGGGATTTTTTCTGCCTCGTGATGGCTGGGTGTTGTGTGCTGTCCTTAGGTTAGTTAGGTTTAAGTAGTTCTAAGTTTTAGGGGACTTATGACCACAGCAGTTGAGTCCCATAGTGCTCAGAGCCATTTGAACCATTTTTGAAACGAGTACGCAGCATTCCTGGAAACCACATATCCTGTCAAGATTGACGGTTGGTGAAATCTGAGCCCAGTTGGATGGTTGGGATTTAATCGCAAAGTTCACATTACAAATATTTTACTGCTAACCCAGGACTATATTTCATGCTGCAATAACCGTACTAGTACCATACAATCCCAGTTACGTAGCAGTTGGATCATTTATGGACACACGTTTACTGGAATGGCTTTATTTCAGTTGTCATACAGTTTCACGCGGCTCAGTTTTCTCTTTTATTTTCGATACACCCTGTATAATCGAAATGTATGGAAGCACGAGGGCGTTAAGAACCCTTACTTGTAATGGGGGTGGGGTGACAAGCGGGCTGATTTATAGGCACAATTCATCAACTTCTGGAATACCTTCAGTCAAATACTCTTTATGCATGACCCATATCATCCATTACTAACGTAGATATTTGTTGGTATAAAAATATACTCCTACCACACGTAGGAGTAGGTGTGAGAAGCAACGACATGTTAAAATAGTCGGCAACTCTCAATATTTGTACCGAATCACTACTTGTATGGGTCTCAAGTCCCATTGCTGACGTTAAAGACGACACTTCACCCACAGGTGTGGTATGAGGAGGATGGATGCAAAGGCAGTTACATATCAGCATATCTCTTACGCTATGAAACTTGGCACACTGATCGCTTGGTGTCTGGAATATATTACTGAGACAGTAGAACACCCTGTGTGGGTGTGACTGAATTCGAAGAGGGGGGCTTTAGAAGCATTACTCAAAACCGCCTGGAGGAGTTTCAGCCGAATTTAGTGTATATATGATTCATTGGTTGTATAAAAATACTGTGTGAATAAGATATTTCTAATAGATATAAATCTAATATATCTAATAGATATAAAGGTTTGGATGGGGATTATAGGGGATAACACGTGTAAACGACCTATCGATATTTCTTCCCTGATTTTAGTTGACTTGGAATCCTGTGAAACTGTGAAACGCAGTCCATCTCTTATTTGTGTTGTCGCGAGAACGAGCACTCCAGCGAGTCAATAATTATTGCTGTGTTTTTGGTATTCAAATATCATGCCACATGTCCTAATACCACAGATATAGTAAACATCCCAGTGTACGTGACAAACGCGAAGTCGCGGGCGGAAAGATAGACAGCGAGAAAATACTGGCACCATGGCTGGCGCCTAATTCTTTGGTCGGCTTTATGCTGCAAAGATATTCTTTGTAGTCCACAGACGCAAAACGATTAGCATCCGTTGCTACGTGACATGCTGTATTTGTTTATTTGACTGTGGCGCCCGCAAGTTCCCGCTTATATTCGAGTTGCGGTTCTCTCCATTTCTATATTGTGAGTGATCTATGCGACATCCCATTTGTGCTTTATGACTGCGCATTGATTCTGAAGAACTTTCATCTACGCTATAAGATCTTTAAAAACTGTCTGTATATATCTCTGTGAAGAAGTAGTGGCTTCATCGTTAATTGTAAGTATTTTGCCATTTGGATTGCGTATGTAGATCTTTGATTGACTTTTCCCTTGATGATTAGTATCTTAGTTAGCTACTAACATTTCCTAATTACTGGTAACGGTAACGTAAAAGTGCCACGTTCAAAAATCGGCCTTATATCGCACCTTACTATCGACTGCGAGATAAGTATCTTTGATTCTGTTCTAAGTTATGTAAGACGGTTAACAAACCGATTAATGGAAAAGGCAATATCACATCCCTACTTTCGTGCGTGTCCACCTGAAACTTAGATTTTCGCTGAGTGCTAACACTTGTACTACTACTGGGACGGCACTGCTCTAAGCAGATGAACATTTAGTTAACTACAAACGTCCATGTTGAAGTATCTCAGGAGGACAATAAATTTTCAAATTTTAGAGGGTTTGTTGATTGGTGAAATGATATGGAAACAAGACTATCATTTCAGCTCGGATGTTCGCAAAGCACAAATTCACTTGAGCGTTCGTTAGTGTGCGTTAGAAGTTGTGGTGGGGACATAATTCATCGGTCAGAGTAGTAATGAGCGAAACAGTGATTAAAATTTACTTACACTTGGAATTATTTATTAATACTTTTCCCTTGAATAAAAAATTCTTACCTAGCGTGCTGCTTGCTTTGAGAGATCGAAGCTAAATTACTGTGTTACGGTGATGTTAAACGTATCAATACTTTGGTTTATTTCTATACCGTGTTTTGTTACGTCAGTTGATTTACATTTTAGAAAATTTTTACTGTTATCTCTTTTTGGCTTCTTTTATTGGTAACGGTGGTTCAAGTTAACCAATGTAACCAAGTGACGTTTCCGACACCAAGCGTCATTAGTTGTACTGGTGTCGCCTTGTGACTTTTTATATTGGTATCAGTTTTTACCTTCTGTTTTGCTGTCAGCTTTTTCATTTGAGTTAACAGATGAAGTAATTATTTTGTTATCGCATTTAAATATTTGCTGTGGTTTTTGTATGTCTGTATAGGTATCGAGTTTTCGCTTTTTATATAGCTAGCGGTTTTTGGCTTTTAGCATTGCTATCAGGCTTTTAGTTGAGCTACACATGTCAAGAGATGTTATCGATACCCGTTGAAGCTGGTTTGCGTTGCTTATGTGTTTTATGCGTCTTTCAAAGTAAGCATAGTTTCGAGTTTCTCTTTTTATGTTCATTTAGCGCAGTTGGCTATTACTATGATTTTGCTGTTCTTTTAGATCGTTGCCGCTGTTGCGCCGTTAGCTTAAATATTTATTATTAAGAACTAGTAGTATTCCTTATTTCATTAGGTCGTTGGTCCCCATTTTGAAATGATGTTTGTGTAAAATTGTACGTTTTTTATGATTACATTGGTCAAAGGCACTCGATGTTATCGAAAACTCTGATTTATCCGAGGTAGCATTATAAATGTTGACATACTTAAGGATAAGAAAATTATTGCTGATTGTGGTGGAATAAGCATCATGGCGACAAAGTTTGATATTTCTAAACTGAACATCATCAAAGACAAAGAAGCATTGTTCTGCAGATTAACGGTGTAGCTATTCAAGACGAAATAGGTGATCTAATAATCGCCCGCAGCTCGTGGTCGTGCGGTAGCGTTCTCGCTTCCCACGCCCGGGCTCTCGGGTTCGATTCCCGGCGGGGTCAGGGATTTTCTCTGCCTCGTGATGGCTGGGTGTTGTGTGCTGTCCTTAGGTTAGTTAGGTTTAAGTAGTTCTAAGTTCTAGGGGACTGATGACCATAGATGTTAAGTCCCATAGTGCTCAGAGCCATTTGAACCATTTTTTGATCTAATAATCCTCGTTAGCAAATCTACACCTGCTACTCGCACTCATGGCATTACAGTATATTTTCTAATTTCGTCAAGGTTTCTTTTTTTTGGTTGTCATCTCTATCCTCTATCATATCTTTAATGCTGACAAAGGCCTGTGATGGAGCGACCATTCATACGCCTTGTTACGGGTCACACACAAATACAGTGCCTCATTCATCATTCTCCTGACTCTCCTGCCAATACCAAAAATATCAGAGAAATTTTCGTGTTACCGCTCTTTGACTTACTGACATAGTTCCATGGCTCTCCGCTATGTGTGTGGTATCGATAGCTACGATACCACGGCGTAAGTACGAGTTCTTAGATTGGCACTACGACACCGACACGGACGACAGCGCCGTCTAGCCGGCGCTGTGCAGCTCTACGAGCGCCGCTCCAGATTCAGCTCACTTTGATTCCGAGCAGACGATCAACCAACAGTGTTTCTATTTCATAGTGGGCGAGGCACTACAGATTTTGTAACTTTAGCCGATGTTAGCAATGATACCTGCACGGCTTCGCACCTACGTGCGCATCTCAGCGAAAGTTAAGTAAGCCTAATGTAATCCTAATTCTGACTATAGTAAACTTATAAAATCTAACACCAGTACCGAAGCATTTCACCTTCTCCTTCTCCCACTCACTTCCTACATTCGGCCTACCCTTCATTACACAGGAGCAGACCGAAGCGCCGCCGTCCCGGCGGGATACAAAAATGTGAGTCAATAGGCTAGTGCTGCTTCTGACATACTCCCACCAGATGATGGAGCCATGTTCACATCAACTCAGTAAGGCAGGAGACGTGCGTTGCTGCAACGCCGAGCCAAATCGATACATCATTGTGATCCACACGAGAAAATAGTTTGCTATAAGCAATAACGAAAATTTGGAACCAGTTAAAAGTTTCCCAGGAAAACTAAATAACTATCGGCCTTTGTAATTACGGAAGATGGAAGGACCATAAACTTCATGGCTATGTTTTGCTCTATTGATTCAATGTTACACACATATGTGACTTTTACCACCTAGGAAACTCTAAATCTATCACAAATAAAATTGTGTCCTAGTTATTCTCCGTTAGCGTTGCAATTTCCCGCTGTCATCCTCGGACATCAGTTGTACAGCAAAATGGTACCAACTTAAGTTTGCGGAAGTGCTTTACCAAGTACGATAGCAATGAAGTAAAATGCTCTTAAAAGATAAAAAAAGAAGGGCAATTCACAACAAACCTGAGACGGCATGTAATGACAAAACAACCTCAGTGTTAAATAAAATCTTCTGTCTCTGTTTTCAAGCTGCATCAATTCCGACACAGTTCTCGAGCTTTCGATGGTTACCTCCGCCAACGCCGTCAAGAATAAAACTACTGACTACCACGGTTGGCTTTTTTACTGCTTCACTGTAATTTCATTCCCTGGCCCCGTATGGGCAGGGGAAGGTTGTCAATGGCACAACCCACTGCTCTGTGGCAGAGAGACAGTACAGTTATTAAAAAGATGAAATGAAACATTTAAAAAGGCATTACAAAGGGGAACATAAGAACATAAAAAGGGGGAGACAGCAGGAGCTAAAATATACACTTACATGGAGACGTTCATTGTAAGGCAGTTAAAAATGCTATGGCTATGTGAGTAGTTTGTAAAATGCACCAGAGTCACATGCACAAGATGGATGTTGGCCACAGTACTTAAAATCGGCACCAGAACGACGGTATTTTAAAACCACTATACAAGGTGGAGCAAACACCACAAGGAATAAAAAATGCTGGGAGGGGTCTGCTGAGGGAGGGGAGTCCTGAGAGGAGGGAAGAGAGTGTAGAGGGGGAGCTGTAGAGGGTAGGATGAAAAAATGGTATTGGGTGGTGCACCACGTGGCAGTAGATGGGCGTGTTGTGAGAAGGAAAGCGAGACAGGACTGAGTGCAGAGATGAGAAATGGGTCCGCTGGAATGGTAGGGGGTGTAGGAAGGGAAAAATGCTCAGGGAAAAGGAGGAGAGGTAGGAAGTGGGGTTACAGCTGGTAGGAAGGGTACATACCTAGTGAAGAACATCATCTGGGAGAGATAGGTGCTGGAAAGTGCTTGTTAAAGGAGGTGGAGGATGTGGAGACGGAGAGAAGGTGGGATACAACTGTACAGACCTGGAAACAGGCATAGAGTAAAGAGAAGAGGAGACAATATGTACATAAGAGCCAAGAGGGGATAATAAAGGCGGATGACCAAGAACGAAATGCTCGGATTAGGAAGGGTGTAGCACAGGGATATAGACTTTCACCCCTACTGTTCAATCTGTACA
The DNA here is from genome assembly GCF_023864345.2 of Schistocerca serialis cubense. Taxonomy (NCBI): domain Eukaryota; kingdom Metazoa; phylum Arthropoda; class Insecta; order Orthoptera; family Acrididae; genus Schistocerca; species Schistocerca serialis. The sequence continues at coordinate 447,243,322 of NC_064644.1, forward strand.
TTGAAGAAGTGATGATTGGAATGAGAGAATGGGTCAGGAGTGGATTTAGAGTTCAAGATGAAAGGATATCAACAAAACAATTCGTTGATGACATTGCTTTCCTCAGAGGAACTGAAGAAGTATTACATGAGTTGCTGAATGGAATGAACAGTTTAAGAAGCTCCTGTCAGACTGGACATAGAGACTGCATCCTTCCACCATTCTTCACACACACAAATCCTTGATCTGTCCCCTCCTTTGGTGTGCCAGCATCGCTCGGATTTGCTCCCTTCCCAGATTCTATAAGGCCCTCAAAATACTAGAACGCCATGCACTCCACCTCGCCTTACGTATCCAACTTCCGTCCTCCCACATGTGTCCTCTGCGACCTCATACCCTTCCCCCAATTCCTTCTTTTCCTCAAACACATCCACACCCTGTACATCGTCCACTGACGCGATCCCCCTCAACCTCTGGTATTCCCTTTCCTCTCCATCTCCAGCCCATTGCTGCACCTTTATCGTTGTGTCCCGCCCTCTCTCCATATCCGCACTCTCTACCTCCTTTACCAGTGCAACTTCCAGCATCTACCCCTCCTGGACGATGAGCTTCGCCCTGACATCTACCCCTCCTATCAATTCTAACCCAACCTCCCCCTCCCACTCCTCAGATATCCCTCTCCTCTCCCATTCCCCTGAGTGGTTTTCCTCCCTCCACCACGCCCCTCCATTTCCAGTACACCACTTCAGTGTCTCTGCACTCCCTCCGGCCTTGCTATTCCTCTCCATTTCCCACCCTGTACAACTCCTGCCCTTTGGTGCACCGCCTAGCCCCATTTTCTTCTCATGCTGCCTCTTCCCCCACTGCACCTTTCTCTCCCCTCATTTTCCCTCGTCTCTAGCCTCTCCCTATTCAGGTCCCTCACAGCAGTTTTATTCTTCATCATGTGTGCTTCGTATCTTACAGATGTTTTAGAGTGTCTTTGTTCTGGAGTGTTTCAATACTGTGGCCTACTTTTAACCTGTGCGTGTGACTTCATTGTATTTTATGTGCTGCAAGAAACCGCCATCGGTGACTTTTAACTATATGTCGACCTTTTGAACTGTCCCACAAGGAACGCCTCCTGGTCAGTATATATTTTAACCCCCTTTATCTCCACTTATTTGGTTTTTATGTCCCCCTTTTTATCGCCTTTATATGTATAGTTTTCCCCTTTTATTCATTGTCATGTCACTCGGCTGAAGAGCGGCGGATTGTGCCACTGCCACCCCTTCCCTGCCTATATGGGGTAGAGGAATGAAATTAAAATAAAGGAAAAAGAAAGCAAACCTGGCAGTCAGTAGTTTTACTCCTGACGGCGTTGGTGGAGCAAACCATCTGAAGCTCGAGTATTTTATTGGACTTCACGCTGCTTGGAAATCGGGAAGATTTTATTTAGTAATGCCACCACAAAAGATTACGAGGACCAAACCTCAATGTTCCTTGGGAGAAAAAGTAAATTTGAGTGATGTACCTATAATTTCCTGATGCGCAGTATAGACTTGGCATAAAAATGAACACTTAATTCTGCAGTTGCTTCTGGGTGAAAAATTCATACTATCCAAGAGTTGTGGTACAGAGAAGCCAACAGATTGTGACTTCTCGCTCTAGCTGTCGCAGCGCCCATCTACTCCAACTTTGCAATCTTGGTTGGAGACGATGAGACCGATTTATGCCGCAGCCTGCACCCCACATCGGTCACCATCTCCAACTTCTACATCTTCATTAGAGCTTTTCGGTGTTTGTTCTTTCTCTTCGTTTTGCAGTAGTAGCAATAAGAAACGATAAATCGGTAATAGTTTATTTTGAACGGTATTAACATTGAGGTTAAACTAGAGACGAAAAGAACTGGTGAAACCGAAAACCGGTTGTTTGAATGACAATTGCCATCCCTATCGGAAATCCACTTAAAAATATAAGGACAAATGAGTGAGACTTATGATGACAGTATTAGTATGTGGAAAGCCGTATTCACCCGTTCTGACAGAAAAGGAATACTTCATACTATCAGTTGCTGACAGAAATTTTACACCACTTCTCTATCAGTTAAAGTGGGTCTTTTTATTCTGAGTGAGTCATGCGTATGCGAAAATTATATTTTGAAGAAACGCACATTCGATACTTTTCCTGGAACGAAACATTTAATTTGTGCCATTATACTGTAAAGATAACGAAGTTAACGTTAATTTTATGACTGAACTTTTGTCACAGATTTAAAAAAAGTTACCTTTATAAATGTACTCGTGGATGGGGGCGCAAACAGGCATATTTACATTGAAATGCTGAAAGGGGAAGCCTGCATTCAGTGGTTCTTCATTCTGTTGTGACGTCTATGGCAGTACTTACGTTCTGACATTTCACTGGATTCTCCATCGCTGCTGGCAGAACATGACAATTACGTGAAGAAGGAAACCCTTTCTTTCGGTTCTCCAGCTAAACGGTGTTTTCACTGTTATAATAATATTTCTCTTTGTGTACTTACCCGTCAAATGTTTATTGTAGGAAAAGTATCGTTATTCCTCTTCATGAAGGACTGCGGGGGTAACGCAAATAAAGTAATTCTAACATTAAACGAAATTCTTCGTGTTTTGGCGTTTAGTACGTCGCAAGCGAGATTTATAGATACATCTTCTGAAAAGTGAAAGTGGCATCTCATACCACTGAGACAATTAACTAAACGAGATGTAACACAGCAATAACTATCTTAATAATACCTATATGTACAACTGCACTTGCATCTACATCTACAGCCATACTCTGTAAACTACCTTATGGCGGTTCGTGCTGGAGGGAATTTTGTGTACAAGTGTTTCTCCTGCTCCCTCCTCCTCCCCACTCCCATTTCTCATTCCTTTCCAGTCGAGACTGGATCAATTGTCGGTAAACATTCGTGTTACCTCGCTACTCCTAAATTTTAGTGAGATTCATCTTAAATTTTAGTGAGATTCATCTTGGATGAATCTATATAACGGTTGATTCTTCTAGAAAGCATCTTACCTGAATTTTAAAAGTAATGCACTCATATGCATAGCGCTCCTCCTGTAAGTCTGGCACTGATGATGGGTGAGCTTGTTAATGATTCTTTCGAGGTTCCTAAGCGAATTTCTGACGAAGCTCACTGCTCTTCTTTGGATCTCATCTGTTTCGTCTATCAATCCCTTCCAGTATTTATCAGGTAGACGATGAGCATTTCTATACGCCACCTCCTTCGTGTTTGGACTGCGCAACCTGCTGATTGTTTCACTGTCAGTCTCACATTTGACTTCTTTACAATATGTTTTGTTTGATGGTTTCTCTCTTCATCGCTCTGTACGTATACAACCAGATATTTAATGGATGTGACTAACCTGGCTTAATACGAGTAATCACTAGAAGAATTATATTTGGTTCTAGTTTCACTGTGAAACCCCTGGCGATGTTTAATGAATAGTTGCTAAACAGTCAACTGTGTGCTGATATGGTAAGTTTAAATTACAGTGGTTCCATGTCGATTTCTCGTTGACTGTCAGCATACATGTTACTCCAAACACCACTTAAATCTATCTTTGAGCACTGAAAATATTTAAATTATCTCCTGCGGGACTCTCTTGAGAAGAACTCTTTCAAATGTAAAAACCTGACTTAGGAAAGACAAATATTTAGACTTCGATTATACGAGGAGCGTTCTATAAGTAATGAAGCACGTTTTTTTCCTCCACCAATTTCGGTTGAAAAAAAAAAAAATACGGAACACGTTGCAGGACATCGTGGAATATTCAGCCACTGTTGGTTCATAAAGATCCGATAAGTTGTGTTGCTGTATGTAGCCCTCTAAATGACGCCTGTGACGAAGGTGCATTCCAGGCATAGGGCTGTCACTGAATCTGTTTCTGTGGAAAATCCAGCATCAGGGATATTCATAGGCCCGTGGAGAGTGTCAAAGGACCTGATAGTGAATAAAAGTACTGTGAGTCTTTGTCGATGGGTGTGTTATCGCAGCAACAAGGTAGGTCAAACCAGTTCAACCGCCTGCTTGCTGGCAGGCCGCATGCGCCGTCAAGAAATTGAAGAAACGACTTCAGCGTGATCGTTGCCACAAAAATGCAAACGAATTTCTCCTTCTCCATGACAACGCAAGATCCCACACAGATCTGTGCAACCGGGAGGAGCTCACAAAGTTTCATTGGACTGTACCGCTTTATCCACCTTACGGCCCAGATATCGCACTTTCTGACTTCCGTGTTTGTCCTAATGAAGACTGCACTCCTCGGGAAGCTGTACGTGGAAGGCTGGGAGGTTACTGATGCAGTGAGATGCTGGCTCAGACGACGACCAGTAGAGCGTTTCGATGGGGGCTACGGGCCCTGCAAGTAACGTGGCGCTATGTTGTCGCACCGAACGGAAATTATCTTGAAAAGTAGTGTTTTGTAGCCAGAAGAGTGGGAAAGGGTGTGGCATATTGAAACTTTGAATAAAAACAACCTGCATTCAGAAAATAATGTGTTGCATTACTTATTGAACGCCCCACGTAATTTCTAAAATTGATTTTAATGATTTAGTGCCACCATTCAGCTGCTGTTATAATGTTTATTCATATTTCTCATGTTCATTGTGTTAAATTTTTCATAGTAGAGCGTCCACAGCCGTGCGAGACTTTGTTAAAGATAAATGAATTCCACGATTTATTTCCAATCTTCTGCCAGATGTTGACAGAGGAAAATACAGCAACGCCTCACTAAGTTCAGCAAATAGGTGTGACGGTACAGATGACGAATAAAGTCATTCGTCATTCATCATGCAAATGTCCTTTCCGTCTGCTGATTTTGCTCTTCTTTATTAACTCCCTCACTTAAGTCTTGCAGCACAAGTCCCTTCCAACTTTGCCCTTTCTGAAACAAATAGGCTGCAATTTGTGTTCGGAACTGTACAGTTCATATGAAAGTAGACACTTCACAAAGCTGAATTATATACTTTTTATTCTCCGCTTGGCAATACTTGGGTGCGATGTTCGCGAGTATATGGCTGTTCAACATTGAAAGAGGTATCATACTGTAAAAGTGTTCTGAAATAACATATTTTTCTCCTGATACAGATGAAAGAACCGCCATCGTTGAATATGTACACTACTAGTGTGCTGACTAACCGCTATAATACTTAGTGATCAAATACACAGAAGTTAATACGCTACTTCGTAACGTCAGTTTTCTGTACGACATATATATGTATTTATGTTAATATTTTATGTAAAGCATTACATATAAAACGAATATGCACATTTTTCAAATGTGATTGGGAAAAGCAGCTGTCGTTTCTGTTAATTTTCAATCGTAAGATGAAAATTGTGCAAGTTCGTTCATAAAACAGTTGACAACATGTGACGCCATTATTACGAATACGTCGATGACGGAAACTTCTCGTGGGAGGGCGACAGTTTAGGCACGGCACAATGTGAAAATTGTCCACAGTGCTTAGAAGTTGCTTTTTGTGCTCTCTGTATAAGTGGTATAAATGCTCTGTGGTGTCAAGCCCTCTCAAGATGACGTCAGTGCTTGTAATTCTTTAACTCATGAAAGGAGGAACGCGAATTTGTAATTATGAAAATGGAAACACTGTAAGATACTGTCGCAGAGGAAGTCTCCTGTCCAGTGAATTACATGGAGTTGATTCTACTGAAAATGTAGGGTCCATGCACTATGATTTCTATGTACTTCATAAAAGCCACCTCTAGCTTGTAACTTTCCAAATTGCACTCTTTCAGTGAACTCTTCTGTGATAATATTCCGTGTATTTCTCTTCCAAGAATGTGACAATACAACATTCAATATTTTGAAAACTATAAGCCAGAACAGAAGATATTGTGGTCTTTATTTCTTTGACAATGATCCATAACTCTTTGGTATTTTGACAGCAGCTATTCCTGAACACATCGTCTTACAAAACGCAGCATGCATTCAACATGTTGTCTAAGTAACACATGGTTAATAATGCTTCAAAGTACGAAGAACCGTGTTTTATACTAAGTGGTCGGCTGCCGTTGACTAAGAAGCTGCGTCTGAACACGTTTGCAATGTATTAATTGTGATTAAAACATCTTTATATCGTTTTGAGCTTTGGATGGATATTGGATGTACAGCAGTAGTGCTGGGTACTTGGACGGTTTCAGTTTGACACGGTGGGTCGCTGAAAATATTTCTGTGCAATCTTAAATTTTGTAGTTTGAAAGAGATAAAGTTGGTTGTGTTATTTATTGTGAGTTGTTGAATTGAGTAGGTAGTTGCTCACTGGTAATTTTATCCTCTTAGTTACTGTCAAGACAAAGATGCAATCTTAACTTTATACAAAACGTTTCCTTCTTAATTTATTCATAACACTACGTTTATTTATTACGTTGTCTACGGTGTAACGTATGTAGACGACAGAAATCGCCTTCGAAGTTTTTATTCACGGTGATCATTTCAGAACCCATTGTAGGACCTTAATGAACACTTGAGAAACATAAAAAGAAGCTTAATGACAAGTGATTTTATATTATCACATAATTCAAAAGAAGTCTTAAAAGAAACTTGGTACTTTCCATATCTTAACAGCACACACGACTTTAACATGAGGCATATCAGTATATGAAATGCTAGAGTTTTCCTATGATTTGCAATGAAGATGTAATGATTAATTTAAAAAGATAATTTCAGCTGACACTACAATTGTAATAAGTTTTCAGAAAATCGTTGTCGTGTTTATTGTGTATTTGTTTCAAACGAACATAGAGGATATGCATGTTGAGGTGTAGCACTATTAAATGTCATTTTAAGTATACTGTAACACAGTCGCCTTAATAAGTTGTTATGATGCTACAGAATTGTTTAAATACGTGTCTTCATCACTTTCTTATTAAAAATAGGTGAAATAAGGAGTTGATAACAGGATTCAACGGTTATAAAATGATGCGTAGCTGAATTTTATTCATCTGCATATGCGAAACATTTATTAAATTATTTCTTAAAAGTAACATTATTAAATAACATCAATGGCATTTTAACTAACAGTCACCTTGGGTAACTTAATACACGTGGGCTGTTTGAGCAATGTTTTGCACAACGCCTAAAGGTAGCGTCGATGTACGATGATAACGAAAACAGACCCCATACAAAAGTGGTTTCACGGAAGTCACATTTATGTCAATGCTCTCGTACAGTCTTACAATAAGAGGAAAGGTGTCCCTCAGCTTTATATGAAACTGTTAAACTAGAACCGATTTCTTACTAAGAACTACAGTCGGAGGAATTTGTATGGTTTCCGACTATTTTAAATAAGTTAATTTTGGTACGTAATTGTCAAGGATCGTCAGTATATAGCTGAATGCCACAGTCGCTGCGACGAGGTTTCAGTTTTATCAGTATTATCCCAAGAGAGAAACTGTGTCTGCTCTCTCACTGTTTTTCCTACTATTGCGTTAGCCGTGTGTAAACATCACCAGCGGATAACAAGGCGAGAGGCAGGGCAGCGTTATACGGCGAGGCAACATCGAAAGTACCCTATTGGTGCCAGTATACGAACACACTGTGCCACAAAAAAATGTCATTTGCTCTCGGGCTCAAAAAGCAAGTGACACTTTCTCGTATGCAAATATTTTTGCTTCGATGTAAGTGAACGCCGATTGTTTAATTAGCACCGTCCATGCAGTCTCACGTTGAACAATACGGCATTGTGTCGGCAGGAGAAGCGATAGGATTGCACCGTTATCTGCAAGCGAAGAAGACGATTCATCTGGCGACCAGTCGCTGTTATACCTGCGAACAATAAAAACATTATATCAACATTTGCACGAAATGTCACACGATTGATGTCAACGGTTCTGATAACGGAAACCCCTGTCAGGTGTAAGTAAGGAAAAATTTCATATTACTTTGGAAATAGAATTCGAAGAGCACTAAATGAGTATACCAACACATATTTTTCTCGGCCAAATTCGGTAGAAAAAATGCGGAATTTGTTGAAGGACCTCGTGGAATATTCCCGCTTCAAACCCTACAGTTTCATGACGTTCAGATAGACGGTGGGGCTATACGTCGCCTTCAAAATGGTGTCTGTAATGGACGGGCGTCCCAAGGAGAGAGCTGTCACTGAGTTTCTTATCGAGGAAATCTCTACGGAGAACTGGCAGTCAGAAAAAGCACGGTGAGCCGTTGGACGAGGCGTCTGTCATAATCGGAACGAAGTCGTGCAAACCTGTCCGATCTCCTCGTGCCGCCCGACTCAGCACCTCTGTGACTTCTGCAGTGCTGGAACGTGTGGACACTCTCATTGGAGGTGATCGACCTATCGCAGTCACACACATCTCAGATAACTTGACGTCTCTGTTGGACACTCGCCCACTAACTGGAGTACCCAACGGTGTGTGGCCGCTGCATTCTTCGCCGCCTAACAGAAGGTCATCTGTACGGAACTACTTGCGCGTCACGAGGCTCCGTGAAATGATTTTGCGTATTATCGTCACGGGCGATGTAATATAGGTTCCTAACTTCGAAAAGGAAACAAAACGGCTATCCATGGAGTGGCGCCACACTGCTTCTCCTCCAGAGAAAAAGTTCAAAGCCGCACCCTCACCTAGTAACGCCATGGCGGTGGTCCTCTAGGTCTCTGAAGGGGCTGTACTGTTTGATGACCTCCCTAATAGTACAATGATCAACTCTGAAATGTGTTGTTATACCATCAGCAAATTGAAGGAACGACATCAGCACGCTCCTCGCCACAAAAATGGAAACGAGCTCCTCCTTCACCAGACACCATAAGGCCCCACAGAAGTCTGCGTATCCGAAAGGTGCTCACAAAACTTCATTGGACTGTTCTGCCTCATCCACCCTACAGACCGGATGTCGCACCTTCCATCTGTTTGGCCCAATGAAAGACGCGATTCGCGGGAAGCGGTACATGGTTGTGAGTAGGTTATTGATACACCAAGGCATTGGTTCCGAAGTTTCCAATAGAGTGGTATGACGAGGGCATACTGGTCCTTCCAATAAGGCGGCGTAAGGCCGTCGCACTAAACGCAGGATATTGTGAAAATTAGGGTTGTGTAGCTAAAAGAATGAGGAATAATATGGTGAATTGGAACCATGAATAAAACCAATCTGCTTTCAGGATAAATGTGCTGCATAATTTATTGAATGCTCTTTGTGTAATAGGTAGACACAGAGTAGTAGGTTCTGTTCTGAACATTAAACAATGTAGCGTCACTCTGTTGTGTTATAGTACGTTTTCAAGCATATGTGTTTCGTGTACCTCATATACTACAGTTTGGGTAATATTCCTGCCTTAATCTGATATGGCGTTTACTTATTGAATGCAGACACAGGGTATCCCTAAAATTACCGACATTCTCTGGGGACATGTTCTTTTCACCAAACAAGAAAACAATTTCTACTAAACGTGGGCTCTAAAACGCATACCTTTACAGCTATGAGCTCTTGCTCAGGAGAAGAGATGTGTTTCACACTAGCGAAGATGAGCAAGTGCTCATAGCTCTTAAGGCATGCATTTTCGACCCCATGTTTACTAGACATTTTTCCATGGTTTTGCCCATACTTCATAGTACTTCCAGAATATGGAAAGTGAAGTCCTTTGAGCAGAAGAGATTTGATCATTTATTCATATATATAATCATCATATAAAATACTGCTTATAAGCTTTTATGTAGTAGAAGTGTACACATATTATTGATCCCTCGTAAATTTTGGTCACTGATTACAACAAATATGCGTATGTTCCCATTAATAACACTAATAATAATTAGTAATAGTACCAAATTTGTAAAGATGGCAGTGTCCATGCTCCGTTGTGTATACACGGTGTTTGACCACTATAGGACAAACGAAAGGGCGTGTAGAGGACAATAAAAAATGCTAATAATCCTAACAAACGTTAAGTTGGAAAAAGATATTGTTTCCCGATAAGTCAAAGATGTCCTGAACTGCAGACATGCACTTGATGAGCACATTAAAAGTTTTCTTCATGGCCACAGTTCGTGTGAGAGCAGGCTTCAGCATGTCTGCTCTTCGATACACGTTCACGTGTAAAAGTCCCATGTATCCACAATGTGTGCCCGGAGTTCACTGATGCTGCCAGCAGGGCTATAACACACCATATCTTTTAAGTATTCGCACACACACAAATCGAAGGTGTTCACGTCGGGGAACCTGGAACGCCCCGGTGTTTGCGATGTACGATCGATTCCCTTGCCAAGATTAGTGTTACAAGTTACGAAAAGTCACGTGAAAGTGAGCTGAGACACCGATAAACATCATGCATGTACCACATACGCCTCCATTCACCGTAAGAAACATCATCTTTTGGCTTAGAATTTGTTGTAGGAAACGGAGGCACACACGACCAGTAAGTCGGTCTAGCCGGAAATGAGGCCGTATTCAGGAAACCATTGGATTCCGACCTGTGTTTCTTTGGATTATATGGTTGTTCACAGTTCTCATTAATTCGATATGACGCTACGGCGGTGGTTTGTGCCGCATTTCATCCGTTATTTAACAAAGCACCTCCTTGTTAGGTCTCCCGAGACTTACTGAATTACGGTCCACACTTCTTCTAAGTAGAAAAATGTGAAGTGAATATAATAAACCGACGCAAACCACTAGCAAGCGCAAGCATGCTGTCATTTACTTAGTTGTAACATTACAGTGCTATATTTTTGTGTCTAACTATTGAATTCGACGGATTCAATCAGATAAAGGTAGATTACCCAAATTTGATATGACTTACCGTAACTGTAAATTTCTCTCAGTATGTAGCGTCATGTCCTGACTGAATTTCTGATTTGAATTTAGACTGTGGCAGAAATTAGATCGGTTCTCACTGTCGAAATAGTATGCCAATACGCACTGCAGAGGTACCGATGCCCCACGTCAAAACCTTACCTATATTCGTAATTAGATGACAGGCAACAGTCTCCTACTAATGCTTTGGATGTGAGTTTTGTCATTAGTACTGGCAAATAATTAACTCATATTCTATGATTGTCCATTATTGTACTGTAGAAGTTATTAGGCGAAGTCGGCAGATGAGTAATAATTAAAGAAGTTTCGGATACACGCATGTATGTATAGATCATACGTCACTTAAAACATCGATGTCTACAGATGTTCCAAGGAATGTCAAGACTGACAGAAAAATGTTATTGTTTTAGAATAGCAGCGGGAAACAAAATGCAAGATATATGATTAGTGAATATGGAATACTCAGCTCTGGGGACGAATATGTGGCGCCTGAGTCGATTAATTTCAAATCCAATATACAGCACGTTGTAGAGTAGTACTTAATATCAAGGTTTTGAGAAACGGGAAAGACACACCGTGGATCAATAAACATAGTACAAAGTTGCTGCGAACGCACTGAGGGTATTAAACATTCAAGAAAAGAATGTACTGGTGATTAGTGGAGGAAAAAAGGATGGTATCCGGTAGCGGTTACAATTGTTATTTTTATTTAACCATTCTATTATTGTTGATAATGTATTTAAATGTTGATAAATTACCGTGAATCCCAATGTGTAGGCTTTAGTTCCCAATCGTCTAAAGAATTTCTCCTGTCACCTTTGGGAATGATTCGTTAGTGTGACAAATGCCAGGTTGTATTGTGGCTCGTTATTTACATTGAAGTACGGGCCCTCTGTAATAGGCTAGGCAGGACAGTTCGAAGATGGGTCGAAAAAAAGGCATACAACCTCCATTAGGAACAAGCTCAGTAAAGATTTTTGGCGTTCGATGCGACGGAAGTGTCTTGATTTTTTTTTCTTTTTGTGAGAAACACAAAACCCCCCATCGATACCTACTGAGGCGTAATGTAGGAATGATCATGGAAATATACATATATTCTTTGAATTCTTTCAATTTTTCCCAAATAAATCAAATAGGGATGAAACGTCTAGGCAGAAATTTTCTCACTTTATCTAATATCTTACTCTGTAAAGCTAATTTCATATGAAGTGAAAGACGTTGGTTCTACATATGAAGAGAATCAGCGAAATTGCCGTTCTGAAAATAACCCGCAGGTTATGTCGAAGTCACTTCTCCATACATTCATGCATTGTTGTCCATAGCAGCATTACTGAAAGGTTCTGTGTAGTCCGGAACGTAGGACAGAAGATTTAACACAACGAGAGCTATATAGGCGTATCGTGGTTAGTGAGTGGGTAGCTCTCTCATGAGAGTGTAAATCGTGAAAGGCTGGGCTCTGCGATTGAGTATGGCAGGAAACATAGCCATAATCTGCCAGCGAGATTCAAAATTAATCACACGCCACAGCACAGTGTAATAATAGTTCCATGGGAACTATAATTTCTGTTCACGAAGATCTACACAAAGGATGACCCAAGACCAGTAATATCTCCACAACAAAGAAGCTAAGAAAGAACCCTCCTATACATGGAGCAGATATTTTTCTAGGTAAGCGGCCCACGACTTTCCTGCAGAAAATATCACAAAGGTACAGCGAGATATAAATTAGTTAACGTAGAAACTGATGCACACCACAGTGCGGTTAATATATGGCAGAAAACACTGCAAAAATGAAATGGTCACAAGTACCGAATGTTCACATTTATAGATAAGCTCTGCAAAATTACTGTTAAGCTGTTGTCAGTTACGCAGTGGCCTAGCCACAGAGGATACACCGAGTCCCGTCAAAACACCGAAATTAAGCGCTGTCGCGCTTGGCCAGCACTTGGATGGGTAACCATCCGGGCTGCCATGCGCTGTTGCCATTTTTCGGGGTGCACTCAGCCTCGTGATGTCAACTGAGGAACTACTCGACGGAATAGTAGCAGCTCCGGCCAAGAAAGGAAAAAAAAAAAAATAAAGACTGGGAGAGCGGTGTGCTGACCACTCTAATCTGTACCATATGTTAAGTGAGGTTAACTGCAATTTGTCTTCATGTTTTGTACAGGGTGTTATTTCTTGATACAGTAAGAAATTTATCGCTAATCTACTTCTTACAAAAATTTAACTGTGGTTTGATAGTTTGGTCCATGGTGTACCATAACCTGAGGTATAGGCCTACTCTAGCTAGACTAAGTACTCTGTAAGAAAATGAAAAGACACACGACGAATTATTTATCTGAATGGGGCGGATATAGGTAGATATGACGCATCTGTACAGACAAAGAAATGATCTCAGTTACAGTAAAATTGTACGAGCTATTGAGGAGAAACAGCTTCACAAAATGATGAAGTAAATGTGGTGTTGGTCAAACTTTGGCTAGTAATATAAGAGTCCGCCTTGATGCAAAACACCTTGTTACTCGTTTAGTTCTTTATTCTCCCAAACTAGTTTAGGCGACATATATCACCATCATCAGTGAGGGTTTTTTTGTTTTTTGATCTTATTTATTGCATGGTACAGCATGTCTTAAGCAATTATAGTAGCTGTTCGCGACATATTTTCCGTGCTCTCTTTCTCTCTCTCTCTCTCTCTCTCTCTTTTTTTTTTTTTTTTTTTTTGTTTTTTTTTTTTTTTTTTTTTTACTTAGCGAACATCATGTCATGTTCGTTGAATAGTACGCACTTCGGTTCTGATCCAGAATATTACGCCACCTTCCAACTTTGGCCCTTATGCAAGAGGTTATTCGGCTTGGAATTGACAGATAGAGGGATATGTGTTCAAATTCTGTCCAACTGGCGCGTTACGTCACCAAACTCTCGAGTTGGTTGGAGGCCCCTACCCACAATTTTCCAAACGTTCTCAACAGAGAGATCTGTCGACCTTGCTACCAAGTTAGGGTTTGGCAAGCATGAATATAAGCAGCAGAAACTCTGATTTTATGCAGGCGGACATTATTTTGCTGAAGTGTCATACCGGGATTGTAATCCATGAAGGGCAACAATACGGGGCGTCGAATATCGTCGTCTTGTCACTGTGCTGTAATGGTGCCCTGGATGACAACCAAAGTGGTCTTCCTACGATAAGACATGGCGCCCCAGACAGTCACTGCTGTCTGTCGGGCCGAGTAGCAGGTAACAGTCACCTTGGTATCGGCCATCTCCAAGCACGTCTTCGGCCTGTCATCTCATTCACTTGATCGGAATTGTCTTCAGTGACAAATACCGTTTCGAACTGAGCCCCGATGACCAGTCAGGAGACGCTATGGGCAACAGTAGGATACAAACGTCACTAACGGCCACCACATGGCCGGAAAGTCAGTAGTGATGGTGTAGGGTACCATTTCTCTTAGTAGCAGGACCCCTTTGGTTGTCATCGGCGGCACCCTTACAAACAGCGGTTCATCGTCAATGTCCTGTATTGTTGCCCATTATGGCAAGCCCTTCAGGGTTTACATTTCATCAAGATAATGCCCACCTGCAAACAGCGAGAATTTCTACTGCTTGTTTTCTTGCTTCTCAAACCGTACGAAGGCGAGCAAGGTTGACGGATTTTGCCCCATTTTGAGAACGTTTGGCATATTAAGGATATGGCAATCCAACCAGCTTGCGATTGGAGAAGGATCAAACCGTGTGGGGGCGGGCATTTACTGCTATGTAAACCCTAGATGGCTAGCCGTACAGGGCAGCAAATCGAATATCGTCGATGTACTGCTCACCTGTAGGGGTACTGCGGATGACTTCCGAAGGAGTCCTCCTATGAAATGAGGTGGCAACCCAGATCATTGCTCCTGGTTGTCGGGCCGTGTGTTGGGACGACAGTCAGTTTGGCATCCCACCGTGGTCCGGGACGCTCCAGACACGACTTCGCTGGGCGTCAGGGCTCAGTTCTTGGCAAACGCATCAATGAAAATTATTCCACTCCAGTAAATGTGATTCCATACCGAATGTGCCCGACTACACAACAAATCTGCCTTGTTGGCTTACTGAAGTCAATGGTAGTCGGCGCAATGCGCTCGAAGAATTCAGTCACCTTTTAGTGAGCCGCCTGTTAATAGTCCTTAAAGTCACTGAAGCACCATTTGCTCGTCGGATCGATCATAATGATGAATTCGTGACTGAATGTGTGTCTAACGACTGACAGATCTTCGGTAGGTTTTTTCATGCTGTGTTTGGCTATGGTGAATCTGTTTCTGCCAGTATCAGCAAATCGTGTTAATGGTCCTTTTTCCGATTATTGCAGCCGGCTTTTTGGAGGCCAATCACTTATCCTTACGCAAAACTATCTGTGTATATTATTCACGCGCCTGACTGAAAGCCGTACTCACTGTCTAACTGAGTACACGGAATGAAATTCTCTGACTGTATGCCGTGGTATCGACAAATCTCCTGTTTACTGTCCTTGCCAGCTGCACGGTGAAGTTAGACTGCAGCGTCGCACATTCATCCATAGGAAGCCAAAGTTAACAATTTTTCAGTTCAATTTCCGTCGATAGCTGTGCGATAAGCGGAATATTGGGTGACAGGAGGATCTGCAGTAAAGGGATTGTGAAGTAAGTGACGCCATATGCCTTGGAGACGGCACAAAAGATTGGTTGGTGGAAAGATGGGGAAAGAAGTCGGCCATTCCATTTTCAAAAGAACCATCCCGTTATTTGCCTTAAGCGGTTTAGGGATATCACGGAAAACCTACATCTTTATTGTCTTACAGTAATTTGCTCCGGCATGTTTCTAATCACTCGCCAGTGTCATATCCCTGCTACTCCTCAGTTTGTAAATACCAAAACACAGCCGGCCGGAGTGGCCGAGCGGTTCTAGGCACTACAGTCTGGAACCGCGCGACCGCTACGGTCGCAGGTTCGATTCCTGCCTCGGGCATGGATGTGTGTGATGTCCTTAGATTAGTTAGGTTGAAGTAGTTCTAAGTTCTAGGGGACTGATGACCTGGGAAGTTAAGTCCCATATTGCTCAGAGCCATTTGAACCAAAACACAACAACTGCTTCGCGGGTATAACACAAGCCGGTTCTACGTCTGCCGCAGAAAACACGTATTATAGGAATGCTTCTACCCATTTTACTCTTTTTATTATGGCGTTTCTGCAAAACACCTTGTCAGCTAACGTTAATGCCAGTTTTATTGCATTTGCCGTTGGTTTACCATAACGGGCGCCTTGATATACTGCAAGTGACTCCCTGCCACATGTCAATTCACTTTTTACATTTTTTATGAAAGAGAGTGCTTCATGGTATCAAAATCGGGATCTGTCTTGTCAATATGAGCTTGTAGGTGCACACCACTAATTAACAGTCCATAGTACTGGTACAACAAAGCGTCCTCGTTTTCACGTTTTCTTAATGCAGAGTGATTCTAAAATGGAATAGCACTTTTGGTAGATTGTTATTACTTACTTTCGTAGAATTCGTAGACGTTCCTTTCCGAAAGCTTCTTAAAAATCTTTGACACATTCTGCCATAAATTTCAAGGGGTGTAATTATTTTTTGTGCTATGTTTTACGTCCCCATTTTTCCAGTCTCACATTCACCTACTTGTGGTTAATGCGGTTTACTATTGACAACAACCTATAATGGATCAACATTTTCGATTCGCGAATGAACAATGAAACAACGTAGGTTCTCGACCGAGGGCTAATCATGTGTGTCATGATTTTTAGCTTTTTTCACTGTTTTACAGTTAATACACGATTGACAAACCTTTTTGGGAATATTTATAAAAACGTTTTCTCTTTTTCACAAAGTTCTATTCCGAAAAAGTGAATTTTAATTAACAGTGCATCCTCTGAGGATGCATCTGTAACGATGCGAAATTGGTAGTCTTCCCAATAAGGGAAGCGAACTAAAACGGTGGGGCCTGTTTTCGTTTACTGTGAATTCCATCAACTAGTAGGACTCCATTTTACGAAAGAACGGTCTGAAGAGCCTTAAATATTAACAGTCATCAAATACGGTGAAGGAATCATACCACTTTATTCTGTTAGAGAAAATGTGACCAATGTTTTTTCTGTGACACAAAAACTGATTTGCGTGTTCGTGTCCTTTCATAGGACAGCCTGTTGATTACGACGTATATCATCGAGTTCAACTGGATGAGAAACTGCTCGAGGAAAGATTTGGATTGCAAAAGAAACGAACCTAGCTGTCCACGAAGACATTTCGTGAAGGGAAAACTTGAAACCATTTTTGTATACTTACCATCTTCACTGTAGTTGGCATCCTTTTACTTCGTGCTGTTTTCACACCAAGAGACACTACTCTCTTTAGAGACGGAACCTACATGTAGAAGATTGTTAGCTATAGTACGCCGAAATTTTATCCAGAAAACATATTGTATCACCAGGCTAAGAATTTTCTGTACGTCTTCTTTCCACTTCTAAGGTTTCAACGTTCCTCTGTTTTTCGAAGGCTCCCAGGAGCCCGTATCTGTACACTGGCAAAGCATTGTAATAGTACAGCTCGACATTCATCTGTCAGCCGTCGAAGGCAACGAAACGTAACAAACATGTTATACAAGCAGTCCGCTACACGTATGAACCACGCATTGTTTACTACACCGCGCGACCGTACGGTCGAAGGTTCGAGTCCTGCCTCGGGCATGGATGTGTGTGATGTCCTTTGGTTAGTTATGTTTAAGTAGTTCTAAGTTCTAGGGGACTGATGACCTGAGATGTTAAGTCCCATAGTGCTCAGAGCCATTTGAACCCTTTGGAACCATTGTTTACTACCAAAGGAGTTAGAAGACTGTCATCTCGGTTGCCAACCCATCCTATGTTGCCGTGTCATCTCATACTCAATTGCGTCCCGCCCCCTGCCTCCTTCCCCCCACCCCTCCAAGCGCGGCGGCGCACACATGCACACACTAGGAACAAGACTCTCCTCTTCCCCCTCGCCCTCTCCTTCCCCCTATCACTGTCTGTCTGTCTGCCTCTCTCTCTCTCTCACACACACACACACACACTCTCGCTGAAACACATACACACGCATACACACACACAGGCACGCACACACACACACACACACACACACACACACACTCATAAACAACACATATGGGAAACAAATACTAAATGAAATATGAAACGTGTTTTTCTGAATAATATCTTCTCGTTGGTAAATATCTGCTATTATATGTTTCGACACTGTAATAACGAGATGTTCTGGCATATACATAAACGTTATTCCTCTACATCATTTAGAAGTACAACAGTAGAGTGACGGGAACGATAAATGTTATTGCGCCAAATACTCTACGCCACAAATGCTACAGATATACAAATGTATGTGTGTAACTGGAGCCAGACAGTGTGGCCGAGAAGTTCTAGGCGCTTTAGTCTGGAACCGCGTGACTGCTACGGTCGCAGGTTCGAGTCCTGCCTCGCGCATGGATGTGTGTGATCTCATTAGGTTAGTTAGGTTTCAGTAGTTCTAAGTTCTGGGGGACTGATGACCTCAGATGTTAAGTCCCGTAGTGCTCAGAGCCATTCGAACCATCTGTGTAACTGGAACGTCTCTTTACGACTTTCGTCTAAGACAGCAACATATTAAATAAAATCAAGGAATGTTTACATTTCTGTACCTAAAACTACTGACACTTAATCACAGTAGCACTTTGTGGAGATACAACGGTACATTATGTTGTAATTGATAGTTTCAACAGTATAAATGCGAAATTTTGAAATATATGACATGTAAATAAAAACACATCGACCAAGATGTAATCGTAGCATGCTGCAGTAAAAGGTTCTTTCAGTTACCACTGTGTAGGATAAGGGCCATAAATTTTGCATAACGTACTAATTTGTACATTTTTACAAATAACAATTCAATCCAGCCGCGCTTTCAAGTGGGCAAGAAACATGAAGAATTAAAGTAAACACGCAAACGTAAGTTGCTTCAGTATCATACAGAAATATTCTATGTAGTTATGGTCAGATAGAAAACTACTTCCTTTCGAGACCGATGGTCTTTTTAGTCTGGTCTCTTCAACACCCCACAAACCAACCAACCAACTTCCTTTCTGCCCAATTAGACTATGTTACCCACTAACCATTACACAAAAAGGACAAAACGCAGAGGCTGTAGAGACAACAGACACGGAGATAAGAATATGAAAGACTCTCCGTATGTTTGCTCTATTTAATGATTAGGTGTTGGGCTTTACATTTAAGAATATCAGTATTCGTAACATTATTATGAGAAAAAGGAGTTACAAACAGGAAAATCTGAAACAAAATCTTTCTTGACTGCGTGTGTGGTTGTGAGTTTGTTTCCCAAACTGCACGTTAGTGTGCAGTTCTGCGTCATCTGTCACGTAGAGTACTAAAGTTAGTACTGTAGTTCTACTATCCTTGGATTGGATTGGATTGGTTGGGGGAAGAGACCAAACAACGAGGTCATCGGTCTCATCGGATTAGAGAAGGAAGTCGGCCGTACCCTTTCAAAGGAACCATCCAGGCATTTGCCTGGAGCGATTTAGGGAAATCACGGAAAACCTAAATCAGGATGGCCGGACGCGGGATTGAACCGTAGTCCTGCCGAATGCGAGTCCAGTGTGCTAACCACTGCGCCACCTCGCTCTGTCTACCATCCTCGTAGTCTGCAATGTAACTACCAGTGTATCTTCGGCTCTGTGATCCACCCACGATTCCCGTTTTAATATAAATATTCGTGACAAATATCTCTCCCCAATACAGAAATACCTATCATGCCCAGAGAACTATAGCGGAGAGCAAGCAAATAATGAATGACCAAATACACAAACTTCTACACGAAAGAAACCTCTGACTATAGATTTACAATAAACACATTCTACAGTGGAAACCACAACACAACGTAGACAAAAGAATGTTGTGGAGAGGCGTGTCTGCCGTTTGTGCTCAGGGTAAACGAAAGGTCTTACTAGAGTAAGCGGACGCATAGTTCCAGAAAGGCCACAGGGAATATTGCGTAAAATAATATCTACTCACAGTGTAAGTAATAAAACATATTCTGAACGTGAGACTAGAAGGAGCAGAGCTCTTTGTTGTTGTTTATAAGTAAAGTGGCCAATAGTTTTCTTTTTTTAGAAAGAGGGAGAGAGAGGGAGAACGTAAACTACATTTATTCATCCACCCTAGGGAGACGCCACCTAAAATTAATAACAATAACAAATTCATCGATAACCAGTATACCACTCCTATTGTAACTACCGTACATCGTGACGCAGCTCATTTTTGGGAGGACGACGGTTTCCAAGCTGACTGACTGCGAAGTTTGAAGTTCTCATGTTATCCCTGGTCTCTCTAAATATCTTAAGGCAAATGTGGCGATGATTGGTTAGGAAACGATAGGGTCGAATTTCCTTTCTCATCCTCCTCCCACATGAGCTCACGTTCCGTTTCTCACGATATCGCCGCCTACAAGGTGTTACACCCCAGTCTTCAGTCTTGTTAAGTAACAGCTAATTCATTCTCCATTTCGTTAAAGTTTCCCACATGCATTTTAAATGTCGATGACTGACGACCAGGTATAACTGATGCCACTGACATTTGTCTCCCTCAGCCTTTGTTAGATGTGGATAAGAAAAGATCAACAAACCATATAAATTTGGAAGCAACAGCTTAACGTTTCAAACCGACTTATGTCGTAAGCGTTGTGACACTCGTACTTACCGGGTGACGTCAGTTTACTAAAGTTAAACTAAACTCCATCCGAACGGGCCTCTGAAGGCCCCCACGGTACCGACCGACCGCCGTGACATCCTCTGCTTATAAGCGCTATTGAATACAAAGGGGCATGTGGTCAGCACACTTCTCCCACAGCCGCCGTCAGCTTCCGTAACCGGAGCTCCTAATTCTCAGTCAAGTAATTCAGATGCCCCCACAAGGGCTGACAGCTCCCCGTTCGTTAACAGCGAATGGCAGACCCGGATGATACCCCATTCCAAGTAATAGCCAACTCCAACAACTCTTAACTTCGATGGTCCGACAAGAACCGTTGTTACCTTGCGACAAGGCTGTTGGCGTACATTATACTGCTATGTTAGTATCTTAAACCGGCATCTAACTATGCAGGGAGAATCTGAACTCCGATGGTCAAATTTCAGAGTTGGTGCACGAACTATTTCTGAGTATTTTGGTATCAGAGATTACTGACCTTCGGTGGCTCGTTACAGAGTATTTGTATTTCGCTTGAACTTTAAGGCCATGTATCTTTCCACCTGTAATGCGCTGAAATTATCTGCTATACAGTCCAAAGATTGACCATAGGAAGTGTGTGTCTAACTTGGAAAGAAACACTTTGCATTTCCTCAAGATACTTTCTGTTGACGGCAATAGTGTCCACTTTACTGTTTGCCCCCCCCCCCCCCCCTCCCCCAACTTGGTTTCAGTACTGTCTCGGCTTAGTTTTCCGGTTGTGTTGACAGTGATACCCAGCAGCATAGATAGATTCACCGATGATGAATTAGCAGACGTGGGCGTCGTGTATTGTTTCACTGAATTCAATGGAAGTGGGGCATTAGGGTGGTACGCTGAGGTGACCCTGATGCGATAGCGACCACGTCAGAGTCTCATCTGATGGTTGTGCTGTGTATTCTGATTATCGGCGGCAATGGTTTCGTCAGGTGTGGCTCATGAAGGTGATATGGTGTAGTTCTTGTTCTCTAAATTCATAAATGATCTGGCCGATGAGGTTACCAGCATTTTGCGTCTCTTTGCTGATGGTGATGTAGCGTACGGGACAGTGTCGTCGTTGGGTGACTGTGGAAGGATTTAGGAATACGAGGATAGATTTTCCTTGTGCGATGAACGGTGGTTCACTCTAAAGCTGGATACATGTACTGGTATCTTGACGCTAATCAGTAGTAAAAACAATCCTGATATGTTCGAAATCATGTTAGTGATGACATTCACGTCGAATAATATCTCGGCGCAACGTTACAAAGTGATGTGTAGAGAGAGAGAGAGAATGAGAGAGAGAGAGAGAGAGAGAGAGAGAGTATAACTCACCTATAAAGGAGACAGCGTACAAACCATTTGCCGGCCGAAGTGGCCGTGCGGTTAAAGGCGCTGCAGTCTGGAACCGCAAGACCGCTACGGTAGCAGGTTCGAATCCTGCCTCGGGCATGGATGTTTGTGATGTCCTTAGGTTAGTTAGGTTTAACTAATTCTAAGTTCTAGGGGACTAATGACCTCAGAAGTTGAGTTCCATAGTTCTCAGAGCCATTTGAACAAACCATTTGCACTGTCCATTCTAGAATTCTGCTCGAATGTTTGTCATCCTCTCTTCGCCGGATTAAAAGTAAATATCGAAGCAACTCAAATGATTGCTACTAGATTTATCACCGCTAGGTTCGATCAGCTCTCGAGTATTACGGACCTGCTCAGTGAACTCAAATGAAAATCCCTGGAGGGGAGAAGACGTACTTTCCGCGAACCACTATTGAGAAAGTTTATGTGAGCATCATTTGTGACACAGTGCGGAACGAGCCTACTGCCAACAACAGATATGGATCTCACATAAGGACTGCGAAGATAATGGAAAAAACGGCTCGTATTGAAGCATACTGACAGTCGTTTTCTCCTCGCTGAATTTGCACGGGAACAGGAAAGCTATTGAACAGTATTTGTACAAGGTACCCTCCGCCAAGCACCGTATAGTCGCTGGTGGAGTATGTATGGAAATGTAGACAAATGTGTATGTAACTGCATATTGCAGATTCGTTCACTTCTGTGAAGGTATTTCAAACAGAATTATAGGTAACTGGGGTAAAAAACTGAATAAACTATAATTTAATCTGTAAGGAGCCACCGGGTACCACTAGTCAGCTTATTAAAATATTTGGCATACATCACCGAACAACCTCCTACGTTTTGACCTCGGAGGTCGGCTTCCCCACGCATAAAAAAAAAAAGTGCTTCAAATGGCTCTGAGCACTATGGGACAACATCTGAGGTCATCAGTCCCCTAGAACTTAGAACTACTTATACCTAACTAACCTAAGGACATCGCACACATCCATGCCCGAGGCAGGATTCGAACCTGCGACCGTGGTGGTCGCGCTTTTCCAGACGGAAGCGCCTAGAACCGCTAGGCCATGCCGGCCGGCGACGTATAACAAACTGAACGAAAACTCTTGGCACTTTAAAATTGGGTGCCTGACGGGTACTAGAAATTGAGACCTTTGCTTTTCGCCAGACAGGTATCTTGGAGGTAGTAGAAGATGTACCGGTAGAAGCAGAGCAGTGAGGGCGGATCGTGAGTCCAGCTCGGATAGCTCAGTTGGAGTCATTACTACTTAGAAGTCCTCCTTTCACCTCGAAATCTAACGAACGACATAAACCCGTTTCGAGCGAAGTGCATTTTCAGGAGACCGATAACCCCAAATAATTACATCAAGAAGCGCAGACTCAAAACAGAAACGTTAATTTGCTAAGGATTGTGCCATTTGTTTATATGATTTTTGAAGCTACATGACAAAAGGAAATATTTGTTATTTACGAAATATAAATCTGTGATGTAAAAGAAGTAATCTGCGAAAGTTAGCACACAGAAGAGATGTATTAGAAGTAGGTGGTACATTTACTGCCAAAAAAGACATTTTAGTTCATCTTAGTATAACAATACGTTTTAGATCAAGACAATATAAATATCGCAGTGGAGGCGGCCTTCATATGTAATATTATGCATTTCATTTCAACTAAACTAATTTTTTTTTATATTCTTGAAATTTTTTCTCCAGGAGGACGACAAAAAGTACATGCCATATTGTTGTAAGAAGAGAGTGTCATTATTTGGGAACCATGAAGACGGCAAGGAACCCAGGAGAAGTAGGCAAGGTTAGGTCTGTGAAATTAGGAGCTAACAGAGAAAGACGGAGGCCCTTTCTTTCTCCCTAAATACATTTTCAGGATACCATTAAACGCAAATAATTACACCAAAAAGTCCGATTAAGAATACATAAGTCACTTTCGTAATATCGTACATGCCTTTTGTTTATATGATTTATCTGAGGTGAAAGACACAGGGAAAATTCTATTATTTGTGAATTATAT
Source organism: Schistocerca serialis cubense (assembly GCF_023864345.2). Lineage (NCBI taxonomy): Eukaryota > Metazoa > Arthropoda > Insecta > Orthoptera > Acrididae > Schistocerca > Schistocerca serialis. The sequence goes on from NC_064644.1 coordinate 447,267,251, forward strand.
GAGCCTGATGTAAATTAAGTCTATATTAACCACCATATAGTAAAGATATACTCAAAGAATGAGTCACTTTTTCTGACAAAAAAGGAATTTAATTGTAGCTCAGCAAATAGATTTCTTTTAGATCAAGAAGCGGTACAGGCCTGTAAATTTAATGTACTACTGTTTACTACATAAGAGCTATGTTTATCTGTAGTCGTCACTTTATTGGTGTAAGAACGAAATGTCACTACTCTGGAACCATAAAGAGAAAACACAGAGAGAATGGCAATTAACCAAGGACGTGAAGGCAAGGTTAGGTAAACAAATGGAGGGTCTAAAAGAAGAAGACGAAGGGGGGGGGGGGCCTTTTTATACACACAGGACGATCCAAACGTTAGAGACCGGTTACTTACACCAAAACAAGAAAATGACGTCTAGTAAACGAAGGCTCTAAAACGCATACCTTAAAAGATATAAGCACTTGTTTATCTTCCATGGTATGAAACATCTCTTCTACTGGAAGTTCTTTCCTTTCCATATTTTTGGAAGACGTAGTATGGTACGATACACATGTCCAGTAAACGTGGCCTCTAAAACGCATGTCTAAAGAGCTACGTGCAATTGTTCAGCAGAAGAGATGTGTTTCGCACTAGCAAAGATGAACAAAGTACTCAGCTTTTAAGGCATGCATTTTAGAAATTTTAGAATCCGTGTTTTCGAGACTTTCTTTCATTTTTTCTGAAAGAGGAAAATGTCCCTATGTCCCTAAAGTTCGTCGGTGTTATTTTGGGACACAGAAGAATGGTCGGTAGAGCACTTGACCGCCAAAGAGAAAGGTCCCAGGTTCCAATGTAAACTCATTCTTGAGTATCCGCTCGGTGTTGCATAGTTGGAAACAGATAGTGATAGGGGCTTGAAACTGACCTGCGTTATTATGTTAGTGTGGCCGTTCCCAGTGAAGTCGATGGGCATCCACCTGTCGAACGCCCGCGGCCGGAACAGCTGGCTGAACGTCTGCCGGAACTGCCGGCTCATGGTGCAGTACAGGATGAAGTTGACGGCCGAGTTGAGCAGCGCGAGCGCGTCCATGAGCTCACCCAGCGGCACGTAGCACTCGGAGAAGAAGCGCTGGCCGAGCAGCCCGCTGAGGAGGCCCAGCACGCCCTGGGGCAGCTCGGTGACCAGGAAGAGCAGCAGCACGGCCAGCAGCATGCGCGTCGTGCGGTCCGTCTGGCGCTCCTTCTCCTGCTTGCGCGTCGCCGCCGACGACGACGCCGCCGACGAGCCGGCCAGCGTCAGCTGGCGCCGCCGGCGCTTCGTCTCCACCAGCGCCGCGATGATCCGCAGGCTGAGCACCGTCAGGGCGGCGCACGGCGTCAGCTTGACGACGACGCCGTACACCCAGAAGTTGACGTCGCTGAGTAGGCCGCCGGCCGCCTGGCTCAGCCGGCTCATCCGCACGTAGTACAGTGTCGTCGAGTTGTCCTCGGGGTGCTCCTTCACCTCGAAGGCGAGGTAGTGCGGCGTGCACAGTAGCGGCCCCAGGACGTACGCCGACGCCACGGCCGCCAACGTCGAAGGCATCCCGCACTGGCGCTGCTTCGCCTGGGGCTGCGCCACCGCCCTGTATCTCCAAACGGCCAACATCACCGTCAGCAGGATGGACACCGTGTGGCAGACTTGGGCGAAGTTGGAGTGGAACAGCACGAAGACGGCCCACGTGTACGTGTACGTGAGCGCCTTGGGCCTCTTCAGCAGGTACATGTGCAGCGCGTACGGCACGTACTCCACCATCACCAGCAGGTCGGCCACGGCGAGTCCCGTCAGTATGCTGTTGGTCGGAGACACCATCTCGCGCCTCGTCAGCACGGCAATGTTGAGGGAGTTGGCTACCGACCCGAAGACGCACACCAAGAGGCTGAAGTAACCATGGACTTGCTTGTAGCCCTCGTGGAAATGCTCCAGCCCCGCACCACAGAACTGGGCCACTTCTTCCGCCACCGTAAAATTCGTGGCCTCCGTGGTGGAGTTTACTGTCAGTGACGAAATCATCGCTCACATTGAGCCTAGAATCTTTTCAACGAAAAATTTTATTCCTACAAACACACACCAGAAAACTCATTTCGCTTACGCGCCGAACTAGATTTATCAGAACGTAGTTAGTATAACAGCTCATTAAGGCAACACAGTAACGATACTGCAGCAAAACTACCAAAGCTGTGTATAGAGTTACGGTAGAGAAAGTGCGTTATTGCTGATCCCAGTAAATCGTAACGTAGTTAGTATAGCCACTGTGCATAACTGACAGCATTTTTGTAGGCTGGCAGAAACTACACGAAATTATTCTGCACTTCTTTTGCGACTCGACTGTCACCGAGCAGGAATCCAAGTCCATATCAACAAATGACTTCCTGATACAGTTTAAGCGTAACTGGACTCTTCGACTACAAGATTAGACCTGTTTAAAAGTGGACGAGTGTCGATAATACTAGGAGTGTCTTGCTACCATTCGTCGACCGAATACTCGGATTGTACACTTTTCTTCGACAACTGCTCGTATGAACCATAACAATAAGACAACAGTGAATTTCCTTACTTTAGAGACAGGACTTTATCTGACATGAATTCGCATATACCTCGTACATCACATCTAAATTTAATCAAAGAAAAAATATATTCGCCTGTTTCCTGTCGAAACTATTTCAGAAAAGCCAGGAATCAAAGATGAAACTCCGATTGGTGTATCGTGTTAAATCTGAACCTGTTTCCCCTTTTCTTCGAAATAACTCAATACATCAAATGAAAACGCGATGTTATCACAGAAAAGAATATGCCCTGCGACACCGACGTACTACGGTGGTTAGGCGTCCCAGCGTCACCGTAGCCTCGGTCGCAGCTGGCGGTGGCCGCGTCGGATGTCCAGACACGCCACGTGTGCACCGCGCGGCGCCGCGGACGCTACTGGCGAGGTCGGCGTCGCCAGCGGCCGCGTCGGTGTCGGCGGCGACGGTCACGCGCTGCTAGTGGGCGCGCCGGAGGGGACAGACCTCGCGTCGGCCGCGCATGCGCGGACCAGAACTAACCGCGTGCGGCCACTCCCGCTAGCCGCGCCGGGAGAGAACTTTCGTTTTAGCGGGGCTGCTGCGCGCTGCCTCCTGTTAGCCCGCGTTAGTGGTTTCACCCGGGCGTTTACAAGCCGCGAAACGTAATCAAACAACCTAAAGTACATTTAACTGAATTTCAAACGCTGTGAAGCGGGTTTCAACCTCTACTGTTAGCTTTCTCGGCTTATCCAGAAACTACCTTTAACACTCGGAACCCAGTGGTGGTGGTGTTGGTGGCGGGTCTGAGGGGGGGGGGGAGGGTCGAGGGGGGGGGAGGGTGCTTTATGCCCACATACCCACTTTGTGTCAAAACTGAATTGTACTCGGTTACTTTATATTTTAAAATTTTGAATAAAATAGAATATAATCGTCTCTAATAACTTCTTCAAACAGATGTCATATGTATTTTAAATTTTTAAGTTAAACTTAACCAGATTTCACTTACCTCAACCAATATCATGTTCAGTATTTCGAAGTTTAGAACGTTACTTACACATCAGTAACTCTTTAAATCGTATAATTAAGAGATCACTAACAATGAACGAAACTTGAATTTTCATAATTTTTTGTTATGTAAATGTCAGCCCGCCAGGCTGGCCGTGTGGTTTAACGCACAGCTGTCCGGGCGAGAAGGAGGGCCGGTCTCCGGCACGAATCCTCCCGGCGGATTTGTGTCGAGGTCCGTCGAGCTGGCCAGTCTGTGGGTGGTTTTTAGGCCGTTTTCCATCTGCCTTGCCAAATACGGGCTGGTTCCCCTTATTCCGCCTCAGCTACACTATGTCAGCGATTGCTGCGCCAACAATTTCTCCACATGCGCGTACACCACCATTACTCTATCACGCAAACATAGGGATTACACTCGTCTGGTGTGAGACGTTCCCTGGGGGGTCCACCGGGGGCCGAACCGCACAATAACACTGTGTTCGGTGTAGGGCGGCGGGGGGGGGGGGGGGGGGGGGGGCTGGAGTTGACTGCGGTAGTCGTCGAGGGGTTTCGGACCGCTGCGGCGGGGACGGAGCCTCTCCTATTTTTCTAGGTCTCCCGTCGGGTAGACTGTCCGCTAGTGTCTCCCGTCGGGTAGACCGTTCGCTGGGCACAAGTCTTTCGATCTAACGCCACTTAGGAGACTTGCGCGTCGATGGGGATGAAATGATGGTGATTAGAACCTCACAACACCCACTCACTAAGCGGAGAAAAACTTCGACACAGCCTGGAACTGAACCCGTGCCCTCAGGATAGATATTCCGTCGCGCTGACCACACAGCTACTAGGAGCGTGCATTATTTTTTGTAGTTGTCATGGAGTCAGTAATACACGTTATTGAAAATGCATCGGTATTGCTAAGGGCGTGCTAAATGGTATTTTCAGTCTGTGACCCACATTGGCGCTTCAGCCTCTCTTTAAAATCATGTTGTTAATGTAATTCAACAACAATTAACGACTTCTTCATTTTGTATTTTATTTTACATTTTTTGTGGTCACAATATTTTCTCCCCCGACCCCACTTGTAATGTACGTTATGGAAAGTGTCTTGCTACTTCTAGGGTTAGCTGGCCAGAGTGGCCGAGCGGCTCTAGGCGCTTCAGTCTGGAACCGCGCGACCGCTAAGGTCGCAGGTTCGAATCCTGCTTCGGGCATTGATGTGTGTGATGTCCTTAGGTTAGTTAGGTATAAGTAGTTCTAAGTTCTTCGGGACTGATGACCTCAAATGTTAAGTCCCATAGTGCTCAGAGCCATTTTTGAACTGCTAGGGTTAAGGGAAGAGTTGTGAGGCATCCCTTGGAAATATAGAACACAATGTCATTGAAAAAATTTAAATACTTATGTAATAATAAAGGTTCTCAAGAAAGACGAGAAAGATACCATACTGTCGCAATTATGAGTAGACTATTTCCAAAACCTGTGGGTGGGGAATGAAGAAATAATTCCAACTGCCCAATCGTCAATTAATGTATTGTAGATCAGTTTTTTTGTTTGTGCTTTCAGTGGTCCATGTGAATACTGTCGGCAAATTGTGTAGTAAAGAAGTATAATATTAAAACGAAATATTTCACATGACAGTTTCACTGTCAGTTTCGCTGTATGAGCAGCGAAAATGTAGTAAGCGATAATTTTTTTTTTCTTTTTATCATTTTAGCGTGGTCGTCAGCGAGAAGTTAACCAGGTTTTACTAGGCATGGCCTACACCAAAACAGTACTGGGAAGGGAAGATTGATACAGCTGATTCATGAATGAATATGGGGCCATACATGGTCAAATACTTATTGTCACTGATAGGAAAAGTAGGTCGTTTTAGAATAAATCCAAACAACAGGTTCCCCTGCCTAAAGTGAATAAGTGAGATTACTGTGAGGATCCCTAGATCCTTAATAGATGTCTGCCAGATGACCGTGGGTGGGCTGCAGCAATTATTCTCATTACACATTTTTGGGTAATAAATACATTTCTACTCAACGATAAATTACCCCAGAATATGATGCCATACGAAAGCAGTGAGTGAACGTAGGCATAGTATGCTAATTTACTGAGATTCTTATCACCAAAATTGGCAATAACCCTAATAGCTGAACTCAGACGCTTCAGCAGACCATCAATGTGTTGCTTCCAGTGTAAGCTCTCATCAATGGAAAAACCTAAAAAATTTTAAAATTCTATCTTAGCTGCAGACTTCTGTTCATAGTCTATATTAATTACTGGAGTTGTGCCATTAACTGTACGGAACTGTATATACTGTGTTTTATCAAAATTTAAAGAGAGTCCGTTTGCTGAGAACCACTTAATAATTTTGTGAAAAACATGATTTACAATTACATCGCTTAGTTCTTGGTTTTTGGATGTTATTACTATACTTGTATCATCAGCAAAAAGAACTAACATTGCATCTTCATCGATGTGGAATGGTAAGTCATTGATGTATATCAAGAACAGTAAAGGAACTAAGACTGAACCCTGTGGGACCCCGTACTTGATAGCTCCCAGTTTGAAGAATCAGCTGTTGTTTTAACATTACATGAACCACTTATTTCACCTTTCTGCATTCTTCCAGTTAAGTATGAATTAAACCATTTGTGCACTGCCCCATTCAAGCCATAATGATTTAACTTATCTAAAAGAATTCCATGATTTACACAAATCAAAGGCCTTTGAGAGATCACAAAAAATACCAATGGGTGATGTCCAGTTATTCAAAGGATTTAATATTTGATCAGTGAAAGCGTATATAGCATTTTCTGTTGAAAAGCCTTTCTGAAAACCAAACTGACATTTTATTAGTACTCTATTTTTACAAATATGGGAGGCTACTCTTGAATACGTTACTTTCTCAAAAAATTTTGATAGAGCTGTCAGAAGAGAGATTGGGCGGTAGTTGTTGACATCCAGTGTATCCCCCTTTTTATGTAATGGTTTTACAATGGCATATTTCAGTCTATTGGGGAATACACCCTCCTCCAAAGAGCTATTACATACGTGGCTGAGAATCATATTTATCTGTGGGGAACAAGCTTTAAGTATCTTGCTGGAAATGCCATCAATTCTGTAAGAGCTTTTACTTTTCAGTGAGTTTATTATTTTCCTGATTTCAGAGGGAGAGGTTGGTGGAATTACAGTTGGTTCAAACTGCACAGGTATGGCCTCTTCTATTAGTAGCCTTGCCTCTTCTAGTGAAGATCTAGATCCTATTTTCTCCAGAACATTTAAAAAATGATTATTGAAAATATTTTACATTTCTGATTGTTTGTTGGTACACTTCAGTTTTATGGCACTAAAGACTTCCTGTGCTCTGGGTTGCCCTGTTTTCCTTTCAATACTATTACCAATTGCTTTAATTTTATTATCAGAGTTACTGATCTTAGTCAACATAATTCTATGTGGCGACATTAACATCAACATTATAAATGAATCGAGCAGCACCCTCATAAATATCCTTCAAAGTTTTGGCATATCCCTATTGGTCAATAGTGCAACAAGGGTTGCAACAATGACTGCATCAGTAATTGATCATGTGGCCACAAATATGAACAGGGAAAAATGTGATGTAGCAATAAAAGATTTAGACTGTAAGACAATCGATGTCAAATAACAACAGCAAAATCAGTCGTCGAATCGATCCCTAAACTCCAAGTCTACAAAAGACATCTATCAGAAATCAGAATAAAAGAATTTTCAAATGAACTAGCAAACAAAGCTGAGATGAAGAGTATAAGGAAACCAATATGACTATGAAATTCTCTAAATGATTTAAACTGAACTGAGAAAACGTATTTCCAAAAGTATGCATGTCTGTATCAACATCTCACAAAAACAAATGGATAATAGCAGGTTTTAAGAAGTCCTCTAAAACACTTCAATACCTCAGTTCCATGAATAAGAGTCGCAATGATCCATAATTCTTAAATCTTTATCACAGGTACAAAAAGATCTATAGGAAAGTGCTGAATGCTACAAAAAGTCATTTAATGACAAAATAATATATAATGCAGAGAATAAAAGCAAAGCAATCTGGGATGTTATAAAAAAGGAAACGGGGAGATGCAAGGAAACACAGAATAACATACTGCTAAGGGAGGGAGATAAGGTAATACATGATCCACAACACATACCAAACTATGTAAGTGAGCATTTTTCAAGTATTGTAGAGACGTTACAAATAAATATTCCCCCAAAACAAGTATAACACCTGTAAACGATGTTGCACTAAATACAATGAAAGCTACTTCCAACCACAGAGAATGAAGTCAATAAAACTGTTCAAAAGCTAAAAATGAAAGTTGGTAGGCTTAGTGCCAATGTGTGTACTGAAACATTGCATAGGGATTATACAAAGCCCCTTAACATATATAATAAATGAATCCTTCACATCAGGGACATTTCCAGAGCAGTTAAAACTGGCAATAGTTGTACCTTTGCTTAAGAAAGGTACTGCTTACTGGCCATCTCCCTGCTGTCACCATTCTAAAAAATAATAGAAGCAATTATGTAAGACAGATTAATGACTTACCTGAATATATACAATCTGTTAACCAAATTACCATTCTGTTTCCAGAGTGGCCAAAATATGGAATCTCAAAAGACGTACTTGATGCTATGATGAGTGTTTGTCTAAGGCCTTTGATACAGTCGATCACAAGATTCTATTAAATAAATTAGAAGCATTAGGAATAAGAGGGGTAGCTAATGACTGGTTTTGATCATACATAGCAGATAGGGTACAAAGATTAGAGATAACACATACTTCAAATAGATCTAAACATTTAGTAAAACATTTACCAGAAACAAAATACACTAATATACGGATTTCGCAAGGTAGCATATCAGGAACAATACTAAACCTGATATACATCAATGACTTTCCCAGTAATGTTACTCATGGTGAAAAAATTCTCTTTGTTGATGACAGCAATATTATAATCACTGAGAAAACAACAGAACTCCTGGCAGAGAAAGCAAATGCAACACTGAAAGTAGTTTATGATTGGAAGATAGGCAATAAAGTGACATGTAACATTAAGAAAACTAAAGCCATGAATTACAGTTGGAAGAGGAAAAATGACAATTCTCAAATTAAATGTAGATGGCACCTCTATAGAGTGCATAACAAATGCAGAATATCTAGGAATGAATATTGATTCTCAGTTGAAGTGATGTGAACACACAAATCTACATGCAAACAATGTCATCAGCACATTATGCACTTAGAATACTATCATCAGTGTTCAACATGCAGTGTCCCTTAGTTACATACTATTCATATTTACACTCAATTTTTAGCTATGGCATTCTTTTTTGGCGAACAAATTAAAAAATAATAATAACACAGTTTTCAAACTCCAGAAAACAGCCATAAGAATGAAAACCAAAAATAGCAGTCGAACTCACTGTATATATCTGTTCAAAACACTGGTTTAACTTCTCCATGTGAATACATTTATCAGTCAGTGGTGCACATCAAAAATAACATTGGTAATTACTGCACAGACAGCTATGTCCATGGAACAAGGGCTGGACTCAACTTACATTTACCAAGAAAAAATAAACACAACACTCAAAACAGCATTTTCTATCAAGGAATGAAACCGCATAATAAATTACCAAAAGAGATTAAAGAAATTACAAAAATATACTTACTTAAAAGGGCAGCTAAAATGTACCTGTTATGCAACACAATTTACACACTGAAGGATTAAGTAATACTTCAATAAAAAAAACCGAGTATCGGTTTGGTAAAGAAAATGTTGTATAAGTAAATAATAATAATGATTATAAAACATCCAACATTCTACTTAACACCTTCACACTATGTTTTTTCCCTTCCTTTTTCCATTTCTAGAAGTACTTACCCCGAGCTATGCATAGCACGATACTAACACATCTTCCTCTTTCTGAGCTCAACATCTCACTCATTATAGAGGGATGCTGACTCAGTTTTTCAGGATAGCAAATGGGAAGTTGCGGTACAAAAAAAATGGTTCAAATGGCTCTGGGCACTATGGGACTTAACATCTGTGGTCATCAGTCCCCTAGAACTTAGAACTACTTAAACCTAACTAACCTAAGGACATCACACATATCCATGTCCGAGGCAGGATTCGAACCTGCGACCGTAGCGGTCACGCGGTTCCAGACTGAAGCGCCTAGAACCGCACGGCCACACCGGCCGGCAGTTGCGGTACAGAAAATGGCCCAGAAGATCACCAGTGTGTGTGTGTGTGTGTGTGTGTGTGTGTGTGTGTGTGGAGAGAGTGTGTGTAGTGATTGAAGTGTTACGAAACGCTGTGTGTATAGGGTGTGCAGTGACTGATAGTGAGATATGAGTGACCAGTGTGGCATTACATTATTTAATAAGTTATTTGTAAAAACGTGTAGTATACCAGGAGTAAATCTAATGATTATGTCCTACTAGAAGTCTTTAAATCAATGTGTATACGAATCAGTTTTTTTGAAATTGGTCTGAACTTGTTAATACTTTGACATGATCTATATCCTTATAAAAAGAGATCTACTGATCAATAGAGCTATTACTACTACTACACATTTGATATTATGTGTAAAGTCTGTTGCAAGGGATTAAGTGCTGTAATCCAAAATACTGGATGAATAACAATGGGTATTCGCGCACCGTGCGCTACAATGGTTTTTCGCCCACAACCCTTTCATCTGCATTCGTTTCCAATTCTGTTCCTTCTTCACTTCAGCGTACGTCTTGCCAGTTTGTAGTGCGGCTTTTCTTGGAATAAAGGCGGTATTGGATTTACTTCTTGAGCGGTAATTCGTTTATGGAAATAGTCCTGTGCTACTCTCACTTATTGCAGGTCGTTTCCTTTCTCAATGAATTACACCTACTTCCTTTTAATGTTGAGAAAGCAGAGGAAGTCATGGTTGACCCATCTCGTAAGGCTCGCACGAGAAATTTGATTATAGAAGAACACCCTTATCGTATGAACTGTGCCGTGAATTTTTCAACAGGTTTAAACATTTAATTAATTTTTCTACCTTTAGCTGTATTTGTTTTCTTACATGTCTATGAAGTAAATGGTTATGTCATTCCCTTAATTTATCAATTTCTTCAACTGAACCCAGGAATATTCTCCGGATGCCTCTTTCTCTCATTTCCTGTGTTGGCACTAATTGACACAGATTTCTTCCTGTAGACGCTTCTGATTAGTTGATATGTTGTTCATATTTCTCTGATTGGTGTGCCAAGGCTACTTTCTGAGAAGTTTTTGGCTCTATCCATTCTCTTAGTTACTTAAACTTCTCAGTCAGCCGGCCGGAGTGGCAGTGCGGTTCTAGGCGCTACAGTCTGGAGCCTGGCGACCGCTACGGTCGCAGGTTCGAATCCTGCCTCGGGCATGGATGTCTGTGTTGTCCTTAGCTTAGTTAGGTTTAATTAGTTCTAAGTTCTAGGCGACTGGTGACCTCAGAAGTTAAGTCGCATAGTGCTCAGAGCCATTTGAACCATTCTCAGTCAGTTTCATTTGCCGTTCTTCCCCGTGTAGCATTCTCGATGATGACTCAACGTTTGTCATAAATTAAGTTTTCTCGAAGGAAATCTGAGACCTGGATCTGCTTACTGTGGGTCTGAACCATGGTAGAAAAATTACTCACCTATGTTTTGGAGAACGAAGTCCATTATCGCAGATGTTCGTATGTGTGTCGGTTCCTAAGGGATCAAACTGCTGAGGTTATCGGTCCCTAGACTTACACAATACTTAAAATAACTTAAATTAACTTACGCTTAGGACAACACTGACACCCATTGCCCGAGGGAGGACTCGGAACTCTGCCGGTTGTGACCCCGCAATCCGTAACATAGGGCCTTAAACCGCGGAGCCAATCCACGCTGCTATTCTCTCACTATTCCTTCACTCTTAGCTATTTTAAATGGTTTTTCATTTATTCGCTTTCTATTTCAAAGCGATTTCGGCTTCATGTTCAGACGGTGTATCACTGTGATCAGTGTGATATACAATCTCAAATATATCCGGTTGGTTCGCTCGTGTATCCTCTTGAGTCGTAATTGTTACGACTGACAAAAAAATTATGTCTTACAATTACCACACCGGAGGATGCTGTGTTGCATTAATCTCATAAACTTGTTGTCGTGTAACCCATAGAATTAAGCTATTTACTACATGAAAATTTGGAAGTTTATATTTTCGTTATTTGTAATCTTACATTAGCTTCCGAAAACTACCAACTCCAAGGGACATGCAGTTACCAGTGGGCCTCTTTTTCAACGAGAAGTGAAGGATTCGGTGGATTTGAACTAGCGCACATAATGGAAGAGGTCATGCTTCGTAGTTAGACATTCGCATGTCCACCGATGTCTTTCGGTATTCTGTGAATACGTTAATACTTTTTCACTCTGTGTATACCTTTCAGTTGGATTCTGAATATGAAAATAGATTTTGTAACAAAATATTATTAAATAGAAATTACTCAGAATATGACGGTGATGATCATTGTGTGACACTGCTTTACTACCATGACATTCAGGTAGATAAAGGATATACTAGTTAGTCCTCGCCAATTTCATGTCTATTGTTGTTTTTTCTACTTTACGTCCCTGGAACTTTGACTCGAAGATTGCAAAATAAGTTAATGTGAGCTATTTTTACTCAGAATTCTGTTTCATGCATTTGGGGCTGGGTAAATGATTTGTATACATTACAGATGGCTCCATTCCAATTGCGAGAGATCCCATCTGAAGGCTGGAATTCAGTTTCACTTGACCTCAACGAAGGACGTTCGTCAACGCCGATGTGATAGTGCGCAAACCCATGTTTCGTTTTACGTGGTGAAAAACACGTGTAAACGCATCTCGTAGATCGTCTTCTGACAATGGTTACTCTCAAATGATTACTACCTTTCAAAAAGCGGAACTCCGAGAAGGGGAAGTGGAAACGAAATGAAACGTCATGGGTTGAGAGGTATTTGATGTTACCTCAGTGACTGCAAAATCGAGTGATAATTACTAAGAGCTAGGCAGCCTAAGTCCACCTATAAGCATGACGTTGCACACCACCTGGCCGAACACACTTTTACGCCGTTCAGCAGCAGTCCATCATTCCCGGTCACGGCACCTCTCCACGCGCAGTCGTTTGTGTTGTGTTTTTACCGGCAGCCTTTGCGCTGGGTGGTAGGTCCCGAGTCCAGTCGCTGCTAACCTCCGACCAGCGGTGACGGTTGACACACAATGTTGCGGGGAGCCCGCAACTTGTTCTCGGATGGCTGGTGCAGATGTTGTGGGGCTACGCTGTGCTTGGTGAACTGCACTGTGATCCTCACTTGTGGTGGTTGGTGGAAGACATCCGGAATATCATGTTTTCATGCGGTCCAACCTCGAGCCACTGTCATAAGCGAATATCCCACAAATCTGGATTTAGGAGGATACGACTAGCCGGCCGAACGGAGACCCATAATGAGGCCCCTTCCAAACCATCAGATGCTGATGACGCTGTCTCACTCTAGTGCGCGACATCTTCGTGTCATTCACAGTGATCACTCAACATCTGGCGCTGTTCACTGCCCTTATACACCATCCAGACATGGCAACAACACTTACGCTAACATCTAGACTGCAGTCTGGTGGTCGTTCTACTTGTCACCGAAAATTGCAGCTGTAATGATTTTAAAACCCGCCAGTTGTATGCACGGAATTACATCGACATCCAAGTATAGCTTTTAGATGCTTTTCATATTTGTCAGGCAGTGTATCTGAGGTGAAATAATGTGATTTCTGATAATTCATGAACGTTATACATTCCTGGAGAACACTTAATTCAATTACATTTGTATAACTTGCCAGCGGTTACTGCTGTAACTGCTACTCTATTTTCTCCTCAGAAACACGAAGAAGAGATTTTAGATCCCAGTGGTGTGAAATCAGTGACATCACTGGAGATGCACCTGCGGTGAATTGTGGAGGAGGCAAGCAGAACTGTCAGTGTCATGTTGGAATAGATAAACAGGAAACGAGAAAAATAGCTTTTATGTAGTTTAGTTGACCAATCAGCTGCATCATACATTCACCTACACGAAACAAGGTTCTTTTTAAACTCATAGTCGTAAACGGCATTTCGGCCCTTAACCCACTGTTTTCATTCTTCCGCATAAAGAGCCTTCTGAATGCGGGATATGTGGCGTCATTGTATCAGTATGCCATATTTTAACTCAGTATTGTTTGCGTTTTGTTATGACAGCAGTTAATGCCTTGCCTGGCGTGATACCCTTTGTTTTAAGCGACAATTCATCAAGGGAACAGAAATTTTACACATCTGTGAGGAATCAGACGCCTTTCTTTTTTTAAAAAGGTTCACGACACGTAGCTGTTCAATTATCTTCTGCTATAACTCCCTGTTTCAGTATCACGGTATATTAATCACGTGATACAGAATATCATATTCGTTTGTGAGTAATCTTCGCAGTTGCAAGGGGAGGGGAAATTACTTTGTGCCCACCTTTTGAAAATATCCTAAGCTACTCTGGCACCTGATATTTTAAATTTAAGGAAAAGTTAATTTTTAATGATTTCTTATATCAGGTTCCAAAACTGTTTTAAATTTATCACTTCCCCGACTTTTGGAAGGCGGCCGAGTTCCTGATGTTCAGGAAGTCGGGGGAAGGCTACCCCCTCCCACAAAATTACCAAACCGTCAGTCTGTTCCGTATACAGGATCATATGGTTTTCTAGGTATAAAAGCATTTCCATTGTTATGTTTTTCTCGCAGTTGAATTTTCAATAGATTGTCCTTCAGTCGAAAGTGTATCTAAATAGCTGCGCATACTGTTTGGTCAACCGACTCTGTAGCTGCAGTGTTAGCGCAGCAGATTGCTAACCGAAGAGGCTCTGTGTCGATTCCCAACCGTGCGGGAGATTGTCTACGCTCGGGGTCTGGGTGTTTTGTTGTCCTTACATTCGTATCTTCATTACTGACACGGAAGTCACCTCAAACACATTGTCACGTCATCTTTTCGTCACTGTGCTGGCCATACGGACATTAACTGGAAGCCATTGAACTGAAATTCGAAATAATATCAACACTTCCGTCGACGTGCCACGTTCCTGTTGTAGTGGACGTGGGAGCTGCGCTGTTGATTTTATTGCCAAACTAATTGACGAATCCGGCATTGTCCGGGTATTTATTATGTCAGTTTTCAATTAGAAATTAAAACAAAAAGGATCTGTTTTTTTAGTGCAATATCGAAAAAATTTCACTGCCATGTACTCGTGAAAACACCTTTGAAATGATGAAAGTGCCGTACAGAAATATCCATAACGTACAAATGTTTAAGTAAAGTCTCTATGGCAACACCTCCTCATTGCTCTATGGACGACTGTTGTTTACGCCTAGAGCCGTTTACGCTTCACTTTTGAATGTTGTCAAAAGCGCTGCCGGATGTCATGATATCATTTAAGCTGAATCGTATGTGGGACTGTCTTACAAGGGGATCATCGGACCCGTTAATCAGGTTTTAGGAATGTTGTAGAGGGATCTGTGTTGGGTTCCTGGCTAGGGGTTTTCCTTGAAATGGACCCCTTATTTCCGAGATAATCTATATTGAAGCCTTATAAGTACCTTCATTGTCTATAACGTCGTTTATGATTCGACTAAGCAAGAGCAGCGTATACGCTAAGTTTTACAGCTATCTCGCTGACGTTACAGGTTCAAATCTTATCGTTTTGTGTACTTTTTTATTATTTTTATCCATTTCGTCGTACAGAGTATCGTTAAATAGTATATATTATACAGTATTACTCAAAAATAGTCACTGTCGCCGGAGGAATTTCATTAGTAAATCAATTATAACCGCAAACGTTCTTCAAGTGTGTATTCCGTTTGTTGCTGAATAGATTACAGAAATATCTTACTCTCTATCACCTGCATTGCTTAACGTGTTAGAACAGGATTCCGGGTGGTATTTGTTGCAGAGGCAACCGAAACACAAATTTTGCGATAGCTACTACCGTGGAGACATCTCTGATTTTTCAGAATCCATACTGAAAAATACAATTAATTTAAATTCAAAAAGACTGTTCTCTCTTCCATAAGAGTCGACACGCACCACAATTATTTGTTCATTCCTCTGAAAACAGAAGCGCTAAACAGATGGGGAATGTGTTTTGATGGAATTTTCCCTCTAAGCGATTACTCTATTAATCTTTAGCAAGTTAGGAGCATTTTCAAGCTTTATCGTGAAATTTTTATCTGCGTGTAAAAATAAAAATCACTGCATTGAAAGAGTGGAGCTCATTTTGTGGGATAATTTTTACAGCACAAGTGCTTGCTTTTCTTTTATCTTTAAAGGTTTGATCGTAAAGTACTCAGTGTGCCCACACCACGTATCTAGCGAACATTATTCAGACATTTGGAATTTTATCTGTGAACCAAAAACGGAATACAGCTTTGAAGAAAAGTTTCTGTAGTGAGTGACTGATATATTAATGAAGTCAATACAGCGAAAATGATTGTTTTAATAATTTAGCATGGTAATTATAATTTAATTATATTCTGTGCGATGAAACCAAAAACAGGTTATTGTAAACTGCGGATCACCACAGCCAGACGTCCACATATTGAAATAAGTAATCCGCAGTGGCTGTGGGATGCTTTTTATTAAAAGTCGCGACCGGTTTCGCTACAATAGAGGACGCATCATCAGATAATTTGTACAATTAATAAGGAAAAATTCTTATACAAAGGATCGTTAACAAATATGTAGAGAACAAGGGGATAGTGTAAAGTAGTGTTATAGAACTGTGCTTGAGGAGTCCTAACAAAGATTCTTTTTAATAGGTCATCGACGAAAGGCAACTGCCTTAGAGACACTACCCATCATTTACGTCATGTTATAAGGAAAGCGTGCGTTAAAAGCTGTAATCCTTTTATAAAACGAAGGGAGTAGCAAAACATATAAATATGAAATACGGATAAAACGGGACAAGCCAAGTTGTAAACTAGTAATGCATTAAGACAAAACCAAGACTGTAGTCAGTAAACGAGAAGAGCCTCACCGCACCACAAGCAGAAATGAGGTTGAACGGCAGCAGCAAGGGTAGAACTTATCGCTATGCAGTGGGGAAATTGCTAACAGGTGGTATCACAGGCCCTGAGAACAAAACAGTTGCTGTAGAGGGCGTGAATGTTCGGGGGTGGCTGTTCCTGTCCTAAACCACTCAAAAATATGGAAAAATATTGAGTCCTACACGGCGTGGTTAGTACACACATGCATGCAGATTAGAGCACCTCACTGTCATATGATACGCTATTGTCTGTTACAAAATGACGTCCTGCTCAGCCGGACGCTGTGGCCAAGCGGTTCTAGGCGCTTCAGTCAGGAAACGCGCTGCTTCTACGGTCGCAGGTTCAAATCCTGCCTCGGGCATGTATGTGTGTGATGTCCTTAGGTTAGTTAGGTTTAAGTAGTCCTAAGTCTGGGTGACTGATGACATAAAATGTTAAGTTCCATAGTGCTTAGAGCCATTGGAACCATTTTCGTCCTGCTCATGAACGACGAAACCTAGGGCACGGGCATTCTAAAAAATGAAAAACGAATTTTACAGTTATTCAAACCATAGTTCGATAGTGGATGTCCGTTTGATGTTTCAGCAATGCGGCTGGTAGGGTAGTGTGAGGTGATACAAGTTCCTCTGTACATTCTGATGCGCTGCACGATGTTACAGTATTGCCAGATCCTCGTTCTATACATTTGTTTCCAAAATGCATCCGATGCAGTTTTGCTAGAAAAAGTTCGGTCTAGATTATGGATGAAGAATCGCAGGCCGACCTCAATGTACTTCCCTTTTTCTTCATCCTATATACTGCGAAATATTGCAGTTTCATAGCTACCGAACTGTCAGCTCAAAAATTCTGGCAACGTAGGCCCATCTGAAGTTACTGTTTTTAAAATGTACCATTGGAATCTGAGGAAAGTAGTGTAACTGGATTCATCATCTGTGCAATGTACGTGGGAGCGCAGCAAACACTAAGCGCATTATTTCAGCATTTGGAGGGAGGCGGTTTGACTTTGTGTCAAGGAAATGTATTGCATGTGGCCACTGAGATGCTCTGCTCGTCGACAGGAAAGAAACGTAACTTCTTGAGGTGGTTTGAAGTGATTCCTGTGCCTCCTCCATTTTATTATTCGCAGAACTCAGGCTAAGTATCGTCTTCTTATTACTCAGTACAGGTGCTCTCGAAGTCTGCGATCGAACTCGGCCAGACCGGCGATAGGACGCTGGTTAAGTAAGCGTTGTCATCAGTTGCTGAACTCTGTCTTCCTGGAGGTGTGGCACTGCCCACTCTTTGGATTGGCGCGCGGGTCACCGTCTTCTTGATCCCGTTTTGTGGCTCTGCGCTGGTCGATGCCTTAGGACCGCATACATTTAAAAATAGAAATATGCAATATTGTTTTCCAACTATGTTATTAAATGTCTCTAACATTGTGCTCTTTAGAGAATTGGGGTTCAGTTCTTTGTACTGAGTGTTTTTCAGTGGTACCTCATCATTTTTGGGACTAGGCTGAATCTAGACTACAATTTTAAGTTGTACCTACTTAGAATCGTTCTCTTTTAAATTGAAAATAAAAAAAATGGAAAGAGTATGTAACGTTTCACCATAAATGTTTGAAGCCAGGCAATTCAAAGAATTATTTACTGTTACGTTCTTTAGTTTTTTTCAACAAACGTGAGTTGTGTCCTAAGAAGTAAATGGCAACTCAAACTTAACTACCTATTCTAAGCAAAATCTATTAACAGATTGCAAGCGGTAACATAATAGGTTTTTTTTAAATTTTTTTTTTATAAAACATTGCTTCACAGTGCAAGAACATGTTTCTACCAGCTGTTGGTACACGTGGTGTAGTGTTACACTGAGAAAGACAATTATTGTATACGTATTTCTCAACACCCGAAAAGAAATACATGACTAAAACGTTTAACTAATTCGTTTGATGCTGAGAGATGCCACATAAGCACTATTCAAGTAATTTTTATGCAGGAGTGAGTGGTTTTCCACACACACTTGGTTACAAAGCTCGAACCGTTTTGTAAATACCCGAGACCCCTTCACGTCAGCCGTAAATATATTAAGTGAATTTACCTTGTGTATCAGAAACATGAGCATTATAATGCAAGTAATGCATACAATTATAATAGCAATGCCCTACCTTTGTGCTAGGATAGATTCTGATAACGACAATTAAAGCTGCGTACGATTCCGTCTGGATCTGCGTCTGCCAAGCACCATAGATTCATCTGGAAAGCATTGCATTGTTTAATACAATAGAGTATGAAATGAATACCGACATGATTCGCTTCGCAGAGCGAAGCAGGTATATTTGTGTAGGTATATTTGTGTAGAAATGTAGACACTAGAGCGTTGCTAGACGAGAACCAATTATCTCACGCCGGTGTCCGTGCACTGCGGAATGACGGCGAAATCCAGTGGTGGCGCGGCGCAGACTCTAAGCTGCAACAGCTGAATGGGACGGCTTAGGCTGGTCCGTCGTCTTGAGCTCGTGACGGCCGTCACAGCACCGCTCAGAGTAGTGTCACTGAAGCGTAAGTAGGGCGAAGCTGTCTCCGACGCCGCGAGACAATATTTCTGCTTCACAGGTCAGGAATAGACCCTTCGGGAAAGTACTTCAAAACACCGTAAGCTCCCATCTTCTGAACTTCACTTGAGTTGTCACGTTTCGTTTGGTGCACGTAGCCATCATTGCAGCCATATTTGATTGAAATGGATGACTTATCAACCAGTTGTCATTTAGAATCAGTAACTTAATCTCATGTTTTCAGTGCATTATTTTACGCGAAACCTAGTAATATGAGTACTAGTATCTGAACCTCACACACAGTTACATTCAACATGATTTTAACAATAATCGGGTTTAGTATTCTGCAGTTATACGTACGCATAAAAACCAAAAGGAATTAACCTATTCAACTGAAGAATCATTACGAAATGAAGTTAAGGACTTTACATTTATAATTTAATCATGCTAATCATGTTGAAGAACAGCGCATCTCCCGTTAATGTACATCACCTTAACAGTACCAACTGTAATTCAAAGAACAATGCACAATCGCGATATTAATAATTAAACAGCGGTACACTACTACTTTAGGGACCCACTGATTCGTTTCACTGCTTTAAAATGTATTTGTGAATCGCAGCACAAAACTGTTCGTAGCAGTGAGAGCTCGCACACCAACAATAAGTTAGAAGCTGCGCATTTCGTCAGAATGAACAATGCGTATTACCAATGTCAGAACAGCAGTTCACTAACCCTTTCTTACTGTATGGTACTCCGACCACGGACATTAGGTGGCTGCAGTGGGGCTGAGCGAGCGACAAACAACTAATGCGCAGGTAAAAGTTAAAAGCTGTGTTCTCAGAATACTATAACAGCGTACTATAGGAATTTCGCCAAAATTTTCCGGCGTGATCGATTTCCGGGTCTGATATATCGCAAGAATGACTTTTTCCCCCTAAAATAAGAAATCAGTTTCATTATGTTTCCTTTTTCATCTTGCAGTTTCGTTCGTATTTGATTATTCTTGTTGTTTTGGATTGTAAATATCTACTGAGAGATCCATAGTGTCCCTGGTATCCCTAAGATGTTCTGGGAGTTACCTTGTGAAGCCCATGCGGTAGCCTCTTATAGTGTGAGAAGTAACAAGACACAGGCGATGTCAGTGTTCAGTTGATGTTTCGAAGCAACCATCTCCATTAGCTACTTATTTACTTTACCTATTTCAAAAATGGTTCAAATGGCTCTGAGCACTATGGGACTTAACATCTTAGGTCATCAGTCCCCTAGAACTTAGAACTACTTAAACCTAACTAACCTAAGGACATCACACAACACCCAGCCATCACGAGGCACTTTACCTATTTAATTTTTCGCTTTTTATATTTTTCTGATACTTATTATTCAAGTATAGACTATGATAATTCGATTGATATTATCATATACTACCGACGGTTTATGTTGTTTCCTGCACATCAGTAGCCGGCCGGGTGGCCGAGCGGTTCTAAGCGCTACATTCTGGAACCGCGCGACCGCTACGTCGCAGGTTCGAATCCTGCCTCGGGCATGGATGTGTGTGATGTCCTTAGGTTAGTTAGGTTTAAGTAGTTCTAAGTTCTAGGGGACTGATGACCTTAGCAGTTAAGTCCCATAGTGCTCAGAGGCATTTGAACTATTTGCACATCAGTAAGTAGTAAATTTAAATGTACTACAACAGCTAATAAACGATCACTGTAGCTACTTTTTCTGCTAGTTAAGACTACTCAGAGCATCACAACGAATTGTATATGCTATTTGTCATGCGCTACAACTGGTTTCACTGTTGTCTATCACGTCCTTTTGCTTCATCTCATCTTAATATGCGATAAAGGGCAACAATTATCATGAAGAATCTTTCACTCTATAGAGGAATGTGTAGTGATTTTAAACACGAAGACGATATGAAACTGTTAGCCAGACTGGAGCTCAGCTGTCTTCCCTGCGTTTCTTGTCTGTCTTCCGTTGCAGCCTCCAATAGTCTAGCTGTCAGGAATTGGATGGCCAAATGTCACCCAGCCCAAGACTCTCTTGAACTGGTATCGGCTATAAAACGTGAAGTCTGTGGCACACGCACGTGACTAGGATATCGACTACACTGAGCTGAGTACCCCCTTCCGTGGCCGCAGCACTAGTAGAACGGCGTAGGTGGCGGAGGGGGAGGGCGGGGGTGGGGGGGGAGGGGGGAGGAAGTGCGAGTCCGGATTACTGACCGTCTTATACCTCCAGAAAGGATCTCATTTGCTCGTCTGGCAGGAGTCCCACTGGTCCTGACGTCGTCCTGTATCCGCTACAGCACCACGACCATTTACTCAGGATAGGCTATCGTAATATGTCTCTCACGGCAGGTCTTCCATACCATATGAGTAACTGTCGGCCAGAATCAAACACGTGTGAAATGTTAATTGCAATTGCAGCCTATAATCCTGAAAGTTAATATAGAGCACTCAGCTCATATGATTGCGTGCAGCAAAAAGTATGGTCATTGAAATAACTGCTTGAAAATTGAAAATGGTCCAAAAAATTGTAATACAATAACAATACTGCAAAAATAGAATAATAGAATCTCATACCACAACGAAAAAAGAAAACGAAGAAAAACTATTTTTCTAAGTATGAACCTATTATTGATCCCTTAATCATTTATCCAAATATCGTTACTATTGTTTATGCTACTACACCAGTACTACAACTACTACTACTATTAGGATATAAGATGAACATCAACAAAAGTAAAACGAGGATAATGGAATGTAATCGATTTCATTCGGGTGATGCTGAGGGAATTAGATTAGGAAATGAGGCACGTAAAGTAGTAAAAGAGTTTTGCTGGCTCAAATGGTTCAAATGGCTCTGAGCACTATGGGACTTAACATCTATGGACATCAGTCCCCTAGAACTTAGAACTACTTAAACCTAACTAACCTAAGGACAGCACACAACACCCAGCCATCACGAGGCAGAGAAAATCCCTGACCCCGCCGGGAATCGAACCCGGGAACCCGGGCGTGGGAAGCGAGAACGCTACCACACGACCACGAGATGCGGGCAGAGTTTTGCTATTTCGGGAGCAAAATAACTGATGATGGTCGAAGTAAAGAGATTGTAAAATATAGACTGGTAATTGCAAGGAAAGCGTGTCTGGAGAAGAGAAATTTGTTAACATCGAGTATAGATTTAAGTGCCAGGAAGTCGTTTCTGAAAGTACTTCTATGGAGTGTAGCCATGTATGGAAGTGAAACATGGACGATAAATAGTATGCACAAGAAGAGAATAGCAGTTTTCGGAATGTGCTGCTACAGAAGAATGCTGAATATTAGATGGGTAGATCACATAACTAATGAGGAGGTAATGAATACAATTGGGGAGAAGAGGAGTTTGTGGCACAACTTGACTAGAAGGAGGGATCGGTTGGTAGGACATGTTCTCAGGCATCAAGGGGTCACCAATTTAGTACTGAAGGGCAGCGTGGAGGGTAAAAATAGTAGAGGGAGACCAAAAGATGAATTCACTAAACAGATTCAGAAGGATGTAGGTTGCAGTAGGTACTGGAAGATGAAGAAGTTTGCACAGAATAGGGTAGGATGGAGAGCTGCATCAAACCAGTGTCTGGAATGAAGACCACAACAACAACTACAACAACTATGACTGAAACCGCTAAACATTTGTCTGTTCATTAGTTACTTGCCTGTTTCGTAGTGGAATTGATAACCTAATATTTAGAAGATTTATACTCACCGTCACCTGGCCGGCCAACAGTCGCTGCCCCTTGGATTCATAGGGCTTACGGCAGCATATCGGCAGTATTTCCGCACTGCTAGACTATTTCACGATTCTATATAACTTCTTAGAACCTAAGTTCCCGCAGTCGCTTGCACTAACGCGATGGACCTTCTTGCAGGCCGTTTTTCTTCAGTAGTCGCCGACCTCACTTCCCTTTTGTCCATCCCTAGGAACGTTGATCAGTACGGGTAACAGCATGCTGTTGTGTGTTTGATGTTCTCGTGAAGTCCTTCTTTGCCTTCGTGTCTGACACGGCTGCAGTGTCATCTGATAACGCGCCGGGTCGACTTATTCCTCAATACTACGTTGGGATTCAGCGCCTTCAGTGCCTAACGACAACTACTCGCTTCTCGCTTCATCTTAGTAAAGTGCTCCCAATAGCGGCCACTGCCCCTGGCGCAACTATCATTTGTACAGATACGACGCATATGGTCCATGACTGGTAAGGCAGTTTGTCATTTAGCTCGACAGATGAAGAAATGTCGTTCTTAGATTAATCTTGATCTCAGGAAGGAACTCATGTTTCTTCTGCTAGTGCTTGAAGTGTTCCATTAGGACACGCTTGTACAATGCGACTTTTTTTTGTAACTTTTTGTATTAGCTCTACTATCAAGTATCCTTAATAGACTCGTTCCATCACCCTTTCTTTAACCAATAGAGGGCTTCTCTTTTGGGGTTTTACAAGATCAATGGGCGCTGCGCTTCATGCTGCTATGATAGATCAAGGAAAGAGTTTTAGACTGGCCACCCACGTGATGTGTTACGGAAGCTCTACCAACAGCTTTATGTAGGACCTTATGTCATTCCATGGGCTTAGTTCTATCGCCAAAATTTGGCCCGATGATCAACTAAATTTGTGTGAGCCGAAGCATGTTCAGTAGACGAGTCTTAAAGCACTGATGAGGCTGTGATGGTGTTATGTATCATCGATTACTTTTTGTCATCATGCTATAATCAATTACCCTGTGTTAGAAACTACGTGTTTCAGCAGTAGCAGTCTCTTTTGAATCGGCTCGCGTTCGTAATACCTCACTGCAGTTGTTTTTCCCACCCGACGTCTGCCTATATGTCTTCCCACGCAGAACAATTTCAGAGTTGTACTCGTAACGAAACAAAAACTGCATAATCGCTGTCTTCCGTGGAAAAGACGTGCAGATAAACTTAAATAAAATAAATGTTTTACCTAACCTGTCATAGTATCAAAGACATTTAGCAGTTCTGATGACGGCCAATAAGCTTCATTATTTTGGGAAATCTCAGTACTTCCGCTGTTTCACTCTTTTCCACTATGTGCTTTGCGGTAAGAGATGAATTCTTCCTGAGGAAGTAGACAGAAAGCTTATCTAACGAAGAGTCAGGTACCGAACTGACGAAGTAATGGACTCGTGTCCGTGAGGTACGTATTTGAACACTGGTTTCGTCACACTAATTGAGAATTTTTGTCAGCGGAATATCCACGTGGTTGTTTCTAAAAGATTTAGTAGCCCTTCTCTTTATGCTGAGCTTGTGCTCTCTAACGATGTCTTTAAGAGTTTGGATTTTACGAAACCTGGAATTGCTAAGGGTAGCTGAAGAGTAAGTAGTGCATGGGAAGCCACGTTTAATCAAAGAAAATGTTCTCCACTATTGTTTTATATAAAAGTTTATTTTTGGAACACTTAAGTAACTGTGTTTTGAAGAGAAAATCTGTACATAAATTTCGGAATCGGTGAAGCTAACTTCATTTGGTGATGGGTTCACTGACTGCCTCCCCTGCTAGTTCTGAACTTGACCGCCGAAAAGAAAATGAAACGACACGGCCATTTGTGAAAAATTTGACATTAGGAACGACGGAAAGTAACTGAGTAAAATGAGTTACACAAGCAAGGAGATGTATGAAGTAACTAAACCTCATGAAATATTCAGCTTTAGTGTCTTCGCGAATTGCAATGGGAATCAATCCCTCGTATCGTTTAGTCAAACACGCTTTGAATTTCTTACTGAAGAATGACGTTAACGACAATTTTGTTCAGGGGTTATATTGTGCCAATGGAAAAGGTGTTGTTGAAATCCTTAATTGACGAATTACCTGTCAAAATTTGCTTCATTTCAGAAAATATCATTTGTCTATCAATTACCTACATGTTTGCAAGCTTCATTCTGTTGTAATATTGTTCATCATGGAGTTATTCAAAGGTATCTTGTAGTCAAAATCACGAAAATGCACCTATGATACTATAAAGGTAGGGGGTCTTTAACCTGTCCAGTGTCGACAACGAATACTACTGATACGTTATCGGATGTAATGGTAAATAGTCTTGAGATCCAATAATGGACAATTGTCTGATAACTGCTTCGTACAACTGGTCTGGTATTCATGATGCGAAAGGAACATTTTAGACATCCGGACTACGTACAGACCCGACCTTTTCTAAAGTTTCGTCGACAATACAGTTCCCTGTAGCCATGTTGCTGTTATAGGAACTTCTGTAAATATACAACGAAAATTATTTAGTCGCTCTCTCAACCGGTGGCACCTCATACTCTTGCTACAGTTGTTTGCAAAGTTTTCTGTCGATTACTCGGAATAAATGTTTGCTGTGTCAAACTTTGCACACAACAGTGGACGGTCAGTTACGTCAATCATTTAACACTAGGGAGATAAGGGTCATCAGTCATTTTACTGGGTTTCATGCGGCCGACGACTACTTCCTCAACTTCATCTGGATGTACCGCATACACACAGCGTCCTCAGCTACGAAGTCTATTCAGAAAGTAAGATCCGATCGGACGCAAAATGAAAAGTCCTGCGAAAATCAAAAATGTTTTATTTGCATCAGCTAGCTGTGCCTTCCAGCTACTCCCCTACATATCCACTGTACCAACTTTCCAATAACCTTGTCATAGAAACAAGTCGCCTGTGCTTCCAGCCAATTTCTACGCTGGCCTACAGCTCGTTGTCTGGGCCAGAACGTTGTCTTCATAGAAAGAAGTTGACTTGAGCAGAGATAAAACTCAGGGAGAATAAGTTTCGGTCTATATTGTGGTTGATCAAACAATTCCCATCGAAAACGCTACCGGAGCATCTTCATTGGCCTTTGGAGTGCGGCCGAGAATTGTCATACAGAAGGAAACGGATGACAATTATGTTATGTGGGCTGCATGACATCAGGCGAAATCTCACACTAGGCCCTCGTACTTGGTGGGAAACACTGTTGTTGTAACTATCTTTACGTGCTCACTGTGAGCTTGTAACTGCAAAGAGCGAAGTAACTCGATCGACGGGCACACTAGAGGCACTACCCAACACATCTGTGGAAAGCTTCATCGGATTTTCACTATGGTTACCATTTCGCACCCCATCGGACCTTACTTTCCCAATAACCCTCGTATATGTTGTATACACTCCAGTCGTCTCCCTGGTATCATGAATGTTGTTTCCTAATGTCAGCACAAAAGTCTTAAGTTTATTTTTCTGTCGTCGCTGTTTTCCTTTCCTCGTTGGTTTTGTGGTGATCCTCCTTATGTGCTGTCTTATCAGGCTACTTAATTTTTAGCTATATTTTTGTAATACCAATTGTTTGTGGCTTTGGTTCACTTTTACGATTGTCCTAAGGCGTCTTGCAGACGTACATCCTCAAAAAGCGAAAGTACGATCAATATACGGCTCTAGAGTCTACGGCCAGATCACGTTTCCCGGAGGCAACTGCTTCACATGGGTAGGTGGTGGCTGTTTGCTACAGCTGGCAACCGCAGATGCTATTTTCACAGCGCTAACAAGGAGCCACTACAAGGCGATGCCGAGCAGTTGCCTCGAGATGGCGTTGTGGAATACACAAGGAGCCATCCAGCGGCAGACTCGAGAGCCGTATATTGAATAGATCCGGCGCTAAGGCCTGAAATTCCACACAAAAGCATAATACGCGCAGCCTTATTTTAACGAGGAATGCTCTCCCATCCTACAGCAGTTAGCGTCTTCAGCCCTTCTTGCTTCCTCTGCCTTACGTCGCAATCTCTGACTTTGACTTTACGTTTGTGTTATTAATCTCATTGACGATGCTGCGTACTACAGTGTTCCCTGTTTGATTTAAATATTATTAGCTGAAACCTGTTTCAGATTTCAGTAGGGCTTTCCCATCTCTCATTCCTATTCCAGAACCCCTGTTCTTTCAAAACCCTCTCATCTACCAATGTTACATCGTTCCAGTTTTCTTGACAGACCCAAATGTCTGTGCATCTTCTGCAAGTGAAATCGTCGTGTAATCGCCAGCGACAGGTGAGGGGAAGATCTGATGTCGCCTGTGCTGAAACTAATTCTATGGATGAACCATTCATAGTAACTCTTTCTTTTTCTTGCTTCCAATCCAAAGGAAATCAAACGTCCATTACAGCATTTTAGGACGCTAATAACAAACAAAATACAGTATTCTTCTGACACGACACTTTGACCAACGTTCAATTTCACTTCACTCACGGCACTAGACATAGTTTCACCGACTGCATTTTTATTTCATGATACTCCGACTTCTAACACTCCCCGCTTCGCCCCTTAGATCTTCCTCCTTTCTTTGGATGCTCAATATGTTTACCCTGGTCGCTTGCTTCTTGGTTCCAATCCAAAGGAAATCAAACGCCCATTACAGCATTTTAGGACGCTAATAACAAACAAAATACAGTATTCTTCTGACACGACACTTTGACCAATGTTCAATTTCACTTCACTCACGGCACTAGACATAGTTTCAACGACTGCATTTTTATTTCATGATACTCCGACTTCTAACACTCCCCGCTTCGCCCCTTAGATCTTCCTCCTTTCTTTGGATGCTCAATATGTTTACCCTGGTCGCTTGCTTCTTGTCTTGCCGTCTGTGCGACTGTCATGAAGCCACCAATGTATAACTTGCGTAGAGATCACGAGAAAAAGAAGAGAGATTAGTTCGCGTACAACGGTGTTTAATTAGCTGTTTTTTCCTCGCATAATGCGTACACGAATAGGAAAGGAACTTGATAATACTCATACTAAGTACCGTCCATCACACACTGGAGAACGGCTTGCCAAATGTGTATTTGAATGTAGACCCCTTACGGGTCTCCGAGCGGGGATTAATCCATCGTCCGTTGCCACATTTCTTGTTGATACACGTTATGTGTATTTCCACGTATGTACAGCTCGCGTAGAGATCACGAGGAAGAGACGAGAGATTAGTTCGCATACAGAGGTGGTTATATATCCCTTTTTTCCACACATAACACGTACACGAATAGGAAAGGAAGTTGATAATACTGATACCAAATACCGTTCATCACACACTAGACAGCGGTTTGCAAAACATTTAGATGTAGACCCCTTTCGGTTTTCCGAATTCGGATTAATCCAGCGCCCCTTGCCACATTTCTTGTTGATACATGTTATGTGCCTTTTATGCGCTTGTATCCACGCCTTATTCACCTTCCAGCTAATGATCATTGCAGATCTTCCACTTTTTGGGTCCATAAGATTCTATGAAATCTTTTTCCATTTCTTCGCCCTCCTTTGATAATGCCATTGCCAAATAGAGGGTGACTTCTTATACAAAAATTCGTCGGTCGACATACCTGCTGATTTTTATTCAGTAGCTAAGCTGCAGTAGGGATCGCATCAGAAGCACAGGTCTTTTAATTAATATTCAAAGACGCTTTTCAGGTACGTATTACACTGATGCCCCAAATTAAAGAAACAAACCGTTGTTTTTCCGTCCTGAGCGTAATTCACGAGGTAATCATACAAACTGTCAACAGATGTCCGTACGACCGTGTTCTGCAGGGAAGATGGCATTCCGGTCAAAGTACAATCACGCCAACGATGACGTACGGGCACCTATCGAATGGTTCTATGTTTTCCGGGTGGACCCACATCCACAGTCGCTGTGTACACAGTCACAGACGGTGCAGTATGGCACATAGAAGACGCCTGCCAAACTCTCTGCGGTGGACAGCCATAGGAAGGGTGGAAAGAGGACACTCGCAAAGCGATGCGAGTCGATGGCTTAATGTGAATCGTTTTGTTGTTTCTCGGGTATGGCAATAGTTCATAAAGACCGAAATTGGATCCCGAAGACCAGTGCAGGTCCGACTACTTGTGACATCAAAGATAGAGAGGACCGTTGCTTGACTGTAAGGGCACGACGGTACCAACTTAGCTCTGCTCGGCAACTGGCATCTGACCTCGCAGCATCCACTGGACGTGTTATATAGAGGTAAGCGGTATAAAGAAGGCCTCGGCAGAGTGGCGTTTATTGTCGGAGACTTGCTCTAGGTGTATCTCCGATGCGTCTTCACAGAAGAGAACGTCTACAGTGGAGTCGTCAACATGATAACTGGACAGTCGAACAGTTGGCCACTGTCCTTTTCACAGATTAGTCCCGATTTGGTCTCGAGAGTGATTCTCGATGGATTCGCATCTGGAGGGAACTCCGAGCACGATTTCGGGACTCAAACATTGTGGAATGTGACCGATATCGAGGAGGATCCCTAATGATATGGGTAGGGATAGCGTTGACCACTCGTACACTTCTTCATGAATTGTACGGGTGAAGTGGCAAGGTTTAACTTCTGTCAAGTGTCGCGACGAGATCTCGGGACCACAAGTGGAGTCGTGGCGAGGGGTGGTCCCAGACTTCATATCGATGGTCTATATTGTTCGTCCTCAAAAAGCACGTGTGGTTGACGTTTTATTCGAAACGGAATATACTGCACGCCTGCTCCCTCTCTAGATTTGAGTCTTACAGAGCATGTCTAGGATACAAGAGGGAGATGGGCTGCATCACGTCAGCATCCACCAATCACTCTTCAAGAGCAGCTCTGCAGGAAGAGTGGGCGTTATTGCCTCAACAGGACGTTGATGACACCATTTACAACACATTTTAGACGTTGTCTAAGTTATGATAGTGGAAACGAATTTATGGATCATTTTAACATTCGTTTGTTAAGATATTTGTAGTTAATATATGCTATGCTTCCTGGTGTACGGAATTGTATAACATTTGATGTACCCTGCTCTGGCGTTATGTTTTGAATACAACATTATGATTAGCTTCTGTATATTCAGTACAATTCATTTATATAATTATTTTATGTCAGTATCAGGAGAGACTCTTTTCGCGTCTGTGGGATTAATCTTTTGTTTAGTGTTATTCTGTATTAGCTTTGAAGCTTGGAGCGTATTTAAAGTTTATAGCTGACAGACATGAGATAGAATTTGCGACTGACGTCGAAACATAGCTTTGCTCTTAATTAATCAAAATATTTTTCGTTGCTTGCTTTCTGTTCGTTTTCCTTTCTCTGACCTGTGACATTTCATATGGTTTCAAGGTGTATTAGGTTTTCTGCGCAGTAATCTCAATTTTTCTAAACCTGAAACAAAAGACATAACCGTCCTGTGATTACCCACTGCCAATTATCTGTGCAATAGCACTGTTCAAGTTAAGTAACAAGCCAGTTCTCCAGTATACCAAGAATTCAAAGTGCAGTTCCGAAGTAACAAGAAATTCGACGGAAAGTGAAGACTTAACAACATCCTTCAGCAATTATCTTTAGTTTTCTTTGACCACGCCACAAAATTATAAACGACTGTTATCTAAACTTGGTTTATCACTGTTACTAAGCACAATAAACGTCGATGCATTTGAAATTTTAGTTTATAAAACAAGTATTGCTGCAGCAACTCGATAAATTTTGTAGGGCATGTCATTATAATAGGAAGATCGTTCAGTAAGAACCAGAAACTTATCTGTGTTCCAAATTAAAATTTTTAATTAAAGTATTATGTTCCACACATTTATTTGATTATGATGAATATTTTTTTCCTTTTTTATATCAATGAGATGTCGCGATGTAGATTATCAATCAGTTACAGTCTATGGAAAACGTACCACGCAAGAAGAAACATCAATGTCACCATTACCTTTCGTATCAAGTAAATCAGCGCTGCTCTTTGTCAAG
Source organism: Schistocerca serialis cubense (assembly GCF_023864345.2). Classification (NCBI taxonomy): domain Eukaryota; kingdom Metazoa; phylum Arthropoda; class Insecta; order Orthoptera; family Acrididae; genus Schistocerca; species Schistocerca serialis. Next base: position 447,298,150 of record NC_064644.1, read on the forward strand.
TGCTTATAAATGTTGAACAAACTATTTACTTAAAGCTCATCGCCATAGAAAGATATATGACATATACTCAACAATACTCTCAGGTGATCTGTCTTACAACAAATACAAAGTCCTTACTTGTTTGGTGGCCATATTTCAATCACTGTTTTCCCCTACTGTTTCACCTCTCTCAAGTTCCGGTTATTCTTTGATGTCTTAAGACATACATCACCCTGTCCCTTCTTGTTGTAGGTTTTCTTTAAATATTTCTAGCCACATCGACACCCTAGGGAATCTCCTCAGTAACTACCTTATACGTGTAACATATTACAAACACCCTTCCATAGTACCGCCTCTCAAACCCATCAGTGCTCTTCTTTTCCGGTTTTTGTACTGTGAATGATTCGCTTCCACTGTGTTCCAAACGTACAGTCTCAGAAATTTCTCAGTCAAATCGAGACCGTTGTACGTTACTAGCCGACATCTTTTGGCAAAGAATGGCCTCTCTACGTGTGCTTGTCCGCTTTTTTATGACGTTCTTCCTTCTTCCGTCATGTGATACATCACTTCAAAGGTAGCAGAATTCCTTCACTTCGTCTGTTTCACGTTCACCAGTTTTGATGTTGAAGTTCTCACTAATCCCATTTTCGGTATTCCTTATTTCTTTTGACTATTTCGGTAGACTCTTAATTCAAAGTGTGTGCTCATTAAACCTTTCATACGTCCGGCAGTTTTGGCTAATTTTCACTAAGGATAACAATATCAGCAGTGAATTTTATCATCATATCGTTCCCCCTCAAATTTAGCTCTACTCCTGAATCTTCCTTTCATTTCCATAACTGTTGCCTGGATACTGATCGAACAGTAAGTGTCAAAGTCTACATTCCTGTAACATATCCTTTCTTACCCGAGCACTTCGTCCTTGACCTTTCATTCTTATTTTTTCTGCTTAATTGTTACGGATATTGTATATATCCCGTCTTTCCCTATAGCTTACTGCTGTTTTTCGCAGAATTTGAAACATCGTGCATCATTTTACACTGTCGAACGTTTTCTTCCTATGAACGTTTCTTTATTTTACTCCACTTTTGCTTCCATTATCAAGCGTAACGTCACATCTGGTTCCTTGGTTGTTGAATCTTTCCTCAAAATGGACTGTTTGTCATCCAGCAGATCCTCAACTTTCTGAATCATTCACTTGAATATTAGTCTTGCCAGTAACTTGGATGCATAAGCTATTCTGATTGTGTGAAAGTTCTCGCACGTATCGTCCCTTGATGTCTTGGGAAGAGAGTGAGAAATTTATCCAGACGGCTATAACATGTCTCCAGACTCATAGAATGTACAAACAAATCTGAATAGTTGTTTCGTTGCCATGTCCTCCAGCAAGTTTAGAAATTCCGAAAATTTCTTGTCTGTGCCTTCCACCTTTTGATTTGGAAATCTCTGTTAATGTCCATTACTGTATCAAAATCGTCTTTCATGTCTTCATGTATTTCCAACCCCTCACAGACTAGCAGTGTACACTTTTTAACAGCTCTATTCTCTGCGTTTAACAGCGAAATTTCTCTTCACGTTAATGTCTTTTTCTACATTTTTATATAGTTCACAGTCTCTCCGACTACCAGTTATATATGATTTTCTTAAAATTTTTCGTGGAGTCCTTGCGCCTTGACTTCCACGCCCTTTCTATTTATTTCACTCATAAGTGAATTTTATTGCTAAATATTCCTTTTTTCTCCTGAACGTATTTTTTACTTTATCGTTTCATCGAACATGTTAAGTGTTTCTTCAGATAACCAAGGTTTCTTCGCAATCATTTTCCTTGTACTAACGTTTATCTGTTCGACTTCCGTGACTGCATTTTATGGAGAGATCGATAACTGAAGTGTGAATTGCGGTGTTCATTATCGCAGTATCTATAGCTTTAGAGACCTTTAAGCGCAACTCATCTTTTCTCATTACGTCAGTATATAATTTTTTTTCACGCAGATTTTCTGGACGATTCTCTTAAATTGCCGACTAATCCTTACCGTTACTAAATTGTCATCTGAGTCTGTGCCCTTCGCACCTGGGTACGCCATACAATTGAATATCTGATTTCAGATTTTCTGTTCGACCATGTTGTAATGTAACTGGAAGCCTTCCATGTATCCATGCCAATTCTAAGTAAATCTCTTCCTCTCGTGATTTTGGAACAGTGTATTCGCTACCACAGGCAGAAATTAATTGCAGAATCCGATTAGCTTTTCTCGTTTCTCATTCCTCCTACCGAGTGCCTATTCTTCTGCAACTCCGTTTCATATTCCTTCCCCTACTATAGCGATCCAGTCTTCCATGATCTTCCTTTACACAGTGAGTTACATGTTCTTCATCTTCTGCTAGTGATGTAGACATACACCCCTCAATTATTTTCGTTGGTGTTGGTTTGCCGTCAGTTCTGATGAGAATGGTCCTATCACAGAACTGTTAACAGTTATCAACTCTCTAGCCTCCCTTTCTATTAATGAAGAATCCTACTCACATTACACTGTTTTCTGCTGCCATTGATTTTCCTTTATATTCGTGTGTTCGGAAGCCCTTTTCTTCTTTCTGTTTCACTTCAGTTGCTCCCCACCCCAACATATGTAGACTGTAGACTGCGTCTTTACGTTTTCATTTTCAAATTATCTACTTTTCTTCCAACTTTCAGTCTTCTGACACACACGCACAGACTCGTAGAATTTTTTCCAATCGTTGATTGTTCAGTGTTTTCCTCATAGTCACCTGCCAACTGGCATCCCCTGCCACGAGATCCGGAATGGGTACTGATCCGGAATATTTTGATTTTAGAGAGAACATCAAGACACATTTTCAAAATCAGGTTGCATGTTCCGTGGATTCGTAACGACTATTAAGACCAAACATTCACGATCTAGATAACCATCATTTTTAAACCCAAAAGTACCTCCAAAATGCATCTGTAGGTCAAAAAGCGAGTTCCTTTTCAGATAGACTGTCAAATATTAACAAACGAACTTTACAGGTAGAACACAAACTAAATTTAGGACATTTTTCCAAAGAAGAAATGAAAGAATTTAGTTTTCACTTTCAGTATCTATTTCGAGCGAGAGGAAAATCGGAATGAAAAAAATGGGATGATTTTGATGGCGGGCTACGGTTGTGTAGAAATACGAAAGACGTTGAGAATTTAAACATTTAATTAACACAATAAAATAATCTGTGGCGATAATAATGGACACTTCACAGGCGTGGCAAAATTGGTTGTGCAACAAATATCAAAAGTCCCTGGAAGATCACAAAGATACCAGGAAAACAGTCACAAAAGCAATACGAAAAGTCCGTAAACAACAAGAAGACAAAAAATTGCAAGACATAGAAAATGATTTGAAAGAAAACAGTTCCCGAAATTTCTACAGAGTATTCAAACAAAAATTAACAAACTACTCTCCTCCATCACTCCAATTCAAAAATGAATATGGGAAAATTGCCCATACCAACACCGAAATCTGTGAAATTCTTGGAAAATACTTTTCTAAATTGTAAGTAGGCTGTTCAGGTTTTCTTATTGGTAACGCCACGTAGCGCTCGGTATGAAAATCACTGGCTGTGCTGTGTGCAGTCTGTGGCTAGTTTGCATTGTCGTCTGCCATTGTAGTGTTGGGCAGCTGGATGTTAACAGCGCATAGCGTTCGGTAGTTGGAGGTGAGCCGCCAGCAGTGGTGGATGTGGGGAGAGAGATGGCAGAGTTTTGAAATTTGTAAGACTGGATGTCATGAACTGCTATATATATTATGACTATTAAGGTAAATACATCATTTGTTCTGTATCAAAATCTTTCATTTGCTAACTATGCCTATCAGTAGTTAGTGCCTTCAGTACTTAGAATCTTTTATTTAGCTGGCAGTAGTGGTGCTCGCTATATTGCAGTAGTTCGAGTAACGAAGATTTTTGTGAGGTAAGTGATTTGGAAAAGGTATATGTTAATGTTAGTCAAGGCCATTCTTTTGTAGGGATTATTGAAAGTCAGATTGCGTTGCGCTAAAAATATTGGGTGTCAGTTTAAGCACAGTCTTGTATAATTTTTGAAAAGGGGACGTTTCATATGTCGACCCTTAGCCGAGGATACCTCACTAGAATCTTCTGATTTTTTCTTGTAGTTTGTGTAATTAGTGTACGTTTTGTTTATTGTTAGCGCGTAATCATAGAGAGAATTTACTTTGCAATTGTAGTTTTTCATTGTTGTAGTGTAAAACAGTTGTGACATGCATGTAGATTTGCACCAAGTGTTTCGCAGCTGCGCTTGCAATTAAGTAGACATTATTTCCATTGCTATATTATCTTGTTTTGCTCTTCAAATTTTGCTTTTCTGTGTTACCGTGTGAAATATTGTGACAATTATGGCGTGCGAAAAACGTAATACTAGGATCCAAAGTAAACTGAGAAATGACAGTGAAGGCGAAAGCAGTGTGTTAGCGCCACCGTGTAATGAATTAACTAATGTTCAACATAGAAATTTGGTATCTGTGCATAGGGAAATGGAGCGGGCTGCAAACAATCGCGTAGGCAGTGAAACAATTAGTGAACAGGGAAGCATTATCGATCGATCCCTCGGCAACAGCTCGCCTCAAGAATCCGAAATGACAGGACACAATTTTGCAAATACTGTAGATTCAGGTTTTCCGTCCTCACCGTTTTCTCAAATAAGTCAAGACACATTTTCTGCTTGTCAAAATGTGAATGTTGCCGGTGCAAATGCACTGCCGAAAAGCGTAGAGGAACAGATACCAGACACTAATGCATTGTTATTACAGCTAATGAAACAAAAGGAACAAACTCAGAGACAAACACAGCAAAAGCTTCAAAAGTTAGATACCACACTTGAACGAACACGTGAAGATTTAACTACTGAGTTACATAACATTGAATCGAAATGTCAAAAAGTCTGTAATGAAGTAAAAACACAAATTTGTGAGCATTTTCAACCTATTTTTTCGCGGCATGAAAATGCATTACAGAATCACGAAACAGCCATAAAAGAACTGCAAATAATTGTTCATGAAAATCACGACACCTTGCCAGCTAAAACTGACTCAGTTGCATCTACCGATTCGGTTACGCAACTTTCAAAAACTCAGGAAAACTTAAGGACACAGTAGATACTCTGAAACTTGGTTCAGAAAAACACACTGAGGAAATAAGTACACTATCGGAGAGAGTAGCCGAACTTTCGGATCAGTTCACTAACTTATCTACAAAGGTATATGATGATCTGAATGAGACAAGACCTGTAGCCATTACTGCCACAGAAGAGTATGAAATTAAGAAATTCAAACAAAATCAGAATCAAATTAATACGCAACACAAAAGAGAAATCCTGGAAGTACAAGATCAGTTGGCACAAGTAATAGAAAAATAACATATTTCAGAGGACACTGGCGCTCCAACACGGGAAGAGGGACTTAGAAATACGGAACAACCACAAAATAATAACACAGGACACTTCGGAAATTAAGAAAGAAATTGGCAAGGCACACCGAATTTTGAGATGGAACCGCCGAAACGACGTAACAATGACCGACATGTGACTCGCCGACATGAAGATTTTGACTATAATCTGTTCATTATTACACTTAAATTCAAAAGATTTAAGAATTATGGGAACGACATTCATCCACAAGCATGGCTCCATCAATTCTCTCATTGTTTTCCTCCCAACTGGTCGTTAGAACACAGATTAGAATTTATGTGTGGCTACTTAGAGAATGAACCAGCTGTAAGAATGCGATCGGTCATTCACGATTGTCACAGTGAAGGAGAATATTATCATGCCTTCCTCTCAACATATTGGTCGCAAGCTACACAAGACCGAGTAAAACATAGCATCATAATGATGAAACACTTCGAACAGTCTGAATTTTCCAGTCTTGTGAAATATTTTGAAGACATGTTGCACAAGAATCAGTACCTGTCAAACCCATACAGCCCCTCAGAACTCATCCGCATTTGCTTAAGCAAATTACCAGAACATTTACGATATATTATTTTGGCAGGACGTTGCAAACACGACATTCAAGCTTTTCAGGGACTCTTACAAGATTTAGAAATTGACACTGACAATCGCGGAACGCGAAAACAGGAACACAAGAATTACAGGTCACATCAGTCGCAATTCCGCGATGAAAGAAATAATTACTGGACACGACAAGGCTATTCTCACAACACAGATTGTGACCAAAACAGACACCACCCGTATGACAACCGTTGGCTGAGTAGTAATAATTACAGGGAAAGATCACCTCTCCGCGGTAATGATTATCACAGAGACAATCAGAGAAACAGACAATATGGGAAATAAAATAAATATTATCAAGGGAGACAGAATAACTTTATACGCAATGGTCCAGCGCGCAGTTACGATTCAGGGAGAAATTCTCCACCACGTGACCGACAAGAAAGAAACTATGGAATCTACCGACATGACGACAGACGATACGATCGTAACGACAGAGCTGAATTGCATCAGAACTGGCGGGATTTAAACAGGGCAGGGCCCTCTCAACAAGGTGAATTTGTAGAAGTTACGTCTCCAAACCCCAATAACGACGCGCGCCAACAAAGAGACAATAGGCAATGACTCATACCGCTGGCAGCCACAAAACGTACGTATGAAACTAACGACGCAGCTGCCGTAGCTAGTAATTACGTAAAAATGGAAGACATTAGAGACATCTTACTCCAAGAACATGACATAAAACATAACAACATTGCATATCCTGTGATTCACATTACAGTAAATGACGTAAAATTTACGGCAGTACTTGACTCTGGCAGTACCATTTCAGTAATTAGTGAAACAGCCTTTAGCAAATGCAACAAATCGAACGATTACCCCACACTTCCGTTACGTAAGATTAAGCAATCTTTGGAAAAAGTGTACATGTACGCCAGCAAACCAACTTAGAATTCTTTTGTCAAAGCCACAGCTTCTCTATGAACTTTCTTATTGTTCCATTATTGTCGACGGAAATTATACTGGTAGTAGACTTTTTGAGTGAATACAGAGCAATCTTAAACTTTCACGATGCTGAAATAAGTTTAGAAAAAGAAGGTAAGTCAGTAGCTTTGAAATTTGAAGATTGGCTCTCAAACCATGACGAAGAAATTAATCGGCTTTACCTCCTGTTAGACAACAGTTCGGAATTTTCGGCGGAACTTGACACTAACAATCACTCTGCAAGTACTGACAGGGATGATATCGATGGCGCATTTGATACTAATGAGTTAATTCAGAATAAAATTCAAAAAATTGAGAATTGTAATGACACTGTTAGGGAGGACCTTTTTCAGATTTTACAAGCACATTCCACAGTTTTTACTCAGAAAACAGGAACAATCAAGGGATTTCAATACCAAGTTCGTGTTCATGAGCATACTAAATTTTGTGTTAGACCATACGTAATTCCAGCGCATTATAGGGACTGTGTTAGAACAGAAGTACAATCTATGCTTGATGAGGGCATTATTGAGCCTGCAGTAAGCTCATACAACAATCCATTACATGTTGTTGAGAAGAAAAATAGATCGATCAGGCTTGTTTTAGATTCGAGACAAATCAATACTATCATCATTCCTGAAACAGACAGCCCTCAAACGCTGGAAGAACTTGTTCAAAATTTTAATGGTGTAAAAGTGTTGTCTTCCATTGATCTCAGATCCAGCTTTTATCAGATCGAACTTCATCCAGAATGTAGAAAATACACAGCTTCCCTTTGTTTCGGCGTTTGTTATCAGTTTCGGAAACTTCCTTTTGGTTTGAACATTTCTTCAGCAGCATTCATTTGCGGGCTACATTCCGTATTACCTGAGTTCTTAAAACTTCACATCACCTTATATGTGGACGATATTCTAATAGCAGAAGCTTCATGGGAACAACATAATCGCATCCTCAACAGCGTGTTACATATTTTTGCAGAATCTGGAATTACAGTTAACTTGGAAAAGTCTGAATCTGGTAGGTCAAAGGTGAGGTTTTTGGGACATATTATTTCTTCTGAAGGCATTCAGCCGGATCCTGAAAAGTTAGAAGCAATCAGAGCCATTCCAGTTCCATCCACAAAAAGACAAGTCCGCAGTTTTCTAGGTCTCGTAAATTTTTACCGTCGTTTTCTGAATATGCAAATTCTAGTTACACCAAAACTTTGTTCTCTCACTGGAAAAAATACTATTTGGAACTGGGACGAACAAGCACAGTTGGAATTCAATTCTTTGAAAGAATCGCTACTTAACGCGCAAATACTAGCTCATCCAGATCTGTCACAAGATTTCTGCCTTGGCACGGATTCTTCTAAAGTCGGTCTTGGTGCCCATTTATTTCAAGAAGCCACAGAAAATGTCACTACTGTTCAGAAAACCATAGCTTTTGATAGCCGAGTACTAACAAAATCTGAAAAAAATTATTCCGTTACTAAATTAGAAGCTTTAGCTATCGTTTGGGCATTTAATAAATTCCGTTTCTTTCTTTCTGGTAAGCACGTAAAAGTATACAGGGATCATCGTGCATTACAATTTCTTATGTCTTCAAAATTAAATAATGACTGGTTAAAACGATGGGCATTGTTTCTGCAAGAATTCCACTTCACAATAGTCTACATTCCCGGCAAGGAGAACATTGTTGCGGACGCACTGTCACGCGCACCGGCTGGGCTTGAGAAAAGTAACACAGAAGGCAACCTGGAGAAAATTGGAGTATTCTTTACATTCAGAAAGTTGCCTTTAAAAACTTCATCACCACATCTTTAAAGGACATTGCTCACGAACAAGACAAAGATCCGATTAGGGAAGACATCAAAAGTAAATGGCATGAAAAGACACACACTCAGACTCGGCATTATTACCTGGTTAGAAACAACATACTCTTCAAATGCTGCACTGTTGATGACAAGCTATAGGTACTTTGCATTCCCGACGATTTTGTTAACAAGCTCATTTGGTACATTCATTTCAGCTACGCACATTTTGGTCCACGAAAATGTTATCATATTCTTCGAACGTCTTATTATTTTAACAATAAGGAAAAGAGAATTCGAAGAGTCTTGCCTGTTTGTAAACTGTGTCAAAAGGCGAAACCATCTACTGTCTCACATCGTACTCCGTTGTTTCCAGTTATTCCTTTTAAATTAAAAGAATTTGCTGCTGTTGATCTCTTGGGACCCCTTGTCAGAACATCAAATGGATTTTCGTACGTTCTATTCGCTCTTGAACTTACTTCAAAATTTGTTTCTTTCACTCCGTTACGTAAAGCCACTGAACGGTCTGTATCCGACGCCTTTATTAAAAGTTTCTTACGTGAAGTTGGCCACGTTGCTAACGTAATTTCAGATAACGGACCGCAATTTAGATCTGCTGTTTGATCACGCATGCTTCGGAATCATAAAATCAAACCTGTTTTTATTTCATTGTACTCACCACATTGTAACCCGTCTGAAAGGATTATGAGAGAAATCAATAAGCTTTGCAGACTTTATTGTCACAGAAAGCATCAGAATTGGGACAGATATTTACACTTATTTGAAAATGTGCTGAATGAAATGCCTCATGATTCCACTGCTTTACCACCTACTCTTGTACTGAAGAATGAAGAACCACCGAAGAGAATCAGAGAGCTTGTACCTTTCCTGAATACACGTAAACTTCGACGCAAGGACATAATTGATTTGGCTATTAAAAATATAAAATCTGCAGCAGACAGAAGGAGAAAACTACACGGTAAAGCAAAAGCAAAGAAATTATACATTGGTCAGAAAGTTCTCATTAAAGCTCATTCATTATCACATAAGAAGAAACACTTGAGTCACAAATTCTTTCTAGTTTACAATGGACCTTACAGAATCCGACGTATACCATATGATAATTGCGTTGAAGTTGAAACTCTGAGTACTAGGAAGAGTAAAGGATTGCATCACATTTCACAAGTAAAACCGTTTATTGAAAGATAATCTGCTTTTTAACTTTGTCTTTGCCATATAACTTTTCACGTTACATTACTAGTATGCTTGTCAGACTTAGAATCTGTTAACATGCAACAATGTTTGAAGTTAAATATCCAGTCAAGAACCAAGAAGACTTATTGAAACAGAAATTACTAATGCATTGTTATAGTGAACAGACGTCACAGTGTTATTGTGAGTGTACATTCTTGCTTGTTAGTTGCACGATTATGTAACGACTATAAGGCTTACATACTTAGAACATATACTGGTACTGCTAATGAGACTTTAATGCAACATTTTCGTTTACTTGAAAATACATTCTGGATTTAAAGTACTTTCTGTGAGATACCAGACGACACAGTGGTAAGTTTAAGTGACAACTACACGATTTTATCACGACGCTACTAATGAGTGACAATTTACAATGTTGCTTTTGCGGTGTTTCTGTTTTATATCTGCACAGTTTTTCTGCATTATTCTGGAAAGTAAAACATGTTTTAGTAGTAACTTTTGTGGTATAGCAACAATGAGACAGCCTTTTTCGTGGCACAACAATACGTTACTGTACAGTACTTTCTTCATCACGCCAATAAGCATAATAACTACGATATCTATACGCAAAGCATTTCACTTTTGTTTATCATGAGGTAAGTACATTGACTTCTGCAGAACTTAGCTTTCGGAGGACGATAACTACGACACTTCCACAGAGATTACGTTGTAACAAGACGCACAGTTTAGCGCTACAGTACACGTATTAGAGTGATTAATTTTATACTTAAAACATTTATTTTTAAAGATTTTTGAATTACAAAGAAAGTTTTCTGTGATACATTTCATTCCATTGCTGTAATCTGTAACACCTGAGGGAATAATTACATGAATCCTCAGGGGGTACATTCCTACTTTGTGTACCATGTGTTTGGCAAGCACAAGGAGCCCTAGCTAATATGGTATTTGCTTGTACAACTTTACACATCGGTACCATATTTCTGTAACACACAAATTACACAGCTATCTGATCATTTAACTGAGAGATAAACATTTATTTACTATATCAGTGACACATGTTTATACAGTTACACAGTTGGGTAACTTCACACTTATGAAATTGTATTTTGTCTGTACTTTGTGAACTGTTCATATTTTTTCGGAACCATTGTGATACTATGAGAGCTTTGAATGATGTATATGGTTAGGGAGCATGATTTTAAAGTACATTTGAGGTAGATGACACTACTGAAATGAGCAGAGAATTTTTTTTTTAAGTTTTGAAATTATTGCAGAAAGCTACGACGTTTTTGAGATTTGACTGGGGTGTTATGACATTTTTATGACGACGATGTGTTGAGGTATGTTTATGATCAATAAGCTGATGCTATATGAGGAATTTGATTATGCTATGTATTTATTATGATGAAATATTGAAGTGTCGTCGCAAGATGGACGTGTCGACGAATATATATATATATATATATATATATATATATATATATATGTGTGTGTAATAAGGTAAGGAGTAATGAGTAGTGGTTAGGGACTCTGACTTGTGAAAAAGGATGTTGGAAACCAAGAATCGTACTTTAAGAGTTATGAAATGTGTCTAAATGCATGAATGTATCACAATGCCGATGAATATTTTTTGGACACTGTTATATTTATAGGATTTTGTTTTTACACATTTGTGACGCAAATTCTCAATCTGTGAATTTTTTTATATGAGGCTGCCACTGTAGCGGAAACTGCTGTCGTAAATATTTCAGTAAGAAAGGTAAGTTACCTTGACATAATGCGTTTTGGGCGCCCAGCTGAGAGGTAGTCGTCTGACAAAAGAAAGCCATTAGGTGCAAAAAAAAAAGAGGCCATTATCGTCGCTATTGACATTTCTTTGTCGAAAGCATCGCAAATACGACATGCTTAAACTTAAAACATATGATAACACTGTGACGCTCTTAATTTATGATATTTACTAAAATGCCTAATGAAATGATGAGCTACATTTTACATCTATTGTCTTTCTAGTTGAGAGATTGCTCATTTTGTTTAATATCTGGTCTCCAGCTGTGTTGCAGCATTGGTTTTATAAAATAAACTTAAATGCATCTGCTAATGTGAACATTTGCTGTCAACAGATCTATTAAATAATTATTTTCTGATCCACATTCTTCGAAAAAGGAGCTCTTGGAATGGAAAGAACAATAAGAAGGGACTAATAACAGTAACTGCATACATAATTTTCTTTTCAAGTACTTGGCAATTTTTTTGTAGAATTAGTTTTTGTGGTGCACCACTTTAATTATGTAGACATTAAGATGTGAATATACATTTCCCTTATCTGCATTGTTGTCTTTAGTGTACTATTTTTTTGCTTGAGCTATGTCATGTTTAGATATAAGTTATTGCATTTGCTGCTGCTGTTTGCCAGGCATAGTGCTACTAAATTTCACTTTACATTACTCTGTTATGCCAGTTTTACTACTGATTTATTTTTCTTGTTGCTGCACATCGGCTCATATTAGTTGTAATTTTGCATTTTATCTGTTAGTTTAGATTTACTGCTGCTTGCTTCGCACTCTGCATCTTTTTGTCATTGCTATTTGTGTTAATTGTTTTGTGCTGCTACATTGCCTCGTCCCTTAGTTTAGCATCTGAGCTCAGTAGATTTAAGTTAGCTTAAGATGGGGTAGGCTATATAAGAGAACGAGTTGTGATGAATTGGAATAAATGCATTGAGAAGCTATAAGAAAATGGTTTGGCCAAAAAAGAATTCTGAAAGAGGATATGAGCAAAAAAATTAGGGTTTCGGGACAACAGGTTTAGGTAGGATTTTCTTGGAAATAAATGATGAGGTAAGATAATGGAAAATAAATAATGAGGTAAGAAGTGTGTGTACATATAAATCCAGAAAGCATGCTTCGATAGAATTTTTTTGGTGAAAACAAATGTTGAAATAAGAGGAAAGATGTATGGAATGAAGTTTTGGGGTGGACTGCAGTACCAAATGTCACACTGAAAACAAACCCTGTCCTGTATTTTTGCGTTATTATGCTATGTGAAGTTGTATTTTTCCTGTCTGTATGTGCTTAGCTAATAAGATTTCTGTTGTAGAATTTTTCTGATAATATGTTATTTATTTTGTAAAGATGCTTAGACATTATTTATTCTGTTTTCTTTTAATGCTCATGTGTGAAGTTGATGTTTCGAAAGTTACTCTGATCTTTTATGTATTTACTTATGTCATAATTCCTGTAACACTGATATATATGTTTATTTCTATTCTTTTGTAAAGCCCCTATTACTACAAATGTTATCTGTATTATTATGTTTTAATGATGTATTTTGTACCGTTGTTATTGTATTCTTATGTTATAAAATTCTAATTGATACCAGTTCATCATATTATTAACTTGTAAGTTACATTTCACTGCACACGTTTCTGTTGGTCATATTATATGGACAATATGTGAGAGGAAGGAACTGTTAGTATTTGCACGTGTGTTAATAATTCAGCAAGGGACTGGATAATAGCATTGCTGGTTCTAAGGACAATTCCAAAAACTTTGTGAGTGCACAAGTGGTGGTTATGGATTGCTATATTATCTGCAAGACTCTTGAATGGTGATTGTGCACCTGCACAGTCACAACAGATGGCTGCTGGCCATCTCTACAAGGACTACAGTGGGTCTGCATCTTGGATGACCCACCAATACCATTATTTCTACAAGGACGACAGTGGGTCAACAACTTTGCTGACTCACCTGTGCCATTATTTCTACAAGGACTGCAGTGGGTCTACACCTCTGGTGGCCCACCAATACCGTCATCTCTACCAGGACTACAGTGGGTCTGCCCTGTGATGACCTACCTACCAATACTCTTCAAAATTTCGACTGACTCTGCTGTGGGTTTGCTCTGTTGTGGACCAATACCTGTCTGCATGTCAAGAGTGAGCACTGTCTTTCCGTTGGAAGGACAACACTACTTCTTCAAGACTGCATGGAAATCCACTATGTCTGTGAGCATTTTCTTTCACTGTTCAGTCTATGAGGAAAAAAGAAAAAAACACTGCAATTTTACTGTGATGGATGATCAGGACTGTCTTTATGGACAGTGAGAAAATTTTAGCTTTTGACCAACCTTGTATCAATAAGTGTGTGCATTTGATTTCTTTGTTATTGTGATTGTGAAAAAATTTTTAACAAATATGTATTGGCCAGTGCCCAAAAAAATTTGTAAAATTTTTTGTGGGAAGCATGGGGGCTATGTAAGTAGGCTGTTTAGGTTTTCTTATTGGTAACGCCACGTAGCGCTCTGTATGAAAATCACTGGCTGTGCTGTGTGCAGTCTGTGGCTAGTTTGCATTGTTGTCTACCATTGTAGTGCTGGGCAGCTGGATGTTAACAGCGCATAGCGTTCGGCAGTTGGAGGTGAGTCACCAGCAGTGGTGGATGTGGGGAGAGAGATGGCGGAGGTTTTTAAATTTGTAAGACTGGATGTCATGAACTGCTATATATATAATGACTATTAAGATAAATACATCACTTGTTCTCTATCAAAATCTTTCATTTGCTAACTATGCCTATCAGTAGTTAGTGCCTTCAGTAGTTAGAATCTTTTATTTAGCTGGCAATAGTGGCGCTCGCTATATTGCAGTAGTTTGAGTAACGAAGATTTTTGTGAGGTAAGTGATTTGTGAAAGGTATAGGTTAATGTTAGTCAGGGCCATTCTTTTGTAGGGATTATTGAAAGTCAGATTGCGTTGCGCTAAATATATTGGGTGTCAGTTTAAGCACAGTCATGTATAATTGTTCAAAGGGGACGTTTCAAAATTACTGAATTGTGACAAGCCCACAGAAAAATTTGAGTTCCATCACACACAACGAAACCCAGACTAAAAGCCACCAAGTTTACAGAGATTAAAGAGATAATTCAGTCACTGAAAAATAACAAAGCATCAGGAGAACACCAAATCATCGCAGAATTATGGAAAAATTGCAGGAGAAAATCTTATTGCAAAACTCAAAGAAATTATACATGAAATCTGGAAAAGTGATAAAATTCCCACAGATTGGAGGACAGCAATGATACATCCTCTGTACAAAAAAGGTAGTAAAACAGACCCCAACAACTATCGTGGAATCTCTTTTTTGTCAATAACATGCAAAATTCAGTCTAAAGCAGGGGCGGACAAACGTTGCACGAGGCTCATGAGCGCACAGCGCTGCAATTGTGCTGCTCGCGTGCAACCGTCGAATGGGGCAGTGGCGACAGCCGGCAGCTTGCGGTAGTGTAGTACCAGGCTAAGCTGCGGACGTTGATGCGAAGCGACCACTACGTAGTGACCGTTGTATTTCGAGAACCGGGAAATGCAGAGTGAAACAAGGAAACGGAGAAGTGGAGATTTGCTATGTCTTAAAATGTAATGGTAGAATCATTCTTTCTTTGTACAGAAACGTGACAATTTAAAATGTTTAATATGTGGCAGTACTCTCGTTGGTCAGCGGAAGATTAGTATCGAAGGCGATTATAATAAATTTCACAAGGACGAGTACAATTTATTGTCGGATTCTGAGCGGATGGGGAAATTGACTGAGCTGAAGAAAAGCGATCTGACGATATTATATGGCCGGCCGGTGTGACCGAGTGGTTCTAGGCGCTCCAGTCTGGAACCGCGTGACCGCTACGGTCGCAGGTTCGAATCCTGCCTCGGGCGTGGATGTATGTGATGTCCTTAGGTTAGATAGGTTCACGTAGTTCTAAGTTCTAGGGGACTGATGACCTCATATGTTACGTCCCATAGTGCTCAGAACCATTTTTGATATGAATGTGTCCTAGTTGCTGTTTTCACTAGAGATCTGCGACTTCCTTTCGTCATGTCTCTCATCTAACCCATTTAACATTTTATGGATCACTGTTTTCAATTTTTCTGGACGACAACAATAATAGCCCAGCGGTACGTGCAAGTTATAAAATTGCGCTAATCTAGCGAGAGTTGGAAAACCATTTGCTGAATTAATAATCCTCGGTTAAGACCAAACATCAGTGATGAAAATTTACGCAACTGTTTGCGTTTTTATGTATGTAGAAATTTTGTTCCAGATATTAAACGTATTGTAAACTCCACCTGTGATAATTAAATAAAACGTATTGTAGGTAATAGGTGCTCTTTCCAACCATGATTTCCTTCAAGCACTCCTACTAACCATATTCCTTCATTCAATATAGCAAGCTAGGAAACAAAACGCATAACAGAGGAAGAAGCGGACAGAAGGTATAGTGGGGAGGGGAGATAAGCAGGTGGCCAGCTTGCCCCTGTGTGCACGCAGAACACCTGTTAACCGCACACGTGCAAGTGCACCGCACTCGTGAAGGATTCCTGCCAGCCCCTGGTCTAAAGCCCTACTAAACCGAGCAGAACCTCAGCTGGATTCAAAACTAGGCGTATACCAAGGTGGATTTAGAAAAGTCCATCATGCCTAGAACAAATCCTTAACTTGAAAAACTCAATGAAATATTAGCATAGTGCTTCAAACAAAAGTTATGTCATCACGTTTGTCGACTTTAAAAGAGCGTATGAGAGTATAGACCGAGAATCCCTTATTGAAGTATTAGCAGAATTTGGACTAGATCGAAACACAACAAACATCATGAAAGAAACACTCACGGAGACCAAATCCAAAGTAAAATTTATGGGAGGATTGAGCACAGAATTCGAAATAGACACAGGAGTACGACAAGGGAATGTAATGTCCCCAGTCCTCTTCAATTGTGCTCTTGAAAAAGTTGTTAGAGAATGGAGAAAAGCAGGTGCACCAGCTCTCAGACTGGCACCAAGACCTAAGAGCATAAAATTAGACTGTTTAGCATTTGCTGATGACATGGCACTGTCACACAAGACATTACCGATGCACAGAAACAGCTAGAATTATTACATGAGCAGACAGCAAAAATAGGATTCCAAATTTCATTTGAAAAAACAAAATTTGTCACTGAGATCAAAGATGCACCTTCTAATCTCTAAATTGATAATAACTACATCTCTCGAGTAAAAGAATTGAAATATTTAGGTGAATGGATTGCAGACCATTGTAATGAAAATAAATCTGTCAGATCAAGAGATTAGAAAATGGAGACAGCGTTTCAGTTAGCAAAAAACATTTACAACAAAAAGAGTCTCTCGTGAAACTGCAAAATACGACACTACACAACAGTAATTAAACCTGAGGCTCTCTAAGCATCTGAGACACTAAACCTTCAACACAGAAAACTAAAAGAGGAATTAGAAGTGAAAGAACATAAAATAATGAGGAAAATCCTAGGACGAAGAACTAAAGTTGGTGTGCATTATCCAAAACCAAATGCAGAAATATATAAAAATATCTCCTAAATAACAGAAACAATGCGCAATAGAAGAATGCAGTTCTTGGGGCATTTAGAAAGAATGGACTCAACCTGGCTAACGCACAAAATCTATACATTTTTAAAGAACAAAACTACAAGACCGAACTGGTACAAACAGACGGAAAAAGACCTGACGAAATCAGGGTCTCCAAATCTACATGATACAAATGAAAGCAGAAAAATCACAAACACACGGGGTTTTGAGGAAGAAGAGAGAAAAACCAACCGACATACGTGTTCTACGAAACGAAAGCTAGCCCACTCGTTGTTTGTGAAGGAATACTGGGTGAAAAAAAAGGCCAACAAATGTTGATTACGCGTAGTCCTAAGTGATCCACCCGCGAAGAAGAAGAAGAAAGACTCTTTACATTATACATTAAATAAATCCACTACACATAGGTCAGAGCAAAAGCGCCTATGAATGATCAGACGTTTACTTTGACTAATACTTCCTCTCTGATGTAATTGTGGAGCCAGCACTCAGACTAGTTTGGCACAGCTCTCTGTGTTGGCGTATCTCGTGCGAGTCTCTTCGTGTAAGTGCTGTAACCTATATCAACCTTACGCAGTTTGCCATAGTCAAACCTCGAACTCTCATAACAAATAAACCCTTCCGCAATTTACACCTCCAGCCATTCTCTGATTTACTGTTCCTTGATGGCTCATGCTAGATATTTTCAAACCATGCTGGAAATTTAATTTGGTTACCTTTCAAACCCATTTGCCCATCATTTGTGCAGTATGTGTTCATTCGTTACTCGATCCACCGATCTTATTATCTGCCTTCATCTGCAGCTCTATGTTTGGAAAGTACCTATTCTTCTCTCTGTTCTTATCGTCTATGATTCACTTCTATTTTTTATTTTCATAAACATATACTATTTTCACTCATCATGTTCATCTTCCTCTTGAGTGCAAAAGTAGAAAACTCGAATATTTGATGAATCGATGTGATCTATCCTGGGTACTTGAAAAGTTTCCATGAACGGAAAGTTAATGATAGATATACACCAACATTCTGCTCATTGGATATAGTTACTAGTGGCATTTTCCATATTATGAAACTGGTGGTATTCTCGTTTCCATCTTGAGCTCCTTCAGTTTGTGAGTAGTTAACCGTTTCATTTCGTACCAGAATAAGTTTAAGTGTGCCATCCATAACAATTCCCTGCATGTCTTCAAAGTCTCCCATAAGCAGTTTTAGAGGTACACATGTAGTAAATCTCTTGTACTCTACCACCACTTCCCACTGGCTTGTCTGTGAACCATCCGGCAGTTTTTAAATCGCTCAAATCCAAGGAGGAAGCAGAGACACACGTTTTAAGAGTTTATGCTATACCTACATGCTATACCGACATTGCATATACGGTGAAACTCGACCCTTTGAAAATCATATCGTATCTCGTGTAACAGGAATGCTAAAGCGGTATGTGTAAGGTATGATGCCACTGTAGCAGTCCCAGCCCTATTCGTAAATGATCCATCAAGATATATGACAGTCTTGAATGTGAGGGTTAAAGCTCCTTCATGTCGAATAACAATCCTTACTTCACCGTTTTTGTTAAATGCCATCCGGCAGTTTTTAAATCGCTCAAATCCAAGGAGGAAGCAGAGACACACGTTTTAAGAGTTTATGCTATACCTACATGCTATACCGACATTGCATATACGGTGAAACTCGACCCTTTGAAAATCATATCGTATCTCGTGTAACAGGAATGCTAAAGCGGTATGTGTAAGGTATGATGCCACTGTAGCAGTCCCAGCCCTATTCGTAAATGATCCATCAAGATATATGAAAGTCTTGAATGTGAGGGTTAAAGCTCCTTCATGTCGGATAACAATCCTTACTTCACCGTTCTTGTTAAATGTGGTTGAGGCATAAGGATTATGCAAGAAGTATTCCTTATTATAACATGCTTGTGATATTCTACCAGCTTAGTTACATCGAACGGCGTCATTGTGAGGTCTCAGATCTGCTGATTTAAGAAACTCATAATTCGCATGTGTTATCACTTAGCTGTTGTGAAGTTCCATGCTGTGAGTTATGTGCTGTGTCAATGTACCTTCCACTCACCTGTTTTCATTAACAATATGCAGATGGTGATAAGCTGGTGGCTGCTGCAAGTCCTGGCTTGTTGAAAGTCATCACTGCTTCCAGTTACAGTAAACTCATGGCTGTCAGTACAATACGCAGCTCCTGATAGTTCAATGTCTGAATAATTAAAAGAAGGTATCTAGCGCTGGTACGAGCCTCAACGATCCAATTCCTACTGATGGGCAGAATCAATGGATGAATCTTTTGTTGAGATAGGAATTTGTTGCAATGTTATATTCGACACATATTGTGCTGACAGGAAGGATATCCACTAACTGATCAGATCTATAAAATTTATTAGGGCTCTTCTTCATAATGCGGCCTTTTTTGAAACCCAGTAGTCGTCCTATTGAATCTTAATGGTTAAAATCTGTCGTTGCATTCGCAGCCTTTTTTTTAAGATTTAAGTGTATTTTTAATGTTTGCTTGTGTGCACAACCCTTTTTCCACATTATTTTCAAATGTCTGTAGTATCGTCGATAATGTATTATATTTCTTTAATTCTATTTTTGCAACTCCTTTTTCCACCATTAGTTTCCAGATAAAGTTTATTGTTAGTGTCTGTGATATTCTGACTGCTGTTGTATGTCTCCAGTCAAATCAGTGCAATGGTCCATTCTCCATTGCTTAATTCAATCAGTGGGAAGTAATTCGCACGTTATACTACCATTATTTTAAATTCGGTGTATAAGACAGTGCATCTGTACCTCAACTGACGAATGGATGCTTAATGCATCTCCTTATAAATGTTTCTTCGTAGACGTCAGTAGAAACATGATGCACAGATGCCCACATAGGTGAGTGTTGAAGTCTTTGTAGCGATGAAAATTGTAGAGCACATGCCTTCTGTTGGTGAAGTATAGTTGTAATTTTTCAGGTCACTGCAGGACTCTAAATGAATCAAAGTAGTAGACGTTATTTGTAAATTTATTAACATACACACCCACTGGTTTCCTGGTCCACCTGCATCATCTAAATTTATAATTCCACATCCCCAGGATTTCCATGTACTCTTCAACAATGTGTCACACAGAAACACACTGTGAAATATTGGAATGCAGAATCTTTTCCTAGCAAACTGTAACAGGTATGTATTTGCAAGCAGTTTATCTGGTAGTTTAGCTATTGCGCTTTTCTTCATTATTTGCTATGAAAAAACGTAATCTTTTCTCTTGTGGTTTCATGTTAGTCCTTTCCAAAAGGTTGCTCCTTCTATCAGCTTCCCTCTTTGCTTCCTCTAGCTGCTCCTGGGAGTTCTGTGCATTCTTCACTACTCTGAAAATAGCTCCAGCACCATCAGCCAGTGAATCTATCACTGAGAGACATACAAATGCAGGAATGAGGAAGAGGATAATTCCGCCTGATGTCTTGGGTATCGACAGAATATGGGGTGCTTTAATCGGTCCTTTAAGCTTCAAGGCGCTTTTGGCTGCATACATCGCTCTCAGGATACAGTTTTTAAACACCCCTGCCCTGGCTTCTTCTTCTTCATCAACATGTCTTCCCGTGTTTCACTGAGCAAAAAAAAAAATGCTTGCTTAAAATTTATAACTTCCTTAAAATTCATTCTCAGGCCCAACATAATTTTACCACAAATTGTTTTATCAACTTCAAACGCTGCTTAGGGAACGATGACGTCAGCAGTCTGGTTCCATAAGGTCATACCATAATTTTCCGAGAGTTTACCACAAACGCTGCTATGCACTGTGATTTACCAGTGTCCTTTGTCACACGTATTTCCATGGCTTTATCAGCTAAATTTCGATCGCCAATATGACGTCCTTGCAGATCTTTATACATTTTGTATGCAATGTCCTGTTCCAAAAACGCCTCATCAAGCATGTTAATCCCCTTATCACCACGAGACAAACGTTTCTGAAGCTTTGTACCAGGTCTGCACTAATTATGCTCGGAATGTGCAATTCTGCTGGAACTTTGTCAAGAATACCACCATCTCCTATGATGTATCTTCTACCGTGAATAATATGCTGTTGTGCTCTGTGCACCCCATTATACAGCATACCGTCAGAGTCAGTCCAGCTGTTTTGTGCCGCAGGAAAACCTAGGCATCTAACTACTACTTTATTACCTAAACGTCTTATGACACATTCTATGAGAAACACATGTGATTCTGAGCTTCCCCGTAATTCCTGTGTGTAAAAGTATCCTGAAATTTCAGTGCCTCAGCTGTCCTTTCAGATTAAAGACCTGGGATTTGTTCTCTGAATTCCGGAATCTGAGAATATCTTACTCGATTAGTTTGGGATCTGTGATTTCTCATATGGTGTCTGAGCTATGTACCAAATCACTCACATTAAATTTGTTTAATGTGGTTCCCAATTTTAATATGATAGTATACCATATTCATGAGTTCATTATTGTGAAGATCGATTGGTCTCAATCTTATTATGTTATGTTTAGTTCGAATGTACTGTGCGATTATTTGTGGAAGGATAGCCATCCATTTATATGAACCTCAAAGATAAAACACTTCAACAGTTGAACAATTTGGGTGAACGTTGAATATTGATGCGTTTCATACCTCTTTTTTCCAATAGGTAATGCCCAGTCAATTTTAGAGTATGTATCAATAACAATTAAAATATAATTGGATCCATTATTTGCATGTGGATATCCCTGCATATCAGCCTACCATAATTCTTCCTAATCTTTAATCATAACAGGCCTCTCAGGCTAGGTTTTGTGTGCTGGTTTGTGTTGTTCTTGAACTACTGTCATCATACTTGTTCGATTATACCTCTCTCCTTAAACCCAGATATTACTGAAACAGCTTCATTAGGATGAGCAGTATTACCAACAGCAGCAGATGCCATGATGAGTCATTGTCAGTCTGTTGGGTCATTGGGATATTCATATTGTATCTACTTTGGGGGTCCATTGTTGACTCTTCTATGCTGGATATCACTACCATCACCAATGCTATATAGAGCATTTATTACAGGTCTTATGATGTTTCTGTATTTCACAGCGCGCTGGTTTCACACTTTGCTCATTTTTCTGTGTACATCCTTCAACTGCAGTATTTCATCACACAAGTACAGATATTTGGGTGAATGGATAATTTACAATTTGTGTGAGATTTTGGAAAATGAGTTTCATTAGACGAGTTGTTCTTTGAAATTCCGTATCATCTATCTGAATAGTTTTTTTTTTTAACTTATAAACTGCGTGCTCAATAGCTTTGGTTTTTCACTACTGGTTCTAAATGTTTCGTCTGTCCTAACATCGTTCTCACAGTTAATGAAATCAGCAATGCCACCATTGTTGTGCAATTTCGCTGAGAGTTCATCGAGGGATGTTGCATTGTAACTGTTCTTTACTCTCCCTGAATTTAAATCATTTTAATAGTATCTTATTTGTTTCCGTACTGCTTGCTCAATGTTCCCATGAAATAATATGTAAATAGCTTTTATTTTGTGGATTTTAATCTACAAACACTGTAAAGAAACATTTGTCTTTCTTCAAGCGAATTTATTCCTTTACTGATAGGAATACAGAAATAATGTCACGAATCAATTCTGCCACCACAGCAAAGGTAAGTGATATAGATATTGCACTGCATAGTACATTAAATATTTGGTGGATATGAGTGAAAGTGCGGTAGCATGTTGCACGTAAAGCTGTACGTGAGGAAACACAACTTACCGATCATCGAGGAAAGAGACCACTCCTATGCAGTCACAGTGTACAAAGGACTCGAAGGGACCCGAGTGAAAAAGCGGTTTCAATTGCTACCGCATTTAACGGCATCGCTCGGTTTGCAGTGGTCCCAACTGCACAGGGAGTGGACCAGCGAAGACTGGAGTTACGTGCACGGATAAGAGCAGATATTGTCTGAGTGCTGATTCCGATGTGCACTCACATGGCGTAACGCTCCCAGGGTCATTGCCGAACAGGATCGTTGGGCGATCCTGGAGATATGATACGGAGGGGAGTAATGTTCTATAGTCGTACTCACCTCTAAATCGTTTAAAAGAGTACAATGACCAACGAACGTTATTGCAACACTGTAATCTCCCACCTGCGTCTGCTAATGGGTGCATTCGTTCTGACTTCATATTTATGGAGAACAATGTGTGACAGTGCCGAACAACATAGGTGGAGGAGCTCTTAGAATGAGAGGATATTTGGCGCATTAACGGGCCTTTGGGTTGTCCCGAGTAAAATCACATTGAGGATGTGTGGAATGAGTTGGGGAGAGGTACTGCAGGACATATAGATGCAACAGCTGTCGTCTAACAGTTGCCAGTTGCACTTTTGGAATAAAGAAACGCGCTACTACAAGAATACCTTACCAACCTTTTGGCCAACGTGGGAGCACGTTCCAGAGTATGCATTCCTTTCCGTGGTGATCACACACCCTATTAGCCACATTGTGGTTTCCAAGGGATCCTCATAGATGACGGTGACGTTGTTCATCTCATTGCATATACGCTTCTGTTACTTTCCGCATCATGCTGTGCCAGTCCTTTCTGTGTATGTCGAAGATTCATCGTGCTGTCTTACTTGTCGGTGAAACATTAATGGAAGTTGCTTTCGTCCTTAAGTTCTGCACACCAGTATAGCTTCAGGGCCCCTGAGAAGTAGCTAAAAAATCTAACATTTTATAAGACCTCCAGACGCCTGTGTCAGATACTACTCAGAAATAGCAGTTGTGTTGAACCCCATTTTGTATAATACACCGTTGATAGCATGAAATAAAAACTCTGTCCATTGATCGCAAGACAGCACCAGTCATACTCGTCTAAAAGAAACGTAGCAGAAGTAATATACAAATCTATCGTCAACGCCTATCTGTCATAGAAGTATGGAACATATACTGAGATATCAAACTTGAATTTGGAAATTATTATTCAAAACCAAAACTAAGCTTCTGCCAGAGGAAATCCTGAAAGGCATTGATCAAGGAAACCTTGTGGATGTCGCATCTCATGACTTCCGTGGACCATTCGAAAAAATATCACATAAACGTTAATCGACAGAAATGCGCTTAATTGGGTTATCAAACCAAAAGTTGTTACTGGATTGATGATTTCTTGGTAGGGAGAAAGCAGAATGCTATCTTTGATGGGTACTCATCGACAAAAGTAAAAGCAAGTTCAGCCGTACCTAAGTAAAACATGTTAGGACCCATGTTGTTCATGGAATGTATTAACTACCATACAGACAGTATAAATAGTAACTTCAAATCTTTTGCTGTATTTAGTTTGGAAACAGCATTCAAAGTATCTAATTAAACGTTCATAATATTTCAGCGTGATGTAATTTGTACAGTAGGGTCACAGGAAGAGAGTGTCACTTCGTAGATCACCTACACTCATACAATTACCTGGATGTATCAATTTTTAGACAAAAGTAACTAAATGACCACGTAGGATCAGTTACAGATAGGCACATAACAGACTTCGGTTTATTAACAGTGTACTAGGATACTGCAATCACTCTGCAGGGGTGGTTGTTTGCAAATCACTTGCGTATTTCATCTTAAATGGTTGCTCAGGTTCGTGGGACCTACACCAAATAGCACTAACTGGAAATTATGAACGTCATCAAATAAGTGCAGCACAACTGGCGACAGATTTGTTTGACTAATGTCTTATCAACTGATGCCTTCTTCCAATCTTGTTGTGCCACAAATTTCTTTTCTCTCCAGTTCTGTTCAGGACCTTCTCATTAGTTACTTAATATACCTCGCTAATCTTCAGCATTGTTCTGCAGCACCCCATTTCCCAAGTTTCTACTTTTCTCATGTCTAATTTTCCACATTTCACTCACATACATTGGTACAGTCCATACAAACACTTCCAGAAAATACTTCCAACACTTATATCTACATCCGATGTTAACAAGTTTCTCTTCTACAGAAATACTTTTCTTCCCATTGCCAGTCTACTTCTTATATCCTCCCTACTTCGGACATCATCAGTTACTTCGCTGCAACAATAGCGAAACTCTACTAATTATAGTATCTTGTTTCCTGATCTAATTAACTTAGCATAACCTGATCTCTCTCAACTATATTCCTTTATCGTTGTTTTGTTTTTGTTGATGGTCATATTATACCCACCATTTGAGACACTGTCCAGTTCACCCAGCAGTTCTTGAAAGTGCTTTGATGTCTCCAACAGAATTACAATGTCAGAGAAATCGCTTGGCTTGCATGACAGAGCGGATGCGGTTATATCTGTTGAAAGGGGCGGAAATAAGTTACTTTCAGTTGCACTCAACATATAAACCTTATTTGGTAAAACACACAATCACACAAGCAAGAACCAAAACTCTCAAGGTTTTAACGGAAGACCTAATTTGATTTAATTTAGATCGGCTGAAGGCTACATCGACAATCCAAGACACAAGGTGTAAACAAGGAACTGAGGTACAGCAGTTCCTCTGGAGGTTTCACTTCTGTAGAAAAAAATGTTTTATTAAATGTAAATACGCTAACAGCCTCAAATTTTTTCCCATGGAACTCGACTGAAGGCTTCACATTAACGAAGAACAGTTTTATGCCTTAGGGCCAAGACAAAGATGTTACAAGTATAATCTAAATAGACCGAAAACCCAGCTGAGGGCCACATATCAAAAAAACTATTTAACGGCTTAAGGCCTAGGAAGAAGAGCTTTCAATATGAAAAGGCTGAAGGCATATCTTAAAATATTTCGCTTAAAACTCAGCTGACGGCCTCATACTAAAGAATTACAATCTTATGACTTTAGGGCAAGGCAAGGATTTTGAATTTTTAATTTAAGAGAGATTAAAACTCGGCCTCACACCATGCACAAAACAATTTTACAGCTTTAGGCCTAAAGGCAAGAGTTTTTAAATTTCAACTAATATTGGCTAAAGGCATTATCCTAAAATGCTTCACACAACTCTCGGCTGAAGGCCACATACAGTACTCAAACAATCTCATGGCGTAATTTCAGCTGGAAAACCTAGCTGAAGGTCACTTAAGAACTAGAAAATATTTCTTACCGCTTAAGGCCTACACAAAATTTTCAACTTTTGATTTAAAAAGGCGGCAAACTCGGCTGAAGGCCACATACCATCTTAAAAAGAAATTGGCGGCTTAAGGCCTAGGCACAAGGAATTTTCAGCTTTAATTCTGAAAGGTTGAAACTCGGCTGGAGGCCACATACAAAAAAAAAAATTTTTTTAAAGGCTTAATGCCTCAGACGAAAAGCCTTACAATGTTAATAAGCTAAAACTCAGCTGAAGGCTACACAGAGTGCTTGCGACTAAAAAGGAGATCACTATGTAAAACACAAGGAGTGGCGCTCATAAGGTTCCAAGGATCGGCCTGGGAAGGCTACACTAACGCACGTTTAGGTGAGACAGGCAGCCAGACCGACAACCTCTTAATAGGAAGGCAGCCAGACCCACAACCTCTTAATCGGAAGGCAACCCAATCGAAAGCCAGCCGTCAGCAAACCAAAAAGATCAGTTCTGTTCCGCCCAACTAGCCAAACGACAACAAGATGTTAATAGCACAAAGTTCTGGATACTGGTATCCAATCCAGCCAAGTCAGAATAAACGCCCAAAACTACCAACAACACCTCAGCTGTCGATCTACACGCCGTGCTGGACAGCGTGAACATGACTAAGAAAATACACTGCCGAAAACTATGTAAAACCAGGGCACGTTGCCAGAAAGTCAACGGCCACACGGAAGAAGATACCGCTGGTGCACTTCATTAATGAAGGAATGAATTAAGTTAAACACAACACCGGCAGACGGCTGCAATTCTAGCCTACTTCAGTGCACACATGTTATTGCTCGTGGGAATCTCCAAGAAAGCAATAACCAGGGTCAAAGAAACATATGCGATAGCAGTTGCGGCTTGTTAGTAGGTTAAGTGAGCACTCAACTATAGTGTCCAGGCTCGGTGGGCGATGAAGTTCGTAACCCTTGCAAGAAGCGCCTCGCTATTCGAATGGCGCGTGCTTGCCGCCAGCGGCTCCGGCCTGACCACGCGCCACGGAGACTTCCTCGCTGCTCTGCCCCAACCGACCGACTGCCCAGGCCAAGAATCGGCCAAAGGACCAAATACACGTTGGCCAATGGGACGACCGACCGAACGACTAAACAACAGTCGTTCCCACTCCAGTCTCCTTCAGTTGGACAGTTCAAGTGTGCCGCCAGTGGTCGGCGAGCACTGCCTGTCCGCGCCTCACCGGTGATCCGTCCCCGACGTCACTGCTGCTGCCTCCCGACTCTCAACTCGACTGACTCCCTTCGGATGGACAACGTCCCGGAGACACTGGTCCAGACCCAACCATGCAATGGAAACACTTTGACATCTCTGCACAAGCAAGGAACTGACCCACGACCGGAGAGATGACCAACTGAAGGGGCGCAGAAGCGGTCAGAGGACCAAATACAGGTCGCCTGATGAGACGACCAACCGAACGACCAACCAAGCGTCGTCCCCGCTCAAATCTCCATCCCTCGGACAATGCATGTGTGTCGCCAGTGGTCGGGTGAGTAATGACTGTCCGCACCTCACAGCCGCTCCGGCCCCTACTTCCCTGCTGCTGCGTCCCGACCAAACTGCCGCGTGCTTCTCTCACATCCCGACACACCACGACCCGGAAACACTATCGGTCGCTCCAGAGATGTTCTGAGAGTGCACTTATCGACAAGCGCTGCTGCTGCCACTCACGGGCAGGTATGGCAGAAAGTTAGTGACGCGAGTAAATGGAATAACAGAACGATGCGGCAGTACCGCAAGAGAAGATGACAAACAATAAACGGGATGAACACGAGCTGTGCACCGCTCAGTGAAAGTTTTTGTTCCTTCTCCCTGCACCTTAGTTTCTTCTCCAAGTCTTTCTTTGGTTTCCTTCACTGCTTTCTCAGTGTACAAATTGAATAACATAGAAGGTAGGTTACAACCCTATCTCACTCCCTTCTCAACCACTTGCTCCCTTTCATATCCCTCCCACTCCTCCCAGTCTCTCATAAAAAGCCGTCTGGTGTTCCTGTATAAGTTGAAAATAACTTTTTCATGACCGTATTCTACTCCTGCTATGTTCAGAATTACAAACGGAGTATTCCAGTCAACACTGTCAAATGCTTTCTCTAAGTCTACAAATGCTATGAAGGTGGGCTTGCCTTTCATTAACATATGTTCTAAGATATGTCCTAGGATCAGTATTGCCTTGTGTGTGCCCACGTTTCTCCAGAATCCAGACTGATCTTTCCCGAGGTCAGCTGCTGACACTTAATCTATGCTCCGGTGAAAATTCCATGTCAGCATTTTTCAACCGTGATATAATAATTTTTGCTGTAGTCTGGCGATGCGTATGGCAATATTGTTACTTCGCACGTAAGTACTAAGAATTTAAACTGCTTTAACTGTCTCGGTCAAACTATAACACTTGTACTGACCAATCATCTCAAAATATAACTATGTTTTTCAAGTAATCTGACTTCGACGTTCTACAAGTTCGATGTCAGCATGAGTTACATCCTTACAAGAAACTGAAGACTGTGTAGAGAAACATGTGCCGTGATGGTTACACGCAAAAAACAAGTAGTATGAAGATTAAAATTTCACATTCTTCCACTTGAAATAAAAATTACTTCCCGTACCTATAATTTTCTCTCGAAAAGTTTTGTGACTAATTAAGTGTCATTTCCAGTGCTTCATGACACAAACAACTGGTTCAGGTGTTAGTGTCACAAAGGGTGCTTTCTGTTAACCGACGTTCCATTTTCATATGGTGTTAAAAGTTTAAGAAAGTGTTACTAAGTAATAACTGACTGACGCTGTAAACTGGTCAGTTAATCTTCCATTAATGTGCAGTATGAATTATACGCTCTTATGGGTGAGAAATTACGTAATAATTTAACAAAATTTTTTGCTCCAGAGTGTGTGCTGCATTGTCGTTGATAAGAAATTGCTATTCTCGACAGTATCCGATACGTTAAAAATCTTGAGCGACAAACGTTACTCGAAAACTGATGACAGGCGTCAGTTAATCTTAGGTGGTCCAGTAATGATTTTAACAGTTAGTGCCTTGTAAGAAACTTCTTAAGGTCTAGAAAATGTAGCCTCCATCACACAGTTTCCTATAAAACATGATTTCACTGTATGTTTCAACCAAGAAGTACCAATTGATTACAGATTGGCCTTGTATACCTCTTCCTTTGTGTGTAATTGTGTTCTATTTAATAATTAGCTAGGAAATGTGTGTTCTATATCATCAGCTGTAAGATTTGTATGGAAATAGAGTGCTGGAAAATTACGTGCTCTACATCATCAGGCGGGAGGTTTTTATGGAAATTGTCTGGTAACAGCCAGTTATGCATACATAATTTGACTGTGTTCAAAGATACATGCTGGCCATTTCTAGGGCACTAGATATCACAGGAGCTCAAATTTATGGCTAGTAAGGATAACCTCTATCCCTACTGATGTTACAAGTGGTACACGGATTTTAAAACAATGCAAATATATTTTTCTACTGTATTAAATTAATATTATACATTTAAATATTAATTAATGGGATCAAACATCATCTAAAGAAGTAATGATTTCAAATAAGATTTGTTCACTTATTTATATTAGTTTTTATTTTTTATTTATTTTATAAATCTGTTTATATTTGGCATGTGCAACTTGGCGACTTTTGGAATATTTTTGTGATTTTGTATTAAATTACTCTGCGAGCAACAGCTAGCTTTAATAATGGATGGTGCCGGTAACTTTTACTTCTGATGTAGTAGTGATCTAATCCGGTTTCACATGGTTTATTTATGCTGTTTATTAATGTTACTACTAAGAAACTGTTTCAGTGTGCAACTCATTGAAGAGATGCCTACAAGTCTAATATAGCTGAATACTTGATATGTTCCTATGCCTATCTTTTATGATGCATATACATTGTTCCTCAGTGGCACGTTATCCCAGAAAACCATGCGACATTGATGAGTGAAATTGTTCAAAATAATTCACTCGGTTGATGTGTTTGTGTGCTAAAATGATGATCACGGGTAGAGTTGAACTTGCAGTTTGACAAGGCTGTTAACATGTTTCATACAGTTCAGATGTTCATTAATATGTACTTCCCAGTATGAGGTACATTTCACTCTGTTCAGTTCTGCTATTCATGTGGTACAGTAATTGTTAACGTCCTTGCACTCATTGCTTTTGTACAGAATAAAACGTTCGTGCATGCAATCTGTAAATAAGTGCAAACTCTCCCGTGGGCACATTAGAGATGATCGTGCATTGCTTGTAAAGTATGCAGTACCAGCGTCAATGCGGCTGGCAGAAGTTTTTCATGACACGAAAGGAGTTTATGAATACATACGTCACACGCATTGCTTCCTCAAGGCCTCAATCCCCTCTGTGGTCACCTCCTTGTGTACAGCAAAATTTTCTTTTTAGGCTCCACTATCGCCTTTATAATTTATGAGTGAAGCACTTTTCAGGAGATATCAGTAATGGAAAACTTCAGTTTGCCAAAATGTACATCGTTTATATTTCTGAGAAGTTTCCACATTTGCACTTAATCTTAAAATGTCTGTGGCTGTACTACAGTACTCACATGACAGAATTTACTTTGTAATTCTAGGCAGAATTAAAGTATTTTAACGCAATGTTATTATCGTTTCCATAAAACGATGAAATGACATTACACACAAGGACACAAATAGAGAAGTGCTCGCATGTTTTTCTACGTTTTTTGCATGCAATTTGAAAGATTTTCAGTGTTTTTTGGCACATTGTGTAGCTCAATTTACACATCGCAAGTTGATACTGACTGTGATAGTGTATAAGATACACTATCATGCTATACTGTCATTGCACCTTAGTGCACGGAAAACGGTTGAAAAAAAGTAAATTATCCAGTGGGGGAAAGTGATAGTATGGAACGGGAGAGGAAGAGGGTGGCATTACTATGAGTAGAGGATATAATGTGACATGGCAGGAGGCGGTGAGAGAGTAAGCAGCAGGACGGAGAAAAAGCGATGAAGAAGATATTGGTCATATTGCAAGTTCATGCGCGCTCATTAAGTGTGAGAAGTCACCTTATCTCATCTGAGATAATTGAGAGCAGGTATCAGGTGCAAGAAAGTACTAATAGTGTTTTTAGGGGCCTCGAATAAGGTAGAACTTTTCCTTAGTCGAGTACTCTACCAAATCTGCAATGCAGAGGCGAAACATACATTTAGATAGATGAGCATCACCCAGTACCGAAAATAGAACGAGATTGTGAAATGGTAAGACACTGGATTCGTATTTGGGAGAACTGCGGTATGAACTTCCGTTCAGCCATCCAAGTCTAGATTTCCGTGTTTCCATAACTCACTGTAGGTAAACTCTAGGACGGTTCCTTTTAATAAATTTAAAATGGAGTTTCTTTCGTTTCCATACCCTCTCCGAGGACATCGTCCGAGTGCGATGAAACTGTCATCAACGAGACGTTAAACCACGATCATACTTCTTATCTTAGCAGCCCAAGATGTAGATATGTGTTTTCCACATTCTACCAAGGCAAGCGACCCTGCATCTCTTTGCCTTTACTGTAACGTATCACCAACGGTGTGCTGCTTTCCAGCCATTATTGGTAATCTCTCCTACTCTACACAACAAAATGTAAGTTCTCGCTCGTGAAAAATGAAGTGAGAAGTGATACAGAATCGCGGCCTGCCATTTTCTCGCACATTAGCACAGACTTCGCCGCACTTAGTTGATTTACAATTGTCTGATCAGTAATATGATGCATCATACTATTGGTCGAAATCATAGTTCGCTCTCACGTAAATAAATCGGTCAAGCAATCTGTTCGTCCAGATGATACTCCAGTACAAAGCACGTCCCGTCACTCCAAGCCACATCACTCGTCTGTATTAGTAGAGAACAAAAAAATGAATAGCTGGCTTGCATTTAGAACCTAAAGCACATGGCATTTACTTCCGCAAATCCCTATGATTGGCTAAGAGCCAATGAATACCAAAGACGAAATTCCAGATGCAGCTCTTGTGGAAAGAGTTTACGAACGTAACTGATTCGGGATGTAATTAAACTGACTAGCTTAATATCTCAGTGACAGCTGTACAATAAATGTCATAGATCTTGAGAAAGTTCGTCCACCAACCTTCCGATCCCCAGATCCCATTAAGTCTGCAGCAGATTTTTCCCGTCAGGTCATAATTAAATTTCTCACCAACGACTTCTTTTAATCTTAATAACAGCATTCTTCTGAAATTCATATTTCGACGAAATCACATCGGCTCCGTCCTCATATTTTAGACAATAAACTGAGAAAATTTCTTAAGAGAATTTTTAAACACCTTCCCTGTATCTGTATACATAGGGAAACGCCGCTATGATGCATATGAGGAGTACCTGCTGTTTTGTCTGCCTTCACGAGTACAAGAGTACAAGAGTGCCTCCCTACATAACACACCTGCAGACAGTCCGTAAAGTGCTTGAGACCAATAGGAATTATTTCAGTGAATCCTGATATAATAGCACCATTTTTAGGAATCATATACAAGCGATCCCTCGACCAAAGTTCTGTGCCCATCGACAGCAAAATTGCGTAAGTCACCAAGAGAAGCAGGAAAGAAAATATAAGTACACCGGATTACTGAAAGTATCCGAACATGTATTAGTAGATATTAATATGGTACGTGTTCACCCTTCGCCTTTATGACTACTTGAACTTCGCTAGGTCCAGTTTCCATGAGATATCTGAATGTCTGTGGAGGAATGGTAGCCCGTTCCTGCTCAGGATCCGAAACCGCAGGAGTTAGTGATTTATTATGTATTCTCCACTATTACAGGTTACTATCATAGGTGCTAAAATTGATTATGCAAATTAACATTTTCCTGGATAATAATAATAAACGAGTGTCTTAGTTATTTACTCCTGATACTTACTAAAAGAAATGTTAAAAATGCAAACATGTTAACACTACGACTACAATATTGCAATAAAACCCCTTTAATCAATTAGCCTACCATTAATATTAACCTTAGTACTACATATTCCGTTCTGTTTTGTTCTTTTATTATGATACATCTAAATCATAAGTGGTTATTTCTTCTTCTGGGTCCGTGTAGAAACTACACCGGTCAACAGCTGTTGTCTGGCGGACTCCTTAGCCGCAGGACAGCACGTCAGCAATGTTCCCAGTGTGAATGGGGATTTCATGATTTACTGTGACATTTCACAATGCACACTTCCTTGATCACTTGCAGCAGCTCAACGTAAATTCTTGAAAAACATTTCATTCAGGTGTCTTCTCTCCATACGTTAAGTATGTTGTCTAGGATGCTGATATTCTGTCGAATGTCTCGTGAAACCTTCCACCTTCCATGGCTTTCCTGGATACTGCGGCTACAGTATAGTCCCAGATACGCCATGCTCACTCGATCCTTACTGTTGCTTTGCGATCCACTATCCTTTATGCCTGACGGTCATTACTCGCTGCGTATTAGTACAGAGTACCTTCCCTCAATGTATGCTCTAAAGTGTCCACAGTGCCACCGACGCTATCATCATTGACGTGTCTTTTGATTTTGTGCAGTACGTAACATATGGGTTGTGATCAGTCAGGAAATGTATCAGTATGTTCGATGGGTACAGATATATCGTTTTCAATCCATCCCTGATGTAAGGGAGAAATTCGTATGTGCTTCTGCCTGTGTCTGAAGTGTCCAATTCATTTTCGACAATTGTCAAATGATGTTCTTCATTCGCGTTTTCGTATAGGGTTGTGTTCCAAGCATCCTTTGTATTTCCGTATGTTTGTAACCAATAAATCGCTCCCCTTTTCTTGTTTTTAAAGTGCATTGGACATATTCCTAAAAACAATAACAATGCATCATTCGGGATAATGCAGGAGGCACGTGTTAGCCTTAGTGACAGTGTTCCAACAACTCTATTGACTAATGGAGCTGACTTCACAAGCTCGCATCTGTGAGATCAAATGCTAGCAATTAATCCTACTACTGTTGCAAATATAAACTGTTTGTACGTCCTGACTGTATTCAACGGAAGTCGAAATTGCTTACACGTGATGGTTATTATTTTATTATTCATGTTTGCGCCTTTTATGCCTGCCTCTCGTATACGACACTCAAACTTACGTCGATCGTTCGTTATTTCTTTGATTTTATTTCATAGTTCCTTGCTAAGATACCATTCAGCAAAGGTTTGGATGTGACGCGCTAGGGACAATTCGGCATTTGGACCCCATTATTCTAGTTCATTAAGTGCTGCGTCACATTACCTATTCCTATTCTGTCTGAACAGGCCGCTAAAGGCCCAAAGTACCGACTGACCGCCGTGTCAAAGGTGTCACTGGATGCGGATATGCCGGCCAGACTGGCCGAGCGGAACCAAGCGGCCGCTACAGTCGTAGGTTCGAATTCTCCCTCGGGCATGGATGTGTGTGATGCCCTTAGGTTGGTTTAAGTAGTTCTAAGTTGTAGGCGACCTACGACCTCAGAAGTTAAGTTCCATAGTGCTCAGAGCCGTTTGAACAATTTTTTGATGTGGATATGGAGGGGCGTGTAGTCAGCACACTGCTCTACCAGTCGTTGTCAGCTTTCGTGACCGGAGGTGATACTTCTCAGTCAAGTAGCTCCTCATTTAGCCTCTCTAGGGATTGAGTGTACCCCTCCTGCCAGCAGCGCTCAACAGACGTGATGGGTCGGCCATCCGATATCTAGCCAAGCCCGATAGCGCTTAACTTCGATGAACTGACGTGAACCGGTATTATCACAGCAGTAAGGCCGCTGCCTACATTACATTTGTCTTCTATAATTCTTCTGGAATCACCGCTTACGACGAACAACACGTCAATGGAACATTCCAAAACCCTAGTCTACACAATGACTCCTGAGGAAAGCCTTTCGCTTTGGTCTTCGTCATTTCTTCTCCTGGCCATATTAAAAATGCGTATCGTCCGCTCCAGCAGTCTGTTAGGTAGTTGTACAGCGCCTCTGGATGATTAAACTCGCTCAGGCGGCCAAAGAAAGGCGTTGTGTGTAGATTATCTAAAACGCCAGTAATATCGATCATTATTGCTATAGTGTACGTGCGATAAGTGTCTGTCCCTAGCAAAACCGCCTTCGTAACTGCATCTCATTTGACGTGCCTCTTCTCGCCGAGAGCGTTCTCAAGATAAATTAGTCGGTAGGAATTGGCCACTATCGGATCCTTGCCTTGCTCTTTACTAATAATCACCTCCTCAGCATTCGTCCATGGTGCAAGAGACATTTCTTGCAAGAAACACTCGCGGTACAGTTCAGAAATGATTGCATTACTTCGGCAGGCTCCCATTCAGTTCTGGATATTTTAGAAGTAAGTGGTATTGAACATTGGGACCTGGAGCGCAGTCGACTTTCTAAATCATCCCGACGGAGTTCCATAGGGTTCAGATCAAGACTCTGGCCAGGACAGTTCATTTCAGAAATATTAAGAGTCACAAACCTTTGCCTCATAAATGCTGTATTATCGTGTGGGTCATTGTCGTGTTGCTCCAGTCATCGTCTCCGAAACATTCCTCTATCATGCACAGTACACAATTGTGCAAAATGTGTTCGTCTCCTTCCACATTTAGGATTTCCTTGTAATGAGGAGACTACACGCTAAGCACGAAAAACACACCGATACCTTAAGACCGCCTTCTCTGTTCTTCACTGTTGGCACTTCACATGAAGGCAGGCATTCGACAAAACAAGACACTCCAACCGGATTCCCAAAGGGTGTAGCATGACTCGTTACTGCGAGTCACTCGTTTCCAGTCATCTGCTGTCCACCTAGCGTCGCCCTTTACACAAACTGTATCGTCTCTTAGTACTGTCTGCAGATACGTATGGCTGATTAAGAGTTGCTCTACCGCAGTCTACTCATATCTCAGAATAGAGTGGCATTTCGAATATCTGTAATCAGGAAAGCTACGTGAATATTTTATTTTGCTATAAACTGTTCAGATATTCCGTGAAATGGTTCTGTCAACCGTCTAACAATCACCTGGTGCTAAATGCTTTAAATATAGCATTGTATGATACGAGTAAACCAGCAGAAATATCGAGTTTCTTTGTGAACATCACCAATTTGAAGCATGTTCGTTAAACTGGAGTTTTTAAAAATTAATTTTCTACCATTTTGAATAAAATAATAATAAAAAGAAAATATTCAACACAGTAGTT
Organism: Schistocerca serialis cubense; assembly: GCF_023864345.2. Taxonomy (NCBI): domain Eukaryota; kingdom Metazoa; phylum Arthropoda; class Insecta; order Orthoptera; family Acrididae; genus Schistocerca; species Schistocerca serialis. The sequence goes on from NC_064644.1 coordinate 447,334,823, forward strand.
TTTACAGTGTAATGAATACCCTTAGCTGCAAACAGGCGTTGAGATAAGTCAACGGCGACAGTTGAAAATATGTGCCCCGACCGGGAATATTTTTTTAAAATTTTGTTCGCTGTTGATCGTTGTGTTTGGTCGTTGCGGACGTCACATGACATCCGTTCTAGTTCGATGTTAATCATTTCACTCAGTTTTTTATTACAGAGGCCTACCAGCTCTCTGACCGAACACTTGGTTGTGCCTCTGCCCATTATACTCATTACTCTCGGACTGACTGCCGATTCCCGTAAGAGTTCGGGCACTGTTTGTGCATCTTCACAGAAGAAGATGGTCAAACGGCCGGTGAGCTTTAAGTAGTTTTTTAACGTAGACTTAAAATTATTTATTTCGTCAGTTGGTTACTGTGCTAATGTGATATATAACCGTGGTAAAGACGCATGTACAAATTAAAACTTCTAATTCTTCGCCAGTATATTTTCTTGCAACACTGAGTTTGGTGGAGAGAATACACTATTATCTGTCATGTGTTTCGCAAGTTCTTTGGACTACTAATAATCTAATGATATTGCAACACGTCCGGCGGTGATTACTTCCTTTTACTTTATTTAGAAATAGCAAATTGAAATATTCTTCACTGCTACATTGACTTTCAGCTCTGTTTAATAATATCAGTCCTTCCTCTATGTACAGAATACTGGATCTGAAAATTAATCAGTGATGGTCTTTCCATGATGGAGATACAATACATAAATTTTTACCTTTTTCACCAATGCACACAGCTTTAGTAGCGATGTCTTTCTTAAAATGCTGGAATCTCCAGTTTCTACTTCCAGAAATTTATCTTACTGATCGTCTAACTCAGATGTCAGTGCGCGGGACTACGTTGATCAATTGCAATGACTGTACATGAAAGTACTTGGAGGAAGATGGGTAAATTATCGAGGTGCTGTAACAATTTTTATCTCTGAAGCAGCACGGATTTAACAAATTCGCATTTAGGTACTGTATACATAATTTTAGAATGAGGATCTCCTGAGGTTATAACCTTGCTTCCGACAAATTACACGTTTCCCTAAACGTAACTTGTATCAGATGACCCTTTTTTCTTGAAGTAGTGCTAATATGTGTATGTGAGATGCGTAATATTTCTTGAATTTCAGCGAAGTACCACATCAAAGCGTATTAACGAAAACACCATCATATGAGGAACCAAACGAAACTTACGTTTTGGCTGAGGATATTTTGGTAGAGAGAGAATAATATACAAGTAGTTTCAGACAAGTGCCAGGGAAGCATGTAGGATCTAAAATGCCAATATGTGCCATCTAAACATGAAATTCAAGCAGGGGTCCTTGCAGAAATCGTTCCTGAGACTAAACTGCATCAGGAAGACGCATTTACTCACAAACTTAAAGCAGCGGCTTGGTTTCACAGAACTCTCAGTGGGAGCTACTCCCAATCTGACAGGAAACAGAACACATGACGCTCTCTGACAAGAATATATGGGAGAGATAGTAACACAGGTGATCGTGTATAGGAAACTGCCACACATCACGTGATGTATGATTTACAGTTGTTACATAGACCTTTCCAGACAGGGACTCTACCAGATTCAGACAAACCCATATTATATTAGAAGAAAAATGACTAAGGCGGAAACTTAACGACACAGAAAGTAAGGTTTCCTCGGAGAAGTGTTGATGAAGCCCCAATACAAACCCAGGCAGCCATTTTAGAGAATATTGGCATATCAACATGAATAACACGACAGTACAGTGGCAGAGAATTTGAAAAAGCTATGGATATGATGTTAGGAGAGAGTAACACTGACAAGAAGAGCATGCTGCGACAACAGCCTCTCACTTAACGTCATGGCGTTGTGGTGTCGCCAGGTATTGTCATACCATGTGTCCTCGATAACCGTAAGTAACAGGAGATTGCGCCATTCATATACACGCTAACCTGTAGGGTATTAACTACTCCGCATAGCAGGCTGTCTTCTGGACTCTAGTTCCTGTTTGCTGGAGGTTAATCAATCCTACAAACCTGGAGAAAAATTTGAAAAAATGATTGACTGGGAAAGGTCTTACATTTCTTTCTAGGAATCCTTGGGCTCTTTAACGTTTTTAATATACTTAATTACACCAATAAGACACAAAGAAATTACAGACAAGGTGGCGAGTAGGGATTAACATAAATCATTGGGGTAAGTTGAAAATTTGTGCTGGACAGGAATTCAAATCCGTGTCTCCTGATTACTAGGGAAGTGAGCTTACCACTGCACCTGCCAGACACAATGGTCATCACAACACACGCCTCCCGGCAGACCCTAATTCTCAATTTATCCGCACACTACTGACGTAGTGCCCCCTGCCCATTATCCTCATTACTCGAGACATAATGCCGATTCCCGGAAGAGTTCGAACCTGTTCTGTGTCTGCACTGAAGAGGTCATTGGCCGTCCTCGGCTTAATTATACACTCCTGGAAATGGAAAAAAGAACACATTGACACCGGTGTGTCAGACCCACCATACTTGCTCCGGACACTGCGAGAGGGCTGTACAAGCAATGATCACACGCACAGCACAGCGGACACACCAGGAACCGCGGTGTTGGCAGTCGAATGGCGCTAGCTGCGCAGCATTTGTGCACCGCCGCCGTCAGTGTCAGCCAGTTTGCCGTGGCATACGGAGCTCCATCGCAGTCTTTAACACTGGTAGCATGCCGCGGCAGTGTGAACGTGAACCGTATGTGCAGTTCACGGACTTTGAGCGAGGGCATATAGTGGGCATGCGGGAGGCCGGGTGGACGTACCGCCGAATTGCTCAACACGTGGGGCGTGAGGTCTCCACAGTACATCGATGTTGTCGCCAGTGGTCGGCGGAAGGTGCACGTGCCCGTCGACCTGGGACCGGACCGCAGCGACGCACGGATGCACGCCAAGACCGTAGGATCCTACGCAGTGCCGTAGGGGACCGCACCGCCACTTCCCAGCAAATTAGGGACACTGTTGCTCCTGGGGTATCGGCGAGGACCATTCGCAACCGTCTCCACGAAGCTGGGCTACGGTCCCGCACACCGTTAGGCCATCTTCCGCTCACGCCCCAAAATCGTGCAGCCTGCCTCCAGTGGTGTCGCCACAGGCGTGAATGGAGGGACGAATGGAGACGTGTCGTCTTCAGCGATGAGAGTCGCTTCTGCCTTGGTGCCAATGATGGTCGTATGCGTGTTTGGCACCGTGCAGGTGAGCGCCACAATCAGGACTGCATACGACCGAGGCACACAGGGCCAACACCCGGCATCATGGTGTGGGGAGCGATCTCCTACACTGGCCGTACACCACTGATGATCGTCGAGGGGACACAGAATAGTGCACGGTACATCCAAACCGTCATAGAACCCATCGTTCTACCATTCCTAGACCGGCAAGGGAACTTGCTGTTCCAACAGGACAATGCACGTCCGCATGTATCCCGTGCCACGCAACGTGCTCTAGAAGGTGTAAGTCAACTACCCTGGCCAGCAAGATCTCCGGATCTGTCCCCCATTGAGCATGTTTGGGACTGGATGAAGCGTCGTCTCACGCGGTCTGCACTTCCAGCACGAACGCTGGTCCAACTGAGGCGCCAGGTGGAAATGGCATGGCCAGCCGTTCCACAGGACTACATCCAGCATCTCTACGATCGTCTCCATGGGAGAATAGCAGCCTGCATTGCAGCGAAAGGTGGATATACACTGTACTAGTGCCGACATTGTGCATGCTCTGTTGCCTGTGTCTATGTGCCTGTGGTTCTGTCAGTGTGATCATGTGATGTATCTGACCCCAGGAATGTGTCAATAAAGTTTCCCCTTCCTGGGACAATGAATTCAAGGTGTTCTTATTTCAATTTCCAGGAGTGTATATATGTAAAGTGTTTTTTCGGACTTTTGTATCAGTCGCTTATTTAGCATCATAAATACCTCACAAGCTTTTGACTGAGATCGACGCTTTCTCGACCAGAGGGTATTGCTTCCAGAGCACTGCATCCTTGTGGCGAAGCCGAGTGAGCCGCATTCGTTCGTCATTTCTTTCTATCCACGCAGCTGGTCTCTACCGAGTCGGACGATCCCTCATTCACCTTCTCCAGGGTTCGCCGAACGCAGCTCGACAGATGGGTGCCCTACTGTGCGAATGAGGGAACAACGTGGACAGGTAAGTGACAACAAGAACAAGGGGCAGTTGTGAGTAAAGGAAGCACAGCATCCCGCCAGGCACCTCTACGTCTTTGCCTATTGGCCACTCACACCGAGGACCCAGCTCTGCCTTTAGGTTAGGTACCATCGGCCATCTTGAGCACCTTCGGACGACCTATACTACATTGATTTGACATTCTCTCTAGAACCACTGCTAAGATGAGGGCACGTGGTTCAGCCATATGCTAGCAGTAATGACGTCGCTTCCTAAGAATCAGAAAGAGAGGGTTGCAGATAATCAGTCATGGTGGCAAAGTTAACATACTAAAAGCAACCATTATAAATGTAGAGGGTGTTTAAGAAAAGGGTGTCACATTTCCCTACAGGACATAGTATCAGGTGAAACTATATAAATTTCCTATCATGATGTGGCCAGAAACCAATGCCGTAACAGGCATGGGCCATTCCGTCCTCGAATTTCCACCTGACTGTTACGTATATGTAGAAACTACAGGCAGTGATGGATGCTGATACCACACGCCCTGACCTATTCCTTACCCCTTCGTCGCGTTGAATAACTCAATCTTTAAGATACATCTGGCTCCATTCAGACTGCGTCACGTGCACTGATTACATGTTCCTGTAACTTCTGCCCAGTGTTGATGGTTGGGCGTAGACCAAGGCCTTTAAAAGTCTCAAAACCCAGGTAACCAATAGAATCGAATTCGGTGAACGCGGAGGATCTCCTCCACCAGTCCATCGCCCATCAAACGTTGCAGTGAGGTGCAATCACAGTGCAGGATGAACCAAAAAATGGAGCTGTGCCCTGTCGAGCAACAGTCGCAATCTCGGATTATCTGCAAGGGTAACGTTCTCCACTAGCACTGACAATTCATCATACAGAGATGGGTGGTACGTAGCATCTGCTAATCTGTTTGGAAAAGCGTATGGCACAATGAGTCCAGCACCGACAGTTCCTGCCGCCCCATACTTATGCAATCCTGATGGTTTATCAACACAATTGTTCGAAGATCTTCATCGACGCACAAGAGCTTACTAAGTTAATTTACTATGCCATCTTTTGTGAATCCTGCCTCATCTCTTAATAAAACGCAGGCTGTGAACTGAATCATTATAGGAACTTTTTCTTATACTTTAACCAATACTATTTCATAAACGAATATGTGAAATTTTTTGAAGACACCCTTCATAGCTATACATGTACAGTCTGCTGTTTCACCCACGACTTTGGTTACAGTTGACCCTCAATGTCGGGCAGCCTACCATTCACGCAGGAGACCCCAACGGGGTATACAGGAGCTGCTGCTCCTCTTCGGTGATTCACATTCCATCTAAACAGTTTTCATCCCTAGGGTCAGGTTAAATGGAGGAAGACATTTTTTATCCTCGACAGACAGTGATTGGAAGCCTGTAGTGATTTACAGGAGCTTCCAGTGCAAGGCTCTAGACGCTACCCCACTTGCCGCTCTTGTCGCATCCCGTGGGTAAGAATTCTGACTGTGGTCCATAACTAAAAGGATTATTTCTGCGACGTAGAGCTGGTACTGTTTGTACTGTGAATATCATCTACACCTTCTCACCATGACACTCCATGAAATTCTTCTAAAAGACCTGTTTCCCCTCGGAGTATTATTCGACTTTGAACTTGTGACTCCATTTTTCTAAGCCATACTGCAGAATGGTCCCGCTTGGAACGTTCCTTGATCACGTTTCATTTAGCCAGTGATAACTGTGCTGTTGCAAACCGGTTATTGTATGTCTATGAATCTACTCCCCAAGAGATGTTAATGCACACTGTAACTTGTGGAAATAGTGCAAGAAATGGTGTAGCAAATTTTCTTGGGGGACAAAGCTTATATCCATAAAGCAAGGCCGATTTAGAAAGTGTCACTCGTATGAGACTGAACTTGTCCTTTTGTCGCACGATATCCTGCGATATAAGGGTGATGGGCATTAGGCAGCATATATATTTTTAAATTCCCAAAACGTGTTTACACAGTGCCACACTGCAGACTGTTAAAAAAGCTAGAGAGTGACTCGTAGATTTTTTCGGTAATAGAGCCAAGTACGTTGTCCTAGACCGCGATCGTCCATGGGAGAAAAGGGTATCGTCAGAAAAGCCTGAGGGAAATGGGATACCAGCGCTCTTGTTTTCTATACCCTCAAACGATTTGAGAAACAGAGAGACCAATTTTCGACAATTTGCTGATCATGCTTTTGCGTAACAGAATGTGTCACGTATGAGTGACTGCAGGAGTGTACAACATGATTTGAATATTATTTATATATAGTGTAAAAGACCTATTATTCTAAATTTGAGATATAATTTATGAAGATGAGAGGAAAAACAATTTTGTAGTGTTCGAATGGAGTACTAATGGCATGCTGCTTCACATGTAAAGCGACAGGAAATGGAACGAGATTATAAGGTCAATTATAGGAAAGGCGAAGGATGACTTTAGTTTATAGGAATTTTAGGAATGTGTAATTCAAATTTAAAGGAGGCAACATACAGTCCCCTTCTGCGACCCATTCTTGCGTGCTACGACAGTATTTGGGATCCGCCCGGTCGATTTAATGAAAGACATCGAAGCTGGTCAGGCGAGCCGCTAGATATGTTACTGATAGTTTCGATCGACAGGCGAGAAATGCTTTGTAAACATAAATGGGAATCTGCAGAGAGAAGACGGTGTTCTTTTCGCGAGACACTATTGATAAACTTAATAGAAGTGATATTTGAGACATACAGTAGAACGATCTTGCTGCTACCAACATAGGTCTTGCGTATAGAGCGTAAAGACAAGGCAAGAGGAAACTGAACTCCTAAACACAGTCGTTTTCCTCTCGATCCATATTCGAGTGGAATTGGAAAGCGAATAACGAACAGTAATAAAGGACATGCTCCGCCATGTACCATATGCTGGCAAGCCTAGTTTGAATTTAGATGGGTATATATACACAAAAGCCACAATAACCATTGTCACTTTTATACATCTGCAAAACTTTATTGATATAACTAATTGAAAATTGATTATCCAGTGAATGTGGGAGGATATATTGGATATATTGAAGAACAGGAGGCTGTTTTGAAAAATATACCGGTTAAACGAAAATAACTAGGGAAGGATAGGGTGGGAGGTCTCTTCCCATTTTATGTTGTAATTTAATATATTGGTTGATGAAAGGACTGACACCTATAAATTTAAAACGAACACTACACACACATAACAGAGCGAGTTCTATGAACAAAATTTTCCAATTACGTTATTCTTTTTTACATAATTAATGATGCTGTATGTTATCTGTGAAATAACATTTCTTATAGCCGTGGTCATTATGTTCCTCACGAGACTGCCTTGATTGAAACGCCCTAGTTACTAAGTGAATACAGCCCAAAAGGTAATATTACTAAGCAATCGGTCTGTTCTTTAGACATGATTCGATACAGACGTATATAATTAGCACAACGGACGTTTATTGGCACTTTAAATGATTTGCTGTTGTTAACTGAACAAATTACTTGTCCTAGAAACAGGGAAGTCTCTAATTGGTCGTATTTTCTATGGATCAGGTAAAATTCCTAATGGATGTGCTGTGTGTCGACGGAATTTCCCCTGCTCCCACCAAAACTCTGAATTTTTTCTTCAATATAACCTATGCACTTAATTCTTTAAAGACATTTAACAATCCCAAACCATAGTGTTTTTCTTATAACTCTCGTCGGCTATTAATACACGATCAACATAATTATGTGGTAAACTTCTTGCACAAGTACAGTAGAAGACTCCAATTAAATCCTCTATTAAATATAGCCATACTGACTTTCAGCTCAAAGAATAATTTATGAAATTGAGTGCAAAAATTATAAAATAAGAATGTCGTGAATTGCCAGCATGAAGGATACATTTCAGTCTGCTCATATCTTCCTCGTTCATTAACACAGAACCTTAATTCCCTGAAATGTTTGAAAATACTCGTCTAATGTCAATGGTCTATCAGTTTCAGGCACAATAATTGGACTAATCTGCCTGGAATCCAACACCAGCCTATTACCATCTCCCTTCTCTGGCACCACAGAAAATAACAACTGACTGACTGAATCTCCCCTTGCTTCAGCATCTCAATTTCTGTGTCAACTCTCTCTTTTGAAATTACAGATCTACTATGTGACCTCACAGGATATCTCTTAAGTTCTTTAGCCTTGTAATGGTATGAAAATCCCTTAATAGTACAAGAGTGCTCAGAAAATACTGAAGAATGACGATGAAGTATCTCAAACAAATTTCCTTTGATTAAATTTCATCTGACTTCTTAACATAGTCAGTGCCATTGTCTATTTTTCGTTCAGTGCACATTTTCTTTGGCAATATGGTAACAGAAATGCATTAGCCACACACTCATTTACAATGGACCCCAGCTCAAAGGACAGAAACCTTGAGAAAAATTTAAGACAGTGATTTTAGCTCTTCTCCCTAATCACATTTTTATCAAAAAGTAACTTCAGCGTAGATCCATTACACTTCAACGATACTTGACTGAAACCCAGATCCTTCACTGTTTCGTGTTTACAAAAAAATCTACACGAAATATTATATCATTTTTCAACTTAGGCACAATCAAAAAATTCTCCATAAAAGCTCTTACCTTGACACACAAATTTCACACACACACACACACACACACACACACACACACACACAAACACACACACACACACACATACACAACCACATACACACACACCTGTCTCTTCACCTTAAAGGTTTTTCTCAGGGATTCCCCGTCTTCTCAGTTGGGTCCAAAGGTAGAATTGGCCAACAACCTACACTTTAAAAACTCTTACATACTCTCTCACTCAACACACACAAGAGACTTTTTGTACTAAGAACACCAAATGAAATAATTCCGTTGACATTAATGTGAAGCACTGGACTTAGCACACCAATTGCATTCACCTGCCTCCCATCAAGGCAAAGCCTTTCATGCCTCCAAAATCTTACATGCGTTCCTGTTCATGGCTGTTGTCATAACATTTGTAGCACACTATCATGTACCAGCATGCACTTAATACATATGTTTTTCTGTGGATGAGCTGATCGCACTTCCACAACGCACGGACCTGAATCTCTATCACTCTTTTACCACTACCTTCATCTCTGCGACTCTTGTAGTTAGCCATTATAATTATCACTGTCTCTTCTACAACGACCATTCTCATTGTGATCAGGTCTTCCATCCTGACATTTCTGTCTTCCATTGTAGTACCTGTTACGTCAAAAATCAAATCATACATCTTAATTCTTATTTCATTCTGACCTTTGGTCAGCATAAACAAACTGATAACAGCTCCTGAAATGATTATTCTTATTATTATTGTCATATTCTAGCTTCTTTAGTAAACCCTGAAAACCTTTCAAATCCTCTTTCGCTCTAATACCAAGTTTAATTTGACTCGTGTGTGTAGGAAGTTCCATAAGCAAATTTCACATTAACTCTGCAGGACTGTAAGGAATATGTGAGAATTGATTTTTGAATAACATTTATTTAAAGAACTGTTCAATACTGCTAAAAGCAGAATTATTATTAATTTTTCATCGTTATAGGATCCTGTCTTTGCTGTTACCGATTAGTATGTGGATGGGAATAAGTGCCTAAATTCCTCATAATTCACAGCTTGTTGTCAGTGTATCATGCATACAACAGGCTCTCCTTGTATGTAATCATGAAGATCTATTCTTGAGCTACCAGATATATCACAGACTCATTGTCTGACAAAGAACATTCCACTGGACTACTATTTGTCAGGTGATGTGTCTATGAAACAACTGATAGTCCATGAACTAAAAACTGTAAATACAGTTATGTTCAACGCTAGTTGTAGGGAGGAAAGAGTTTAGTCCTCATTAAAAAATATCTGTGTTCTCAAGATATGAGTGCCACCAGGGTGACATAGGAAACAGTTTAATTTTACTGAAGGAGTCAGAATTTAATGAGAAAGTTCTTACATTCCCCAACCATGTAGATATCTTAGAGTTATCAGACAACGAAATACGCTTTGTAAGTTAAGAACATTATTAAAAACAGCAAAGCCATATTTACTGATAGTCATGCCAAGTATCTCACAAACATCAATCCATTAACACCCAGATTATATGAGTTACGTATGTATCAGAATGAAAGTGTTCCAATAAAACCTGCAGTGTTTCAGATTAGGCAAGTGCCATAAATTATTGAAATATTTATATTTACTAATTAAAAGACAAACTAAACTTTATCCAAATACCTAATTCACTTTGGCTAGAGAAAACTAAAAGATGTACCCATTCCACAGGGTGCAAAACTAGTCTCATTTGATGCTAGCAACCTTTTAACTAATATGCCAGTTGCAAAAGAGATGGAAATTTTAACAGAGTGGTTGCATAAAAACCAGAAAAATACACTGAAGACAGAAGGTATAGGGATGCCACTGAAACATGGTTAAAGTGAAATTATTTACAGTTTCAACAGGATCTGTAAAATCAGTCAGATGGCTTAGCAGTGAGGTCTCCTCTGTGTTCCTTATGAGCTGAGATATTCATGGAAAATTTTGACTAAACCATTTTTTATAAAGAGCCTCTGAGTTTCGTAATACAATACTTTATTAGGTATGTGAATGATATACTGTGCTTGTGGACAACTACCACCAAATAATTACATAAATATTCTCACATTTGAATTCACACGAGAGTGAAATCAAGTTTGCAGAGGGTTTGGGAGGTGATTCTATCAACCTGTTAGAACTCATCATTAACATCACTAAGCAACAGTATTTACTTAACATACACAGGCAAGTTACCTCAACAGACACAGTAATACCAGGTAGTTCCCAGCATCCAACACCATCAAAACATGCAGCTTTCCACTCCATGATTTTTCACTCCAGCTTTGAAAACGAATTGAAATGAATTTTAGAAATACGATACAACAATGGTTATAGCCCTAAACCAACTGACAACATACTCAGATAAAAGGAATAGACGGAGGATATCAGCTCTCCTTTATCCACCTCAGACAGCAATGAACCACACAAAATAACAAAAGGGCCTCCACGCTAAAAGTGGGTAGAGCTTCACAGGTTCTTGCCATGAAACCGAAAACATAGGAAATATACTTCAGATTTTTACAGTAGCAATACTGTTGCCCGCCATCTGTTCAATAGCAAAGATACGATTGCAGCTTTAGAACAGATCGGAATTTATAGAATTTACTGCAATCTGTATGACAAATTATAGTAGGTCAGCCAGCTAGGGCTGTAACTACCAGACAGACTGAGCATGAAAGGAGCTGTAGACTGAAAAAGAAACGTTCCATGTTTTCTGAACATGCCTTAAATGAGTATTATTCATAAGATGTGAATTGTGATGTTCTCCATAAAAGAACTAAACGCAGAATTTAATATTACTTGTACCTCTGGTCATTAATAAACGCAAGTCAGAGAACTCGAATATGGTTCTTAATTATCAAATACTGTGCCATTACTCACCCTTATTAAGCTAGCAACCAGTAATTATTTCTCTCACAAATAGATAATAAGCTTGCTAACGCTGTTCCACACCCATATTCCATAGACTTATGTCTCCCTCTCCTTGTTTGTCACATTCACCAATTTGATCACATGACACAATAGTTGTGCCATTGTTCACTTGTAGAACATTTTGGGCTTGTAAATCCACATAGTTTCAATATTTGAATATACCGTAATATAAGATTTACTTCTTCAGTCTTTTCAGGTCTTACATTATGCCTGTGTTTTATATCGATGTAGTCATGAAATATCACATATCTTTGTACAGGAATGTTTGCACAGTTAAGAGTTCTTGCTGAAGTTATGTGGACTGTTTGTTAGTATTAAGTTATCTGACGATGGCCCAAGAAGCCGAAAACCGATTCATAACGAACTATTAAATAGATATTATAGTGAAACATTTACACTTTGTATTCAAGCTATTAATATCTCTCTTTTCATTCTTACGCTAGTCCATTTTCCCCTTATTAAGCTCCGTTTGGCCATCTTCATATCTTAACAACAATATCACTTCTTCTGACTCACCATTCCCATTAGGAGATGTACCACTAGAATTCTGCTCAGCGCTAAGTACCACTAGTACATCATACCAAAATAATTCATCATCCTTGTTAAATTTTTGCTTAATCTCTTCTCTCCCTTACCTAGCCCCTCCTCCAAATTCGTCGGTCAATTTTGTAACAACTAACAGGATCTGAAATCTATTCTGTAATTTGAGTGAAACGTCATGACCAGCTATACTCTCAGATGCGTTTGACAATAATGTTTCAGTCTTTTCTGTTTCTACTCTTAAACGGTGAAAATCATTTTGTCACTTAGTTTCTTCATTACAAACCAACTGAAGTTAACTCCAGTCTTCCTCAGTCGTAACAGGTTTGCCTTAAGTGTTAGAAATTCTGCCATCAAACATATGAAATCTCCTCCTGACAGAAAAAGAAAAAATGATTCCTGATGTAAGAAAAAATTACCAACAAACACTACTAATATAGAACTAAGTAAATCTAAAGCGAATGAAATGAAACAGTTTTGTTACTTAGGACACATTATTTGTGAAGATAAGATAATGGGACACATAAAGCAATACATCTACATCTAGATCTACGTGGCTACTCTGCAAATCACACTTAAGTGCCTGGCAGAGGGTTCATCGCACCACCTTCATACTAATTATCCATTCTTCCACTCTCGATTGGCGCGCGGTGTAAAACGAACGCTTTCCTTTCGTGGTCTGATTTCCCTTATTTTGTTATTATTCTCCCCATGTAGGTCGGCATCAACAATATATTTTCGAATTTGGAGCAGAAAGTTGGTGATTGAAATTTTGTGAGAAGATCCCGCTGCAACGGAAAACGCCTTGGTTAAGATGATATGCACCCGAAATCCTGTATCATGTCCGTGACATTCTCGCTCCTGTGCTGCCTTCTTTGAACTTTTGCAATCTACTCCGCTATTCCCATGTGGTAAGGATCCAACACCGCACAACACTATTCCAAAAGAGGTTGGACAAGCGTAGTGTACGTAGTCACTTCAGTAGATTCGTACCGTATCCTAAGTATACTGGAAATAAAATGTAGTCCTTGGTTCGCTTTTCTCACAACACTTCCTTTGTATGCTTCCCAACTGAATTTGTTCGCGATTGTAATTCCTAGGCTGGTTGACTGGTTTGTGGGATTGAAGTTATTTAGTTGAATTTACAGCATTTAGATTCGACTGATTTATCGTATAACAGATATTTAATGGATTCCACTCATCTGGATCGCCTCAAACTTTCCGTTATTTAGGTCGTTTACCAGTTTTCGCACTTTAAAAATATCTTGTCTAAATAGTTTTGCAATTGGGTTAGGTTTTTTGATAGCTTTTCTGGACAGTAAACGACAGCATCTTATGCAAACAACCTAAGACGGTTGCTGAGACTGTCCCCTAAATCGATCACATGAATTAAAAAAACCGTAGAGGGCGTATAACGCTACCTTTGGAAACGCCAGAAATCACTTTTGCTTTACTCGATGACTTTCCGTCAGCTACTACGAGCTGTGACCTCTCTGACAGGAAATCACATATCCGGTAACTAAACTAAGACGATTTTCCATAAACGTGCAATTAATTAAAAACCGCTTGTTACATATTGTGTCAAAAGCCTTATGGAAATCTGGAAATACGGTATCAGTTTGGAACACCTTGTCGATAGCACTCAACATTTGGTTTGAGTAAAGTTCTGGTTGTGTTTCACAAGAACGATGTTTTCTAAATCCACGTTGACTATTTTTCAATGGACGTTGGTTTTCGAGGTAACTCATAATGTTCGAACATAATAACGTTTCAGAATAATGCTGAATATTGAAGTTTATGATATACGCCTGTACCTTAATGGATTATTCCTGTTGCCTTTCTTGCACGTTCATGTGAGCTGTGTAACTTTACAGTCTCTATGTACGGATCTTTCGTCTAGCAAGCGGGTTGTATATGATTGTTATTATGTATGGAGCTATTGAATCAGCGTAGTTTGAAAGAAACCTAATTAGTACACAATATGTACCGGAAGACTTGCTTCTATTAAGTGATTTGAACTGCTTCACTATTCCGAGGTAATCTACTTCCAAGGTACTCAAGGGGGCTGCCGTTCTTGATTCAAATTCTGGAATATTTACTTAATCTTCTTTTTTGAAAGAATTTCGGAAGGCCGTATTTAATAACTCTGCTTTAGCAGCACTGTTATCGGTAGTACTTTCATTGCTGTCGCGCACAGAGAGCATTGACAGTGTTGTGGCGCTAGCATACTTTACACACGACCTGAATCTGTGTGGATTTTCTGCCAGGTTTCGAAGCAAAGTTCCGTTGTGGAACTCCCACTGAAGTACATACAAAATCCCGAGCACCTGTATAAAACCGCCGATCTTCGGGATTCTGCGTTTGTTTACTTCGGCATTCTTTTTTCGTAATTTCTGCAACAGTATTCTGATCTGTTTTGTGAATTATGGCGATCGGTTCCGTTGTTGAATTCAAGCCACATCTGGTCTCCACTTGTATTGTTAATCTGGAAGGTTGGAGGATTGTGTCCCAGGAGGAAGGCAAGCGAATTTTTACTTTGGTTCCCTCGCTAAGAGCGCCTACCAGAATGAGCAATCAGACGAACAATCTGCTCTGGAATGCTCTTAACTGTTTACTTAAGGCCTTGAACGTTGGATTATGAGCATGGAAGAAAGAGTCCAGGTGGTAACAACAAAAATCTGGATTTATAAGAGAGTAATCAAATTAGCTGTTCACAAATTAATACAATGAATAAATTTTTAAACAAAGATATTAAAGAAATAGAGGGAATGTAAGCAAAAATGACAGCCTGAGACATGGCACTTAGGGAAAGGTAGGATTTCGGTGAGGACATGGCCTTACTCAGTCACCATTGGTTGCTCAGTTCGTTTTTTTAAAAATTGGGTACACCCTATTTGGAACCAATTGCATATAAGTTTGACAATAAGGAACAATTACCAAATATTACTATTAAGACAATATCTAATTAAAAATTCTATAGACAGATTGCATTCAAGGCTGAAGGCCTTATTGACAATCATCACAATCTGACCAAATCAAGGGAGAAGTGGGCCTCAGACAGTGCTCCAGTGATCAGCCTGGGAAAGTCGCTCAACTTCGTAAGCAATGACACATGAAACCAAGAGTTGTACTCACTTAACCAGATGGCAATTCAAACTAGTGACAGTTTAAACGCAGACCAACACTCTTGAAAATTTACCTAACGTCTGATAACCAATAGAACGATGGAATAACCCAGGTAAGGCTGAACCGGCGGACAGTACTGCGTCTTCAGAATCCAGTGTTTACAACATCCAGAAGCAGAAGGAACCACTACGACCAAAGTAGTCTCAAAGAAACAACATATCCGGATCACAATCAAGGAGGCTGTCGAACTTCACGTCTTATCAGACAGCAGCGGCAAGGCGAGGGAAAGTACATTCCACGAATGTACGCAAACCTCCAGGAAAGGTAACTTGGGCACTAGCGGCCACTTCTTCTCAGCAACCCTGCGAGCAGCAACACGCAAACAAATGGCATGATCTCGGTTTCACTACTGGGTTAATGTTCGCTCAACTCAGGTTTCCCGTGTCTGGTGGACAACCAGGTTGTGGTCCTTGCAACTGCAACCCTTCGATCTGGCAGTGCCTGCGTGCTGCCAGCGGTCCAGGCAAGTCTTCGCGCTGCTGGACCTTACTGCTGCTCCTTCACAACCAAACACCGCGACACACACCGAACCGGAAGAAACTTGACGTCCTCCCAAAGATAGTACCACGGTACAAGGTATCGATAACCGCTACTGCTGCCACTCATTGGCAGACAACACTAGCAAATGTAGTGGCGCCAGTAAACGCAAGAAGAAAAGGAGACGCCACTATCCCTATTACACGATGCCAACGTACCAACGGCACCAACGCAAGCAGCAACACGGATGAGTGCTGTCTGCTCAAATACACAGCCATCCTTACAAACGTCTTTAGAGAAAATATACTGATGAAAAAACCACTAACACTAGCCACAAACTCTCAAGAAATGAAATTCAGCGAGAATATGGGAGACGGCAGCTGCTGCAGCAATTTTAAGCGTTTGGTATATGAGTAATCCATTCCAGTAAGCTATGAATAACAAATAGGTGGGGCTATTATTACAATATCATGAAATTTGCTTCCCATCAGCGGAAAATAGCTTTCTATATGTTTGGCTGTATAGATTCGCTCTACTATTCAAGGTGGAAACGTGTTAACGATGTCGGCCGTTACTGAAACAATATGTGCTAAATATATAGATATCGAATTATTCCAGAATTTTACAAGAACTTCTCAGGCAATTCTAATTCATGTGAACAGAAACCACTGCCTGCTAACCAAGCAGCATCCAAAGGATGAAAACCGCTGAATTGTGAGACTTTCCCAAAGGTAGAGTGACAGCTTCATAAGTCTTCTTCTGATCCTTCTATACAGGTAGGTACGACTTGACCCTCTTGTACACACTTAAAATATATGAACAGGGAATACGGTACCGCGAAACGAGGGTAGGAACATTTTCTCCTGGCGAACGGGTAGCGTATAGAAAATTACAGGCAAGCAAAATATTTTCGCCCTTGCAATTACAAACGCTAGATGTACGAATAAGTATAATTGGCTGCTACATATCTCTCCTCCTTAGATATGGTGGATAATTTATCCCAGTATCAATATACGCGAAATTAAGGTAAAACGATATGCACTGTAAGAGGAAAAGAAAGCAAAGCGTCTCGAAGAAAATATTCGAATAGAACGAAAAATGGTAGATGTGATATATTTGTTCAGACCAACAAACGATGAGAGTTAAGGAAAAATTTGATCAATTAATCAAGAGAAAATGCTTCACAAGTTGAGAAAGCCAATGACGTGTTGGTCCAAAATTCAAATGTATGTGAAATCTTATGGGACTTAAATGCTAAGGTCACCAGCCCCTAAGCTTACACACTATTTAATCTAAATAATCCTAAGGACAAACACACGTCCATGCCCGAGGGAGGACTCGAACCTCCGCAGGGACCAGCCGCACAGTCCATGACTGCAGCACCTGAGACCGCTCTGCTAATCCCGTGCGGCGTGTTGGTCCATCTAGGGCCCTTATGCAAACAGCTATCCAGCTTGGCATTGACTGATAGAGTTGATGGATGTCCTCCTATCGGATATCTTATCAAATTCTACCTATCTGACGCGTTAGATCCTCAAAATCCGTAGTTGGATGGAGGACACTGCACATAATGTTCCAATCGTTCCCATTTGGGGACAGGTCCGGTGGTCTTGCTGGCCAAGACAGCGTTTGACTGGCACGAAGACGTACGGTAGAGACTTTCGTCGTGCGCGGGCTGCGTAATGTTTCTTAACTGCAAGCCCAGGATGGCATGCAATGAAAGACAACAAAAGGAAGGGTGGAATATCGTCGAAGTATCTCTGTACTGTAAGGGTCCGCGGATGACAACTGGAGGGGTCCTAGTATGAAAAGAAACGGCAGCACAAACCATCATTCCTAGATGATGTGCTGCATGAAGGGTGATATTGAGGTTGGTCTCCCACCACAGTCCAGGGCGTCTCCAGACACTACCTCGCTGGTCATCGGGGTTCAGAATGAAGCGGGACTCAACAAGGAAGACACTTTTATCGCAGTCAGTGAGATTCTGGTCTGAGGACGTGTCTGAAGACACCCTGGAAAGCGGTTGGTTACCAACCTGGCCGTCGCCGGCCTTGCGGTCCGAAAGCTGGGAGTGAACGTCTGGGATGCCATTTCTTTTTATAGCTGGGTCCTTTTGGTTGTCTTCCGCTGCAACAGTACACTAAAACAGTTCGTAGACGATATTCTACGCACCGTTTTGTTGTCTTCCATGCGAAGCTTTCCTGTGCTTACATATCAGGAAGATAATGCCCACCCACCTACGAGAGAGTGTTTACTGCTTGTCTTCGTGTTTGCCAAACCCTACACTGTCAGCACGGTCTCCGGTTCTCTCCCTAGTTGAGAAAGTATGGAGCTTTAAGGGCATGGCCTTCCAAGCACCTAGGGATCTTGATTATGTAATGACACAACAGGGCCGTGTTTGATACGATACTCTCAGGAAGACAAAAAAACAAATCTATTTGTGCCAAGACAAATAACTGCTTTAATAAAGTCCAGATGTAGATCAATGAATTTTGGTTTTGAATAGACTGTGCAGCTCTCTTTCTTGAAAAAACTATCCAGTTTTCTATAAATTGTAGTCAGTTGTTTGGCTGTACACGTACACCACATCCACTGATTACTGCCCCATGCGGATTACAAAGTTCAAGGATAATTTATTGATCTACATGATCTTCTCCATTATTTAAAAATTTCTCATAGAGGTCCACGAGCTTCAGAATTCCCGAGTGGAAGTCGAGTGCCACCAGTCCAGTAACTTAGGAGTTCATCGCATTCTTCACAGCGGCATCGCTTCCAGAACAGTCCCCATTCCAGAACGATTTGAACTTTGTGAAATTCACTAGGAACAAGGTCCAGGCAGCGGTGTGAGCGACCAAAAATATGCCGTACAAATTTTCCCAATAACCTCTGGTTACAGAAGCAATGTGGGGATGATACTCTCATGAAGAAATGCAAAGCTGCGAAAAGATATAGCAGGCCGGCTATTTGGGGTTAGTAGCCTTAGTTTTCTTGAGACGTTGATATGTAGATCTACATTGATCGTAGCGTCATTTGACTTGAAATCCACCAAGAGAACAACTTTACGATGCCAGATAAATAGTCCGCACGAGTCTTTATGTTGAGAGGCTCTTTTTGAAATTCTGCTGTTTTTTGGGTAATAGGCCTCATGCAACTCCAGCGCTCCGCGGAAAAGAAGAGGAAAATATGTGAATCTTGCGGTCTATGCCATCCTTGTCAGACAAGATATCAAGAGAACCTTTTAAATTGACAGAATCCTGATACCAACGTGCGCGGAGTAATGGGAAGCAGATCATTAGTTCCTTAATTACTTACGTGACTGATGTTGATAAATATACAACTAAGACTGAAAAAGAAAAGAAATGCATCCGAGTAAGGGCAAGGAAACAGTAAGCATTAGCTTGTGACATGAAACTTTTAAGTACCTCTTGCATATGTTTCTTAAAAGGTTCAAATGGCTCTGAGCACTATGTGACTTAACTTCTGAGGTCATCAGTCCCCTAGAACTTAGAACTTCTTAAACCTAACTAACCTAAGCACATCACACACATTCATGCCCGAGGCAGGATTCGAACCTGCAACCGTACTGGTCGCGTGGGTCCAGACTGTAGCGCCTAGAACCGCTCGGTCACTCCGGCCGGCTTATGTTACTTATTATGATATCGTGGCGATAGTACTTCATTTGTAATTTCTGACTGAAAACAAAAAAATTATCTGTATATTTATAGGGGCGAAAAAGATTTAGAGCTAGCCGAAAGTTATTAAAATTAATAGTATAAAATTTTCACCTTCTGTAGCCTGATGTAGAAAACAGAGACATTAGAGCGCCATTATGCAACATCTGCGAGAGCTGTTTATCGATAATCATTAAAATCCAGAATAACGACCATTTTTAAAGCATTTATTTTCTGCCAAAACGTCATAACCGCAATATGAAGAGGGGTGTTCCGAATTATAGTTTTAAAAAGCCCTTAAATTTAAAGGTAATATAATTTTTTTCTTCGTAATAGAGCTTAGCGTTGGAATTGGCGGCAATATAACATGCCAGCCGTTAACAAGAAGATGATTTATTACATTTTCCACGTTTGCTGCGCTGCATGTCCAGTATTCAACGAACGGCAAGTTTTCCGATCCTTCTCAATATTTTGTTCACCTCGTTTTATTGACACATCATGCCTCGTGAATGTTGCATGGCTGAGTTTACCTTTTGACACTGGATGTATCACATGACATATTTCATTTTCTGCACAAAAGTTATCTCATCTTTGAAATAAACCTTACTTGCTTAAGGAACATGTACTGTCATATGATGAGTGCTATCGGTTAAAATAGAAAATTTTGTTTAAAGGAAAGACCAATGATTACAGTTTGACCTCTTGTCGAGGCCATTAGCGGTGGAAATCAATCTCTGAGTATGGAAACAGAGATTTTTGGCACTTGCCTCAAGAAAACCTACGTTCTCCAGAGTGCGAATCCTGCGTGTTCTCACCACACCACTTAGCAAGGTTGTCTACATTTGCTCCTGACTCACAAGAGTAAAAAAATTAGCAGACACGACGTCATTGTCAAGCAAGCATAAACTGGAAATGAGCGTAGGTGGTCACATAACAGAAGACTACAGGATGAAAAATGTTTGTAGATGAACCATACCAAAAGAAGGGACATGTTTATAACAGAATTCCTGAGGCTTCCAAGAACAGTTCAAATGGCTCTGAGCACTATGGGACTTAACATCTGTGGTCATCAGTCCCCTAGAACTTAGAACTACTTAAATCTAACTAACCTAAGGACATCACACACATCCATGCCCGAGGCAGGACTCGAACCTGCGACCGCAGCAGTCGCGCGGCTCTGGACTGAGCGCTTAGAACCGCGAGACCACCGCGGCCGGCCTCCAAGAACAGTGAAATTATCTTTAGCAGGAAAAGTAGAGCATTAGGCCAAAATAATATAACATAAAAAGGAATGTTTTCGCATGAAACTACTAGCGCACCATTTTTAAGAAATGGAAAACTGCAGAAAGACTGCTAAACAGCAAATAAAACTTGTAAAACCTAGAAATAAATGTCAGAAATGAGTTTCTCTGGCTTCAAAGGGTATTCATCTTGTACCACAGATCCAGAATTTAAATTGTTCCTCCATTATCACGTATAAGTCTGGAAATATTGATATGAGTACACGAAAGGATATTTCCTCATCAGCTAAAGGTGTTGTGATCTAATTATAAACTTTTTTTATTTGCCACTAACAAGGAACCCGTCGAGTGCGAAGTTCCAGGCTCTATATTTAGTAAGACTCATTTTAAGGTGTTGTATAAACAGGTATAACAGGAAAAAAAATTTGTTGCGAGTGACTCACTATGTGCATCAGGACGGTGTCACAAAACGAGTGTCCGAGAAGTGCATGTATTACACTTCACAAAATGGTTATCGTCGACCTTCAAGGGATATTCAAGAAAAATCGTTAACACTGAATGAAAAGTGATGTGCCACAGTGATCGCAAAAATTCGCACCGTTCAAGTTTGAAGTGAACTCCTTGGAAGCCGGGAACCATGCTAGGTATCCAAGCAGAATCATATTGGCGTAACAGCGTGATAGAACTGATGGAATGTGATGGCATGCAGTCCAACGGGAAACTGTCATGGAGTTTATCGTGAAACTGGCTATTCTTTAAGACGTAGCTGCAGATGTTGCGATGTGTGATTCATAGGCACGGAAAAAACGCACACCCGGAGGATGAACTTTCTACTGGTTCCGCGTGGTATGAATTGCAATGTGACAAACTTATCAGGAAGGGATAGTTTGCACTAAAGGAGTATGAGTTTTATATGCAGATCAGGAATCAAGCAAAAGCAAGTTAATTTGAGCAACTATCGGCCAAAAACAAACGAGTATGATTTTTATTTTCAGGCCAGGAATCAAGCAAAAGCAAGTTAATTTGCGCAACTTTTCACAGCACAATAAATAGATTTCCAGCCAATTTACCACTGCTTCCCTCCAAATAACTTAATATATGTGTAGCGCAATTTGAAGTGCTTAGGTTAATAGGTCACTATCAGCCACATCCTATAAATTTTATCGAGTGTCCATGAAACGTCAGATTCGGTAAAAAAGTGCATCTTGTCCTCCCTTGAATACCCATAGTTTTTCTTATACACCACACGGTCATATTGCTGTGGACTTATTCGAAACCTGTTTATAATTTTTTTTTACTAGGCAGCGGATGATCTTCCACGCACGTAATTAGTATAGTCCCCGCTTCTTGGACAACGATTGTCATTCACTACGTATATTGGAGACGGGATTCGTAGCTCCCTGTCCGACGAGGATGAAATGCATGGCTCTACACATGTTTTTGATTCTCACTTCCAGTTGTTAAGCACTTATTGTCATCATTGTACTCCTCATGTACATTGTCCGCTCAGTTTGCAGTATACGACACCACATATTCCACTGAATAGTCTTGCAAATATTTTATCTGTAACGTCTTTCTGACACTGCGAAACTGCTTGGGTTCCATTCTAACAAAATCTCAACCTCGGCAACTGTTGTTGTAGATGTAATACAGTGAATGCAGTGTTTGATTTGTTTATCTTTGCCATTTCTCTGCTTTATATCAACAACGCTGGCACAGTAGCACCGTTGTGAGATATTCTTTGACTAAGCATCTAAACTACGATCTCTAGACTCGGACTCTTCTCACCATTGGATACCTCCATTTTCGGCCCATGTTGCCATTAGCAGCCAATACTGTGGTTGCATTGTAGACAACATGTGGAGTGTCGAATGTTGTAAACGTTCTTGGCCGTTTGCGACGTCGCACTCGCGGGATTCCTTGTAAGATATTAGTTTCAAAAAATTTTCAAATGTGTGTGAAATCTTATGGGACTTAACTGCTAAGGTCATCAGTCCCTAAGCTTCCACACTACTTAACCTAAGTTATCCTAAGGATAAACACACACACCCATGCCTGAGGGAGAACTCGAACCTCCGCCGAGACCAGCCGCACAGTCCATGACTGCAGCGCCTCAGACCGAGCGGCTAATCCCCCGCGGCTATTAGTTTCTAATTTAAGTCTGGAAAGATAAATGCCAAACAGTGGGACAACTTCGATAAAGGAAGAAAACCCATTTTATTAATTACTAGCCTTTCCCCTACAGCTTCGCCAAAGTATGCATTCACCATATATATTGAACACACCTCCTGCTACCCACTCTCTCTATCCCTTCGTCGTATCCTCCACCTCCTCCCTTTGGCCAGGTCTTTCATCTTCTTCCTTTGACCATACCTTCCTCTTCCCTCCCTATGATCATAGCCCCCTGCACCCGCTCTTGTTCAAATCTTCCCACTTTTCCAGCTGCCGCCTACTCCTCAACAGCATCATTCTGCCTCATGTATTTTCTATTACCCTCGTCTCTCTGTTCATTTTATCTTCACCCGAAACTGTGTCCACGCGACCCTCTATCCACATCAACCTGTCCGCAACCATTCTCATCGGCACCTGTGGTCCCTGCAGGCTGATACTACACCTACAACACTCCATTCATGAACGGCAGGCTTCATATGAGCATCTTAAAAATTACTTATTTGCCCCTGACGTAGAGGCCCTCATACTAAAGTAAGTCAATAAAACAGGTTGATACTATTGTAACACAAAATGTGTCCCATGCAGGGCAGCCTCTTCCCCTGACATGTAAGTTGGCCTGGAAAACAGATTGATGTGGTAGGCCGATAGTGTTCTTTCACGACATATCTATTGTGTGGAGCAGCTTATACTCCAGGGGCAGAAGGAAAAACGTTTTTGCCCATATCTCTGCTTCAGTTGGAGCCAGGAGGTCTTTAACCTCACATTACTGATACTTGTAGGGTGTGGTGCTTTTGTGCCAGATTTCGTTCAAATCGATAAGGGATTTGGAAGAAGATCTCAGACATATACACATACATTCACTGGGCTTTATATATGTTTGTCATAGATTGGGAAAAATCATTGGTTCGTGCAATCTGCAAAGGAAGTCCGAAGCACCATCAAGGGAATAGTGTACCTGAGAAACTGATGTGAATGCGGTGGAGATACAGAAGATTGACGTAAGTGTCTGGCATCCACTAACTGCCTGCGTCATGTAAAACGTAAGGCAATTTGGACTTTGTAATAGTTAGTTCTTGCGTTGTATTCATTCTGGACTGAACGGGTAGTATCACAGTTATTATCGACTGCCAACGTGCCCTGGCTTTGCAAGAGTAGGACTAACTGTCTATGTCCGGATGACTTGTCTGTCGTAGCTGTAATTTTGTTCAAGGGACAATACGTAGAGTTACAATAACAAATCATAGAATTACGTTAGCTAACTGAATAGCATCATCTTCACACAAACTAAACGACTGCATGATCAAACGCCATCTGACGGCTCACAGTAGAACAGTGAGACTGTGCATCAAGACGCCGCCGCTCAGTGGCCTTTCATTTGTCGGTGAGGTGGTCGCCAAATTCTCTACAATACTTCTTGAGAGGAGGCTTCTCGCACAGACAGAAAAAAAAAACGAGACGAATGAGTGTAATTCATCATAGTTCAGCCAAATACCATGAAATATTTAAAAATTATACAGGGTGTTACAAAAAGGTACGGCCAAACTTTCAGGAAACATTCCTCACACACAAAGAAACAAAATATGTTATGTGTACATGTGTCCGGAAACGCTTACTTTCCATTTTAGAGCTCATTTTATTACTTCTCTTCCAATCACATTAATCATGGAATGGAAACACACTGCAACAGAACGAACCAGCGTGACTTCAAACACTTTGTTAACAGGAAATATTCAAAATGTCCTCCGTTAGCGAGGATACATGCATCCACCCTCCGTCGCATGGAATCCCTGATGCGCTGATGCAGCCCTGGAGAATGGCGTATTGTATCGCAGCCATCCACAATACGAGCAGGAAGAGGCTCTACATTTGGTACCGGGGTTGCGTAGACAAGAGCTTTCAAATGCCCCCATAAATGAAAGAGGATTGAGGTCAGGAGAGCGTGGAGGCCATGGAATTGGTCCGCCTCTACCAATCCATCGGTCACCGAATCTGTTGCTGAGAAGCGTACGAACACTTCGACTGAAATGTGCAGGAGCTCCATGTTGTGTCGTACTTGTAAAGGCACATGTTCTAGCAGCACAGGTAGAGTATCCCGTATGAAATCATGATAACGTGCTCCATTAAGCGTAAGTGAAAGAACATACTGACTAAAATAAAATGAACTCTAACATGGAAATTAATCGTTTCCGGACACATGTCCACATAACATCTTTTCTTTATTTGTGTGTGAGGAATGTTTCCTGAAAGTTAGGGCGTACCTTTTTGTAACACCCTGTATACAAGAACCTTCCTCGTGAAAACATTATTATAATCGTTTCAAAAGTTTCAGAGATTAGCTTTTACAGGTGGAGTGGACTTATATATAGAAGATGAATGTATGTAAGAATGTATCGACTCTGGTAATAACAGCTCTGTGCGACTCAGTGTCATGATGCAAATTTTTCGATTTGACGTCACTTTGGGAACTTGCATGTACCTAGTCAGTTCTCCAACCGGAAAGAGGGGGCGTACAGTATATAACGTGGAATCCGAACTACCTTTCGTTCTTGACGAATGTCCATGTCACTGAGAGGTTGCTGCAAAGTTAGAAGGTAATGAGAATTTTGGTGTTTGGTTGATTGATTTGGAGATTCAAGGGACTAAACTTCAAGGTCATCAGTCGGAATTTGTTGTCAGACCGAAAATCGATTCCATGACGTATCTATTTTCAGGCATACTCTGCATCATCAGGGCCAGCTCGGATGTTGCTCAAACTTCTCTGCTCGCTGTAGTTGCAGCTGCCATCGTGCTGCACACCAATGCCATCGTTTTCACAGTGTCGGCGGACATTTGATTCGACGTACTTCAACCAATTTCCACAAAAGATTTATATACACCATAAACCTCCCTTGTGAATCAGTCTACATGTTAGGCAAAACCGCATAATACCTTTACAGTTGTTCCTGGGATTAGCCTGCACATACAAACAGATTCGACAAGGGAGCATCAATTTACATACACTGACCGAAAAAAAGTCGCATGACCACGAAGGAGTTGTGCGACATGTACGTTAGTTGATAGATGTGTGTCTATATCTGAAAGATAATTTCCATTCACATTTCATACAAGTCGCATAAGAGGTGCGCTCGTAGCTTTACTATGTGGCTGCAAATCTGGTTTGTTTTAAATACACGCTGTAACGCTCATGAGCGTTGGTTACCTTTGAGATTGGGCGTTGTGAGTTACAATTAATCAAGAATGCCTTTAAAACGACATCCCACGAGCTTGAGCAAGACCATGCCATACGGCTACGAGAAGCCGGATATTCGTTCTACTATATTCCAGAAATACTTGCCGAAAATATAGCCACTGTAGATTACTGCTTTCAGCGGTGGTCACGAGAATGTACGGTCGCAAGAAGACTGGTCTCCGGAAGGCCACGTTGCACTACCGAAAGTGAAGACCACTGTATCAGGTGTATGGCTGTGACGCATCGCACGCCATAAACAGCACCTAGCTGAGCAGCAGTTGGCACCACCGCGACACATCGAAATGTTACAAGTCGTTTACCTCAATGACAGCTCCGAAACAGACATCCAGTAGCGCGCATTCCACTAACCCCACACGACCATCGTTTTCGACTTCAGTGGTGTCATGCGTGCGCTCATTGGAGGGCAGGGTGGAGGTTTGTTGTGTTCTGTGATTAAAGCCGCTTGTGCCCCGGTGCCAGCGTTGGCCGTGCGTTAGTTACTTCACCATATCAGTCCTCAGGGGAGTACTTTGAGGGTATCGTTGGAAGAAACATCCAGCGTCATCCACAGACACCATTAATCGTCCCTGTACTGACCGACTAATTGGAACAGGCAGGGAACTCGGTCCCACAGACTGACGGCAATACTTAAACATTTGTATGCTTACATCCAAAATGCTGATAGTTACGCCAGTTATTAATGTACCAGCATATCATGATTGCAATGGCTTATCTCGCGATTACATTAACCTGTAATACTGCAATGTTAATAAATTAAATATGTTATCGAGACAAACATATTCCCAAAGTTTCCTTACTCTACATTAATTATTTTTTGCCGTTGTGTTTCTTTCCTGTCTGAGTATATATAGTATATACCGACTCTTTTTCAAAGACTGTCTAGCTTATTTCTATGACGTGCAGTTCCTGCAATATAATTCGAATATTGTATTAATTTAGGGAAAAATGTTTTAATTGTAAATAGCGAAATGAAATTAAAGTAGTCTCCTTTTATTTTTAGTTTGTTTGTGCGGGATGCAGTTCTTCTAAATTACTTTGTGGACTGGGAAATATTTACTCTTCGTTTTAACACTTGATACTCTTTGCTTTTGTTAGTGGCCTTATTACTGAATGCTGCCAGAAGTTAAATCTGGAGCCACAGTTATTATTGCTACACAGTAATTTAGTATTTGCAGGTGACTTTTTAATGTAAGCTCCGTAATGTGGTGGTTCACCAGAACATAGTTATGTCAGCCTTAGCACTCGGGATTGGAGGCATCTCGAATAGCATTCAATTAATTTCAAAGCCTCATTTTGAAGCAATGGGCCTTAATAATGAGAAACGCTTCCACGGAGCAATTCAAGTTAAGTAGAATGACAATCGTACGCAAATCCTAACATCTTAGAACAGGAAGCTCCTGTAAATCTCTAGCAAGTACAATGTTAATTACTGAACTCGAGTAACTGATTAGCCTGGGACGTAACTTGACAGTAGAGAAAAGCTATTGGTCTTTCGTCTATAGTCGCAACTCATTTATTATTTTTCCTCCTGACTACCGATCTCGGTACACGGTAGCCAAAAAGTACATTAAATGAGACTATAGATTAAAACATATCCTTTCTCAATGACAGAGTTTCCGACTGATAGCGAGAAGCTATAAGTTTAGTCATAAATCTAAGTAACTTAGTCGTTTCGTAGGTCACTGCACTTTAGACAACATTCTTCTTACTATTTCCATTTCAGATTTCTTTAGAAATGGACGCTGGGCTCGAATTAGCGAGGATGGCGAATGGAAATCTTTGACTGAGCATACACACTTAGGTTTCCCGTGTTTTTCCTAAATCGGGCAAAGTTAACGATAAGTTTGTTCCTTTGAAAAGGACTTGGTCTAGTGCCTTCCCGTACCTTTCCCCCATTCGAGCAGTAACTGTGTCTTAATAACCTCGTCGTTCGTAGGACAATAAACCGTAATCGCCCTTCCTTCTGTAAAAGTGTGCTATCGTGGCACTGACAGGGTGATATATCGTATGAATATGGTGGATATTGGAGACATTCGTGATCGAACTCTGCTTTTTCTTTTACGTGGACCTTTATTTGTGGATATGTCTATCACACTGTTGAAAAAATATATTTTATTTTACAACCGAGAACGATGCTCGCGTATTTGCTGTTCCTTCCCTACAATGAAATGTGCAGTTGGATCTTCGAAACATTCATGTTTCAGATTTGTGTTTCTAATCTGCGAAAGCTTGCTTGCGGACAGGTACACTCTCCTGATGAAATACAATACTTTTATTTTACAATGCAGGATTTTATCTAGTACTTTCTCATTTTGTAGCTAAAATTACATGTAGTAGCCGGCCGGAGTGACCGTGCGGTACTAAGCACTACAATCTGGAACCGAGCGACCGCTACGGTCGCAGTTTCGAGTCCTGCCTCGGGTATGGATGTGTCTGAGATCCTTAGGTTAGTTAGGTTTAATTACTTCTAAGTTCTAGGCGACTGATTATCTCAGAAGTTGAGTCGCATAGCGCTCACAGCTATTTTTTTTCCATGTAGTATACAATGTTACACTGGCAGACATGTCCTACTCCCACTGTAAAGTGCTGTAGGGCCGGTAGTTCTCTCACATTGCTTAAAAGGAACGATAAATGTGCAATGTTTTAGATGTTTCGGTCTGCTCTCTCGCTCCACTCCCCTCTGCCGCCATCCCACATGGACGGTAATCGTGTACTCCATACGTTTGCACCTAGGGTTGTCCATGTGAAAGTGCAAGAGCTATTTCGAATTGCTTGCGAATTATGTAACTGTGGAGGGACTTGTGTACCAGCCCGGTATTCTCCTAGCTGGACGTGAGAAACCGGCTAAACACTCATCCAGCTCGGCCGGCACATCGGCCGTCGCCGTTAATCCGCCTGGTGGATTCGATCGGCAGCTGGTGCACCTCTTGGAATCCTACTAGGGCGTGCTAAGACGCACGTCTATTCAGGCGGGTGATGTGCGTTACGTACAAATATTCTTTGTTTTCTGCCTTAGGCATGTCTAGTCATGGGGGAAGCCTCGTCAGAGAGGTCCACAGCATTAGCGTGTAGGGAAGTCATTCGAGTGGTGGTTTAACGCTTCCTTCTACTGATGATGATGAAATGATAGTGGTGACGACACAACGCTCAGACCCTGAGCGGAGAAAAATCTCCAACCCAACCAGGAATCGAACCCGGTTCCCTTGGCGTGACAGACCGCCGCACTGACCATTCACATATCGGGGCGGACTACATACAGATAGTGAGCGCATATTTTATTCGTAATGCCTGTTATTTTGTGTGCGAAAATAATTTTCTTTTATTTAAATATCGTTATCGAATATGGTACTGACCTTTTTTCTTCAAATTTTTTCCTGGATACCAATTTTAGATACTGTAGGATCGTAGCTATAACTTACAGCGGATAATGTCGTTAGTTAAATTTTGATTCCTCTTGTTTCTAACACAGACATTATCATTTTTATAATTCCTTTTCATCTTTGCTTCCACTAGTCTACTGTTCCAACATATGCAGTGAATTAAATTCTGTGAGCACATTTCATCGCTCGTCTTATCGTGATAACTACATGCGACTGTTTTCTACTTTATTTCTTTTTACACCACGAAACACAAGCTGAAGAGACAGCCCGTTACTGCAAGCTTTGATTTGTCGTAACTGCTGAAGTAGGGAAAATCTTTTTTCATTTACTTGGCATACTATACGCAGTTTGCCGGAAAATGGAATTCGCTCGTACAGCCTTCAGGCAATAGCTCGAGAAATAATATTTCCGAGAGCTGATAATGATCCACATCGGCAAGAGTTTTGGAATTAAGAACATTCTTCTTCTTTATTCTTCAACGAACACTGAGTAAAGAAGTTATTAATTTCTTCTCTTCCAGGTAATGTGATGTCAATATAGTAATAATGCAAGAGTAAAATGAAGCCCCTTTGCCAGAATGATGCTGGTGCTATGTTGGCGAAAGCCTCTCTTGCAAATGTATTTTCTGTACAGCGTAATTGTTTCTTGCTCATTTAGTCATATAATGGACAGTGAAATGAAAATGAGACATATGGAAAAAGGAAACAGTTTATTGTTTCAAAAATAATAACTATAACTATAACACAAGAATCCCACAGTGAGATAGGATGGCTTTTCTGGAGATATGCTGTTGCCCACGGAAGCATGACAGTACCCAGGCGCGCACCTGCTCGTCCGAAGCAAATCGACGGCCACTAACGGCTTCCTACAGGACACCAAAGGCATGTAAACCATACAGGGAGAGATCGGATATGTGTGAAGGATCTGTAAGCGTTTCCTGGTGAAACTTCTGTAGCGTAGTCGAAACAATGTTGACAATGTGTTGGTCCGGTAACATTCCTGGGCGTTTGGTCTTCAAGCCGTATAAGGGGCATCCGATTTGCTTCGGAAAGAAAGAGATACACGGCTGGGCCCAATCACGGTTCCGTAGGAACCCCTTACGTCTCGTTTCCATTTTCATGGCCCTTATATGTAAATTTGTTTGTTGAATCTTATAATTGTAAACCTCCAACGTTTAAAGAAATACACTGCCTGAAACTACCTGAATACCTGAAATCAACACATATATCAATGTGTTCGGGTTGAGCTGCGTTCAAAACTCAGTCAAGACATCCAGTACAATAGCAACGTACTGGCATTCCGGAGAATGACGTTTCAAATTTCCATATAGCCTCACTGGTTTAGCGCTTCTAATGTTACCGGGATCACTTGCAACAATTGTCTCCATGGTTCCTGTCATAAGAACATGGTCGGTAATGTAAGGGTCAGTGTAATGAAAACGAGAGATATGGAAAAATGTAAGTAACCTGTTTATTATTTCAAAGGGAATGGCCGTAACTGTCAATAGGTTTATAGTGCTATGGCAAAATACGGTCAATGCCTTCTTGGAAAAACGTTTGCTATTGCCTACGGAAACATGAGTGTAAGCAGGCGTGCACCTCATCACCCGAAACAAATGGACGGACTCGAATATTTCCCTTCAGAGGCCCAAAAGAATGGAAATCGCGTGGGGAGAGATCAGGCCGTATTGAAGATAAGGAAGAGCATTCTATCGAAATAAATGCAGCGTTTTCTCAACATACTTTGCTAATTATAGGCCTGCCCGCATGTTTTAGAATGGTGCAAAAATTGGACTGAGAAATTCTGAAACAACCTTCATACAGTACAGATCTCCGATTTACATATCTTTGGTGCCCCGAAGAAAGCCATTGCTGGCTGACAATTTGCATCAGACGTAGTATTGAGCGCACAGGTACAATCATGATTCCGTAGAAAACCGCAAATATTTCTCTATGAAGGCTGTCTTGTCTCACAGTGGGGTGAATGTATTAACAGTTGTGGCGAATACTATTGAAATATAAAAACAGTTAATTTTCGGCTTTGCTTCCGTTTCATTTTTCATTTGATTCTTTTATTTGTATTACTGGCGTTGATCAGATCGGTTTTTCAATGTATGTACTGTTGTTGTTGTGGTCTTCAGTCCAGAGACTGGTGTGATGCAGCTCTCCATGCTACTCTATCCTGTGCAAGCTTCTTCATCTCCCAGTACCTACTGCAACCTACATCCTTCTGAATCTGCTTAGAGTATTCATCTCTTGGTCTCCCTCTACGATTTTTACCCTCCACGCTGCCCTCCGGTACTAAATTGGTGATCCCTTGATGTCTCAGAACATTTCCTAACAACCGATCCCTTCTTCTCGTCAAGTTGTGCCACAAATTTCTCTTCTCCCCCCATTCTATTCATTATCTCCTCATTAGTTATGTGATCTACCCATACAATCTTCAGCATTCTTCTGTAGCACCACATTTCGAAAGCTTCTCTTCCTTCTTGTCCAAACTGTTTATCGTCCACATTTCACGTCCATACATGACTACGCTCCACACAAATACTTTCAGAAACGACTTCCTGGCCCTTAAATCTATACTCGATGTTAACAAATTTCTCTTCTTCAGAAACGCTTTCCTTGTCATTGCCAGTCTACATTTTATATCCTCTCTACTTCGCCCATGATCAGCTATTTTGCTCACCAAATAGCAAAACTCATCTACTACTTTACGTGTCTAATTTCCTAATCTAATTCCCTCAACATCACCTGACTTAATTCGACTGCAGTCCATTAGCCTCGTTTTGCTTTTGTTGATGTACATCTTATATCCTCCTTTCAAGACACTGTCCATTCCGTTCAGCTGCTTTTCAAAGTCCTTTGTTGTCTCTGACAGAATTACAATGTCATCGGCGAACCTAAAAGTTTTTATTTCTTCTCCATGGATTTTAATACCTACTCCGAATGTTTCTTTTGTTAATTTACTGCTTGCTCAATATACAGACTGAATAACATCGGGGATAGGATACAACCCTGTCTCACTCCCTTCCCAACCACTGCTTTCCTTTCATGCCCGCGACTCTCATAACCGCCATCTGGTTTCTGTACAGATTGTAAAGATGTAAATAGCCTTTTGCTCTCTGTATTTTACCCCTGCCACCTTCAGAATTTGAAAGAGAGTATTCCAGTCAACATTGTCAAAAGCTTTCTCTAAGTCTACAAATGTTATAAACGTAGGTTTGCCTTTCCTTAATCTATGTTCTAAGATACGTCGTAGGATCAGTAATGCCTCACATCTTCCAATATTTCTACGGAATCCAAATTGATTTTCCCTGAGGTCAGCTTCTACCAGTTTTTCCACTCGTCTGTAAAGAATGTAGTATTTTGCATCCGTGACTCATTAAACTGATAGTTCAGTAATTTTCACATCTGTCAACACCTGCTTTGTTTGGGAATGGAATTTTGTATGTACTATGTAACCAATTTTCACCTGTTTCGCTGGTCACTCTCAGATAATTAATCGCTAACGTAATTATATCTATAGATCCCATGTCTTGGCCTTGCTGTCGAACAATAGTTTCCTTTTACAGGTATCCGGATGTCAGATTAACTCACCGCGACGTATAGGGCTTCAGAAGTCTCCCTCTCAGATTTATACCTGCAGCATATAATATTCTCCATGCTCACAAGATACTTTCTGTGTTTTGTTCTATGCTTGAATGATATCAGTGAGACTATCTGCTAGTGCTGATATGCTTATATCAAGAAACATAACACCGTGATTCATATTCAGTTCACTATTTTGGAAAATCCTGCTGAAACGGTAGACAGCAGCTTCATTGCATGGCATGCAATGGAATAATGAGTCGGTTAGCGTTTCACGCACATACACCCAGAAGCTGGACAACCACTCTCCATCACACTTTAGAAGGAAAGAATATAAATATCATTTACTATACGTCATACCCACTGATGGTGTGTCTGTGAACGAGGTTGTATTGACATCTGACTGTGTCTTCAAGGCGCTTGACTTCTTCTATCAGGCAAGCACAATTTTTGTTCACGTGCAGAGGGGAAGTGGAACTGATGTACATTTTCTGTAGCTCAAATGCATAAATAAATACACATTCACAAATTCATCAAGATTAACCATTCCTTCGCCTTACTGGCGTTTCAAATGACTTGAACCACTGACCGAAAGCGTTTATTCCATTGCCTTAAAATGACAACCGACGAACAGAAAGAATTCTGTATAACCGGCGCCATACGATTGGGAACTAGTAACGGAGGTACCATACTGACTAGATGGGCGTGTTAATGACATCTTGAGTTGTAAAGAATATGTAACACAGACGCTCATCGGTTCACTTTTGTGATGTTTGCAAAATCGGTCAGCTTTTTTCGACAGCATCTAGCTAATTTCCTGATTCTTGGGTCTTTTCAACAGCCATTTCACAGTGTACATGTTTAATGCAGTTTCGTATTATCTGCCACATCTAATGGATTAGGAACAATAAATAATATGTGCTTTAATTCCTAGCCCATCACTTTCTCAATTAAGTAAAGATAATACATGAAAGAAAAGCGAAATATTCTCCCCTAAGTTTCCGTCACTTTCTGTGTGCAGTGTACAATGTGCTGTAGTTAACGATGAGACATGTAATTCCAACTAAAATGATTTTTAAGTGAGAGGATTCAATGGCTCCAGACGGTGTGATTTGTGAATCGTCGTTGCTTATTAACTGTGTGTAGTTTCATTTACTGTATGTCTGAGGAGGAATGGAATGCCGCCACTCGTGCCCAAAGGGAGCCACGCCTACCAGCCCAGGAATGCTTGTCAATAAAAGCCATGCCTTATCAGCAAAAATTCTGCATCTTGTCATAAATGTAAGAAATGAGGTTTACCATTCTTCAAATTACTCAGTTTTAACAACTTTTCAAGTTCACCCAACTACCTACAGTTGCCTATCTTGCAACGTCACTGTCCAAAAAGCAACATGCAGATTATTGTAAATAGATTACTTTTTACAATTTTTAGTTTGGCACCAAATAAGAAAGCAAATAATCGTGTAAGAAATCTCTGTTCATTTATTGATTTACATTTATACAGAGA
Source organism: Schistocerca serialis cubense (assembly GCF_023864345.2). Lineage (NCBI taxonomy): Eukaryota > Metazoa > Arthropoda > Insecta > Orthoptera > Acrididae > Schistocerca > Schistocerca serialis. The sequence goes on from NC_064644.1 coordinate 447,369,599, forward strand.
ACACAACTCTTTCTTCATTTTCGTTTGGTGTTATTTTTAATAACAGCTAGTTTAATTTTTAACATCAAATTTAAATCTCTCTGACAGTCATCCGATTTCTTATCCAGTCAATAATTTGACAGCGACAAGAAGATACCTTCTTAATTCTTTCATATAAACTATCTCGTTTTTTGGCTTTAACAGTTAGATCGTTCCCTTCTTGCAGAGACTTTAATTCCACCTTTTATTTAGTGCATTCGAGTTTTGTTAAATCGTTCCACTTCATGTTGGGTGTGCACTGTGTAATATATCACACCTACACACTAACTGCAGCGTAGATCTTTTTCATTCACTTTGTGATGTTGAATATCGTTTTGGACTTTATTTTAACTCACAAAATACCGGTATTCTTTAACTGTCGCTCACTGAAACAATTTTCATCCCCGCTGTCAGCTTCCTTTCATTTGTCGCAAAATAAATACTGACATGAAGGGACAGCTGTATCCTGTATTCTCGTGGTAGCTATGCCATGTACTGGATGCAAAGAAAGGCACGCTAGTGAATTTTGTACCGTTATGTATAATAGAAATGGAGAGGTTTGAAATGCAATGGTATAGACTACATAATTTCAAAGTTCCACCGCTTTATACATTACTTACGAATAGAAAGAATATTACACACGCAAAGCTCTCAGAAATCTTCTACTGCCAGTATCAACAACAGTAGCATTAGAGAGAAAGAAATATCAGATATGCTGACCAATGTAGGAGAACAGAAAAGGAAAACTTCGTATCCATTACGTAAACTAAAATTTAAAATAATAATAACTGTAATTTCTACGTGTGGAAACTGATCTATGTGTATTTATTTTTTATTGAATAATGACTGCCGTAAAAGCTAATAAGGGGTGGAGGAAGGTACGACAAACTAACAAAAAGAAGGGGGAGAGAAGGAAACAGCCAGCCCAGGGGAAAAACACAAGTTGTATAAGCGTATTTATCATAAGCACATCACCACGTTATATGTTGTCGTAGTGCTTCAGTGTTGGACAGTATATATTCCTTGGTATTACATAGCATATAACTAGGCAATGTATTTCAGGAAACGGCAGATGCAGTCCTTAATAACACTGTAAGCATTATTGAAATCAAATTTGTGGTAATTCGGTTTGATAATCATAAGATTATTATTTAGTTTGCTTCAATCAAGGTATCAAAAAATTACGTCTTTGTTCTGCGAATTGAACGAAATTAAAAATGTATGGATTCAAGTGAAGAAATCTGAAATGAACAATGAACTAATTTAACATTAGTAACGATGAGAATGGTTGGTACCCAAGAGGAATTAACGTTACATAGCATCATGGAGCTGAAAAAGCAGTTGGCTACCACAGTCAGTGACAATAATCATTCACAAACTCAGTTAACCACACGCACGGAAACTGCTCATACAGAACTTTCAAGCGAAATCAACAAACTAAATATTATAAAATAAGTTCATAGAAGAAGCACAGGGTTGAGGTGATAAATTTCAGGAAGAGTAACATAGTTCAGTGGGAAAAATCCGAATTCAGGAAACCACATTACAAACGAAATTCATTGCTTCTAGGTGACAAAAAGATCAAAGGCTAGCAATAATTTTGGATGGCTAGTTTAAGGAATGGCATGAAGTGCAACATACGAAATTCTCGTAATGGATAAAAGCCCATGCACAGATTTATCCGACGAAGTTGTAGAGATTTTCAGTGACTAAAAGGCGGAAACTGACGTGTACATAGTGAAACTTCTCATAAAGCATATTGATATACTAGAGAAGAATCGTGAGAAACACAAACATGAGGTTTCGGACAAATATAGATAAGTTGCATGAAATACTTATTTAGGAATTAAAAAGGAACAAAAGAGGCAGTGGCTTCTTACAAGGAAACTGTTAAATGGGTGGTAAAGTAGATTAGTGATCAAATCATGCCTTTAGTATTCACATCACTAAAACCTGTAATTGACTGTTCAAAAATTTGCGAGCAGAACTCCATCAGCTGATTTCAGAACTAGGGAGTGCCACAGGTACAGAGACTCTGGTGAGAACTATCTGTGTGACAGCAGCCTTAATGACCACGTACATGATGGAGGGTAGTATGAATCGGTGAAGTAAATTTTCTACAGTTGTACCCTGAAAAGACAAGGCACACGTAGTGGCATTCATAAGAAATTTCGACAGTTCACTGCCACAAAACTGGACAGAAAACCAAAAGATTCGATTCAGAGGCTGCAAGCAAGCCATCACAGCATTGTGGGCACCTGGAAGTCTTGGACACACGCGAGACTTGTAAGGACTCCGAAACTGTATTTGTGTCAAGATACTGGTCACGTGAAAGTCAACAGAAATTACACAAAGAGTTTTTCAATTCGAGTGCTAGAATGTAAGACGAGGGTTGCTCCAAAGATATTTTGAAAAATATCTAAATGAAGTAATGTATTGGTACCAGGAAATGCCAAACGTAGGTATTTTAAACATATAAAACAACTAACTTCCGTTACATAATAGAGAAAAATGATTAACAAGAATTAGAGTAAGTTTTGGTTGTACTTGATAGTACTGATATGTCTGAAGAATATTGCAGAGCGCTAAGCTTAAAGAACTTTAGGATGACACGAAATGACAGAAGAAATCATGATAACGCAGGAAGCACGAGATCTGGAAGATACAATGGGAGAGATGTAAGATATGAGAATGGCGAATGACCGAAATTAGAGGCAGCACGCGGAACGGGAACAACAGAAGGCATTGCGCAACGACAAGAGGTACACGCCTGATTGCCTCAATAACAATAGCTGGTGAGACGGATGTCTATGTTGAAGGAATAGTTCTAACCAGAACGAAACAGACGAATGAAAAAAATGGAAATGCTAAGTATAGCGAAGGAAGAGAAGCACGCTACAACCGGGAAAATTTGAAATCATCAGTTGTAGCCCCGAACCACTGGCTGAAGCTATAGAAAGCGGCGGAGAAAGAAATAAAACTATTACATTACGACAAGACGAATAGGTTGAAAAAGAATTCAGACCTGAAACAACGAAATGTAGCACTCAAGAAATATAACAATCGACATTTAAGGCATGCATGGACGAAGTAATAGTCGTATCGATTTTGTACTCAGGTGGGGATTTGACGTTAGTACCTGCATCGCAGACAGAATGAAAACAAGGAAATAGGACCACTGTTAGTCAGTGGCGTTAAACTGATAGAAGCTGTTGGAAAAAGAAGCAATAGAGCTGAATGAAAGGAAATTGGAATATTCACTTTTGGTTGTAGGAGATATCTTTGTTGATTGTATTTTAAGAATTTATTTTTCATTGCAGAAGAATGCAAGGACAGAATTCTATCCAGGCAAATTAATGTGTGTGCGAATTCCTAAGGGACCAAGCTGCAGAGGTCATCAGTCAGCAAGTTAATGATAGGTATTGAAAGAGATCTTATTGACAGTGATTTGCTAAGCTCCCACATTATTCACGAAAGGTTCTGTGATTAAATAAAAATATGAGTAATGGGTTCTGAGCAGAAATCTCTACCAGAAGCATATTAGCTGAATGGTTTGAAATAAATGTCTTCGAAACAACAGATGAGTAATTAAATGAATCAGATAAACTACATGTCATATGCAAGCAAGAAATTAAAGATGCACTGCGTGATTATCCATATGTGTTTGAGGAACGCCTTGGAGTAATTACAGAACATGAAGGTGAGCTTGATCCAAAACTGATGGCCCATTTTGTCCTCCCACATATCCGATACCTTGGACCAAACGGTCGGAAGTAAACAGAGAAATTAACACAATGTTAGACTGGAGAAGTATTGCAAAATGGAAGTGTCCAATTTTAGTTGTGTCACATCTAGGGAGAGGACTTCGTTTACATTTAGATACAAGGGCCATTAGTAAAATATTAGTACCAGTAACGACATGTGCAGAATATTTGGAAGGTTGTTTACAGAAACTTCAAATTACAGTACTTGCCAATTATATATTTAGGATCATTTTGTAGACACATATCTTTCGCGAAAGAATCACAGAAGTACACACATTCGAATTTGATGGAATGAGTTACGATGGCGGACCGAATTGCTTTTTTGACTAACTCTCTACATTGGGAGGGCAGCTCCGTTTTACCTGCGAGGATTGTGTCTTCCTGATATCCAACATCGATGTCTTTAATGACTTAAAGTACTACATACACCTGAGGTTGTGACTATAGCTGTACACAGTGTCTACTTGCATGATGTCGTTTATAATTGTTGTTTATAATTGCTTAATTTGATTAAATACTGCTTAGCAATCCTTTGATTAATACCATGTTACCTACTGTCTTAGAAAACTGCACATTTCATTTTGTTCATACACTACACCACGAAGATGACGTGCTACAGACGCGAAATTTAACCGACAGGAAGAAGATGCTGTGTTATGCAAATGATTAGCTTTTCAGAGCATTCACACAAGTTTGGCGCCGGTGGCGACACCTACGACGTGCTGACATGAGGAAACTTTCCAACCGATTTCTCATACTCAAACAGCAGTTGACCGGCGTTGCCTGGTGAAACGTTGTTCTGATGCCTCCTGTAAGAGGAGAAATGCGTACCATCACGTTTCCGACTTTGATCAATGTCGGATTGTAGCCTATCGCGATTACGGTTTATCGTATGACGACATTGCTGCTCGCGTTGGTCGAGATCCAATAACTGTTAGCAGAATATGGAATCGGTGGGTTCAGGGGGGTAGTACGGAACGCCGTGCTGGATCCCAACGGCCTCGTATCACTAGCAGTCCAGATGATAGACATCGTATCTGCATGGCTGCTACGGATCGTGCAGCCACGTCTCGATCCCTGAGTCAACAGATTGCGAAGTTTGCAAGACCACAACCATCTGCACGAACAGTTCGACGATGTTTGCAGTAGCATGAACTATCAGCTCGGAGACCATGGCTGCAGTTACCCTTGACGCTGCAACACAGACAGGAGCGCTTGCGATGATGTACTCAACGACGAACTTGGGTGGACGAATGGCCAAACGTCATTTTTTCGGATGAGTCAAGGTTCTGTTTACAGCATCATGATGGTCGCATCCGTGTTTGGTGACATCGCGGTCCACGCACATTGAAAGCATGTATTGGCCATCGCCATACTAGCATATCAACCTCTTGTTCGCATTGACGACACTTTAAACAGTGGACGTTACATTTCACATGCGTTACGACCAGTGCTTCATTCGATCCCTGCGAAACCCTAAATTTCTTCAGGATAATTCTCGACCGCATGTTGCAGGTCCTGTACGGGCCTTTCTGGATACAGAAAGTGTTCGACTGCTGCCCTGGCCAGCACATTCTCCAGATCTCTCACCAACCGAAAACGTCTGGTCAATGAGCAACTGGCTCGTCACAATACGCCAGTCACTACTCTTGATGAACTGTGGTATCGGGTTGAAGCTGCATGGGCGGCTGTGCCCGTACACGCCATCCATGCTGTGATTGACTCAATGCCCAGGCGTATCAAGGCCGTTATTAGGGCCAGAGGTTGTTGTTGTGGGTACTGATTTCTCAGGATCTATGCACCCAAATTGCGTGGAAATGTAATCACATGTCAGTTTTAGTATAATATATTAGTCCAATGAATACCCGTTTATCATCTGCATTTCTTCTTGGTGCAGCAGTTTTAATGGCCACTGGTGTAGGTGTAGTTCAGTAGCCGTAGATTAAGTCAGTCGTTATCTGCACAAGAAAATCGTGATTTAGTTCACTTTACCAGTTTCGACAACTTAAACAGTGGTCATCAGAAGTGAAAGAGACTCACATCATTGTTGGGCAGAGTAAAAATAAGCATCTAAAGGTAGTGACCTTGCTACAGAGTCAGTAATCTCTAAATGTGTATTATACGTGCGATGAGTGGCAAACAAATAAATTTCACACCACACACACACACACGCACACACACTCACACACACAGCGAGAGAGAGAGAGACATTGTGTACACGAGTGTGGATGTGGGGGCAGGGGATGTCACTAGGAGGTGTGGCAGGGAACAAGGGTCCTCTCAAGCGCTAGTCACGGGGGCTCGTCACAGAGTGTGCACCGAATTCCTGATCACGAATAAAACACGATTTTCAACGAATCTTCATTTCCAACAAATATAGGCATGTAAGTTCATTTCATTTCTCCCTGCAAGGAATCATTTGCAGTTAAACACTGTTTTCTTCCTATTATTTAACGGCTAAAATGTAACCTCTCGTTTTTATTCTGAACTAGTGAACTAAATCTGGGCCAACAATACGTTTAGAAGAGATTTTGTGGAAGTTTTCAATGGTGGCGTGTTTTGTGTGCTTCTAGGCAGATATTCTATTCTGTATGAGATTTGTATCCGTTATATGTGTTCATTGTCATTCCTGGGTTAGCAGTGAATGTAGATTAATCTCACCTGAGATAAGGTAGCTTTGCAACTAGACGATGGACTGATTACTGTGGCTTGAAACTAAGGAACATCCTTCGGTACATGTGTTGAGTGGTCTCGAAATAATACTTACACAATCTATGCAGTCCCAAATGTGGAATCTAGAATCCGCAAAATGAAAAGTAAGAAACACAGGGCTGCAAGAATTCGCCTCTTTTAGCACCGTGGCAGAACCAAGAGTGAAACAAAAAGAAATATCGGCGGTCTAAATAGAATAGACTTCCAAGTAAAAGGCAAACACACTGTTCATTATGTCATCAGGCAATAAAGTGGGAGAACCACGAAGGAAATATTAACACCAACAACTTTAAGAAGAACGGGCTGAGGATATGATCAGCACTCATTCCAGGCAGTAAGGTCTTTGAGCACCCACGAAGGTAAATTTGTGGTTTGCCGTTACCGTTACTGGTGTACTTGGCCCGTTTTTCTTTGCACCCCAAACGGTGAATGCCCATTACTACTTGCAAATGCACAATGAGTTCGCAATTGACAACATGTCCCTATGACTTCGAGAAGAAGGGAATTTCCTGCGTGATGGTATACAGTCCCATTTTGCTCAATTCGCTCGTGTTTATCTTGATCAAACGATCACAAACCGTTCCATTGGTCACGACGAACAGTTGTTACGGCCTCTCCAGTCTAGGCATCTCACACCGTGTGACTTCTGCTTATGGGGGCGTGTGTATAGTACAAAAGTGAGAGACCTCGAATAACTGGAGGACAGAATAAAGGGTGTGATATGACACTAAATTGTAGTGTTGTACTTTGGTTTTTGGTTTCATTGCCTTAATCGTTATGGTGGTCAGGTTGAGACTCTATGTAACGAAAAGCCAGAAGTGCTTTACCCTCAAGTAGTTTTCATATAATTTTCCTTCACCATGTATAACTACAATTCTGTGCGTCTTTTCGAAGATCCTTGTTGCAGACAGGGAAAGAATGACCTGTCCATTTTTCCAGTCATTGGATGCGCTGACGGACGACTGCTGGTAGAACACGAGAGGTTTCTTTCACAAACTTTATCTGAAATCGTGTAGGTATCTCATCAGGTCTAGTCGGCTGTCCTGCGTTGAGAGATTTTGATTGATTTCACGAAGTCACTTATTTCGATATTTGATTTTTACGTTCGTTCGACGACTAAGGAGGAACCACAGTACGATTTCCTTACTGAACAAATTTTGGATAAATGAATGCAGTACTTCGGCCTTGTCTCTGACCTTCACCAGTTCAATGCTTCTGTGGTGACAGACTGTCTGAACACACACTATGTCATCAAAAGTATCCGGACACTCCCAAAATCATTCGGTTTTCTTATTAAGCGAATTGTGCTGCCACCTACTGACAGGTACTCCATACAGTGACCTCAGTAGTCATTAGACATCGTGTGAGAGCAGATTGGGGTGCTCCGCGATACTCACGGACTTCGAACGTGGTCAGGTGATTGGATGTCACTTGCGTCAGACGTATGTACGCGAGATTTCCACACTCCTAAACATCCCTAGGTCCACAGTTTCCGATGTGATAGTGAAGTGGAAACGTAAAGGGACACGTACAGCACAGAAACGTAGAGGCCAACCTCGTCTGTTGAGTGACAGAGACCGCCGACAGTTGAAGAGGGTCGTAATGTGTAATAGGCAGACATCTATCCAGACCGTCACATAGGACTTCGAGACTGCATCAGGATCCACTGCAAGTACCATGACACATACGTGAGAGGGGAGGAAACCTGGATTTCATGGTCGAGCGGATGCTCATAAGCCACACACAACGCCAGTAAAAGCCAAACAACGCCTCGCTTGGTGTGAGGTGAGCACACATTGGACGATTGAACAGTGGAAAACGTTGTGTGGAGTGACGAATCACGGTACACGATGTGATGTTCCAATGGCAGCGTGTACGTGTGGCGAATGCCCGGTCTACGTCATCTGCCACCGTGTGTAGTGCCAACAGTAAAATTCGGGGGCGGTGGTGTAATCGTATGGTCGTGTGTTTCATTGAGGGGGCTTGCACCCCTTGTCTGGATACCTTTGATAACGTAGTGTAGCCATGATACGTTTACTTATTTAACGTAAACCCAAATCTTCATTAACAGTGGGCTCAATTTTGAATGAATGAGAGTTTACAGGTTTCTTTACGTATAACGTATCTAGTTGAAGCCACAGTTTTATGATTACATCCTGCAGAGTTACCAAAGTGTGGGTATGTTGGCTGCTCCGTTTCACCTGCTGTTTGAAATAGTCTCAGACATATTTTAGTTTAAGACATGGTGTTTTAACCGGCCGTTAAAGGTGCTGCAGGATGACTGAATTTTCGGTAAACCAGGAGCTCATGCATTGAGCCTTCTGATTGCTGTTGCTGCTGCCGATCGTGTCATGTTTACAGCACGCTCATCATAACGATGTAGAAGAAAGGAAAATACATGATGTAAAAGAATGTATAAATAAACATACTTGTTCATGTTCAAGGTACGAAAAAAGTGAGGACAACAGATATAAATATATCAAGTTGTTCCTCCTTGCTATTCTTGTCCGTCACTCAGAGATCCGTCGCTACAGCGACAGGTGTAAGCCGACAAGTGTTTGTTTTTTTCTCAGCAACGAGACGTGACATGACTTGTGCGCAGTTTCTGTGGCTGCCACCAACGATAACTTTGGTGAGTCCAAGCATAACAAATGCCAGACGTTTACTCGAACGTGGAACCAAGCTGTCGCTTCTTCTCTACTGGCAAAGTGCCCACGACCTTCAAACATGTCAGTCGAGCTACTCTTGAGATGCAGAGGCGTGTCTACAACCATTGCTGAAATGCTGTAGAATGTGGACAAAGAAGCCCCGACTTCCACTACTGTTTGTAGCCGGAGTCAAGCAGATAATAACGGTTAGCCATTTCGTCCTCGTTAACACTTCTACAAACAGCGCTAACACACCTATTACAGAACGATTATAGAACTAAAAAGCCACAGTGTGCGAATTATATCAGGGAAGATTTGAGCTTAATGAACTGAGGACTGATACGACCTTAGAGACAGAGAAGTAGTTAATTTGAACCTCTATGCTGCTGGAATTCGCGGTGTCGTTAATGAAATTTGTGTATTTCTGCAGTTACTGACACAACCAAGGTATTTAGTTATTATTTACTGTCTGTCATGACTCATGTGACGGAAACGATTTACCCATCAACTATTCCGTAAACATTTCACAGATTGCTGATTTAAGGTAGGAACAGGCGATGGAACTAATGGTTAAGCAAGTTGATTGATATACAGCACTGCTATTATAACTGGTTCATTCGTTTTCATAGTTCTCTATTTTTCAAAGTACTACATGCACAAATCTGATAGCTATCTGCATGGAACCGTGAACTCACCAAGTGTGCTTATGCCAACAGTTAGCGTTACCAATGTAGTGCCTCCACAAAGTGGACACAAAGGTAGAAAGGTTTTTTTTTTTGTTTTTGAATGTGCGATATGTTTATCTATTGCAACAGTGCAGCGTGCTTTCGGACCGAATTATGAAAAACAACCGCTATGTAAACAGGACGTTGTGCTTTCATATTTACAATTTAGGGACGCTGGTTGTCTCTGTAAATAGAAAGCTAGCAGTCGACCAAGTGTGCGAGATGCAACTGTGGAGAGGTTGCCGCAAAGTTACGTACGCAGTCCAAAAATCCAAACAAAAAGCAAAAGAGACGACAACAGTCCGCTAGAGCCACGAACTTGGAAAACCGCAACAAACTGTGTAGAATATATTGTGGTGGCGGTTACATTTCAGACCGTACAGTCTCCGGTTCGTGCTACAACTAAAACTGGAGGATTATCGCCAGCGCCTCCGCGGGAGGACTTTAGGATGAACATTTCGCCTGCAAGATTATATTTTGCGACGAAGCGACCCTCCTGTAGGTTACTCGCCAAAGTGTAAGAGTGTGGGCCACTGAGAATCCTTTATCATATTTTGGTGCACTGTGACACCAGACTGGCAAAGGCTTCATGGAAAACCTTTTTTTGTTGCCTACGGAACCAGGATTGTACGCAAGCGTGCACCTCTTCACCCGAAGGAAATCGATGACCATTATTTTTTTTTTCTCTTCGGGACTACAAACATATGGAAATGGCACGGGGAGAGATCGGGACTTTATAGAGGATGTGTAAGGGCTTCTCAGCGAAACGTCTCCTGTGTAATTGAAACACCTTTGACAACAGAACCGCTCACCCGTTGCGGAGTAATTTAAGAGATTGATTAACTTTTAGAGATGGTTTTTTAATTTTGCTTCGTGTAACTATACCAGTTTAATGGGTGCTCATGACATTGTCCTCATATTACGAAACAATTAACTATTACTGTTACTAAGAAAAAATGCTATATGCATATGACCATAAACAACGTATTTAAAATGCTATTCATCTTTATTTTTGTTATTTGTGTTGGTCAAGACAGAAGCCCGTCATGTCCATAATTAGTTCCGTACTTTACACAGCAATGTTTCAGTAATTTGTTGAAGTATGAGCTGTATGCAGTTTTCTTCCCCATAATTCACTGGAATCAAAGGGAAATGTCAATAAAAGTAGCTTCAATAATTAATATACAATTTTCTGAAATATATATATATCCAAATTAATGTGCCTAATTAGGCTGATGACCGTCCATTTTTTTTCATTCACTTATCATTTTACCACTTCTGTTAACTCCCAAGGTTAAGGCCCCTTAGGGTTTACTGTTAACTCCACAAAATTCCCTATTGTAGTCCGATACTCCTTTCCATTAGACACACGCACAGACGAACTTTGAAATGCTCTCAGAGGGTAACATTGGCGTGTTTCACGACACGTTAGTGTTACAGGCTGTGTGTTGAGAGGTGAGTTGATTGCTGTTCGAGAAAGGCATTAAAAATGGTTATTGCACGGTGACATCAGGGGCACAATTTAATGGGAGCAGGGAAGTGAAAATAAAATTTAATTTCGTACGAAATCCTGCTGATTATATTTTCTGGGATTGAAGACTGAATTTATTTTATGGTAGTAGTTACAACAATCTCCCGATTATTCGGGTTACTGCGGAGCTAAGACCGCTCAACAAACAAGGCTAATCCAAAACACATACATTTTTCTGGAACTGTAAGCAGCTCGTGCTTGTTTTTTGGTTAACGTTTCTTACTCTCTACAACGGTGTGCCATGTTTGATTTCTTGGCGGGTCGAGGATTTTACCAGTCGGGTCTGGATGTGTGTGTTGTTCCTATCATCATTTCATCATCGTCAACGCGCAAGTCACCGAATTGGTGGGAGATCAAGGACCTACAGCAGGGGATCGAAATCTCCAGAAGACTCATGGCAAAATATGCCCTCGTTACATTGTTTTCAGGAAGTGCTGCTCCGTATGGCGACGAAACGTGCTAAATGTTATACATGAAAGGTCACTGCATCACTTAGACGTTACATACCGTAAACGGACAACTTATTTACAACATTACACTTACAAAACACTTTATTCCGTGTCAGCTGCGCTGACTCCACATGTGGAAAATAATTGTCTTCTTTCCTAGTTTTCATTTTCTTTTGCTGTTGACGTTCTCATTATCTGGGGATTCAAAACATAGGTATAATGAGATGAAAATTCTCCTAAGTACTCTGTTAACAGAATAACGCATTTCAGAGCCTCTGTGTGCGTGATAACATGTTCCCCGTCCGCCTTTCTTCGCCCCTGTGTTCATTAGCTGCTCCACTCTCGGTTCGTAGCCATCGCTCTTGGATCACTCTCTGATATTTCCTTTATCTACCTCCTCACAAACAAAAATTTGTTTTAAAATTTATGTAATTCGAAAACGGTATCACATTAATCACAATTATATCCTTCAAAGCCACCTTCAGAGAAAAGTGTTGCAAAATCCTGTGTATTTTCACAGAAAACCATTAACTGGCGATGTCTGAACGATTTTGCATAATCTGTTTCATAATATTCGACCGGTAATTATTTTTCACATCCGCGATTACACCGTAACTGAAGAATTCATCTCAATATTTCTTACTGTCATTACACATGATACTTGAACTCCTTCTACCATTTGCTCTCTTATTCTGTAACCACAAGTACAATGTTTCATCTACTCTCGCGGAAGCTAAAATTATCAAACAATTACCCTGTAACGGTCCACCTTGGATTGGGTTGCACATTTCAACAGTTTTTGTTTATTTTTCTTGAAATATCTCGTAGTATATATGACTGTTTCAAAATCCTGTGGTAGTCTTACTGCATCTTCGCTCTTTTCCATCTTACCTCTAGTTATAATATCCTCTAGAATGCTAGTGCCACGCATTTTCGTTTTGTGTCATCATTATAGAACTCCAATACCCGTGGCTGATCTAGCGGAAGGAAAGAAAGAATGAAGGAAGATAGAGTTTAACGTTTCTTCGACATCGAGGTCATTAGAGCCAAAGGACAAGCTCAGAATGTTTCAGGGATGGTGAAGGAAATAGGCCGTGTCCCTCCACAGATTTGCGTATCAGTATTCTTGTTATGATGTGGCATGGTGAGTAGACAATATAGTAATTTACAAATAGCTGGGTATATACCGTTGTAGATACATGTGAGTGTCAATACGAACTTTCTAAAATTATTAAATGCCGTTGCTTTTGCTGAAGAAGAACGAAAATAAACAATCAGTGCAGAGTAAATTTTATAATATATGTACGCATCTGCCTCCATGAATAAGCATAGTTCGATGTGTGCGTGTCAACGCCGCCCTCCCCTCTCACCCCCGCCCCCAACAGCCGCCAGCCCCTACTCATCTATTTTTCTATATGCATTTTTCAACAAAATAGGTTCAACGGATTAGTGGTGAAAATGCAATATACAGATTTACTTTCGCATCTATAATATTACTATGGAGGTATGGATATTGTATGGATGAAAAACATGAGTAATTTGTATACTAATGTATCCCGAATGAAAGTTGTCGAAGTTTGCTCGGATAATCCCCACCTGGATAATCGACAGATTACTCTGCCAGAGTAACTTAAAGGGAAATTAGTTGCTTTTCCATGTTCCTACTATTGTGTAAACTTACAATGTTCTTTCTGTTAACAACACTACAAACCATTAACGAAGAGAGGGTGTGAAATATTGTTCTAATTCCGTTGAAGACAAGGTCGCTACCGAAGGGGTATGTGAAGTGGTGGCAAATTCTGTAGCAACAAAAGACCGTATTAATCCCAATTCGTTTGAGAGCAAGGAAATAAACTGTCGAAAGAACTTCTGTATTGATGAAAGCTTTTGTCTGTTCCATATTTCTATGACTGAGTTGTTTGTCTTCGTCTGATTCTGCAAAATGTTGGTCTGAGACGTGTTTCCTGCCTGAACTCTAACCAGTCTGAAAGAAAGTGATTACTTTCATGAAACGGAATTCTGTGCAACAGTCAGAGTCGGGTGGAAAAATTCCAAGATAGAGGTATCGTTGTTTATCTCGTTGCTGCTATGATGAACGGCGTCGCTAAAATTCTTGCAACATACATGTACGGAGGCCTGGTTTTTATGTTGTAAGCGATTCACTCTTTCGGATAGTCACTTTCCGGCGCGTATAGTGGAACGTCAGAACAGTGAGTATAAAATTAATCTACGGAGCAATAAATGATACACAAATTTATGTCCGTAAGTTGACCGGAACGTGTTGCGCGTCATTATATTATTGCGTTTGGTCTCATATCGCATAATAGTCGGGCATGGACGTCCGAGGGAGCACCGGGGAAGAGAAAACACCTCACAAGCAGCGCCAGGTGGGCGCGAACGGAAAACAGAGCGCCCGTCGCCCCCTAGGCATAAATACTGGACAAGATCCTCCAATACAGCAGTCTCAGGTAGCACCTGAAGAAGGCAACAAGTTACGTGGCCGAAATATTGTGCCAGAGCGACACAAACATCCGGCAGTTGACCCGATTATTCCACATGTCAAGGTCATTATTATTTGATCCAGTAAACTTACTTAACTAATCTTCACTTTGCAAAAATGTTTGGTTTATCTGTGTCTCCGGACAATGGCCCTATGGACATAGCAAGCAGTTCTTGCTAACTCTTCCACAGAACGTCATGGAAAAGGAAACTGCTGTGTCACTCTGGACACGTATAACAGCATAAGGTTAATAATGGGTACCAGCTACGACATTTCCTGCTTGGATGGAAGAAATTATTATTAATTACCGTTTCTGAATCTTTCTGTCAGGGTGAGCATTACTCTGCGACGGTTTGATGATGGTGGTGGTGTGATGTACGGAAATATGTCGACGGTGAGTGACGGCAGGAGGATGCAAGACGACTTAGGCAAAACTTCTATTTGGTGTGATGAATGGCAGTTAGTTCTAAATGTAGAAAAATGTTAAGTTAGTGCAGATGAGTAGGTAAAACAATCCCTTAATGTTTGAATTCGGCGTTAGTTGTGTCCTGCTTGACAATTATGTCGATTAACTATCTATGAGTGACCTTTCAAAACTATATGAAAGGGAACAATCATTCCTGTATTCTAATAGAGTAGGCGAATGGTCGACTTTAGTTCATTGGGAGGGTCTTAGTAAAGTATGGTTCATGTGTAAAGGAGGCCACATAAAGAACTTCAGTACCACCCAGTCTTGATTACTGATTGAGTGTTTTGGATCCCCTTCATTTCGGATCAAAAGAAATATCCCATCGATTAAGAGATGGTCTGCTAGTTTTGTTACCAATAGGATAGCACCACATGCAAGTAGTACGGAGATGCTTTGGGAACCCTAATGGGAATCCCTGGAGGAAAGGCGATGTTGGTTTGGGGAAATACTGGTGAGAATATTTAGAGGACAAGCATCTGGAACTGACTCCAAACGACCCTACTATCCCAAACATACATTTCGCGTTAGGACCACGAACATTTGGCAACAGAAATCTGAGGTTGGTTGGAGGCATACACACAGTTGTTTTTCCCTCTCTTTATTTGCTAGTTGAACAGGAATGGAAGTGACTGGTAGTGCTAAACCATACCCTCCACCAGGGTTTTAGAGTCGGCTTTAAGAGTAGGCATGTAGATGTAGATACAGATTAAAGCTGTGTACAAGGTCATTATACCAACCGAAGATCTTTGCCTTTCACAGGCAAGTGCTCTACCAACTGAGCTACCTGAGGATGACTCAAACCCACCCCCTCCTCTCCACTCTGGCCAACATCTTTTCTCCTACGCTATTAACTGAGCCGTTTTTCTCCTATATTATTTGCGGAGCTAGCACTCGAGTATCTAAAAACAAAATAAAAGCTACATGTACCCAGCCACACGTCTGGTTAGATGGGAAAAAAAGGGTAAAAGAGAGCACGTCCTACTCTCCCTCCTCACCTCCATCTCATCCTGCTTCTCTCTTCGTCCATCTACTCCTCCTGTTCTCTCATTGTCCCTCACCTACTTTCCCCTTTCTCTGTCCGCCGTGTCCTCCTCCTGTCGCTACACATCCTCCTGCCCCTCTGTCCATCTCCTCATTTCCACTGTCTCTGACCTTGACCGCTGTTTGCTGTGATTCCAAATTCAGGTACTGTTGTATAAATGTTTCGTAAGTATCGCTTAAAACCTTAAGTAAATCGGTGAAGTACCTTCTCAGATTTTTGGTATTTTTCCCCAGTTATGTATTATATTTGTGTTTACATTTATCATATCTTAAAAAAAAAACATATAGCCTGTCCGTGTGGATGTTCTTTAGAATATTGTGTAGAAACCTGAAGTAAATCGGTCAACGACTTTCCGAAATTTTTTCACAACATTTTCTCTTTATACACTACATATTTATTTATATATTATATATATTTAAAAAATGGGAGCATAAGACATATGAATACTCGCATTTTTGAATGCAACGTTGTGTCAAAATTTAGAGTCAATCAGACCAACTACCTTTTGAGTTTTGCGAGCACACCGATACTGAGACTGAATTTTTATTGATAAAGATTCGTAATTTCTTTTTATTACGGGAGGAAATGAAATGTTAAACACAGTATAAAGCTGTTTTTGTTTTTGTTTTTGGAAGAGAGTGTCACATGATAATGGACCCAGCGTATTCTTAGAAAAAGGAGCTTATTCTTGAAACAATATTCTTATGATTATATTTTGACTGACACCACTTTTGAATTTTGGTCATTTCGACCAATATTGAACTGTAATATTAAATAGAACTTAAGAAATGGTTAGTAATTCCTATACGCTAAAACCATTTTCAATTTAGAAGAGGTGTTTTCCCTTTGATAGCTATATTAGTAAAAGTTAAGTATAAATTTCGTTACTAAAGTAGCACAGAAACTGTAAAAGTTTAGTAATTAAAATCCAACTAAGATCTGGCCATAAAACGTCTGCTAAAATCAGCAACTCCACACCTGCAATATAACGAATTTAAATAGCAACGGGACTATGTTTCAATGCATTTTTCTAAGTAAATGTAACTCTTTTTCGTACGTCTAGAATTGGTTATATCCAAAAATATAAAATTATGACCCAGAAATAGCTTGAGCATCGTTGACACATTTATCGGAAAGTTGATATATGGTTTAAATATGAGACTGTACCACATGTAACAGCCCTTACTCGCTTGGTACAAAACCGAATTCTCTTAGCAAGTTATGACATGGATGTGTAATGAAATGTTGACAAATATCAATACAGTCGCAGACGTAGTAAAGCATTTCGCTAGGCCGACGTGAACGTTCCGTTTTCTTAGTAAGTTCTTTTTGCTGTATCTCACATGAACCACATGTCTACTGTGCAAGTAATCGAAACCAGATCAAAATAAAGGGTTAAGGAATGGTAGAGCTAGTACGCTGTGTGCACTGTGCTTGTGTTAACTTTAGAGTCTACGTTTGTTAAAGATGCCACATATGGAAATATTTAAGTGTCCGTTCCACAACACTTAGGCTATACACAGACTACTCATTTACTACATTGTTTCTATCAAAACGGTGTGTGACCTTCTGCAATAGAAGTGACAAACTACCAAAGTACTTGTTGCTGAAGTATTTCAAAGTAAATTAAGAAAACTGCAGCACACATTGCTTGGATGACTCTATGGAAAGTATAACAGTTCTCACCATTTCATCAGTGTGTGTCTCCTTCAGCGTGGATGGAACTCTACTTACGCATCGTGTAATATTCTCCTCCGAACACGAAAATTTTTTCCTCGTGGCCTATATATTGAAAAATGATAGTCCTAATAAAATAAGGGAAGATATAACTCATGAGGAAAGAATGAAGTGTTCATTTTGGCACGGCGAAGTGCACTTACATTTAAGAACACGGATATCGTTTAACAAAAAAAAATTATAGTCCTAATAAATTAAGGGAAAATAAAGCTAAAAAAATGGTTCAAATGGCTCTGAGCACTATGGGACTTAACATCTGTGGTTATCGGCCCCTAGAACTTAGAACTACTTAAACCTAACTAACCTAAGGACATCAAACACACCCATGCCCGAGGCAGGATTCGAACCTGCGACCGTAGCAGTCCCGCGGTTCCGGACTGCAGCGCCAGAACCGCACGGCCACCGCGGCCGGCAATAAAGCTCAAATGGAAAGAAATAAGTGTTCGTTTTGGCAGCGCCCAGTTCAAGAGAGGATCGGTACCGAAATAGTCTGAATGTGGTTAATTGATTCTCTGCCGGGAACTTTAAATTGTGAATTGCAGAGCATTGAGGTAGATGTACATGTAGATGAAGACTTGATAAAGGTAGGGGATGTACATAATAAATGAAATTTGTTGGAAAACTTTTTAATTTGTTTCTCGCATAAATTACTTTAAAGCTCTTGTACAATCTTATGTGCAAACGAAATTTTTAAATAATACAAATGTTAGTCGAGAACAGTTTACATTATATATGTTTTTGCAGTTTCTCAATGTTTGCTCGTTTCTTGTAGGTAAATGTAAAAAAAAGTAAGAATTTTACCTACGCTAATGCTAACAAAATCTAGAAGTACACATTATGAAGTTAGCTGCCTAGTTTCCTAGCAGAATTTGCTTCCGCACTAAGGAAGGTAATGGAAATTCAGATAGAAATTTTCCTCGAGAGACAGAGAATTCGACATATGTAGACAATGTATCTGCTGCTACTGCCACCAATAATTTCCCAGGGGAGATAAGTAAGATGCCACTGCAGAATAATGTGATCTGAAGCGTGCGGACAGTAGTAGCTGATTTGATTTAATACCACTATAATGGCGTTGTAATACGGGAAGCACTCCTTCATCTATGATCATATTTACAATACATACAAATGGGTAGCATTGGAAAGAAATATAAAACGAAATTATCACTACACACACTAGGAATTGTCTTAAGGTTTTGTAAACGAAGGTTTTATTATACTTATGAGCTTCAAGTCACACAGATGGTATCATGAGCTTGTATAAAATGTATTTTAACTCTCCGCTGTTTATTTGTCCTATTTATTATCTACTGGTTTCGGTTATTAACCAACATCCCGGATGCAGGGTACAACAAATTAGTTAAAAGCATCCTATATTCCTTTAAAGCTGAAAGGTTTTGAAATTATGACGTGAATTTGTATAAACACCTAACATAATGTGATTTGTTTCAGACTATTGCCAGTCATATGTCATGTCAAGCAGAAAGACGTCACAGTGAAATCAATTCGAACAATTAGTGGAAGAATGCCCCAGCCTTTGTTGTACTCTACATCCTGGATGATGATTAATAGCCGAAACCAGTAGATGACTGATGGGACAAATAAACTGCTGACGGTTAAAACGCATTTAATAGAATACTTTACGACTGTTCAACGTCAAATTATGTAAACATTACTTTATCATACGTGTTTTCGACTTCTCAGCAGAAGATCTTAATCACTCATGTTTGGATTGCTTCTTCGATGCACAGGGTATTACAGCAATGATTTGAACGGGCTACAGTTTTATGTAAATTCTAACGACCGTCATTAATGTTTAAGGTGCCTTTTTGTTGCAAAACACTGCAAGGTTTCATTTCAGAACATCTTAAAGTCAATTAAGTCCTCCATTTGTAATTTTTAAGTCATTATCCTTTAATTCGATGTTCTATTACACGTCCTGGAGCTTTTACATGTTATTTCGGAAATTCTGGACTGCAAAAACGTACTGCACTGGTGCGGCGTATTTCTGAGCGTTGGTGATTGGTTTCTAGATAAATTCATGAAAATATTTGTGTAATGAATGTCAAAAAGAATTATCATATGACTTGTGTACTGCTGCGTTACACACAAAACATATAGATTAATCTCTGGTTGATATTGTTGAAGAAACCTTCTTTGAAAGGCGACTGGTGGAGGGAGTGGACGTCTGATACTGTTTCCCACTGGAGAGAGCATTCCCCGAAAGGCTGATGATAATAGAAGAGATGTACCATCAAATCAGTACGGCACAGGAGAGAGGGCTCTGGCCACACATGTTTGTGACCACTGAGCGTCGACAGGCGTAAGGTTTTCTGCGCTTCGGAGACATATCCTTTCACTAAACCTATGTCTGTTTGACAGATAAAAAGGGCGCGTCTTTCCTCGAGATGTAAAGCCACTCAGCAGTTGCTCAAGACCGTACAAGTGTATAAGCTCGTTCAAAACACGCCGGGAGCAGTCGACGAAGGAGAGCACTTCTGACAATGTGACAGGGTGAGAATGAGTACTGGATTACTCCTCACTAATACAAAATTTTAAGGAGTTTTGAGATAGTCGGATAGAAATCTGGCAGTTCAGTGAAGATCAGTGAAGGATAACTGCCTTGGAGGGATCATCTAATGGCTAGCACTGCTACATCATTAGCTAATTTTTAAGTAGGATGACGAAAGTTTGGCGCTATGGAAGCGCAACAGGGAGAGGCAGTGGATCAAAATTGTGGAGACGTGGAAAGGAGGGATAATGTGTACCTGCTCTTCATAAGGAGAGTCTGTATGGAGGTTTCGTGTTGAGACTACGTGTCAGAGCACTACGTATTCAAGGATCAGTTGTCAAGATTGGTTGAACGCTTGGTTTTCTTACTGAATCAGTCCCTAGTGACTTCAGTTTGTTCCCTGTTGGACTGATCCCTTTTCAGTCTATGCTGGATACCATTCGAGTCGGACGCTCAGTTTTACGATCATTCAACTTCGTTTCTGTTCCTGATACCAGTCTTCTGACTGTGACCTGATGCTCATTTTTCATTTGGCTTGCAGTACTGATTTCCGTTTTGACTGTGCTGCCAGTGAATCATTATTATAAACAACATCATTCTGTACCAGTCCGATTACTTCGTTCAATCCACTTAATTCTGATCCATGTAAGCTGGACAGTGGATTAGGGTCTTGATCGCTCGGGTCATTGTGTGATTGATACTGCAGTGGCCTACAAGCCGGGTCATTATGTGGTGCGAGTCCTGTGAAAGCTCCCTGAAGCACAAGGCCCATTAAGTTCATATTCTAATAAACAGATACTTGGACGTGGTATCACTGTGCACCTCTTATTTATTCAGATGTATTGGTCATATCCTGGACTAGAAATGTTAATTCAGCGCGGAAGTTGCGTTTGATTAGTGACCATCGAAACAAAATGTAGTTAATTATTCCCCACATCTCAGCGCAGTTTCAATTTAATGAATCATAAAATTCTGTTTGCACTCTTACTACTAGCGAACACTATTACTCTCTCAAGCCAACAACATGTGAAGTTACCAAGATTATCTGAGTTTAAAAATACAGTGTTCAAAGTAAAAAAGTACAGAACATAATACTAATTAGTTGCTCAAGTTACAGTCGCTGAGTTTTCTCTTGGGCAGTAATTGGATGAAACCGTTAGACATGAAATTTTAAGCAGACGGTCATGTCAAACACAGAACATTGAAACTCATACTGTATTCACTCAACGCCGTTAAAATTACGTGGCTCGTATCATAATGAGGAGGACCTTCAGTTAAGAAGTAGTGTACCATGATCCTCTCTACTTGCTGTTGGGTCGTCTAATAGTATAAAGATAAGGAAGCTGTGGGCCCCATTCGAGTGGGCAGAAAATATTTTCCTCTGATTTTAGTGGTTGTTTCTGCCTTGTTGTTCAGACAAAAGCTTTATGGCCGAGGAGAAATATTAGGGGAAGAGTTGATTGAGAAGACAATAAAGCAGAAAGCAGACAAAGGGTACGGAAATCTCTGCACAAACCAAGTTTAGCTATGCATATAGTGGTCAAATACGACCAACGAGTAGAACATCACAGATATAAAGAGCGCAGACATTCGAAACCAGCTCCGGGCGCTGTGAACTTTCCTGAGATAGGTCTTTCAGGGTAACAGCGCTGTAATGAATAATTGGAATTATAAGTGTTTGTATAATCTTTTTTTTTTCATGTCAAGACAGGAAAAGAGCTTATTATATTTGTGTAGGGTATGGAGAGACGCTGATACTTTGTTGCACATGGCAGTTACACCTTCAGTCTAATTTAAAATTTCTCCTTTTGTTACTCCTAAACTCTTTCCTGAAAAGCCGACCGGGTGGCCGAGCGATTCTAGGCGCTTCAGTCCGGAACCGTGGGACCGCTACGCTCGCAGGGTCGAATCCTGCCTAGGGCATGGATTTGTGTGATGTCATTAGGTTAGTTAGGTTTAAGTAGGGGACTGATGCCCTTAGAAGTTGAGTCCCATAGTGCTCAGAGACATTTGAACCATTTTTTCCTGAAAAAAAGAAGCCGATATTTGTTCCAAATACGATTAAAGATGCTAAGGACTCCCGAAATTTCTTGCTAATGAGCCAAGAATGACCAACCAGTACCACTTTGGTTTTGGAAGTGGAATACGCAAGGAAGGCGAGGTTTTTTTTTTCATTCTTAATTCCCTGCTCATGAGAGTTAGGCCAGCTGTTGTAAACTTCGATCTATTCAGTGGAGTCCAGGTAGGCTGGGTGTGAGACATTTGGAATCTTTCTAATGCGATTTATGAACCAATCTACAATTACTGCCCAAAAGAAACATCGACAAAACTCTTGATTGTCACAATCAGACTGGTGCTAATTTTAATTAATTGATGGGTCAACGTTGCACATTGTCCCTCGTGAAAAGCAAAATTGGTTGTGTTTGTGTGGTTCTGATGATATGGGATACCTCCTCACATCGCGTCGAATCTCATTGTAAAATGATTGCTGTGGTGCAGCAACTCAACTTGGAATGGGCTCAACAAGTCGTTAGAAGTCCCCTGCAGAAATATTGAACCATTCTGCCTCTATATCCGTCCATATTTGCGAAAGTGTTGCTCTTGCAGGACTTTCTGCACATAATTGACCCTTGGATTAAGTCCCATAAGTATGCGATGGGTTTCTATCGAGGGTCAGCATAGCCAGATCATTTGCTCGGATTGCCCACGTTATTCTTCAGACCAGTCGCGACTAATTTTGTTATCCACATAAATTCCATGAATGTCACAAATGGTGAAGGGAAGTATGAAATTTTTGAACTGTGTTATCTGATCGGCATTAGTGTCGGAAATTCAGTATATCAATGAGGGAATCGAAACACAAAAGGCAGATGATACTCTCATCTCGTCACAAGGCACATTGCAAACAAATGATTGGAAATGCGTATTTTGAGTGCAAGACAGGATAAAAATCTTCATAATTCAACGAAGTACGCCTTCCAGGATCCGTCAGTAGTTACTGATTAAATCTTCTTTGCATATTTTAAATATCACGACCTTTGGTCATCAAAGTACTTTTCTCATTAATCAATTTTAGCTCATTATGAAGAGTAACATTACTCAGGACCTCATTATGGAAATCCAACATTTTGTCAGTGGAATATCTTCTCGATCTAGATCCATAATGTGCGCCACTCCTAGGATGAGCAACTATGAACATCTGAGATAACGAATGAAATTAGTATGCTGGTTCAGACACAACAGAGGTTTACTGAATGAACATCTCCTGACGGAAAGGCTGAAGCACCTAGAAAAGAGAGAAGAAACGAAATGAAACTTAGCGGTTCTACACGGTATCTGATTTTGTTTGAGCCAGTATGACATAGGAACAGTCTGCATAAACTCACTGATCAGTATGACGTTGTACCCTCTCTGGCTCAGAGAAATGCATTTATTCGGTCGCGAAAGGTGTTATAAGGCTGTTGTATCCTCTTCTGAGGCACAGTGGTTCATAACTGGTAGGACTCGCCTTTGATATGCCAGATACTGGCATTGGGACAAAATTGATATCCGACTTGCTACCACATTTCCTTTACAGGGAATGGATCCAGCGATCTTGCTGATCACGTGATTACCTCAACATGATGCAGAGACTTCATAGCGACACGTGCTACATGCGCACGGACATTGTCGTATTAAAAATGGCACCACAATAGTGTTGTATAAGATGTAGCACATGGCCGTGCGGTTCTAGGCGCTTCAGTCTGGAACCGCGTGATCGCTACGGTCGCAGGTTCAAATCCTGTCTCGGGCATGGATGTGTGTGATGTGCTTAGGTTAGTTAAGTATAAGTAGTTCTAAGTTCGAGGGGACCGATGACCACAGATGTTCAAATGGTTCAAATGGCTCTGAGCACTATGGGACTCAACTGCTGAGGTCATTAGTCCCCTAGAACTTAGAACTAGTTAAACCTAACTAACCTAAGGACATCACAAACACCCATGCCCGAGGCAGGATTCGAACCTGCGACCGTAGCGGTCCTGCGGTTCCAGACTGCAGCGCCTTTAACCGCACGGCCACTTCGGCCGGCCTGACCACAGATGTTAAGCCCCATAGTGCTCAGAGCCATTTGAATCATTATAGTTTTGTGCAGCCATTGTTTACTCGGTCACTACTAGTCGTGATCTGGAGGCATACGGCATGGTTCCCCGCACCGTGACTCCACGAGAAACACCGGTATGCCTCTCAAAATAAAAGAGAAAGGAAGAATGAGACCTGTCCCCAGGTTGGAATCATTCTGACCAACGATTGTCATCCGCGGTCATACGAAACCGAGATTTTACTTCTGAACACTGTACAACGCCATTCATCAGCAGTTAATGCATCCCAGTAACGCCATCGCTCCGAACGCAGCCATTTGTGTTGTGATGTTAACAGCAGCCTTGCACGGGATGTCAACTCCCTTGTCCCGCTGTGGTGAGTCTACGACCAAAGGTGCGGGATGACACAAATAGTTATAGGGAGTTCATTACTCGTCAGTTGGCAAGTGGCATTTGGAGTGGAAGTGCTACATAACCACGTTCTACCTTGTTGCGGTCAGGCGTTGTCGATCGAACTCTGACGACAAGGATGCCTACGCTCACCTACCCATGCAGTCCTGTTCCGGCGTAACGAATGTGCCGTCACGAAGAACGCAGGAGCAGAGATGGCTGTGAGACGACGTCAGCCAATAGTTCGCTGATTAGGACCGCACCACGATAAGAGCGGTCTCAAGCTGAGAATATAAACGCCGCTCCTGCTAGCCTCGTCCAAACAGTAGTAAAGGGATACAATTAGACACGGACTAGAAGATATCACTAGAAGAGCTGTTACTTGTGATCCATATCCATCATCTGTATGGACATTCTATATAGAGAAAGACACTGATTATTGGCATGTCGCCAATACTTTGCGAAATGACATTGTCAAACTTACTTTATTGTAATAAAAACCATTAACGTGATTAATGCGATTTGCTTGAATTGTTGTTTAGTTATCCGAGAAAGCAACATCCTTTACGCACTCTATAAGAGACGAGTGGGCATAGACCCACAGGCACTCTATAAGAGACGAGTGGGCATAAACCCACAAGTCCTACATCTGGCCACTGTCAAATCTGAATGCCCCGCAATTTTGGACATTGGCGATTAGACCTGCCGGCCAAATGGAGACTCACAATGATGCCCACTTCAAATACCGTTAGGTGCTGACACCACTACGCATCTCTGTGACCTCCACAGTAAGCCCTCCCCTTATACACACATGCAAATTCAGTAAGCAGCAATTCAGAAATGGGAAATGTTAAAAAAATTGACTAAGTTTTAGGACTCAGTGTTATTAGAATACGAGTCATGTGTCATTTTACCAGGTTGCTAATAGTAATCAATGTTGTTATTTCATATGGTTACACTGGAAATATTGAAGTATGTGCGCTTTTTATCAGGGGGCATAACTAACAACTGCGTCAGTTCGAAATGAAAAGTAAAGAATTGTTAACAAGAGATCTGACGATGATAGATCATGGTAATTAAAACCTTATGCAATGTTTATGGTTTTGGTCATAACTGAAACTGGCGTAACAGAAGCTGATGCTGCAAGGGCTATAAATTGGGAACGGCCGCAATTTCTACGCCTCTTAGAAGTTCTGCGGTACTTAAACGTTGGTGTTCTTCGTAGTGTTACCCTTCTTTTAGATAGTCTCTGTGTTCTGATGCATACTGATTTTAATATAATGATGGAGTATTCCGTTTTTAAACAGAACCCATTTCGGATTGTTCACCGTTCGTTTGTCTTGTAATTCAATCGTCTTATTTTATATGACCAGCATGTTCTGGACCTTTCGAGTTGTTCAATGTCGACGTGTAACTTTATCAAAATTATACATGTGCTGCACCCCATTGTATTTTTTAAGCAGTGTATCATTCCTTCATCTGACCCGTTCAGTTTTTTAACCAGTGACTGGTTCACTTGTTTTAAATGGTCTGTGTGTTCTTAACTCTTCCAGTTTTGTATCAGCCTATGTTTTCCAACTTGATATATTTTCTTTAAACATCCTGGTTATTCTGGCTTATTCCATTTTTAACAGCGACTGTATGTTCTGGCCCATTCCATTTTATTAGGGTGGTAACCTGTTCCTTTTTCTTCACTGGTCTGTGTGCTCAAAACCATTCTGGTTTTTTACGTTTTTATGTGTTTGGTTCTTTTATACGGTATGTATGAAACAAAATGTACAAATTTTTTGACAGGTCGTTTTTTTGTATTTCTTTGTATTCGGACCAGTTCCGTTTGTATTTCTGTTAAATAATGAACATTCTATTACGTTATGTGGTCTTTGTGTTCTGACCTGTTACAATTTCCTTAAACAGTGACCCATTCTCCTTCTTTAAATGGTTTTGTCTTCTGAAATGGACTTTGTGTTCTGAGACCTTCTTCGTTTTGCTAACTGTGAGCTTCAAAGTACTAATTTTTCCGTAAACGACAAGTGTGTTCTCACCATTTCGATGTTTTAGATGGTGAACTACTCCAGTTTAAATAAAATGTTCTTGGATATATGGTGACCCTTTCTGATTTTTGAAGTGGTTGTGTCCTGCGATCCCTTCTGTTTTTTTATCATTATGTGTATACTTACCCATTCCATTTTTATTATGGTTTTATTGTTCCGATCTGATCTGTTTTCTTAAATGGCATGTCTGTTCCAAACTTTTTCATTTCTTACACTCTCTGTATTTCCCATTCTCATAATTTTTTTCCTGTTCCATTGAAATTCAACATTATCCATATGATGTAAAGGGGGTCATGCCATAAACAGACCATTATTGTACAACCCAACAGTATGCAGGATAATCGTGGTCACCTTTTAAACATCATTCCTCTTAGTTTCCTATTTGCAGAGATGTTAATCAGCATTATCAGTAGATGATGACAATTCTTTCCTACAGAAAGATAAATTTACTATCCTTGCATGGATCCACTATTATCTTTGAGTGAATCTGAAATCATGAAAACTCTTCTTTCATTTTTGCTTGTTGAAAAAATTTGCAAATTTATAGAACATGTTTCAACTTCCTTAGTCGACATCATAATTGGACATACTGACTTCTGTCCACGTGTATTGACACAATATCCAATCATGTGATGTTCTTCCAAATATGGGGCAGTTCTTATATCTAAACAAATACCAAATCATGAATCATGGCAGTCTGCTACGGTTTGCAATGATTTTTGTGATGTAGCTTCTCAATGTCCCTTGTGAAGGCAACATGTGAAATCACACTGAAAAGCAAATAGAGGAACAACACCAAAAGAAACATAAAGTGAAGAGGCGAAAGAAGCGATAGCCAGTTCTTCACTGGGGAATATTTTAATAATGTGGAATACGTTTCATTATACATCAGTGATTCTGCAGAGGACTGATAACTGTTTTTGCTGGTAATAATATTTACCGTTAGGTACAGATGAGCTGTTTTCTTGGCTAAGGAAACATTATTTTGTTTACAGTAAAATGAGTAGGTATTTTACATGAAATGATTTTCAACTTACTAACTATCATTCACAATAAACACAGTGAATCAGTATTTAAAAGAAGGTTAATTACAAAATTTATACAGTCTCTTACCATTACTACCCACATCCAGCGGTGACTAATGCTTGATACACAACATCTCACTGAGCTTCATCAGAAAGGGATGAAGGACCCACAGCCAAGGAAAACAATTGTTTATAAAAGCAGAAACCAAATAAGAAGAGCAAGAAGAAGAAGAAGATGATGATGAAGCAGCTGACAGTGATGGTGATGATGATGGGGAAGAATTTGAAGAGGACGATAATGGTGATTTTGAAGATTATTCACTAAAGAAAATTTTCATTTTACGAATACTCATAAGCAAAGTTACATCTCCTACCAGCCATTAATTTCAGTCACATACCATAGATATATCCAAAGAGTCATCGACCCACTAGCTAAAAGGGGTAGATCATTACTGAGGGATGATGAGACACAAATCAATGTGAGAGAGAACGATAATGCATTTGACACTGGCGATTGAAATAATTCAAATCATTTGTGGATCATTTAATTTTCTTGCTTGCTTCAAAACCGGTAGGCAATAATGAAATAACTTATATTGAAGCAGAACGTTCAGAGTCATTGGCTATTGCACAAAGTATACAATGGTTGCAGAAAATAAAGTGACAAACTCAACTGCAGAATGCTAAGTTTCTTGTGAGAAAATTAAGTATTACTCAGAAAATGATGTGTTTACATAAGTAATGATGAACTTCCAGAACAGTGCCAGTATGGGTTAGGTGATGAGATGGAGGGAGAGACATGTTTTTACAGCTTCACATCTTGGACAGACACTGTTTGATATTTCAGCAAAATATAATTAGCTAATGGTAGGAATATTGGGTTATTGCTATGGTGAAGACGTGTGGCTGATTGATGAAATACCTGAAGCTGCTTTTTACATTTATAAGATGTTGTTAGTGAAAACATCATAGGAACAATCAAATCTCCTTCGCTAATTCTTGTTGAGAAGTGCACTTGAAACTGTAAGTTAGATCACCAGTAGTGCCCATGTATGTTTTGCCACGTTATACAATTTTTAAACATTTTGATGAATATATTTGTAGTATTGAGACTGAATTACAGTCATCTGCTAATGTATGATTTAACTAAATAGGTCAACATGTGAGCTGCGTGGATTTTAATAATTAAGACAGACTTTAATTTGAAGATCTACAGTGTGATATAGCCGTTGAACTTTGGTCATTAGCAAGTGTTAATTAACCTAAAAGTTTTATCAGTTATGGCAATATGCACACCATACTTTTATTTAAATCTTAGAGTACAACTTATTTCCGATAGTAGTCCATGTGCGTTTTGTACTCGAAAACTAAAGTATTTTTTGTAACATTCCAATTTTGTTTTGCTGCAAAGCTCAGATTTCGGCTTGTGACCAGAGATCTGTTGTTATACTTGTGTATTATGATTGGTAACCTGCACGTGCTTTTTTTCAGCAAATAATAGATAGTCACTTTTCTGTATCAAAGATTTTATTTTTAAGAAATCAGCTTTTCATTTCCATCCTTTCAAGTTTTACTGAGCCTTGACCCCATAGTTTCACATGCTAAATATTGCAGCCTTCGTCAAACGCTTCTATTCTACAGTAACTCGACTAGGCCCAATCATTTGTAATGGAAGCAATTAACTGCCAGTCATTGTCATTTGTTATATATGACAATAGGGTAGAACATAAGACCTTATCTCATTCCCGCGTAAACTGGCGCTCGCTAGGGTGGAATACTGTTGAAAAACCTATAAAACTATTACGTAATGAAAGTACGTTCTACGAACCACTGATAACACAGCATCAGATTGAAATATCAACAAGCTTTACATATTGTAGATTGGAGATGCAATTGCAACACATGACAACCATCATAAATCAAATTATATGTGGAAATATTGAATTTGAGTGTTCATTGCAGCTTAGACCCAATGTAGTGCTAAAAATGAAATGAATTATATTCTTGCACTAGCTGTCAGTAATTCAGACTGTCTATTTGTTTATATGGTTATCTGTTTTGCGTAGTTATTTAACTATCATGTATGTGGAGTTATACTCTCGGTGAGGTTAGTTTAGCTGCATCATGTGTTGCGCCAAACTTAAGAAGTAAGCTACCAGTATAACATTTTAGTTTTTAGCCACGTATGCTTAGATTGCCGTTGGTGGGGAAGCTTGCGTGCTCAGCGATACAGAGCGCCGTACCGTAGGTGCAACCACAACGGAGGGGTATCTGTTGAGAGGCCAGAAAAACGTGTGGTGCCTGAAGAGGGGCAGCAGCCTTTTCAGTAGTTGCAGGAGCAACAGTCTGGATGATTGACTGGTCTGACCTTGTAACACTAACCAAAACGGTCTTGCTGTGCTGGTACTGCGAACGGCCGAAAGCAATGGGAAACTACAGCCGTAATTTTTCCCGAAGGCATGAAGCTCAACTCTATGGCTAAATGGAGAGCTGCATCAAACCAGTCTCAGGACAGAAGACTACAACAACAACAATGCTTAGACATCAAAATATCATAAGGCACTTACTCTGAGAGTCCACAGTGATGTTTTTGATATACATTTGATCGATGCGTGTGCCTGTGTGTGTGAGGTGGGAGGGGGATGTGCGGGTATGAGGGGTAAATAATCTTGTGATGCTTGATGTAAACACTGAATTTTTGCAAACATTTTAGATGTGGAAAACGCATTGTAACGTAATGGGAAAAATCGTAGTCCTTCTAGATGTGGAAAATTATCAGTTCTAGGTTCTGTCGGGCCTTACACAATGTATGATACAGTAAACGAACTGTGAATACCGTGATCTGTTCATGGTGACAGGCAACAGGAACATAATGCCGCAGGTGATTGAACATCGCATTATAAAGTTTTGTGGAATAGCAGTCAAAGTAAGACTCACCTAGATATTTCTGATTCGCTAATTACATTGCTTAAGCAAACTATGGTTTCAATGGCTGCCAGGTTGCTGCCCTTATATTGATGGGATACATGCCATTCACAATTCCAGTCGTAAAAAGCAGCTTTATCGACCATCGAGATGAAATCTGTATAATGGACTGGTGTTGGGCATAACATTCTCTCTGCAATGCTCCTATGAACGCGACGTTCAATAGTTTCATGTAACAACATCTAATGATAAATGGGATGCACAGATAATTAGAAATTATTAAGGATAACAATGGCAAGATGTATTAGGAACGTCAGTGAGGCGTTCAGATGAGAGACGTGTTGGCCGTGGTGAAAATCAGAAGCTAGATACCGTCTTAGCTACTATCCTACCCAGTAAAGCGGCTGATAAAAGTACGGACGCATGAGCGAGAAGGAGCGAATTCAAATGAACAGAATGCCTGTACTGCAGGCACTGTCAGACGAGAATGCTCTGACCGCTTTGTTATTGCATGGAAGTCTGAAGCAGGGGCAGCATAGTCCAGATGAAGGGTCCTCCTCACCTCTCTCCTCCCTCGTACTAGAGGAAACATACCATCTTATAATGAACTCGCGTCATTCCATTCCACACAAACGTAATTGTTTGATATAGCAATATTGTGATATGAACAGTGATTAGGAACAAGTATTCCAAGAGCCGTTTATCATGAAAAATCGTAATTATGAGCGGCGTTCAATAAAAGAAGATAGGAATCTTTTTCTCGGCCAATTTCTGCAGAAGAAATGAGAGATTAGCCGTGGTATATCATGGAATATTTTCACCTCAGTTTCTACAGTTTCATGAAGTTCAGATAGGCATTGGCGCTATACGAATCTCTGAAAATGGCGTTTCTAACGGAGGCGCTTTTGAATGCAGAGAGGTCTTATTGTGTTTCCTTTGGTGGGAATCTAGAGTGTCGCAGACATTCGTAGACGCTTGCAGAATGTCTTCGGAGACTTTTAGGAACAATATCACGTCAAGTCGTTGGGCTAGTACGTGCAAACCTTTCTAATCTCGCATGTGCCGCACACAGCTGTGATATCCGCAGTGTTGGAACGTGCGGACACTCTCATTCGAGGGGATGGACGGATTACGATGAAACACCTCGCTGCACCACTGGACGTCTCTGTTGGTAGCGCCGACACACTTGTCCACCAGTTGGGATACTGAAATGTGTCTGCCCACTGGGTTCCTCGTCCAAGACCATAAAGAGCAACCAAGGACCATCTGTATAGAATCTCTTGCGAATTACGGATCTGATCGTGGCAGATTGTTTCAAACACCGTCACAGGTGATGAAACATGGAACCATCATTTCAAACTGGAAACATAAAGACTTTCCATGGAGCGGAGACGAACCATCTGTCTTCGAAGAAAAATTACAAACAGGAACCCACAGTCGGTAAAGTCATGCCGAATCCGTAAAATCGTTCTGGCGGTCCTCTGTGACCCTGAAGGGTGTATTGTGATTGATGACCTCCCTCTGAATGCAACGATAACTTCGAGGTGTATTCTGCTACCCTCAGGAAATTCACTTCAGCGTGTTTGTCGTCACAATAGCGTCTTCTCCACGACAACGCAAGGCCTCGCTCAATTCTGCACACCCGGGAGGAGCTCCAAGATTTCACTGGACTGTTCTTCCTCATCCGCCCCACAGTCCGGACCTCGCTCCTTGCGATTGGCATCTGTTTGGCCCAATGAAGGATGCTCTCCGCGAGAAGAAGCAGTATGTAATTGATGGAGAGACCATTGATGCAACAAGACGTTGGCTCCGACGTCAATAAATTAAGTGGTACCATGGGGATATACAGGTCTCACAGTAAAGTGGCGTAAGGCTGTCTCATTGAATGGAGATTATGTTGGAAAAATATGGTTCTGTAGGCAAAAGAGTGGGGAATCATATGGTGTATTGAAATCCTGAATAAAATCAAGCTGCCTTCGGAAAAAAAATGTCTTACATTACTTACTGAAAGCCCCTCGTATTTCCCAATTCGTCATTGGTCCTTACGCAGATTAAACTTGGAGATAGGCGTGAGTTCAAATTTTTTGCACTGCTGCTGCGCCTTGAAATCTACCATGCTTCTTACTCCTGCTGAAAGTACACGAGAAAAGCTACTAAAATGTGATAACCGGAAATATCCACATGTATCTGAACATATTTGTCCATCATAGCAAAGTAATATGTAGAGCTTTCATTAAATTTACTGTCCATGAGTTAAATGAATTATTGGTTGTAGCTACCCACTATAAAGTGGTAGTATTAATGAATAGTAAACTTAGTTTTAATATAATTCACAGTTTTACTGTGTAAGAAGTTGTACTTCATTTCTTCACCCCTCCACTTTATACGGAACTGGCATGAATTGCCCCTCCTCCTGCCCATCATAGCTCGTAATCTGGGTACATTCAGGAGTGGAGTACTATTAGGTGAATGCTTGGGAAGTTTGGCATTTGGTAAATATCCACACAAAGGTGAGATAACTTTCATAATTCTGAATTCTAAACTGCATCACATGGAAGCACAATTTCATAGTTCACAGGACGATAGACTCTAGACTCTAACCTTTATAGCTACCACCACCTACCACTACCAACTTGATCCATTGCGGTACATTATTGTAAACAACATGCACATTGGTAATTAAGAAATTCGGTTGCTACCAGAGAAAAATTTAAAGAAAGTACCGTCATACAGCAGAGGAGTATCTAAGAGTATCTGAATGTGATAACTATGTAGAAACAATATTTCTTAAATACAGGGTGGTGACAATATGATTCTATGACTAATGAGATAATGTAAGCAGTGTCGTCTTGCATCACTCTTGTCATGAAACAAGGAGGTGTCACATAACGTGCGCCGATGAAATTTGAGGCCAATTACACGAGATATTCATTTAAAAGGAAGGATTGCAAACGCATTCCCATTTACCTGAAGCATACTTCAGAAGTAAATCAATGGAGGATGGTAGCCGTAGCTGCTCATTTATGTTGAAAACGGCTTGGTTGCGAATCTATGCCTACTGCACTCTTCTTTCTTGCACTGCCATATATTTTCACCCCAGTCAGTTTTCTGCTATTAATTATGACAGACGCTAAATGAGTGGGGAAATGAACAACTTGAAGTCAGAGTTCCATACTGTTCAGTAGCCTGCTTTATAAACAAGCGAGAGCAAACCCACTGAGGAGCCGCACGTGTATGCTGAACTTGATTGCTGGTGAAACAATAATTTTAAGAATGTTAGAAAAACATTTTTACACTTGATTTTGCAAATAATCTGACTGAAATTAATGTTGCAGCTAATAAATTGGCTAATGAAACACGTGAAACGCATAGAAGGTGGGAGGGAACTAAATGAAACTTCACCAGTTGAGACGTTATGCGATGTCCATTCAGTGACAACAAACAAGAGTCAAATTTACTAAGATACTTGGCAGTATGAGCCCACTTATCAGTATGACGTTGCATCCTCTCTGCCCTGGCTGAAGGCACTGATTCGCTTGACAAGGTTCTCATGAAGCAGCCCTCTGTATCCTCTTCCGAGGCAAGCTAAACTGCAACTGTTCTAACTGGTCCTCGTTACCTTGGATACTGCCTCTGGAACGGAAAGGAAGTCCGAGCAGGTCCAGACATGTAGATATTGGGATCCTGCAAGCGACTGGAGTACGTCATCATTACGCAGATTCGTCATGGAGATATCTGCCATATGTTGACTACCATTGTCCTGTTGACAAGTGGTACCACGAAATTTTCATTTGCCAGGTAATACGCTAGGACGTGGGATTTCTGTGACGCATGGTTGTGGCACCAGAGTTCCCTCAGTCACTACTACCCACCACCTAAGGTCATAACCAGTGCATCCCCCTACCATGACGCCCGGAGTAATATCACTGTGCCACTGCAAAACGTTGGCATAATGGGACCTCCATTGCTCAATGAAGGTCTGAAGAAGTGTGATCCGTTACCGAACACAAGGCGACGGCATTCATCACCAGACACCACTGCAAACGCAGCCGCTTGTGGTGGCAGTCTACCCATGGGACGCATTTCCTTAGTTCAGCTGCTGTTAGTCTCTGGCCAATGGTGCGGCATCCACTACTTCTTAGTTGGCAGGCGCTGAGACCAAGAGGTTATGCTGTGCTTGGAGCACACAGTATTACTTCCTTGTGGTGGTCAGACGTGGTTGATCGGAACTTTGGTTACGGGTTTGCCAGCCCTTACGTTCCCAAGAAATCTAACTTGGGACCACGGCCATATCCGAATGCCCCACAAACAGGACAAGTTGAGATCCACAAACAGGCTCCTTTCAAACTCTGTCACTTGCTGTTAACAATGTCGCTCACGAGTATGCCACATCTTCCCGTCTTTTACATTCATCACTCAGTCTCTGGTGCCTGGCCACGTCTGATTAATTACTTGTCAAAGTTGTCGCTTGCCAACATGATTCAAAATAATGGTTGTAGCACAGAAACGGTACGTTGCTGCACCTGGGTTACGACCAAATATTATCTACAAAATCCCCATCATATGTTTTAGAACTAAGCCTGGTAACAACACTAAATATGAACAACCCCGGTGCACTGTAATGACTGTGCTACATTACAGCTCTGATAAGTGTCAAAATCGCCGGCTGTGTGAGTTTACGAAGTTTCATTTACATCCAACAGTCTTCTGGGGGCCTCATCCTTCTTTATCAAGCAATTAATTTAAATTTCTGGAGTGAGACACGCAAGCTGTCCCTTGATAATGAAAGAAAGCAAGGGTGAGGTTACACGGAAGAGTGTTGTGTATGACATACGGGCGACTTACATATGATTATTGAACGTTAGATGTGTTCATAAAAGACCCATTTATTAACTTTGTTACTGATATCACAGTGTTAAACATGTTTAAAATGTTGACTTCGCTTTTACGGATGTGATAGGCATGATCAAATTTCGTAGGCAAATGACAAGTTCCTCTAAAAGCTTGAGCTTGAGCTAGTGACATTGACGATCATTTAATATCTGGAAGCTGTGGCCAACAATTACATTAAATTTGCTGAGCGTGAAGTGTCACATCAAAACATTAATTTCGTCTCACTATTAGCAGTGCAGCCACGCTCGACGAAGAAGTTAGGCGGTGTCTGGGTCGTCCGAGTACAGGGAGTGTGTCGGCGCCGGCGCCTGCCTGGAGATGGCGTTGTCGTGTAACGAGGGAGCCGGGGGAGAGTTTGTGAGGCGTCGCGACGGCCCGTGCTCTGCGTGCAGACTGACAGCGGCACCGCGCAGAAAAGCAAGGCACGCTCGTGTCCCACTCTGCGCTCACCGCGTGCTACTCATTATAGCACACAGATCAGGTCAAGGGCCCAGTCTTGTTCCTAGTCCCGAGAGTAGCTGCAACTGACAAGTCTTGTACGCGAAAATGATTCCGTAAACTCCAGAAAATTCAGAAGAACAGCGATATCTCCAGAGAATATGAAGCAATTATAATATCCGGTTAGCTAGTTACGTTATGTTTTCAGAAGCTTGGAAGGACTAAAGAAACGTATCGGAGATTCCTTCAGCAAATTAGACTCAGTAAATATTCTACAATTGCTGTCAAAAACAGCTGCCTAAATGAGTAACCTCTGTGTAACGAGGCAACTTTGGTCACTTAATAACAGCAAGTTTTCCGGTCCGCATTGTATACCAATTAGGTTCCTCTCAGAGTACACTGATAAAGTAGCTCTATACTTCGCACTTATAAACAACCATTCTCTAGATGGAGGATCCGAGCCCAAGAACTGGGAAGTTATAGAACCTGCAGCAGTACTCAAGAAAGTAAACAGGACGAATTCACTAAATTACAGCCCATTATCATCGACGTTCATTTACAGTAGGATTTTGGAACTTGTGCTCTGTTCGGTCTTTATGAATTACCTCCAGCAAAACGCTCTACTGAAAAATAGTCAGCACGGATGTAAGGTGGTCATGTCATTTGGTTTTTGTGTGTCATCAACGCGCATGTAAGAGAGGGATATAAACAATCTTTAGTCTTGTGATGGACGCATTAAGTAGCGCTGTTTTGACTTGTGACTGTATCTGTTGGATGAAGAATATTATAAACGACACCAAGGATGAATAAAATGGATATACTGGAAAGTGAAGAGAAGTGCCTTGAAGAGAGAGAGTTCGAGGTAAGACAGCTGCACTGCGCAGCTAGGAACAATTATTGTCACCTAGTTAACTTGCTCAGAGCTCAGAGAAAGACCACCTCACTTCCCTGATCCATTCACTAACATATTGATTGATTAAGCTGTTTCGTTTTTATAGAAATTTTCTGTTAACATTGTTCTCTCTTCAAATTATTATTTACTTTATTAAGCATAGTATTGTTCAGACCTATGATACGTGTGAAGATCATGCGAAGTATTACACTGTCTTTTGAATATATATTTCATTCTGAAATCGTTGTTTCGGCTTATCATTTCATAGTAATAGTTACTCTCCCCATCCCACTGCTTGTCATTACGCATTACCACTTGCAACAATTCGAATAT
Source organism: Schistocerca serialis cubense (assembly GCF_023864345.2). Taxonomy (NCBI): domain Eukaryota; kingdom Metazoa; phylum Arthropoda; class Insecta; order Orthoptera; family Acrididae; genus Schistocerca; species Schistocerca serialis. The sequence goes on from NC_064644.1 coordinate 447,406,732, forward strand.
GTATTTCAAAGAGAAATATAGCTTAGCTGCTGGCTACTTGCTGTTCGCTGTTGCGCTTTCGGGAAATCTGTAACAATGTTGTCAGGACGTGAGGTAAGTTGATATTTTGATTAGGGCCAGATAACTGTTTTCCTTCAGGTGCGCATTTAACATAAGACTTGTCGCATTCAGATCATTTACAGTTAGGTTCATATTAGGTTCTGAGTAGTCAAAGTTTAGCATACGAGTTTAGGTGGGATAACGGTTGGTGGAGACAGTTTTTGATAATACTTAGATGTCATAGTGGGAAGTAAAGTTGGACTAAATTCCATACAGGAACAAAATATATTGGGGAGGCTACCAGGATTGAGAAAATATTATTGCCGATAAACAAAATTAGATCTTTTCTCGCACGAAGTAATGGGTTAGTTACTGACAGGGCATCTCAAATTAATTTCATATTACTAGTGTTAGAGGAGGATTTTAATACCATTTTTAATAAAGCAGCTTGTAATAAAACTGCGTTACCGTGGAGCCTTGTCGCAGTTTTGGGACTGGATTCGTGATCACCTGTGAGAAAAGGCACAGTTATTTGTAACTCAGGGGAAGTTATCAAGTGAAACAGAAGTGATGTCCGGCGTTCCCCAATAAGTGTTACAGGCGTTCTGCTGGCCTAATCTACATAAACGATTTAAGGAGCTGTATGAGGTGCCCTCGTTGATTATTTGCAGACGGTGCTCTGTTTTACTCTGTAGTAACATCTTCGGAAGATGAAAAGTAGTTGCAAAATTCTTTAGGCATGTGCGAAAAATGCCAGTTCACTCTAAACAATATAAATTGTGATGTCATTCGCGAAACTACTAAACGGAACCTGTTAGATTTTGGTTACAGATTTATATGTTGTGGATTAAAATAAATAGCTAGGGATTAAATTTACAAACAACTCAAACAGGAGTGATCACACAGAAAAAGTTATGGGGAAAGTGAATCTAAGGCTACGTTCTATCAACAGAACTCTTAGAAGACTGCCTATACTACGCTTCTCTGTCTTCTGGACTACTGCACTGTATGTGTCATCTTTTACCAGACATAACTGATGGACGACTTTAAAAGTTCAAAGAAGAGCAGGACTTGTAATTGTACGAAACGGGGAGAGCTTATCATGGATATGATAAGTAATTATGACGGCAAACATTCAAGCAATAGTGTTTTTCGTTTCGTATAGGTATTTTTACAAACCTGATTCACCAGCCTTCTCCTACGAATGCGAGAATATTTTGTTGACTATAAGCTACATCGGGACGATTGAGCATTGTAATAAAATAAATAATGGTATGCATGGAAATACTGCTGTTAACTTTTCTACTGGAGAGTGAAGCGCTAGAGAAATAGTCTGAAAGCGGTGTGATGAACCCTCTGTCAAGTACTGTGAATTGCACGGTAGGCATGTAGATGCAGAAGGCGCGTTCTTAATTACCAGGGACATGCGTGAATTCACTAACCATCAATAAAAGAAAGTGCTGTAAAATGGTTGAAATAGAACATCTTTGGCAGGAAAGCAAGAGTTTCATAGGACAGAGCCTCGATAAAGCTGTCCATCCAACTGTAAATTATGTGTGGTGTCCAAAGGGTTCTACCTTATGGCCCATAGTTTCTCTTGATTATTTTATAGCTCCTTGATATTAAAAAGCCAGATTCCAAATCTGATTTATTTGCAGACACAAGCAAGTACAAGAGATTGATACCGACTAAAACATGATCATACATTCAGCTTGGAGGAGGGTAGTGCACACTACTGGTACGCCTAAACAAAACTTTATTTGGAGTGCTGATGTTGTAACATAAATGTTATATAAACATAAAAAATACCACACATACGTTATTATCATTTTATAATGTGACACGAGCTCATATTTTGACGTAACGTATCAAGGGAAGCTGAAAAATTCTGTGTCCAGCACTAATTATTCACGGTGTTAACTGAAGAACGTCATGCAGAGAACTAATCAAGAAACCGGGGAATACTGACAGCTGCTTCAACATATCATTTCTCGTTAATAACATGTGTATTCAATGCGGTAGCTCAGTTCATGGAAGGAAGACCACAAGTTAGACTGATTTTCATAACGATTTGAAGTCATTTCTTTACAACAGATATGTGTTTATTATTCGTGAGTACACAGTGTCAATAACTTGCCAGCAGCCTTGAAAAATGTAGATAATGTTAAAAATCAGTTTCAAAGGTGCATATAGGATTTATTTGTGGCCAAATCACTCCACTCTGTCGCCGAATTTCGTACAGTAACGTACTGATGCATATATAAATAACTAAACGTGACTTGTGCACATATTCAACGCACTAATGTGGTAAATGTAGGGAAATGTTACATTGAACTTCATTCTGATGATGCGTGGCCTAATAATTGGGGCACCGAGATCAAAAACTAGACTTGTCATCATTTTGGGGCACCGGTTTTTGCAAGTACTGGCTCTAAACGGGACTTTTACAGTAATTTTTTCCCTGTACTAATCAGTGATGAAATTTCGTTTCGTGCAGAAAGAGGGCTTGTCACACAGATAAGTCCCTATATTGCGTGAAATAATTTGAGGCCTAAAGACAGCACTATTACAGGATGCAGTACACAGAACATCTGAGTACACTCTCCAGTCAAAACGTGCCCCTGATTCACCCAGTAGCAGTGGAAAGGTGAAATATGATTTCCTCTCGTTAAGACTGGGACAGTCCCTCATATTCATCATGTGCTAAAATATGTACGTCATGGCTCTGAAACCTAAGAAAGTACAGGATGTTTAACGCATGATTAATGTTATCCACTTGCAGTCTTATGAGTAGTATGTTAATAAAATAAAGAATAATGCTATTAATAAAGTGTTTGGTGGAGTGGAAGACTACGAATCTGGAAGTGACATTTGGAACAGTGATCAAAAGTGACAAGTTTATGAACATAGTTGTCTGTCAAAATAAACAGGGTTGTCTAAAAAGTAAAAATATTTGAAATCACCTCTCATATGTTAGAAGTGAAAGCAGTAAAAGGGATATTGTCTTCCATTATAATGTGTATTTAGGTACGTATTTTTTAACTATGAATGTTTGTGGAAATAACAGGAACGTCTATCAAAATGCTGAAATGATGAAGGAGGATATTTTGCTTGAAAATATAACTTTTTTGGTTACACGATATTTTCGAGTGTTGGTTAAATCACTAAAGGAATATGTCAACCATTTTCAATTACCATTTGCTACTATTTGCCTTTATTCTTTGATTACAGATTTTCGTATAAGGTCGTATACTTCCTTATGAGCATGTGCCAGTATCTATTAGGTTTCGGAAAAATAGTACTCGAGATTACACAATTTTTCCAATATATCTCAGAACTCCTGCGAATGACATGTACCTTTTTGATCTCAGCACCTCAATTATCATATGCATCTCAGTGTTTTGTACTGTCACACACCTGGTAATATCTATTAAATGAAAAGTTGCTTACGACTTGACATTCTCCACATCCATGACCATTCCGCTCAGGATGTGCAGAAGAGACGTTTGCACATCGCATGTACGAGTTATATATTTTCTTACCTTTTGACATATTCTACATCCTTTAAAGTCTCTTCCCTATTGATCTATGGTAGAAAAATTAGCTTATGTAATTTAAAAGTTTATTTCATGATGATGACTTGAGGACAGACAAATGGAAATTTGCAATACTGGTGAAACTTGTTGCCAATATTCATGAAATAAATTCTTTCTAATTCTAAAGTTGTCATGCATAAAATTCACAGAACAAATATTTATCGACAGTTTGTACAGAAACCTGACTGGAGCAATAAGAAATTAAAAGGGCGTAGTTCTGTAGTAGGGAATGAGGCAAATTTGTTACCTATCGCACCTGTTATCTTATTTGCACTTACAGCATACAATAAAGGGAACGAGAGCAGAATTTTAATAGGGATGGATTCAAAGAGAATAATCTATTAGTATGTGGTTAAGCGACTGAGACATTACGTTCCAGAAATGATGACGAGGCAATTTAGAAACAGACGTGGCAGGGTGCTTGGGTATAGTTGTGAACTTCTGGCAGGGCCTAGTAGCTGCACTAGTCTGGTGCTGCCATCAATAGATGACCACACTGTTGGATGTGCAGGGACTAGCCGACGCTCGAAGACTCAGAATTTTTTACCACAAATTAGGCAGACTATTGCTCAGGCCATGTGGATTGAAGGACACGGCCGCTAGCGTGAAATGGCGAAGGGTAACTAGAATGGCTGACTTACATGGCCAGAACAGATACCTAATCTCGCTTTGAACTGCAACCTACCCAACACTTAAGACGTCAAATCACGTACTACGGAGGCCCTGTGAACAGTATTTTTCTCAGTTTCTGTTTTTTTTTATTCGTGCCGATTCTTAGGGAAGCAAAAGAGTCATGGAATGAACAATTATTTTTCGGAAGCACGAGGTTTCTATTTCTCCATTCACCATTTCTCAGTTTTTGGTCCATCACGGATCAGCAAATGGCGTAACATTTTGTTCCATCCGTATAGTTTCATGTGTCGGCCTCGGTCAGGATCAACTAGAGTTATTAAAGAACAAATATCTATCCGCTTGGTTGTGTGTGGGGGCTCGATCCACAGTAGTCACAGTGAAGTTACTCGGCAATGCAGTGCAGGATTTCGTGTGAAGCCAGTTCAGCGATGTGAAAGACACATGTTGTCAATCGGCCAGGAGTACCAGTGCATAATGTCCTTTGGAACGGCGACCAGAAAGCTGTGTGTTGCAACAGCCTCTGCCTCTTCCGCTGCCGCCGCGGCCAAGCTGCGTCATCGTATTCAGTTGTACTTCGCCAGCAAACAGCACAATAGCGGAGCAGCCGACAACAGCAGCAGCTGAGCTGCACTCACAACAACAAAAGTTTTATGTTTTCAGCGCACACGCTATTTTTGTGATTTTTTTTTTTTTTTTGCTCTTTGGTTAGGCACAACGATAGACTACTAAGTTAGGAAGTCACCCACTGATGGCGAATCCACAGCTATTAGAACTAAGTGTCAGTCCCTGCAGAGTGAGGACAAAGCAGTGATGCTGGTCATTACGTATATTCTTAGTTTGTTAATGAGCCGTTGATGCTTACTTCCTGATGGGCACTACGGATATTTCAACAAAAAGTAAAACAGATAATTCTTTAGGAGATTTAAAGGATGACCTAAAAATTGTTTTGAAACGTTCTATGGGTATTATAGACCAGAGATTGGATAGAGTGAGAACTGAAGGGCAAATTAGGCGAGATAAATTGAGAAGAGGCCTAAGATATGAGACTAGAGATTTAGATACTAAATCAAGGTATTTAATTTCGAATCTAGGAAAGAGAAAAGAAGCCCTCAGGCAGTTGTAACTGAATTAGAGAGGGAAACATATTCGAGTGGACAGAAGTGCGATAGTGGGGTGTTAAGAGTCTGATTGAGGTAGATGAAGATATTTTGGCTAGCAATGGTGATGAATGAAGTGGCAAGCTCAGCTGGAAATTTAAGGGAGCATCTTGGAAATGTTGTTGAGATTAATTGTGCGCAGGCAGTGTTTCATGTATTTAGTGATTTTGGTGCTGATGTTCGTAATGTGCAGAATGTAGCTGCAGATGACAATTTCTTGTGCGACAAACTTTGAGTGGTAGATTGAAGATTCATGAAGTACAGTTCGTTGTAATTAATCGGGAAGTTAGCCATATGAAACAGTACAATATGTAATTTACAGTTATGCAATATGTCTGGAAATGTGAGATGGCCTGTGATTCAAACATTCAGTTGTAAGACATTCAGAGATGTAAGCAGATGCCATACAATAAATATTTATGGTGCGAGCGAGGATTATTTTTGGCAAGATGTGAATGTGGAGTCGAAAATTATGTTTATGGAAAGACTGATGGCTAGTTCTGATAAGGTCTGGAACAATAAAAGTTAATATAAATTTTAGTCTTATGTGAGGTTCTGACAAGTGTTTGTGAATAGAGTGTGGGGGTAGCTTAAAGAAAACAGGGTTCAAAATAGGTTCTGAATGGATCAAAGTGTGGTGGAGAAAGATTCACTGTGATGGGGTTTTTTAGCGGAGGAATCGAGAAAATTTTATCATATGAATTTTCTACGTAATTTTAAAACGAATAAAGGGAAACCGAGGGAACAGACAGAGTTTGTAAATTTTTAGCATCTGGGATGTTAAATTTGGTCTACAGTAAGGGAAGAAATAGTACCAAGAAGTGGAATAATTATAGTCAGAATGATTGCAGAAGGTGAGTTAGGTAATGGGGTATTTTACCGAGAGGTACATACTGAAGGCAATAATAATATGATGGTAGGTAACTGAAGAATATATTCGTAAGTTTGTAAGTGTGAAATTGTTGAAGACATCCTGTGAATTTGGTATTATTAATATACTGTAAGGAATTCAGAATCGGAATTTAGCTTTGCTGCCTGAGAGAATAAACGTTTGTTATGATGAAATGAATGAGTCTGTCGATGGCAAAAATCAATAAATTGATTTAAGTGAGGTAAAGTCTAACTGACTGGAGGCTGATTTTATTTGTGTGAAGGAAATATGGCTTGGGGTTGATGTATTTTATGGATGGGTATATGAACGGAGGTAATGCTCCTGTTGTGAGCTTATATGTATGCAAGCAGTACGGTTCGTGCTTGATGTAATTGAAAGTATTTATGAGCAGGAAATGGTTCCTGTGTCATTTATTTTAAGTATTGGGGATTCTGTTGTGTAGATGAAGTTTTATCAGTCAAGCTGGGAAGGACAAATTGAATGGTACTGAAGTGAAGCTATGTTGCCAGTTTTGATTGATAAGGTTGTGCACGTACATTTACTTGTTGATGGTGAGCCGTGGTTGAGTGTGACAATGAAATATTTGTTGGGTGTAATGCATTTACATTTTTCTTCCGAGAAATGAGAAATACTTTTACATGAGTAGTAAAGTGAGTAACGCAAGTGAGCTTAAGAATATTAACAATAGTGCAAATGGTTGTGATAAGGACAGGGTAAAAATATTTAAGTTACAGATGGTTGTGAGTAGCAGTAAACAGAGCAGTGTTTGCATGGAAGTGATAAGTATATTTAAACGTTCCAATGAATCAGTGAAAGTAAAGGACCATGCTAGCAGCAGCTCCTTCTGGTCAATGTTAAGATGATGAATTGAGATGATATATGTGAAGGGGCTAACAGTGTTGTTTCTGCACATAGAGGTAGCTACCAAATGGACAGCGATAGTCATTGAGGGGAGATTCATAACTCGGTGTTCGCTATTTTGCGAGTCGCCTGCAAGGCAAGGCGCCAGTCTGCGGAATTTGTGTGGTTAAAGTATGCAGATAGCACGAAGTATTTATTGAGAATTTCTGATGCAAATATTGGTTCTCAAGTAAGCATAAGGCACCACGGCTGGAAAACTCCAGGGTAAGCCGAGCTCGCCGGCTAACGGTCAAAGTTCGAACGTCTTCTTTGTGCATCTAAGAGACAGGTGTTCTAATCCGTCCATGCTATTTCACGCAAGTAACTTAGCACCCTTCGGCTGGTTTCATTTCTTACTGAAATAAAGCATGTTGCATTCCTCACAGACAAAAATCGCCACATCTCTCGGATATCGGTTGAGACAGCTATGTTCAGCGATCATGGAGCAACAACGGCAGGCTGTACCGCAGAGAGCTAAGAAAGAGCCGTTCCCCAAAGACAGATGGACGATGGGCGAGTCCAGACAGATCGAACACACAGAGATATGGAGGTGTCCACAGAGGTGGGAAACAAATAGAAACTGTTTCGGAGAGCCTCACACAAATTACAGACGTCAAACGTACTGGGATATTAACAGTATAAGGTGCGGCATGGAGGTACACAATGCTCTCTTGCTGGGCAAATAATTCAATTGCCGAGTGCTATGCACCGATAAATCCCATTACTGTAAGAAGAGTGAGGTCCCTATGTTTGGCGGTCGTGAAGCGATGTTCGGGAAAAGCTGAGGTGACAGTTGAATCAGTTGTGTTAAAGAGGATGGTACTAACGGCATCGGAACAGCTGAAACTAGTGCGGCACGCGGTCTGAGAGAAGAGCAACCTAACGTAGACTCAGCTGAAATGTAACATTAAGGTGTACCGTTAAGAGCGTCCATTGTTCGTGTGTCTAAATGTCCGTGCTGACATTTTGCTGGCGTCGGATTTTCTTAGTCCAGCCTATGCTCGAGTTAGATAAAAATGTGTTAGCGGATGCTACGGCCATGGTAGTGTTTACCATGCTCTTGAAGAACTGAATGCAACAGGATAAGCGTGATGCCCCGCGAATTTTTTAGTGTTTCTCATGGCCATGTCGATATAGCACATGCACCTGTCAGCAATAATCGAATAATCGAATACAGATCGTGTGTAAAGGGGAATACATGTGCTTAGACACACATGTCGTTGACAAAAGTTAAATATAGTTGATACGGACTAGATAACTAAGGAAAGATTGCAAATATACCCCGTAACTACCGACAAGTGTCCTTCAGTTTGCTGGGGGAAATTATACGCATCGTTTGCGTGTTACTACACGAACGTTTTTTATTCAATCATTCACAAAGTCGGCAGAAGAGGAGAAGGCTTAGCCAGGTGTAAGATGGAACCGAAGCTTTATAGCACCGGTAGGTGAGGAAAGAAGGACTGCCCACCTCGCGTTAGATGTGAAGAAGTGAAGTAAGGTGGCAGTTAAAGAGAGAGACATGCATCTATTGATGGAACAGTTACTGCACAAGGCACACAGAGAGAGATTGATGACTAGTCTCCATATGACAGTCGGCTACAGGCAGGTCAAGTTACAGTGTAAGTGTAGGATTGGCATAGTTCTCTTCCACAAAGGCGGAAAAAACGCATATTAGCATCTAAATGTAGCACACTGTCGATGAAATAAGTAATGCAAATAGAGTTAGCATAGTTATAATTTGAAATGCCTTACAATACATTACAAAAAATAATCTTTTATAATGAAAATGTTTTGATGACTCCACCTTCAAGGTACATTAGTATTTTCCAACTGAAGATCACAAAGACCAAAATGAAAAGACAGAATATACGAGCAAGTGCATGAGTTGGATTGATGAGACTGGAAACAGACAATTCACGGAAATGTCTTCGTAACCGTACTATCAACACGTGTAAATTATTGTATTCACGCATATTCGCTTGTTGCTGTTTGACAGTTGTGCCATAAAGTCCAATGTGTTCCATAACCAGTTATGAAAACAAATACAGTTCATTAGCAAGTGCGGTTGGCGTGGTTGAGAATGACATATATACCAAAAATAGCCACTGTCATTTGTTTTCAGTCTCACGAGGTGCACGCTGCGGCAGAGACGTCAAGCATGGGAATGGCACCTCGAATGTCGCTGTTTGTCATAGTGTCTATGTTAGAAGGTGTTGTTAGGGCGAAAGATCGTGCTACACTTTTCTAGGAAAACGTACCTAATTCGACTGCCATTGAAAGTACGTAATATATTCATTTATTCAGTTAAAAGCTTTTAGTAGGAAATCTCATTAGACAGGCAATCAAATCGAGACGCATATGCACGAATAGGCGCCATTCACCCCACGTTTTCAGCACTGCAAATATCCTGCAGAGCGGCGTTATATTGTACAGGATAGAGCCTCACCAAACTATGTGCAGGTCTGTGTTTCATCTGTCACTCCATCGCTTTTCATATGAACAGCCTGGTCACTCTTGGCTCAAGTTATTGCATTACTACCTGAAGATCCACTTCCCTGAAATGAGGCTGGTAAAAATACCATAAGCAAAGGTAAACAGTGAGACGATGCGCTTTGGACTGAATTTACGAGCATTAAAATTAGTTGTATTTTAATATGACTTTATGATACCGGTACCTATATATAAGTAGCCTACGTAATAGAAGTGACATGTAAAGTTCAAGGTTATGAAAAATTTCTCCTGTGGAATAGAATGAAAGCAAAGAAGAATTTTACTTTACTTGAGTTTGAGTTTATTCTTCCCAAATGTCAGCCATGTCAGATGATTGGGGAAATGATGAAAGGCTTCGATACCAATGTCATAATGTTAATTGTAAATTGAAGTGAACTGAATGAAACTTATTTCTTTCTCTTTTGCTGTAATTATTTGCATCGGTATTCGTCCTGTTTAGTAGTGTATTGTTTTGGCAGTAAATTAAATGGCAGCACAGGTGTAGTATAAATGTTCACTTACAGTAGTGAAACAGCTGGCTTTTGCTAAACAAAAATTTTCCTTCGGAAATTTTGGTGAATCAGTAATATAAACGTACAAAATACTAGTGAATCCAAATAATGAATGTTTCGTAACTTACTGTTCTGTTACACTAGAAGTCTTTCACTGACGCTTAACGTATTAACACCTGAACTCAGTTACTTAACAAGATCTAAAGAGGGGCTGTCTTCCAGTTCAGGTTCTTATAATGCTGTACACAACAAACGCATCGGATTATGCCTTTATAATTGAGCGTTGTGATATATGTACGATAGCTCTTGAGCCGAAGTGAAAATCGTGCAGTCCTTTTGCATTTAAAATGGATACTACATGTAGAAGTCAAATCATCATGATTTACAATTTCTCTATAGATTTGTGTCTGTTCAGATTAACCGGAATACGAGAATCTTCCAAAGAAAGAAAAACATTTCATTTCTCTGATATGTATGAAACGAACGCCGCATTATACACTGATAAATGAGAATATTATGACGACCTGCTAGGCAGTGTAGCGACTCTGGATGGCATGGATTCCAAGTCGTTTGTAGTTTTCCGGTGGCATGTGGTACCAGATGTCTAAGCGCAGCTAATGAAATTTCCTCGACCGATGTTTCGAGGGCGTGGATGTGGACCGTGACAGTGTCCCAGATGTGTTTTCTGGGTTCCGATCAGGTGAAATACGTCGTCAAGGTATCAACAGAGTTCCCCATCACGCTCCCTAAACCACTGTACCCTAATGACACGGACAGTTATCTTGCTGGAATATGACATAGCCATCGGGGGAAGATATAAAGGAAGAAGGGATGCAAGTGATGCACAGTAATGTTCATCTCATCCATAGCTTTCAGGGTGTCTTCGACTACTGATACAGGTTCCATGGGAGACCCGATGAGTGTGCCCCATTGCATAATACTGTCCCCACCAGTCTGCGTCCGCGGCAGGTTATTGTTTCGATCAGCCGTTCGCTTCTCAACATGCAATAAAACCGCCGCATGAGGCGGCATCGGTTAGCAACAAATTTTGCAGACAGTAATCACATATACTACTGATTTTACCTGAAAATATATGATTCTGTGACACATGGTTCAGAAGACATAACGTCATAAACATTGAGATCCATGGAAAACTGCCGCTTCAAACACGGAATTTTAATTTATCCCTTGTTTATGACTTACACTATTCAGAAAACCTTTCGCAGACGGCGTACACACACACTGTTGGATGTAGCTGCCAAGTTACATCATTATGTGAGAAATAGTTCAATAGATGTGACGTCATAAACGTTGAGTATCGTCAAAATGAAAGTGCAAAGTGAATTTCGCAAGGGATGTAGGTGATATATGTGTTCAGATTCGTGTGAAATATGTTAAATATATTTGAAATCGATGTGATAAGTGCGTGTATGAGGAAGACCTCAGGTAAAAGGTATCTTACAAGCTGCTGGACTGATTGCAACCTAATTCATTACACATATTACTTACCACCTGGCAATAATGTCGGTGGCAGAAGCAACAACCTCCTATTGAGATGGAGGTGATAATGTGGTGAGCGAAAAGGGAGCAGAAAATGGGCAGACAGAAATGGGGAAGGAGGAAATGGACGCAGATAGGGGGAAGAGGAGATGGCCCGAGAGAGCGGCAAGAATTAGAGGCACAGAGAGAGAGGGGAGGAAGAGACGTAGAAGAAAAGGAGGGGACGATGAGATGAACATAGTAGGTGGTAGGAGGAGGTTGGCGTGGAGAAGAGGGAGAAGAAAAAGGACAAAACGGTTGGGGGAGGAGGTAATGAACTTGGAGAGGGTGAGGCAGGTATACAGAGGAGAATAGGATGGAATTAGAGGAGGAAGATGAGAAACGATGACAGAGAACGAGAAGGTGGATTGGGGGGAGTTATGGAATGGAAGAAAGGAAGGACAATTTGACATGGACAGACAGATGGGCACAGGGGAGTAGGAGATGGACATAGAATGGGGCTTGGAGGAACTATGCACAGAGAGGTGAGAGTACGAGACGGACAGGGATTGGGGAAGAGAAAATGGACAAAGAGATGAGAGACAATGAGAAGGACAGAGGGGGGAAGGGGCAGGAGCGCTAAGGTAGAAGGGGCAGATGGAAGAGAGAGATGTGAGGGGCGAGAGTGAGGAGAGGAGCTGTTGGAGAAAGAGAGGGACAGGGACAGACAGACATTGGGTGGGAGAGGAGTAGGAGGACAGAGAGAGGACGAGAAGGAAATGGACACAGAGAGGGGATAGAGAAGATGGACATACAGAAGGGAAGGAAGATATGCACTAATAACAGGCTCAAAGAAGAACATAAACGGGCACTGCTAGATTCTCAGTTATTTTCATTAAAAAAAAACTCTCAATAATTTATGGACAATAAACGTAAAAATACTAAACACATACTTGCATTAATTGGTTTACCCACTACATGCAATAGCGTTTCTGTCTTCATACATTACTTTAAAATGAACCATTACTACGTAAGTTGGATGAAGATCCAACTTTCGCATTAACTAACTGTAATGTCAATTCTCGGTAGTATATTCCAGACATCATGAATGAAGAAAACAAATGACAGTGATATAATCTCCTACAATATTATTTTACAAACCTTTTTTAAGTTTTTTCGCCATTGCCAGATTGAAAGATCAGCATGTGAGTATTTTTGTTTTGGCCAGTCACACGTATTTATCCTTACACCCGATTTTGGCGTAAGAGCCGGAAACGAGTTTTCAAAATAATTGATATTATACAATATTACACATGTGCCGTATGTTTTCTCATTCACAAGATCCTACTTTTGTTTGAAGATAATTGTATTCCCTAACCAAAGTTACAAAATATCGCAACATATTTTTTTGCTGTCTTTATGAGATATTGAATAGGAAATTACACATTAGCATCATGCCCTCGTTGATAACTGTTTTTAAGGGAATTTGACGATTAAGATTAAGACGTTCTGTATCTGCTATGTGCATGAGTAGGAATTATGAGTAGATGTGTTGAAACGACTGTGTAATTAAATGAGTTATAACTATTCGCTGTCAGCTCTATTCCACTTGTAATGCGACAGGTATGTGTATATTTTTCATCACACACTGTAGAATCTGATACTAATGATTAATTCATAATGTGATTCAAGAACAGGAAAATTGTAATCATGCATTAACATGGTTTCACTGACATAACAAAAATAGTTTTATCATTTTTACAAACAAAAATACAGCATGAGGATATTATTAGCTTTATACAGAAATATAATTGCTTTTTCATAAATTGCAAAACTGAAACATTGACATTTAAAAATATTAAGGTTTATTTAATGTTACGGTCAGTGTTTGGGAAATAAGTTGACAAATGTTTGTAGCATAAGCCATTAATCGTTTACAAATGGCTATGACTATAAACGATGGAAATTTTATTATCAGTAACTTTAGATTTAAAAATGCACACATCTGTTCAATTTTTATATCATCATTCTGTGTCTCATGAAGTTGGTAGTTTGTGTAGTTCGTAATAGTGAGGCACATTGTATAGCTAAAAGCAGGTCATAATACAGAATCATTTACTTTGTGACAATAAGACGAATTATGTGTTGACAATGAAACGCCTGAAAATGCTGATTTCGAGGTGTGTATCATTAAACTAAATTTTTACCTCCAGTATTTATGTAATATTGTATCACTATAAGTTGAGGGGGAACAAAAAAGATATCAAAATTCAACTGTCAAAAAGAATAAGCCACAGAAGTACAAAAAGAGTCATCAAATGAATTCCTTTTTAAAATTTTTTCAAGTTCAAACTGCTTTCGAAATCCGCTGCCAGTGACAAAAATAATTATGTAAATGTATGCACAGTAGCTATTTGCAACATTGGTATTAATGAAATAATATGTTGCAGTTTCTAGTGCATGTGCATCATTTTGTGGTCTGGAGCCTGGCCAAAAGTAAATATAGATCTGCCCATAAATGGTATGCATGATGCAGCAATAGAATTAATGATATTGTGGAAACTCGAAGAACCGATTCTATATACCTGACTGATACTGGAAAGAAGAGAATTTGGTATTGCCATCGACAGCTGAGGACCCATGAAGCATAAGTAAAAACAATATTATTTTCTTTTTCTACCCTGTTTGCATATGAAAAAAGAATTACTAAAATAAGTATTGAAGGAGAACAGGTGGAGAGCAGTGAAGACGCGTTGGACATGAGGGACACAAATGTAAGAATTAAGGAGGAGGATAAATCATTTGCATGAATGGAATTTGGATATTTTGAATAAAAGAGAATGATATTAGCGCTGAGTCTATCAGTACACCAACCTTTAAAACCTTTAAATTAGTGTCCATATTTTACATTTCAAAAAAAAAAAAAAAACACTTCAAAAGTCATTTTAACTGTTTCCCAACCAGATTCTACATCACTTCTTAATCTGCCTTGTTTCACTAGCCAATTTTGGTTCTTACCATCACTGTGTACTGTTTGTAAATATTGATTCAAATATAGAACATTTGTGTACAGGTGTCATACAGTTATTGAACTGAGAGTTTGATAACCATAACTGGTTGTTCCTTTACATTTAGAAATTGCTGTACTGACTCACTAACATTAACAGTCAGTGAACGGCTCCTTAAAAGTAGTGGAACAACTATTTATAGTTATCAAACTGTCAGTTAAAGTGTCTACATTAAAACTGAAGAAATGTTAAAGGCAATAGAATAATCAGTTGAGGTGAAAAATAAAATGTAGAACCCATAAGACAAATGTTTGAAATTTGAATCAATATGCACCAATAGTAGACAGTGTGTCTAACAAATTACAGAACAGAATAAATTAGAAGGGTAGAATCATAAATAGGAGAAACAAAATTAAAACTTGATACTGAAATCAGACCGATAAACAAATTGTAGAAACTCGTAGGTAAACAATTAAAAATAAATTTCAAAGTGTTATTTCTGAAGCTGAAGAGCATAAATACTAATTTAAAGTTTGCATATAAACTGAAGAATCTAATATTGTGAGAGAACTGGTAACTGTTTCTAGCAGAGCAGTTGAAATGGCTAAAACAGTTATTGAAAATTTTAAATCAAGTGATCAGAAAACAAAAACAATGAATCGAAAAGATGAACTTCAGATTATGATGTAGTTAGCAGCAAATTTTTAGTAGTTCATGCAATATATTGTCTAATATCACAGCTAAAAGTCTCCAAATGAGGGCAGGTGCCAACCATTTACTTTACTACAGTAGTTTAAGTAAATTTTGTGCCTAATACAAATGATAGGACGAAAATTAAAGTTGGTAGGAATTTTTGGAAATTGAAACAGCGTCTTGAACCAGTCAATAAAGCTGTACTCAGTATTTGGAAAGGGGTTCTTGAAGAAATGCTGGCTAGAAAGTTAAAAACCCTGGACAAAAAGTAAGTTGTGAATAGACCTCTTTAATGGGAGGGGCATGGTAGCACGAAATGGTTTTGAAAACTTTTAATAAAGAAATTAGCATTCTAAAACAAAAATTTTGATGAATTAATACAGGTAGATGCTTTCAATAATAAGGTTGTCAGCTGCAATACAGTGGGATTTATTTGTTGGGTAAGGTAACACTATAAATAAATCTTTCGAAAAATGCATAGATATTAACATTAATAAAATACAATCTAGAATGCACAGTCGTTATTAATAATATGACCGTTTGTGGCCCTCTAGGAGGAAGTCATCTACAGCTAATGCATTGTCTGGTTAATAATGACGACACTTGAAACAGCTGTGCTGGCCACAGTGGCACAGCTGTTCGAAATTTCTTCATTATCAGTCAGATGGTGCATAATCTGAAGATGGGCTGCTATTAAAGGCCAAATTCAGTCACATTCTTAATAAATACTATGTGTTCAAGATTGTCTTTTACTAATATTACTTAACTGACAGATCGTTCTTCACCAAAAATGTTACCTAGAACTATACATGCAAATTTACAGAATTGTGGTGAAAGTGGGGAGGCAACACAAGAACCACAGTCATTTTCCAAGTGGACGTTATTAAAATTAGAGAAATGATAACAATGACAGAAGGAAATAGAATGTTCATAATCGGATTAAATTTGATTCTCTGTAGTACCATGGAAATAATTGTGGCAGTAGTGGAAACTGATGTTTCGACAATAGAACAGGAACTGGCATGAAGGTAATGGCATGAGCATACAAGACAATGAAACGAATGAGGAAGAAAAGATTTTTCTGAAACTCCATGTCAGTCTTCAAGTAAGGGCTGAATGAATTACATGATAAATGGACCAGCAACAATAACTATGCAGGACACAAAGATTGGAATGAAGTGCTGGCAACTATATTAAAAATATGTGCTATCCTATAAATGTGATGTATGTTTGAATTTTAACTTGTCAGCCAGTGATAATCAAAGTGCATCTAAGGAAAATGTATGTACATACGTTGGGAAAGAACATGAAAGTTGACTTAGCACAATTTTGTGACAGGGCTGAATCTTATAAAAAATCAGAAATGGACAGGTAGTTAAGATTTATGATGATTTACCTATGTAAGAGCTATTGAACGACCTAGGTAGGCAAGATGACGTAGGTAGAACAATAGTGGTGCTTGTGGTATTAGAAAAAGTAAAGGCCACTTGTGTAGAATAAAAAATTATTATGTGTGTGCCATCAGGAAGAATAATCTCTGCTTGAATAAATTTTAGATGATGGTGATCTGTGTTCTTAATATATTAAGTGTTTGTTGAGCATAGGATATCAGGGTGCACAGCACTGTTTCTTTCTTCAATATCTGTAGTACATTCTCATCTTCGATTTTTGAATCTGTCAGTGCTATCTCGTTCTATTCATAGAATCCCTCTTTCATTTTTAAGGAAAGATGATATTAATGTACACATTTTTCTTATGTGCTTTACACATTTTCTTGGTGTTCATGAATAATTCGCATTTGTTTGCAGTATGATAGGTTTGGAGTCAATCTTCAATAGTATCACAAAATGGTTTATCGATGTGATTCTTGTTGTTTTCCCGGCGTATTGAATGTTCGATAAGATTTCGGCATTGCAGCCGGATCATGCTGAATTCTTGCCACGATATTTCAGCTGGAGATCAGGTGAGTGTCGGTCGCTGGAGACTGTAAATTCCCGGAGTCAACTTTATAGCAGAAAATTGGAGCGAAAACGCATGCGCATTGGCCTCCGTCACGGGAGCGCACTCTATCGAAATGCGCGCCCTCTGGAGCTACTGTTCTATCTGTGGCTCGCCGGCGCATGCGTAAAGATGAAAACTACATGTCCGCCTACTGTCGGACTGCGCGCCCGCGTCGCTAAAATAGACGTCAGATGTCGCCAGACGTGTCATTACGAATAAACTGTCTTCTGTCAGAGGAAATTAGAGAGATCACCGGGTCCCAAGCCTTGTCAAGTTGAAAACCACCATCACGATTTATAAGATTTTGCGCTAGGCGTATCTCCATGGATTCTTTAAGTACTGAATCCCAGAAAGTTTTCGCTGGGGCCAAGATTTTCGTGGGAGAAGAATCCATAGCGTGTCCTTTGGTAATACAGTGTTCAGCTACGGCCGACTTACTGGGCTGCGAAAGGCGAGTGTGCCGTTGCTGTTCAACGCACCTTTCATGTACTGTGCGTGTCGTCTGACCGATGTAAGCTTTGCCACACTGGCAAGGAATTTTATAGATCCCGGCGTTCCGCAGACCCAGATCGTCCTTTACTGAACCGGAAAGGGCGCTAATCTTCGCCGGTGGACGTAAGATTACTTTAACTTGATGTCTCTTTAGAATCCTTCGTATTTTAGACGAAAGGTTGCCGATGTATGGAAGGAACGCCCTGTACTTGAATAGCTCGTTATCTTCTTGATCTTGTAAATGGTCACGTTTCTTCCTTCTTAGCGCTGTTGTAATCTGATGTGGAGAGTAATCATTACCTCTGTACACCGACTCTAAACGTTCCAGCTCCTTTGTAACGCTGTCTCCATCAGAAACAACATGAGCCCAGTGCACCAACGTTCTATTGACGTCGGTAGTTTGTGCAGGATGATGACAACTCGAAGCGTGCAGGCAAAGGTCCGTATGTGTTGGCTTGGGTAGACAGAATGCCCTAATGACCCATCCACTCTCTTAGTAACCAAGACGTCCAAAAACGGCAAGCAACCGTCCTTCTCTATTTCCGTCTTAAGCTGGATATTCTTGTGGATCGCATTCAGTGTTGCAAGAACCGTGACAGTTCTTCTTCACCATGGGGCCACACCATAAAAGTGTCCTCTACATATCGCCAGAACACTTTCGGTTTCAGTTCTGCCGAGTCTAGAGCCGCTCCCTCAACATCTTCCATAAAAAAGTTTGCTACCAAAGGCGAGAGGGCAATGCCCATGGCAACACCGTCAGTCTGCTCAAAATATTCATTGTTGAATAAAAAGTAGGTTGAGGGAAGGACGTGGTGGAAAAGTTCTCTTATGTCGGCCGTGAACTTATTACTGATGAGCGACAAAGAATCCATAAGAGGAACCTTAGTGAAAAGTGAGATGACATCAAAGCTGACTAGTAAGTCAGTTTCAGAGAGTTGAAGTGACTTCAGTCTATTTATAAAGTCAGCCGAGTTCCGAACATGATGTACACACTTCCCCACAAAAGGTCTCAGTAGAGAGTTGAATTATTGTTGGGAGCTGTGGCTAGTTTGCAGCTCTTAAATTGCTGTGCCGAGACAAATTTGTATTTATTTAGATTTTATTATGTTTTTTGTTGTTTTATGAGAAGGTCCGGTAGCAGCGAAACTTTTTTGATGCAATCAAGTGGTAAATCTAATAGCCCAGTTACGATTTTTATACTGGTAACTTATTTTTCGAAGCATTTTTATTTTACATACGGTGTTCTGCCGTAAGAACTAAGGCATCATGACTTAGCGGTCATGATTAAATAACTTTTATTTGTATTGAAGATTTATTTTTTAAAAAAGGAAGCAGTCACAATTTCTCAACGGAGAAAGTGTCAAGGTTCTGAAGGAAATCCAAAAACGAAGATCAAGTCAGCTGTGGAATGTCACAGGAAAGATCCGAGAGCGCGGTAAGTATAGGATTCAACTGATACAGACATGTGACGGTGACCTGCCTGCGCTACGACTTTTATTCAGAGTATGAGGCGAGGGGCCCGCATCTCGTGGTCGTGCGGTAGCGTTCTCGCTTCCCACGCCCGGGTTCCCGGGTTCGATTCCCGGCGGGGTCAGGGATTTTCTCTGCCTCGTGATGGCTGGGTGTTGTGTGATGTCCTTAGGTTAGTTAGGTTTAAGTAGTTCTAAGTTCTAGGGGACTGATGACCATCGATGTTAAGTCCCATAGTGCTCAGAGCCATTTGAACCATTTTTTGAGGCGAGGGGTGCAGCCGCAGTCCCATGTTTCGGCAGCCACCATCGATATGATTTTTATGGAGTGGCAGCGTCATCAGGCGCGCAGTTGCTCGTTTTTCTTCCGTGTGTAATGAAATAGCTGGTGGTCGTCGCCGGTCAGTTCCACTCATAAGACTGCTTAGATTCATTACCTTCGATACCTATTTACATAATTTATATGCAGTAGAGAATGGCGAAACAAAGGCTACGCATGGATGGGAATTCGTGATTACCAGACCGACAGGGTGTTGTGGTAATGCAGTGGCGAAAGCTGAAAACTTTTGCTAGCCTGGGTCTCGATCCCGAGTTTGCTGCTTACCATGAGCGGTTGCTTTAACCGTTTCAGCAATCCTGACATGTTCCATGACTGATTCAGACTTCCATCTTACTGCTCACTAAAACGCGGCGTCCCTCTTACATTAAACTCTATAGTCGCAAATTATTCGTACCCGCAGGACTTCGAACAATATTAGTGCCTCCAAATTGAAGCAAAAGTAAAGTATCCGTAGCGCTGTTTTATATATACCGGTATAAAAAAAGTTTTCTATCACTTTGTCTCCGAGAGTTCCGGAACCTGTACAGAACATTGGAATAGAGATCAACATAAACATCATTTCGGCCCTTTTTATTGCTAATGAAAACCACACATTGCATGTTGTACCACCATACAGCAGACCTTGAGAGGAGGTGGTCCAGACTGCTGTACACACCGGTACTTCGTATACCCAGTAGCACGTACTGTTGCATTGACGCGTGCCTGTATTCGTCGTGGCATACTATACACAAGTTTATCAAGGCACTGTTGGTCTAGATTGTTCCACTCCTAAACGGCGATTCGGGATAGATCCCTCAGAGTAGCTGGTAGGTCACGTCGTCCGTAAACAGCCCTTTTCAATCTATCCCAGGCATAGAATGAAATTTTCACTCTACAGCGGAGTGTGCACTCATATGAAACTTTCTGGCAGATTAAAACTGTGCGCCGGACCGAGACTCGAAATCGTGACCTTTGCCTGTTGTGACCAAGCCCTCTAACGACTGAGCTACCCAAGCACGACTCACGCCCCGTCCTCACAGCTTTAATTCCGCCAGTACCTCGTCTCCCACCTTCAAAACATTTCAAGGTACTGGCGGAATTAAAGCTGTGAGGACGGGGCGTGAGTCGTGCTTGGGTAGCTCAACCGTTAGAGCGCCTGCCCGCGAAAGCCAAAGGTCCCGAGTTCGAGTCTCCGTCCGGCGCCCAGTTTTAATCTGTCAGGAAGTTTTATATCAGCGCACACTCCGATGTAGAGTGAAAATTTCATTCTAGAAACATCCCCCAGCCTGTGGCTAAGCCCTGTCTCCGCAATATCCTTTCTTCCAGGAGTGTTAGTTCTGCATGGTTTGTAGGAGAGCTTCTGTGAAGTTTGGAAGGTGGGAGACGAGGTACTGGCGGAATTAAAGCTGTGAGGACTGGGCGTGAGTCGTGCTTGGGTAGCTCAGTCGTTAGAGCGGTTGCCCGCGAAAGGCAAAGTTCCCGAGTTCGAGTCTCCGTCCGGCGCACAGTTTTAATCTGCCAAGATGTTTCATATCCCAGGCATGTTCGGTAAGGTCCATGTCTTGAGAACATGCTGGCCACTCTAGTCGAGCGATGTCGTTATCATGAAGGAAGTCGTTCACAAGAGGTGCACGATGGGGCCGCGAATTGTCGTCCATGAAGGCGATTTCATTACCAATATGCTGCCGATATGGTTTCCATATCGGTCGGAGGATGGCATTCACATATCGTACTTCGATCTCGGCAACAATCACTAACTTTGAAGTGCTGCGGAACATACAATTTCAACGACGTTTCACAGTACTAGAAAAATCTCAGTGCCATACAAAACAATTAAAACCCACTTTAACACTAGGATGCATAATTGCCTGCACTCGCAAAAATGCATGAGAAGATTCTGTAAGTCGCCTAGTCAATAATAAAACCTTTTTCTATCCAATCGATGTGGGCACATGAGACATTTCCTTATGGTGATCTTCCAGTTTAAGTAACCTTCGGCTGTTATCGAGTAACTCCTCAACGTGCCATGCATTGTGGCACACTCCTTTGAAGGAGTAGATTGTTGATTCCCTCTCATATGCATTTCTTGCCCTAATTCCTTGACAGAAATTCTTTTCTTTTTTTATCAGATCTTCCTTCCTGATAGTTGGTTTTGCTGTAAAAATACACACAGCACACTTATGGTTGCTACATTCATTATTATGTCCGTAAGACGAATAGCCCCATTATCGTCTCCGGTTTTCTTTGTGTCCTCCTTCTACTATAGCACTGAGGTGCAGAGAACTAACAGCATGGCACTATTCTGGGCAAACAACTGACAACTGTCGAATGTCTTTGAAATAAAATTATCGATATCAGGTTTCCCTGGACTTGGGAGCATTCATTTCAGGTGGAATTTTCTATTTATTTTGTCGTGAAGTTCTCAATTTTATAATCTTTGCAGCAATAGTTACTTAATCAAAGGATCACTTGCAAAAAAAAAATATATATATATATCGATTGTAATATTTGTAGAGGGTCCTCTCAATGTCTTCGCTATTGTCTCAATGTTGTAGAAACAACACTGATTTGTTTTGGCTGTTCATGGGATTCTCCAATATAAACCATCTGTGGCGTATGGAGCCAAAGAATCACATAGCCAAAATATTTTCATTCCGTTTTTGCCTACTTTGCTTGAATCGTATTGAATAACCAAGCAACGGCCTCAGAAGGGGACGAGATGTTCATCAAGAGTTGAAATTTCGTCGGTAATCGCCCTCTGTCGGCAGTTTTCTATCTAAAGCTCCGAACTGTTGCGAACTGGTACGATGTTGTCACCCTTGTTCCTGGCCTGTCTAGTCACTTTGCCCCATCGAATCTCAATGCTCGTCGTACATCTTCCAGACTTTTAATTGAAAACGTGGCTCATTTGTGGGATTGGTGGAGCTGTTGTGAAATAGCTCTCTAACATTCTAGTTCCTGCCTACACCAGCAATAATGAGGAGCCCAAAAATGCATTCATTTTCTCACGTTTAACTTTCTGCCATATTTGTTTCTTGATACCAGCAATGCGCCTCTCTTCTAAATAAGTAGATTGCACGATGTCATGCAGCATTTTTTTAGAGAAAATAGTCCTATGCTTTCTTACGGGTGAATGATACGGTACCTCTTACTGGGGCAGGTGGAATTTTCATAACACTGAGCACCCGAATTCTGCTGGATGGAGGCGGTGTTTTGCTGCAGTGAGTCAGTGACGAGAGATATGGAAAACAGCATATTTGTGTTGTGTCTCGTCGGATTCTTCGCTTCTTTCTTCACCAGGTACGCTACAAGGTGCTCATTTATTAGCCCAAAAACCATCAGTCACCAAACCACTGTTATCTTTTTGGTCAAAAACAACTTTATATTCAAGCCATTCAGAAACAGTTGATTCAAAATTTTGATTACGTGTCCTAACTTTAGATGATGTTCTCTTACTTGTAACATGTAATATTGAATCCATACTGTAACTAAAGAATAAACGTACTATGCACAATTATTCTGTCTGTGAAGCTAAACTTATGCTCAGATGAAACAATTTTAGCGTAGAGATATACACTTACCGTTGCCAAAATAAGTGCAATTCAAATCAAAGATGAGTATACCATTCGAAGACATCTTGTTTATTCAGGGGTCTGAAAAACCCTTTTATGCATTAGACGTGTAAGATTATAATATTAATGAAGAAAAAACATTAATTTCACTTTCATCAAAGGCCGGTTTTCAGGCGTCGAGTGGGCTCGCCTACGCACAAATTGCGCTAGTTAGAAATAACAATGTCTTACAGCTTTCCGTTGCTGTTTTCCAACTGCGAGCTCCTACCTATTCCTTCATTGTAGCTACAGTTTACACCGTAGTAAGTTGTGCTGTCGTATGTCCAAGTATTAACATAAAATATACAGCGAGATATGTGAAAAAAAATTCACGGTCTGTACCAGACAATTACTCAAATTCCTACCTAGGAGCACAGTCCCACAAAGAGGCAGTTCCCTTCGAGAAAAACTAGTAATCAAATAAGTGGTTGGCCAGGATCTGATGCAAGTTTACTATTACTGTTTTGAGTCGGTCTTTACTGTGGAGTAACACTTGTATGCAGCAATAGAGTGATATAATCAAAAATTTCTTTTATAATTGTTTTATTAAAAGAGATCTGGCTTATGTAACGTAAGTTTACTTTCTCTATCTTTGGTTTAAGATTAGACTGTGATTTTAGTCACACACGTTTACCATGGTAACATAAAAAATATATTCCTTACACGAGTACAAAGTGTGCCATGTGTCCGCTTGTGTTATGAAAAACGATGCACCCGCTAGAGGGAATGGTTTTGAGGAGTATCATAACATTACTCTGAAGAACACTGATGCTTCTTTTCCAAAACAATTACATGTCTTATTCTTCTTTCTTACCCAGGTACAAATTTCCCTTTCTGCTAGAATTCTGAAACACTTCTCTCATCCACCTGTGGGACTAACATTCGAACAAAAGCATCAGGGGTGACGACCTTGGCTAACTATGACAAGTTGTTTGCGACCGCTCCTCCGTGAAGAAACTCGTAGATGCATTTCTCCAAAGATCAGATTTGTAAACAGATCCTTCTCCCATTAAATACAGAAGGAAACTCTCCCGTAGGACAGTTAATTAGCAAATTATAGAGTCGTTGACCAAAGAAAGTTCATCTACCTTAACATAAAGCAGTTCGACAAATACCGCCTTTGCAACACTGTATTATGAGGGGTTTCTTGACTCATTCTCATGGTTTCCAACTTCTGTGACCGGTAAGGTGATCTAGCGAGCAATGCAAGCAACTGGAAAGTGTGAAAGAAGATAATACTTTTGTGAGTCAGAAATAAATTTTGTTAGAGGTGTTTTGGCTCAGCATTGGGTATTTCGTTATTATAGCATATACAGGGTGTTACAAAAAAGTACGGCCAAACTTTCAGGAAACATTCCTCACACACAAATAAAGAAAAGATGTTATGTGGGCATGTGTCCGGAAACGCTTAATTTCCATGGCAGAGCTCATTTTAGTTTCGTCAGTATGTACTATACTTCCTCGACTCACCGTCACATGTGTGGGCTGACGAGAATCCGCACGCAATTGTGCAATCACGTCATCAACACAGATTTTCTGTGAACGTTTGGGCAGGCATTGTTGGCGATGACTTGATTGGGCCCCATGTTCTTCCACCTACGCTCAATGGAGCACGTTATCATGATTTCATACGGGATAATCTACCTGTGCTGCTAGAACATGTGCCTTTACAAGTACGACACAACATGTCATTCATGCACGATGGAGCTCCTGCACATTTCAGTCGAAGTGTTCGTACACTTCTCAACAACATATTCGGTGACCGATGGATTGGTAGAGGCGGACCAATTCCATGGCCTCCACGCTCTCCTGACCTCAACTCTCTAGACTTTCATTTATGGGGGCATTTGAAAGCTCTTGTCTAGGCAACCCCGGTACCAAATGTAGAGACTCTTCGTGCTCGTATTGAGGACGGCTGTGACACAATACGCCATTCTCCAGGGCTGCATCAGCGCATCAGGGATCCCATGCGACGGAGGGTGGATGCATGTATCCTCGCTAACGGTGGACATTTTGAACATTTCCTGTAACAAAGTGTTTGAAGTTACGCTGGTACGTTCTGTTGCTGTGTGTTTCCATTCCATGATTAATGTGATTTGAAGAGAAGTAATAAAATGAGCTCTAACATGGAAAGTAAGCGTTTCCAGACACATGTCCACATAACATATTTTGTTTCTTTGTGTGTGAGGAATGTTTCCTGAAAGTTTGGCCGTACCTTTTTGCAACACCCTGTATTTGCCACAGTTTTGGATAGAGTTACCCAGAAAGCAACTTCCCGAGTTGTTTTAAGAAAAACGATATTCACAAGCGATGCCTAATAGGTTAATGTTAATTTCGAACAAATACTAAAACATATACTTTTACGTAGGAGTATTATGAGAACGAAGTGGAATTACTTTGCCGGAAATGTTAGAAGTGGTATGCGACAAGAACAAGATCTAATTTTAAAGTTAATTTCAGAATATTTCAAATCCTAAGAAATGCCTAAACGGTCCTCAACGTGCACCACACAACAGATTAATGATGTTAATGGAGTTTTAAATGTAGATAAATTACGAGTTCAAGGCCATAGCGCTCAGTTTTTGAAAGCACGACGTACTCTCATCATTAAAAGACAAATTTCTATAAGCCGCTTCATGAACAACGGATCTCGCCAAAGTGGCGTGGCTGCGTGCACCTACGTAACAGATAGCCGGAACGTTAATTAGTGTAACCACATTGAAGAGCCCAGACTAAATGATGGTTCCTTAAGATGGGCAGCAGCATTTTCAGTAGTTGCAGGAGCAACGTTCTGGATGGATAACTGATTCGCTCTTGTAACATTAAGCAACATGGCCTTGCCGTGATGGTCTTGCGAAAAGCTGAGAAAAAGGGGAAACTACAGCCGTTATATTTTCCAGAAACATGAAACTGTACTTGATGTATTAATAGTGATGGTATCATCATGGGTAGAGTTTTTCTGTGGTGAAATGGCTTCCATTCAGGTCTGCGGGTGGGGAATGTTAGAAGACTTTACCGGATGGATAGATAATAGAACTTAAGAAGGAGCACGTTGACGTTAGATGAAGTGGGAGTTCATTAAGCTCTGGCGTAAATAACAGGACATCGGGTCACACCAGTATAAGTTTATAGATTCACAATGAAATATGTGTAACGAAAATGTATATCTTATAACGAATAAAGCAATAGGACTACTGGTCAGCTATTGCTAACAGCACAATGAAAAGACTACCGTAGACAAGATAGGCGCAAAGTCAACACTTACTACTGTGGTGCGAATATCTCAACACATGTTGGAGATACTGAAAGAGTTTATGAGAGATAAGAAGGATTATTCAGAGAGATAGGATTGCGTAAAAGTTTGAGCAGTGAATGGAATTTGATAGTAGGAAAAGGACGAGAAGAAAACGTGGTAGGAGGACATCGGCAGGTTGAGAAGGATAAAAGTGAAAGCGCAAGATAGAATTATGGACACAACACAATATGATCATTGCTAATACTTGGTTTGCGAATCACAGAAGAACGTTCAGTGGAAGAGACATGAACACGCCGGAATGTTTCAGATAGTGTATGTAATAGTAACACAGAAATTAAGAAAACAGATTTTAAATTGCATAGCATTTCCAAGGGTAGGTGTGGGCTCTGACCTTAATTTAGAAGTAATTAACTGAAGATGGTATTGGAGGTATTACTTAAAAGTGGGAAATTACGACGGTTTGAGCTGCATACATTGGAAGAACCAGAGCTTGTTGAGAGTTTGAACGGGAGTATCAGCTAACGGTTGGCTGAAGAATGGGACAAATGTGAGAGAAGGCAGATCGGTAGCTTAGAGAGATGAAATCGGGTAGGCAGAACAGGCAAAACACAAGACACAGCAGAAATCCATAAGTAACACAAAAAGTATTTAACTCAACTGGTGAAGGATATAGCGTACAGATGCATGAAATGAATAAGGCAAAAGTGAAAACAGGCGTTTAAAAACGATGTCTGTCTGATACTACCAATATTTACACTGTTATCATTTTGTGGCACCTCGACTATTATTTTCTGAAGTTGGAAGAGATGTTATAAATGCCCAAAACTTTTCATAGAGGTTACTTGAATGTGGAAAAAACACAGACACATTAGGAGACAACGACTGTTTTTGTGGCGCTAAGTGATATTTTAGAGACTTGCGGTTAATTCTTGTTTGGGGACATGGCGTAAATACGCCTGCCTTAATTTTGTTTTTTAATGAAATATATAGATAGTCTTCAAACAGCGGTATATGATTTCGTTTGAAAGAATTTAATTCCAGTAGATATAAAGAAGTGGTTCCACAACCGATTCAGAAATTCTCTGTCTTCGTTTTCAGAATTAAAGATGTGGGCTACTGATTATAATGGTTCTTGTTTTTCCACTGAAGTTGATCGCTGAGGATATTCAGGTACACAACGGTTATTCGGAAAGTAAGATACAATCGTTTGCCAATCGGAAATCATAGTGAAAATAAAAAATGTTTTATTTGCTAAAATTAACTAAACTTTCCAAGTAATTCTCTACATAGTCGCCATTCCGACTAAGACATTTGACGTAGCTTTGTAACAACTCTCGAATACTTAACTCATAGAAGGCAAACGCCTATGCTTTCCTCCAATTCTGTTCGCTTGTCTGGAGCTCGTTGCCTGTGCCAAAATCTTGTCTCCATAGCCAACGGTTTATGTGAGCAGGGATGAAAATCAGAGGGAGCCAACTCCGGACTGTATGGTGGATGATCAAACACTTCCCATATAAAACGTTGCAGGATTGTCTTATTGCTCCGACGGTGTGCGGCCAAGAATTGTCATGAAGAAGGAAACGCATGCGAGCTAAGTTATGTGGGTTTGCATGAAATCAGGTGATATCTGTCAGCAGGTACCCATGCTTGGGAGACACTATTCCCTTTTTTTTTTTTTTTAATTTAACTCCTCCAGCTGTACTTACGGTTTTATATTTATTTGGCTACTAGTTACGACGTTGCGTCAACGCCATCCTCAGGCCCGTAAACTTTGATGATATCAATTGTGTGTGGCTGAGTACTAGAAGTCCGAGGACTCAACTACACACAATTGAAATCATGAACGTGTACGGGTCTGAAGATGGCGTTGACGAAACGTAGAAACTAGTAGCCAAATAAATGTGAAACCTTAAGTAC
The DNA here is from genome assembly GCF_023864345.2 of Schistocerca serialis cubense. Classification (NCBI taxonomy): domain Eukaryota; kingdom Metazoa; phylum Arthropoda; class Insecta; order Orthoptera; family Acrididae; genus Schistocerca; species Schistocerca serialis. Next base: position 447,435,196 of record NC_064644.1, read on the forward strand.
AACTGGAGGAGTTTCATTTTTAATAAAAATTATACCAGCTGATGTCGCACCATCATCCAGTTTAAATATGGATGAACGAACACTATTGTCTAGTCCCCTTTACGTATTTGCTGTGCAACCACAACTGAAAAAATACGTGACGCGAGCCTTAGGCATTCTACAGACACTACCCAACAAATCCGTGCACAGCTTCAACGGATCTCGGTGGCTTTCATTTCACGTCCGATCGACCTTACTTTGAGAATAACCCTCCTATATTTACTCTGTGATGTAAGTATACGAGATCACAGGGGCTGCGAAGATTTTGACAGGCTGTATTCTCTTGTTTGAGAATATGTTTTACGTACAAAAGCTTTCCACCTGATGGGTGTCGCGTCTGTTAACGTTCGGCGAAAGAGGCTTTCCAATGAATTTTTCGGAGTGTTTTGTTTTGTTTGGATACCAGGTACAGAGGGTTTTTCCGACGTTCCAAAATAGCAGATAGAACTTGAATTTATCATCAAACGTCAGAGCGGCAGTCGAAACGACATTTGTCAAGAGATCAAAGGTTCCCCAAAAAACCAAGGACGACTCGTCAGCAGGACAATTTACGGGGTCCACCTGCTGGGATTTTCGCGGTTCGGTGCTCACAGAGACAGGAGCACTCATTGGTGGCTATCAGTCTTTACTACAGAAAGAGCTGGCTCCTGCTCGGGCTACATGTTCTGCAAGAATGATACGTCTTTCCATAGTGATAACGCAGGTCACTTTGGTGGGACAATACCACATGTTGTTCCCTTTGAAGTTCTTTCTCGTTCGGCAGATGAAATTCCCAGCGCTCACCTCTTTCCTTCTGAATCTGAAATTACGACTGGGTGGACTGATATGCACACGAAAATGTTGCAGCTGAGGCAAAGAAGGCGTTTATGTAGGTAAGATTTAGAAAATATTAATTACTACTAAAATTAAACTGTCGTAAAAACGTTTTACAAAACGTACTATTTTACAAGATGGTTACGTTATAAAACTGGACAAAAACTTCATCTTTTAATCATTGTGTTTTCTGTGCCAGTGGGAGAACGTTTAAGGCTTTCCTCGTATCTTACAATACTAACGGTGTTTTGACATTCACTTTCCATTCATACCTTTGATTCATGGGCTCCATATTCCTTCAGATTCCTTCACAGCAAAAAGAACAGAAAATTATTACGCGGACGACACACACTGTTCACGCTCTATGGTCGTGAAGTAAGACATACTAGGAGGAAACTCAGAGTGGAAACCACTCGGGATAATGTTCGTGTCTTGCGTAATAAGCTCAAGATCTCACCCTTGATAGCACCGAAAGGCGAGAAGGAGCTTCAAGTACCCCTAATAACTTATTTCCATCGCATGGCGTCTGGTCGTTAATCGCCAAGCTCCCTTTTCGGAACATTCTAGGAACTGGTAAGACGACGGAAGGGGAAGGAACTCGAAGACAAGTTTGATTCACAGAGTAGCAGATGGGACGACTACTACATCCGAGAGATGATGCGATCGTTCAAAGAAAAATGCAATAATTACCTGCTACACGTCTGATGTACGAGCAGCAGGAAAGTGGTGTTGGGGTTTGGGGCTTGCGCGCTCCCCGTTCAGCTATCTCACCTTCCTCCCCCCCCCCCCCCCCCTTTCACACAACTAGCATCACGGCCATAATTTTTCCTCCTACTTTTGTTCTCCCTCCTAGGTTTAAGTTGTTGAGCGCCTATCCCGTCTGCGGCATGCAGAACAACAACGAAGTAATCTATAACGGGGTACACACCATAACTTTCCTGCCATGCAAGCAATAATAAGAACGTGTCAAGGGAATGTTACGTCTTATCTCATGTTACGAGACATATTCCATATTCATGCTCTTTGGTACAGACCTAAAGATGATAGCAAAGTCCGTCGAAACCGCTTGTTTACAATAAGGAAATATATATGTGATCTTGGCTTTAGAAAATTTTTACCAACTAAATCATATCGCTCCTTTTGCCTTTTCAAAACGAGAAAACTGAAATAATTAAAAAGGAAGGATTATATTGGTAGGCTATGTATAAATGAGTAATGCGTTGTGTAAAATACCGCATAGATTAATAGTATTATCAAAAAAACCGACGTGTATTATTTGTTTTTAACATGCATACATAAGAAAATTATTTCTTTTTCTCTAAAAGCTAATACAATAAGCTGGCGCGTATAATTTCATCCTTAACGACAGCATATTGTGTCGGCTATGATTGACCTGCCCAGCGTTTAACGTAAGTAAAAGAATTTTACCTACTTCTACATCATTTGTAATATTATGTCACACGGAACAGGTGATTTACCGAATCGACATTCTCCCTCTTACGTAACAGACGATTTTTCAGTTAGTTATGTAAAAATATCTTCGTCTTTTAATCTTTTGTGTTCAAACCTTAGAAGTACATCTACGGAAATAACGCCTAAAAAGCTGTTATTTCCGTTTTTTCATATATGAGGTCACTTTTTTTGTATTCCTTCGCCATTTCGGACCATAATTTGGAGGTTTTTAGGTTGTATTACTGTTCCACATTTCTAAGAGAAACAGTGGTCTATAGCAAAGTAGTATCCCAATGTGAGGTTCACTCATGTTCCATTTCAGAGACATAGTTTGTCTCTTTATTACTGAAATCCACCTTTACAGAGCTTCCACTTGTAATGGTTCTTTATTTACGTGACCATTACGGTACTCCAACCCCAGATCTCGATACCAGTAATGTCGTACTTCTTTCCTGCGAAGTAACAGACATATTTTTGTGACAATATTCATATTTGGTTTTATTAATGTATAGGTACTCAAATGTATGGATATATTACAGTGAATTGGTTCTTGTGTGTATTCATTTCTGTGACACTGTCATAATCCTTGACTTACTTGTAACCGTTTTGGCACGAATGCGCACAGAGCAGTCTTTGTTTCACTTTGCAGAATTTCAGTTGTTATTTCGCTTTGTAAAAGAACAGTCAAGTCTTGTGTTTGGTTAAAGTGGAAATTAAATATATGAAGATTGATACAAAACTGTTTTCTTGATGATGTGACAACTAAGAGAATGTATATGTGAATTTACAAGAAGTTTAATAAAAATGTGGATCGTGAACACGAAGTAAAAAATTATTTCTACTATATCATTGTTCTGATCTGGGATTGTTTGATCATTAAGAATTTCCTGAAAAATGCATTTGTTAGGTCTTCAAATATTGCTAAAATACAGATCTGGACCTTCTAGCAGTCAAAGTGGAATCACCCTACAATCAACAGGATGAGCCATAACAACTTCCACGAAATCTACTTGGGAATCCATTCAAGATAAGTGCCAAAATTAATGACTTTTACAGTGACTTCATTATTTCCATTCTGACGATACCATCCGCAGTCAATAACTTTGTTATGGACCGATATAGCGAACATGTGCTGCGTGATCAACATTATTAATCTGATTTCTAACCTACTTTGCAAGTGGTGGTATTATTTGACAGTGAATGTGCCTGGACAGTCAGACTTACAGAACAGTGTGATAACTCTTCAGTGAGGTCATGGTACACAACGTTGGTAAAACAATATTTTAGAAAAACTAGCAGCGTCTTTTTAATTTAGTAAAATGCATCTATTACCATAAGTGTTTCGAGTTATTTTGTTGCAACATCTTCATTTCTTACATTCCTTCGGCTCTTTCTTGGTTTTAGGGCGTGTGTTGTTTTTGTCCGCACACTTCACTTCAGTATTCTATGTAGCGCTGTGTTTCTTGCCACGTATTTTATTCTCAGCAGTGCATTTTCATCACACTATACACTTACTTAAAAATACACAACTTTCACGATCCTTAGTTCGATTAGTTACCTTTTGCATTTTATTGTCCTCTGTAAATGGTAGCGAAACATTCAAAATCAGGAATTATTGTGGATACTCATAAGACACAATATCGTGTTGTATATGCGTAAAGTTGTAAATAAAACTGAAACTCCTATCGTGCAAGGTAGCCTACACTGTAATCATTCAAAAACAAATTTTTACCAGGGGCTCTAACCCCATAGGAACTAGGAAGTTAAAAAACCCACAGTTCTGACCCAGTATGGGAGGAGATCCCATTCGTACGAGTACATACACACTTATATGCTGCTTTGTATATATGCTAACGATCTCCCTGTCGCTTTGCCTGTGTACACATTTCACATAAATATTGCCGGTATATCATCCTCCCTGTCCATTTGACACTTCCGCTCCTCCACTTCTAACTGCCCATCTTCTTCTCCCCATGTACTTGTTCTCCTGTTCTTCCCTTTATCTCTTAATCCACATCCTCCTACCACTTTCATTGGTTCAGATCCTCCTCCTCATTTCCTCTTTCTCTCTGTTCATTCCCTCCTTTTTTTCCACCTTCTCTGTCCCTCCCTAAAACCTCCCCCCAATCCTCTGTCCGTAACCTCCTATCCCTTTTGTACTGGGCCTCAACCCTGCACACCTTCCTGAGTAATGCTCCTCCTGTCCCTCTGTTTTACCACTATTCCCTCCACCTATCTCTCCGTTCATCCCCTCCTTTCCTCTCTCTATGCCTTCTGTCCCCTTTCTCCATCCACATCTTCCTCCCACTCTCTCTACGTTATCCTCGACTCTCTCCTTCTGTCAGGCTCCTCCTGACACTATCACTCTTTCTATTGCTTACTGCCCCCACTACACATCTAGCTCCTGTCCCCTCAATACCCTCCCAGCCCACCTCCTACTACCCACTTCCCTCTTTTCATATCATCCAGCCTCCTTTCCCTGTCCATTTCCTCTTCCCAATTCTCTCTCTCGGTCTCTCCCCTCCTACACTTCTGCCCTCCATCTTCAACATTCTATAACTATTTGACCCTCCATCCATCTTTGTTCATACCCATGTCCCACATTTCTCTGCCTATCCTCATCTCCTGTGTCTCTCTCTTTCTATTCAGGTCAACCCAGTCTACGCTGTCCATCTCCTGCTTCCTCCCTGTATCTCTCTGTCTAACACTTTTTTACCTTCTCTCCTTATCCATCCATCTCCGTCAATACCATAGCCTAGCACAACCTGAGACGCATAGACCAGCCTGCATTAGAGGGATGTCGTGAGAGTAGTACTGGCCTACTTCATCGACATGTTTTGCAAGGTCTGCATGTGCTGATGGACATGCTTGAGGGAAGGTTGAGATGCACAAAGGAGGATATGGACAGAGAGTTAGGGAAGGATGGAACGGATAGAGAGTAGTAGGGGAGGGATAGGATAGACGTTAATATGGACATTAATAGAGAGGCTGGAGAGGAATAACAGAGAGAGAGAGGGAAGAGTGAAAAGAGAGAGTATTCTTATAGAATGTGCATGCAGACATGTTAAACCCATGTAAGCAACATACAAGGTGTGATCACAATGGCAACGGAAATGGAAATGAAGTCCCATGCTTCTTGACAGAGCGTAGGGGAATGATGCTGGAGAGGCACACCGCGATACTAGGCAAGGTCCTAATGGAGGTGGTTCGAGTTGCCTTCCTCCGATCGTAATGTGGATGTACGATGATGAGGAAGACGACACAACAACGCCCAGTCATCTGGGGGCAGGTGAAAACCCCGGACCCCGCAGGAAATCGAACCTCGAGAAGCGCGAAAGCTACTACCAGACTACGAGCTGCGGACTGTGATTACATAATAAGGTGAAAAATTGTACTAGAAACAAAGTAATAACATAAGATGGAATTCAACATTTTAACCAACAATTTTTTTCACTTTTTTCAGATTTCTTTCAGTTTTTGAGGTTGTTGGAGATCACGAATTTTGCTCTTATTCTCCCATCCCATCTCCGCTTTTAAATCGATCTTACCACCTGTAAACAGTCTTCGGAATTACATTATTACCATACACAAATTTCTATATTCTGCGAGTTTCTTTGGCCCTTTATGGCAACTTTAAACAGAAAATAAAATACTTGCGTTGTTCGAAATCAAAGTCGTGCGACAAACACCACATGACTCTAGAGTCTCTGAATGCGGACTGATAAGTGAGAAAATGACGCATCTTGTCTCAACGAATCAGTCAGTCGGACAAATTACATCAAATGGTCTGCATCGTCAACAATGGCCGCTAAAAAATTCATTCACTGTATTTTATGTTCACACCTGTTACAAACGAGAAAAGGCCAATCCAAATAACGCTTTAACGAAATAAAACACTGAAGGCTCATCAGTCATATAATATTAGGAACTAAAGTAACAAAGAATTAAACTTATTGTGTTCAGTTTCCTAGGTTTTTGGCTCCGGAAGTAGATGAATTATATCTCACCCAACGATGGATAAGATAACTGACATTGAAATGAATACGGATAATGTCGGAGAAACAGTAGCATTAACATTCATCATCGTCTTTAAGTTGAAACACGTATGTAACATAGCAGCGATGGCGAGGCATTGTAGCATCTGTGACCAGAGAGTTTGCGCTTGACCGCGCGAGTGTTGCGAGCGGTTCTCAGTCTTTCAGTTAGTCGTGGCGAGTCTGTAGCTCTGTCTAGTTGAGGGCAGTACTCTGTCAGTAGTAGTCGTGCAGTGCAGTACGCTAATAGTCGTCATGCAGAGCGGTCGGTCAGTAGTAGCAGCCCAGTGCGGTTGTGTGATGTAGGCGGTCGGCAACACTGGTCAAGATGCTGAATGAGGTATACTGTTAATTAATATAATCATTAGATAATGTAAAAATTTATTTGTTTATTGTAATTATTCTCCAACAAGTGCCCCAATAATAATTTTTAATTTCAAAAGCATTTTTTTCAAAAATTTTATTTTTTATTGAACTAAAGATATCGTTGCACTTCCCATTTCATTCCACTTTTTTTTAAAGAAAATTTTCAGTAAAATTATAGAAAAGAGGAATATTATTATTTGCAATGCAGTTCCTCCAAGCCGTGCGCAAAGATAAGAGCATAAATTTGACATCCAGTTATTTTGAGGTAAGACTTTAATTCTGATTGATTTACACAGGGCCAAAGACCGATGTTTCGGTTTAATTGAATTTTCTTATCACTGAATAGACTTTAATTTTTTGTGAGGAATTTATATTTGAGTCAGATTGCGAATTTCACATTTTTGTTGCCATTGTCAGTACATTTCATTGTGGGCAGGTTACGCATAGAGCAATGTCCATTAGTATTCTTAAATAATATTGTCATTCATGTAAATTTTTGTGGGGAGGTTACACTTGGCGACACCCAGTCCAGGATCGTATTTCGTTGAGAGTCTTTTGAGCGACAGTCAGATATCTGCTCTTATTTGCTTAGATATAATTAGGATTTGGCGCAACGCTTTTACTAATCTTGTGACTTTCTTTCTACAGGTCAACGGCAATTCGTTGCTCTGTTGTATTTGTGTGTTGCTTTTGCATTGTGCTTATTTATTTTCTGAAAAGTTGTGACTATTGTAAAAATGCCGCGAAAGACTGTGAATAGTGTATCGCGAGGTATTTTGAATGAAATTACCGACTTAAACAGCGTGACCGATAGTAATTATGACACGCAGTGTGATGATGACAATCCTGCGTTCACTAACAATCAGTGCATTACAACCATTAATGATGACTTTTATCTTAATGATGAACAAACGAACTCAATTGTCTCTTCTGTTAATTTGACGACAATTGATGACGCGGGACGGTCCATTGTAATGAGCGCTACCCAGCTTAACACACCCGATTCGGAAAACTCAAGTAACGTACAGACAAATTCTGTTAATTCCGAAATAGTGAATGAGAGTGTACATTTGACAGGGAAAGCTTTTTGTGAACCAAAGAATGACCGAATGGTCACACAAAACGTGACAATTGCATGTACTCCATCACAGAGTACTGTGAATGCAACAGCTACTTTAAGTTTGGATCAATTTAGGGCAATAATGCTACAGTTTAAGAACGAACTTAGTGCAATTATCAAACAACAGAGTGAGAAAACAGACAACAATTTCAAACAACTTAGGGAAGATAACAAACAAGATAACGAAAATCTCAAACAACAACTCAATGAACAGGTCAAACAACTTAGGGAAGATAACAAACACTTAAATGAAAAACTTGACAATAATGACGAAAATTTCAAACAACTTAGTGAACAAATTAGAGCCGTTGCCGCGCAGTGCCATGACACTAAGGAACAGTTGCGCGTGGAAATTGAGGCTTGTTCACGAAAAAATAGCGAAGAAATAAAGTCTGTTGCGCAAGAATTAAGGGAAATGCAAACAGCCGCAACAGATACACTCAGAGACGAAATTAGCGGAGTCGCTAAACAATGCTCTGAAAAAGCTGCACAATTACGGGACGAGTTTAGAGCAATGACGGTAGAACTTTCGCGCACTATGGACGCAAAGATAGACGCGAAATTCGAACAGCAGAACACTCAGATTAACGAGCGCTTTAATCAGCACATACAGAACAGTGATACGCGTTTCCGCAGATTTATTCAGGATCAAAACAAAGTAAAACGACAAGTCATGGAAACAATCACTGCACAAAGACAAGAGGACAAACGTAAAATATTCGCGACAGCGAAGACGTATATAGACAATAATATTACTACAGTATCCGACAAAATTAATACCATAGAACAATTGAACGCTGAATTACGGGATGAAATTTCTGACCTTAAATCAAAAACAGATACACACACAGTAAATATTCAAACAGTGACAGATAGATTCGAACAATTAGATCTAACACAGGATTGTGATGTTATCAAAGCTGATGTTAAAAAACTGAGCGAAACTACGCGCAAGTTGCAAAAACAGATTAATGCGTCTGATTCTAAAACCGATGATCAGGTTAAAATACTGACTGAAAAATATGATGAATTGGCCAGTCGTATTGATGTTATCGAAAATACTAATGACAATAAATCAGACGATACTGCACCGGTTTCATTTATCCAAACACCTGAATTTCAAAATTTACAGCAGACAATTAATGAGATCGATTCATCTAACAACACGTTACGTAGGAAGTTATCAAATTTACAACAAGAAGTAACAGAGATGAAAAACATTTCAGTTAATAACATGCCACAACAGACGCCACTTTATGAACATGTGTCAGACTCACGCAGCGCGTATAATTTGGGTAATCTACAGAGAGTACGGGACTTAGATTCCGATCAACCACAGTTCAATAGATTCTCTTACTACAAACATTTTCTGTCAGTGAGAAAGTTTAAAGTTTTTAAAAACGATAGAACGCAGATTCACCCACTGGATTGGATTCAACAATTTAGCTTTGCTCTGCCACCGAATTGGCCTGTAACACACAAACTTGAATTTATTTGCAGTTTTTTGGAAGGCGAACCGGCAACTCGTATGAGACCGATCGCGAGGCAATGCTACTCAGTAGAGGAATTTCAGAATGCTTTTCTGTCAGCGTACTGGTCGAAGACGACACAGCGCGGAATTAAAGACCAACTAATTAGTTTGCCGAATTACGAGAACTCAAATTTTCCCAGTGTGACGCAATTTTTTGAGCACATGGTACAACAAAACCAATACCTGAGTGAACCGTACAGTGAATCCGCACTTATACAATTATGCATTTCCAAATTACCACGGTCATTACGAGTGTCACTTCTAACGGGTCAGCAAAAAGAAAACATTTCAGCATTCAGAGATCTTTTACAGCTCTTGGAAGTACAGCAATCTGATTATTCTTTTGTAAACAAAAACTTTTTGAGTAACAACCAAGGTCAACAACAGTACTGCAATTATGATCAGGGACGTAATTCCAATCGGAAGGATAACAGACGTTTTAGGAACGACAACTACCAAAACTTTAATAACAGGCAAAATTCTAATTATCAATACCGTCAAAATTTTCAGCAACAGGAACAACACTTTAGTAACAATAGAGGTGTTTCACAACAACAACATCAAAACCAGCCGGTTAACATACCTAACCAACAATGGAATACACAAGGTCAACCAGGCTTTAATGTTTCTCCGCGTGGACGTATAGCCCCTGGTCCAACAAATAGTAACGCACGGGAGCAGAGAAACAACTATGTACAAAGAAGACAGTATTTCAATTCCCATCGCAATACACCGTATAGGAATGACTATTACGACAGACGTAAAAACGATGAGCACAATTACCAGCGTACATATAATAACAGTCGGTCTCACCAACAGCAAAATCATACGCAAGAACATATTCTCATGAATGAACCCGACAGTAGGTACCATCCAGAGCGTAACACGTCTGGAAGAAGTAATAGAACAGTTCAAATAGTCGAAATGCCACAGAATCCTCCTAATAATAATAACACGTCAGATAGAATCTGACTAGATAATGTACAGGACGCATCTTGCAATAATACAAGCACTACCTTAGACACGCAAAATGTTGTTCACGAAAATGTAATTACTTTTGACGATATCAGAGACACTCTTTTACAGGAAAGACCAGTTATTCAGAAAACCATTTCACATCCTGTTATCGAAATAAAAATTGGTTCATCGAAATTTTCAGCAGTAATCGATTCCGGATCACCTATAATCAGTAATTAATGAGGAGACTTTCAACGAGTGCAACAAAGAGAATACTTATCCGACGTTACCTTTAGGCAAAACAAAAGTGAAAGGAGCAGTATCGAGTAAAGGTGTAGACGTTAAATTACAGACGCATTTATCATTTTGTATTGGAGGTCATACTTTTCACTCTAATTTTTGGATTGTGCCTTTATTGACAACAGACGTTATTTTAGGTACGAATTTTCTGGTACAACACGACGCAGTCATTGATTTTCAGAATTCTTATTTAATGTTAAAGGATGAAAATGTACAACTTGCTTTAGAATTTCAGCACTCATTATCTGCGGAAGAACAAACAATCAACCGCACAGAGGTCATTTCCGCAACACGTGACATAGACTGTAATCCCACATTGTTAACGGATACGTACGTACACAACTATAATACTCCAGACGAAATGGACTACGACGTAATACAAATGATTTCCGATAAAGTTAGACAAAGCAGTGCAACTACAGACGACGAACGAACGCAATTACACAAAATTCTTTTACAGCAAGCTCCAGTTTTTGACAACATTCCTGGTACTATGTCCGGCTTTATGTATGAATTTCAAGTCAAACCGCACGACACATTTAAAGCAAAGCATTATCCTATTCCATACATTCACAGAGAACAGGTTAAAAAAGAATTGCAGGATATGCTCGACCAAGGGATTATAGAACCAGCAGTTAGTCCGTACATAAACCCGCTACATATTGTTAAGAAAAAAGATGGCTCACTTCGCCTTGTACTTGATTCACGTCACATTAATGACATTATTATTAATGAAACAGATCGACCACAGACACTAGAGGAACTTTTACAGAAATTTCACGGTACAGCTATTTATTCTACACTAGATTTGAAATCGGGATTTTGGCAAATTCAACTTCATCCGAACTGCAGAAAATATACAGCTTTTCTCTGTTTCGGCGACTGTTATCAATTTTGCAAACTACCGTTCGGCTTAACTATTTCTTCTGCAGCTTTTATTCGCGGTTTGAACACTATACTTCCGACAGTACTTAAAGACAGAATTACGACGTATGTAGACGACATTCTTATCGCAGAAGCTAACTGGTCCGAACACAATCTGATTCTTGAACAACTGTTACAAACTTTTCATGCACAAGGACTTACAGTTAATCTTAGTAAATCGCACTTTGGCAAAACTTCCATAAAATTTCTTGGACACGTAATTTCAGCAGAAGGCATTGCACCTGATCCGGAAAAACTTCAAGCTCTACGTGACATTACCGTTCCTACGACGAAGAAGCAATTACGCAGTTTTTTGGGCTTAATTAACTTTTTTCGTAAATTTATTCACCATTCTGCTTCAGACACGCCTAGACTATGCCAATTAACAGGTAAAAACAGTATTTGGTCTTGGGATAAGCAAGCACACTCTGAATTCATGAACCTGAAACATGCTTTGTTGAATGCACCACTATTATCGCACCCAGATCTTACTACAAATTTTTCCATTGCCACCGACAGTTCCAACACCGCCTTAGGCGTACATATTTTCCAGGAAATTGAAGAAGATGGTTCAATAGTAATCAAAAACATCGCATTTGCAAGCCGCATTCTGTCACCTGCTGAGCGAAATTACTCCGTTACAGAACTTGAAACATTATGTGTTGTATGGGCTTTTACGAGATTTCGGCACTTTCTTTATGGCAGACATACCACCGTGTACACAGACCACAGAGCGATACAATTTTTACTCTCGGCTAAATTTACTCACTACAGGTTAAGTAGATGGAAACTTTATTTACAGGAATATAATTTTACAATTGTTCACATTCCCGGCACACAAAATGTTATAGCAGACGCACTATCGCGTTCTCTCGGCAACAATCAGCAAGACGTAGCAACCAACTTCTGCAAAACAAATTTCAGTGTCATGTACATTCAGCAAGTTGCATTTGAAAACTTTATTTCATCGTCATTACAGGACATAGCAAAGGAGCAAAATAAAGACAATGTGTGGAAAGAAATTAAACACCTTTGGCAAGATAGAAGAAATGTTACGATTAGAAACCATTACACTGTACGCAATGACGTTCTGTTTCGCCGCTCTCATCCTGACAGCAACAATTGGTTATTATGCATTCCTGACGAACTGGTCAACAAATTAATTTGGTACACTCATTTAAGCTACGCACATTACGGAGCACGAAAATGTTTTCTTATACTGAGACAGAACTGTTATTTTACTAACATGGAAAAACGTATACGACGAGTTTTAGCGTCTTGTAAAATTTGCCAGAAAGCTAAATCAGACACCACTTCACATATTCCTCCTTTATATCCCATTGTACCTGTTAAATTAAGACATATGGCCGCTGTAGATATTTTTGGTCCGATTCCGAGAACTAACAGAGGTTTTTGCTACATTTTTGTCGCTGTTGAGCTCACTTCAAAATTTGTTACTTTCACTCCGTTACGCAAAGCTACTGCTAAAACTGTTTCGAAGGCATTTGTAAAACATTTTCTATCTCATGTAGGGCATGTAATGAAAGTAATTTCTGATAATGGATCACAATTTCGTAGTAGCGTATGGACACGCATGTTACGAGCTAGAAACATTTCTCCGATCTATATATCCAAGTACCACGCTTCTTCGAACCCCTGTGAAAGATTAATGAAGGAAATTGGTAAACTGTGTAGAATATACTGCCACAAAAGACATATTGATTGGGATACACACATACTCTCATTCCAAGATGTAATTAATTCCATTCCAAATGAATCCACTATGCTATCTCCGTCTGTTATACTGAAAAATGCTGAACCACCTAACAAAATTAAAGAATTAATAACATTTCCTACATCTCGTCGATTACGACACCACGAAATAATTGACATTGCGCTGAACAACATCAAACGTGCCGCAGAGCGCCGGAGAAGACAGCAAAAACAGGTTTGTACACGCCGCGACTTTCACGTTGGACAGAAGATACTAGTACGTACACACTATTTATCCAGCAAATTAAAAGGTAAGTGCAGTAAATTTGAACTTCTATACGCAGGTCCATATCGGATTCGCAGCATTCCTCACCCCAATGTTGCACACGTCGAAACTTTGAGAACCAGAAAATCGAAAGGCAATCACCATATCTCAAACATTAAACCGTTTATTGAGTGAAACCACTGTATGATTCAACACACTATGATGCCATTTACTAACGCAATTATTTCACTTGACTAATTACTGATGATTATCGTATTTTTTCTTGGCAAGTGCCCGGCAAGGTAAGGTTAGCAGGTCGCTTTTCTTGTCGTTACACATCAGACCGTGCATATTTTTCCAGATGAACTTACGTATTTTATGAATAATTATGCAATTCTATGTAATGACGTATTAATTTTATCAAATTCTCTCTCCATTAAAGTCTTTAATTCTCGCCTCGATTAACTACACTACTTACAAGCTGAACACAACGAACGTCACATTTTGTCTTTTTATGTATGATTGTATTCCAGTTTTGTTTATATGCACTGTGAAATAGTTAAGATATAACACACACCAGTCGACTTTGACTTTCTCTTTTTTTTTTGCCCTATGATATCTCAACATCGTGACTGTTTTACATTTTTCCTTTTGCTGCTGCATTGTGATATTCTGTGTACATTTTTGCATCTGAACACTGTCAATGTCTTTGACATATTACGTTTTCTGTCATGTTATGCTGTATGCTTAAGTATGTTACCATAAACCAGTCATTATTTAGTGGGTATATGATTTAAATGCAGGACATTAATCTTTGTTCATCAATTTCAGTAAGAAATGATGCGTGTAAGAAATAAATTCAACAGAAATGGGAATTTCACCTACGGAATAAACGAAAGAAGATGCAATAACTTTATGAGGAAGAGTAAATGGATCAGGATTGGCAGGCATTAACAAGAATATACTATACTCATCGTAGAATAGCAGTCTTAACTAATTTTTTCTTTCAGAATACGAGGTGATTGATGCAGGCTGTCAGACTGAACTACACATCTTAGTTTTAGTGATGAAATATGCTAGAGATAAGGAATAGTTATGTAATGAGTAATGAAGTGATTTTTTGCAGATGATAATGAATACTGATGAATAATGATGAAGGATATGATGTTATGAATAATGAAGTTTTTCTTTACAGATGATGATAATAGTGAAGTTATGATGATATGGATAATGAAGTTTTCTTTACAGATGAGGATAATGTTGAAGTTATGTATTTATGTTATGTAGTTATTTAAGTATTTGTTGCAGTTTGCTTTGACAGCAGGTGTTATATTGCATAGTAGGATGACGGAAAGTTTTGGAAAGGACAGCTATGGAACATATTTTATACACATTTCACTACCTGTTAATTCGAAGTTCACTACTTTTCAGCATAGTGTGCGTTTCTTCTTTCAGGTCAATAATCCGTTTTTGTAATTTTTTCAGGAGAAGCTTTTCATGATACTTACTAAACCTGTTACTTATTATACCTGTTCTAGTACTTGCATTTTTATTTTTTACCCATTTGTGTTTATCATTTATAAATGTGATCACATATAATGCCTTGTTACATAACCTTGCTACAGCTGACTCATGACGAATGACGTTACCTATCCTCATTTGCAGCAATAGGTCAAAAGCAAATAGTGTTATGCCTCAGCAATCAATTATCGATCCCAACGCAATGCATTGCTACCAAAAAAATGTATTACCAGTCCCACATAATGTCACTAGTTTATGATAATTCTGAATAATACTGATTAGCTCTGAATTGTATGTCGCTTCAGTAATGACTTCTTAATGAGACAAAAAAAAGTATATATTTAAGATAATGCTTTGTCACTAGCTAATAACTGCCACTGTTTATTGTAATGAGACTACTTATAATGCCCATAATTATTAATGCTTTGATTGTAATTAACTGATTTTAATAATGACTTTGTAATTATCTGAATACTACTGAAGGAGGAACACTGTTTATGGTAATGAGACTACTTATAATGCCTGTGATTATTAATGCTATGACTGTAATTAACTGATTTTTAATAATGACTTCATAATAATCTGAATAATACTGAATGATGATTCTATTCAATACTTGCTGGCCACTGAGTGCCAATAATTAATGTCAGTTGAAGAATTGTTATTAATTATGCCATTAATTAGCCTTTTTTTCCCATGTTGAGTTTTCATGTTTTGGTTAATGGCCAATGAGTGCCAATAATTTGTATCACTCAATGTATTATGTTAATGCTAGGCCAATAATTGACTCTACTTTTCAACTAAGACTTCTGATGAACATTATTCTGTCTTACTAAATATACTTTGTAACTGGCCAAGGACCGCCACTGTTTATTGTAATACGATTACCCATGATGCCAGCTAGTGATTTCTAATAGATTGGAATGACACATAATTAATTAACTATGGTACAGTTTAATAATGCTTTGTAATTTTGAGAAGACTAATGATTCTTACTATATTAGAATGACAAATGATTAATTAACGACAAAGGATTAATTAACTGTAATTAGACAAATGATTAATTAACGACAAATGATTAATTAACTGTAATTAGGAAAAGGCTAATGATTATTATTGGAATGACAAATGATTAATTAACTGTAATTAGGAGAAGGTTAATGATTCTTAATTATACTCTGTAACTGAAAAGAATGCGATTATTTCATAATGCTTTGTAACCAGGAAAAGAAGGCTACTGATTCTATGTAAAATAATTAATGAACATTTTTCTGTAATACTACATACTTGGTACAGAAATGTTCAATAACTGGGCTATGAATGCCACAAACTACTAATTAAGTCTGTAATTGTCAATATTATGTGACATAATGTCCTTATCCTCATAAGCTAACTACCCTGAATTACTGCAATGTCCATTTGTCCTGTTTATCCTAGTGATCATGGAGCACTATCTTTGGTTTTGCACTAATTCTACGTTGGTGTGCCTTGTAAGAGCGTGGTGTTGACACGACATGCTGTCCACCACCGTGAGCGATGAAGACGTTATTATGGTCCCACTGTTTGGTGTACCTAATGTACTGCCAAAATGAAAACATGGAACATTACTACGACAATTCAGTGTCTTGGCTACACTGATAAATTCTGATGGGAAAAGAACTTCAAGTTGTGTCACTTGGTGTTGTACTTCTGTGGAAAGATATGGACTTTCAGAACAGCTGTGTGCAATCTAAAGTGCTACAACCATGATGCAATCCTTCCCTTTCCTATCCTAATTCTTGTCACATAATGAAAATCATTTTTTTGGCAACATCATTTCTGTTCGTAGGTTATACATTTTTTTCGATTCGCTGAACTCCAGTGCGAGTACACTTATGTCACTGGTCGACATGATGTTTGCCATTATGTTTATTTGTTGTGAAAATGCTAAAGACATTCTTCAGTGCATGTGCACTTTGGACATGATTTTCTTGCCATTATGTTTATTTATTGCGAAAATGCTAAAGACATTTTTCGATTTGTTCTGAAGTACAGTATATGTACACTCTTGTCTTTTATATTGTATATACATTTTTTATTTTCTGAACTACAGTGCATGTGCACTCATGTCACTTGTCAACATAATATTTTTTGCCAGTCTGTTTATTTGTTCTGAATATGCTAAAGAATTTTTTCAGTGCCTGTGCACTTTGTTATCTGTCAAAAAATTTGTATATACATTTTTCTGATTTGCTACTATGTTTTGTATTCACATTTTGTCTTTGTCTGATATATTTTGTACTTAGTGCGTGTGCACAACATTTAAATATTCTGTAAGTTGTAGGATTTTGTTAATTAAAGAAAAATTTTGCCGCGCTTGGCAAGTCCAAATGACTCACCATCGCTGCCAAAATTTTGCCCCCCCAGTGGAGGGTTATGAAACACGTATGTAACATAGCAGCGATGGCGAGGCATTGTAGCATCTGTGACCAGAGAGTTTGCGCTTGACCGCGCGAGTGTTGCGAGCGGTTCTCAGTCTGTCAGTTAGTCGTGGCGAGTCTGTAGCTCTGTCTAGTTGAGGGCAGTACTCTGTCAGTAGTAGTCGTGCAGTGCAGTACGCTAATAGTCGTCATGCAGAGCGGTCGGTCAGTAGTAGCAGCCCAGTGCGGTTGTGTGATGTAGGCGGTCGGCAACACTGGTCAAGATGCTGAATGAGGTATACTGTTAATTAATATAATCATTAGATAATGTAAAAATTTATTTGTTTATTGTAATTATTCTCCAACAAGTGCCCCAATAATAATTTTTAATTTCAAAAGCATTTTTTTCAAAAATTTTATTTTTTATTGAACTAAAGATATCGTTGCACTTCCCATTTCATTCCACTTTTTTTTAAAGAAAATTTTCAGTAAAATTATAGAAAAGAGGAATATTATTATTTGCAATGCAGTTCCTCCAAGCCGTGCGCAAAGATAAGAGCATAAATTTGACATCCAGTTATTTTGAGGTAAGACTTTAATTCTGATTGATTTACACAGGGCCAAAGACCGATGTTTCGGTTTAATTGAATTTTCTTATCACTGAATAGACTTTAATTTTTTGTGAGGAATTTATATTTGAGTCAGATTGCGAATTTCACATTTTTGTTGCCATTGTCAGTACATTTCATTGTGGGCAGGTTACGCATAGAGCAATGTCCATTAGTATTCTTAAATAATATTGTCATTCATGTAAATTTTTGTGGGAAGGTTACAGAGTATGTAAACATTTCAGCAGAGCTTAATCCTACAGAATAACTCACTCGTTGAAAATTCATCTAATTCTTGGTATGAGATTCCGTATCTTTCAAATCCGGCATAATATCTTCCTCTATCTGTCTTTCTTTTTTTCTTTTAATTCTTTATTCCATGACACATTTTCCTTTAGATTGACACGCAATATTTTTTTAAAACATGAAATGATTACAAATAACGAAATTAATTTCCTTCAGTGACTATAAAAATTGGCAGAGAAGACAACGGATTGAAGGAAGGAAGGTAGATTAGACTTCAACATCCTCTATCCTGTGCAAGATTCTTCATCTCCCAGTTGATACTGCAGCCTACATCCTTCTGAATCTCCTTAGTGTATTCACCTCTTGGCCTGTCTCTACGATTTTTACCCTCCAAGCTGCCCTCCAGCACTAAATTGGTGATCCCTTGATGCCTCATAACATGTCCTACCAACCAATCCCTTCTTCTAGTCAAGTTGTGCCACAAACTCCCATTCTCCAATTCTGTTCAATACCTCCTAATTAGTTATGTGATCTACCCATCTAATCTTCAGCATTCTTCTGTAGCACCACATTTTGAAAGCTTCTATTCTCTTCTTGTCCAAACTATTTATCGTCCATGTTTCACTTCCATACATGGCTACACTCCATACAAATACTTTCAGAAACGATTTCCTGACACTTAAATCAATACTCGATGTGGACAAATTTCTCTTCTTCAGACACGCTTTCCTTGCCATTGCCAGTCTACATTTTATATCCTCTCTACTTCAACCGTCCTTGGTTATTTTGCTCCCCAAATAGCAAAACTCCTTTACTACTTTAAGTGTCTCATTACCTAATATACTTCCCTCATCATCACCCGACTTAATTCGACTACATTCCATTATCCTCGTTTTGCTTTTGTTGATGTTCATCTCATACTCTCCTTCCAAGACACTGTCCATTCCGTTCAGCTGCTCTTCCAAGTCCTTTGCTGTCTCTGACAGAGTTACAGTGTCATCGACGAACACCATAGTTTTTATTTCTTCTCCATGGATTTTAATATCTATTCCGAAATTCTCTTTTGTTTCCTTTACTGCTTGCTCAATATACAGATTGAATAACACCTGTCTCACCCCTTTCCCGACCACTGCTTCCGTTTCCTGTCCCTCGACTCTTATAACTGTCATCTGGTTTCCGTTCAAATTGTAAATAGCTTTTCGCTCCCTGTATTTTACCACCGCCACCTTTAGAATTTGAAGGACTGTATTCCAGGCAACATTGTCAAAAGCTTTCTCTAAGTCTACAAATGCTATAAACGTAGGTTTGTCTTTCCCTAACCTTTCATCTGAGATAAGTCGTAAAGTCAGTATTGCCTCACGTATTCCAATATTTCTACGGAATCGAAACTGATCTTCTCCGAGGTCGGCTTCTACCAGTTTTTCCATTCGTCTGTAAAGAATTCGCGTTAGTATTTTGCTGCTGTGACTTATTAAACTGATAGATCGGTAATTTTCACATCTGTCAACACCTGCTTTCTTTGGGATTAGAATTATTATATTCTTCTTGAGGTCTGAGGGAATTTCGCCTGTCTCATACATCTTGCTCACCAGATGGTAGAGTTTTGTCAGGACAGGCTCTCCCAAGGCTGTCAGTTGTTCTAATGGAATGTTGTCTACTCCCGCGGCCTTCTTTCGACTTCGGTCTTTCAGCGCTCTGTCAAACTCTTCACGCAGTATCATATCTCCCATTTCATCTTCATCTCTCTCCTCTTCCATCTCCATAATTTTGTCTTCAAGAACATTGCCCCTATATAGACCCTCAATATACTCCTTCCACCTTTCTGCTTTTCCTTCTTTGCGTAGAACTGGGTTTCCATCTGAGCTCTTGATATTCTTGCAAGTGGTTCTCTTCTCTCCAAAGGTCTCTTTAATTTCCCTGTAGGCAGTATCTATCTTACCCCTCGTGAGATAAGCATCTACATCCTTACATATGTCCTCTTGTCATCCCTGCTTAGCCATTTTGCACTGCCAGTCGGTCTGATTTTTGAGGGTTGTATTCCTTTTTGTCTCCTTCACTTACTGCATTTTTGTATTTTCTCCTTTCAATAAGTAAATTCAGTATCTCTTCTGTTATGCAAGGATTTCTACTAGCCCTCGTCTTTTTAGCTATTTGATAATCTGCTGCCTTTACTGTTTCATTCCTCAAAGCTACCCATTCTTCTTCTACTGTATTTCCTTCCCCCCATTCCTGTCAATTGTTCCCTTAAGCTCTCTCTGAAACTCTGTACAACCTCTGGTTCTTTCAGTTTATCCAGGTCGCATCTCCTTAAATTCCCACCTTTCTGCAGTTTCTTCAGTTTTAATGTGCAGTTCATAACCAATAGATTGTGGTCAGAGTCCACATCTGCCCCTGGAAATGTCTTACAATTTAAAATCTGGTTCCTAAATCTCTGTCTTACCAATATATAATCTATCTGAAACCTTCTAGTATCTACAATAGATAGAATACCGGTTCAGTGATTTAGCCATCTGTCATCGTTACCTGTCCGTCAATACTCCCAGTCCCTGCAGGCCACTTCCACTGTTATCTTGTGACTATATATGACGTAATTTATGACACAAGATGGCTGGTTTTCGTTTTCCAAAGGGAGTCTTAATTTAAGTAGTTTAACTGATGACCTAATAAAATTCCCTGTCTATTATGGCGCCATATTCTTATCACATAACTTACTATGAACTATGGTCAATACAATTAAAACTTGGTTGCTGAAAGAAAGTCCGACTCTGTGACGTTACAGTTGAAAAATCCCAAGGCATAAAAACTGTTGGGAATAAAACTGAATCCAAGTGAGATAACGTGGTCTCCTTGTGTAGGAAGATGTCCAGAGAAGTGCTTACTAGTATTTTAATAAAAAACAACTGAAGACATCGCCACTATTGTCCGAAGTATAAAATGGTATGAAATGGAAGAAAGTGTGGTTTCCAAAACAATTATTAGGGCACTTTAGTACTTAATAACATCTAGCGTTGTTAAACATAAATCAGGAGTTTCTGAAAAAACACAGGCACTGTATGCAGCTTGTAATTGCACCAGACAACACTATCACAACATTTCTAGATTGTCATACAACGACACACATAGATTACTATAAATGTAAAACTCGGAAAGTTCAAGATATTATCGCTGCAAGTGTGTTGCAGGATAGAATGGGACAGAAACATTTCTTTATCTAAACCAATACTGCAAGAAGACACCTCATACTGCTGTCACCATGCCAGTCACCATGACACGTCTGCAGCACAAGTGTCCACGTTGTGCTGAGTTAGTCCACAACGATGCAACAGTCTCAAGCCTCAGACAGCATGTATGACGCCTACTATGGATGACTCAGAGACCCAGTTGCTATGGCTCCCCAAGTAAGGGTGGGCACTAGCTGGCAGAGTACCTGGATAACGCAAGTATTGCGGAAACAGAAGATGCTACTGATGTGCACTTTTTACAGAACGGATTGGTAGTCAGGGGCTTGCGTTGTTAGCCAATAAATAGATTGCAACAACAGTCAGAAAGTTTTTTTTTGTTCAGACATACACTTTTCTAAATCAAACAGCGTCCAGTGATATTAACAGACAAACAGTGGGGTAAATTAGAATGTCAGCGGTGTTTGTTGTAGGAGTCTAGTGCGAATCGTTTACAGCTATCATATTTTGAAAAGGTCCGACACTGACGTACGATGCCTGTGGTACGACACGCTAAAGAACAGCTCAAGTGCGTACACTAGTTATGTGTATTCTGACAGATAACGAGACTACTAACAATCACAGGTTCTGTTGAAAATGACCACAGGCTGTGGGACTCCACACTGGCAGTCTGGTATGGAATGACTGCAACACATGCGCTAGCGTTTCAGTGGAGATGTCCGAACTGGGTGCAGTAATATATCGTAGCATATCAGTGGGTGTAATTGATATGTCCTCGTAAGCAGACCGCTTATCTTAACTGAAGGAAACTGGGGCAAACAAGGTACAGTTCGTCAGCATCCAATCCAAAGATTTGGAAAAAAATTATGAAGACTTGGTGTAGTAGTTCGTGCACTATGGGATGGACGGCTGTCGTGTTGGTACTATAGATTTCTCCTAGTCTGCAAAGCAACAACTTCTAGCATCCTTGGAAGATGGTGTGTTGGGAAGCTGTGACACATGTGTGCATTCAATGTTCCACGCATGAAACACGGGCATGTGAGCTGATGATTCAGTATCCCACACCACATGTTCAGACTACACGGATGCTGACTTTGCACCTGATGAAGCCAGTTGGTATTGACAACAGACCAGTAGTTCGTTTTGGTGGTTTACATGGTAAATGTGGCTTCATAATTAAACAAGATACGTGATAAATGTGGAGTTTCATGTCTTAATGCCCTTACATGGAAGCTATGGGGATTCTCACAATCGTTGCCAAGCATCTCTTGAAGGAAAGAGGGATGGAACCTTTGTCGAGGGATAATATTTAGTACACTTGTCTGACAAATGCCACGTCCTCGTGCAGTTTCACAAGAGTTAAAGTACAGATCAACCGCAAAAACAGCCAGAACATTAATTTCCTCTTTTTTGTTGTCACTAGTTTCCTAACGTTACGTTGTCCAGGTGTTACATTAATAATCGCCGGGACGGTTGGCATCTATTGGGCTATCTTACTGTGTACACAGAACAAGAGGGAACTGTATTCTTCCTACACTCTCCATACATCACGAGCATGTCGGTTTTTTCTGCATCAGTAAATCCCACCAACCACTCATGACATAGTGATTTCACTGTCACACATTAATTGACTAGCAAGCCGCAATGCACTCACGAAATGCACACGTACACTGGAAACAAACATAAAAACATCGTACCTAACAACTAAACAAGCTGAATGGCACAAAAATGTCGGTGTGTAAACTGTTCAAAATACGGTGTCTCGTAAACGGCTCGCACGAGAATCCTGCAACAAACGCCTCTGACATTCTAAATTAGCCTACTTTTTGTTTGTTAATGTCAATAGATTTTGTTCCATTTAAAGAAGTAGATGTTGGCGTAAAAACACACTTTCCAAATATTATAACAATCTTTTTATTGGCTAGGAATACGAGCGCCTGACTAGCAACCCATTCTGTGCCTGACCAGCAACCCATATTTGGGATGCATATTTTACATGATTGATCCGGTGTACCGTGATTAAAATACTTTGGCATCATTGCTTGCACATTGCCAATGACTGGTTCAGTGTCGAGTAGCAGCTTATAGGTTTCCTTCATATAAAATCCTTTCTCCAAATACTTATGCTCCAGTTTTTTTATCTCACTGTCTTCCAGTAACAGCTTTCCCCGTTAACTACACTTAAAAGTGTACTTTTATTTAATGATAACTGGCTTAAGACTATTCAAAACGTTCCTTCCTCCTCTTAAGATCTGTGGAGTAACGTTATTTGTGGGAACAGTTGCAGTTTATGGTTATTTTGGTCCTTGAGACATGTGGAATAACGAGATGCACGTTGTCCAGTCCAGGAAAGTTTAATACAACGCAACCATCCTTTTCTTAAGTAGATCCAAATGAAAACGGTGATTTATAAATAGATCTTTTGTAAATACCTTAATGAAGTAATCACCTTTGAATCCATTATTTTCTGCAAGTACATCATATGTCACCGCTTTCTATCAGTATTTACAGTAAATGCAGCCATCCTATACTCCCAGTCTTCAGTCTGAGATTTTAAACGTTCTGTGGATAATTGTATATACAAACATTAATTAGATTTGATACAAAAATTCTAGTTTTCTTATACATTATCGAAACAGGTTAGGATCGGCTTCTTTGACATCCAACAGCTATTCAGTTTCTACCATCCAGCCAAAGTATCTACAGAATGTTCGTAGGATAACTTCTAGCGAATGCCTGCCCTGAAAATCTCACATCAACACATCACTTCTTGTCAACCCTTATAAATACTGGAACACATGGACTGTTGAAAAGGTGTAGTTCATTAAAATGTTAGTGCATAACAGGTACGTGAGCTAACTTTAACTACCATAAATGCAGCTTTATGCTTACTAATCCCTACAATATCTTGCTCAATGATCAGTTAAAAAGGTAACGATCCTTGTGCAGTTTCTAATATGTTGATATCGAAGAACACTAATCAGCCGCAGCTATAAAAGCTTCTGATATACTCTGAAGGTCAAGGATGCACGTGACAGATAGAAATAATATCCAGAAAACTCGCTCTATCCAATTGTAATCTTACAATTCAGATGAAGTATCGTGTGTGTGTGTGTGAGCGTGGGTACACATATCGTAGGGAAATCACGGAAAATCAAAATTTTAATAGCCGGACTCACGTTTGAGCCGTTGTCCTGAATGTGAGTCTACAGTGCCAACCACTGCGCTGACTCGCTTTTACCCTTGCTTCTGGCTATAATATGGTGTGCGTTAGGCACTGATGGTGTCATGGATTCCAGTGGAATGTGAAAATATAACCTATATCGATTTTAATAGCTATGGTAATGGAGTCCTCCCGAAGCGCGTCAAGAAATGACAAATGAAATTGTATCGCCGATAAAGGCAGGTGAATTATCCTTTCTTTCTCCGTCTGGCACGTCTTGAGGGAGTTCTTTCCCCTCGCACTCCATCCATCAACCCGTTGTCTCCTCTGCTCATTCAATTGCTCTTTCATTGTCGACGCTTTTACTTCAACTTCAGCGAGGTTTGTTTTGATCTTTCTGTATCTTCAAACAGTTCCTACAAATAACTCTAATTTTAGTTTTCATCGTATTTTTTCGATTGCTTCTCTTCTCGATACCATGCACGTTCTTTCTGTTTAATTTTCCAGTGACTGCCGTAATCCCATGTTTTCCTGAACGGTATTGCATTTACTTCTTTCGTCGGTGTGATGATGTACTTTTTGCTATCCGAACTTTCTCAGCAGTTGCCTTCCTTGTACATGTGTTTTAAGTCCTAATTCTGTGATTGCTTTCTTTAAAGTCGTCCATTCCCCTTCACCTTAACTCATAAGTGTACTTGCATCCCACCTTATACTATTTTTGAACATTTAAATAGCTCCCCGGCGCTTGGAATTTAGTTTCAGTGGGTCTCGCCAGAGAAAGTCATTGTCGGCGGTAAGCACATGACATAGCGTGCCGCTGACTTTGCCTTACTGGCAAGTAAATCGGTTCATGCGGAAACAAGTAACTTTTCCAATAATTTGTTTGTAAACGTCGTTTAAATACTGTGAATAATGGTACAAAACTCTTGCATAGAAGTGTACGATCTTCGCTTTCAAATGGAAAGTGTTGTTCCCTCAGAATGTTTATGTACACACGAAAATGAACTAATAGCAAGATATTTGGACCTGAGTCGTTAAGAAACTCCTATAACACAGATTATTTGGTTACTCCAATCTTGCAGTGGCCGAATGCCCGTGTTTGCAGATAAAATTGCTGGGTGTAAGGTACGCCTCAAGTAGACGCCGGCATGTTTGAGTAACTTCATGCTATGGTCAGTAGGTTTTCTTAAATGAGATATATAAAATGTGAATGGGTTTTAAGCAATAATTAATCTTTCAAAATTAGGCCTAAAGGCAGGTTTCTTTTATTTTACTTTACGGGGGCTAGGCAGGACCCTCAGGACATCGAGTACTGGTACCTTTTAACCCAGATAAGACTGGATTATTTTTTGTTTGTGTGGTGTCACCGCCAGACACCACACTTGCTAGGTGGTAGCCTTTAAATCGGCCGCGGTCCGTTAGTATACGTCGGAACCGCATGTCGCCACTATCAGTGATTGCAGACCGAGCACCGCCACACGGCAGGTCTAGAGAGACTCCCTAGCACTCGCCCCAGTTGTACAGCCGACTTTGCTAGAGATGGTTCACTGTCTACATACGCTCTCATTTGCTGAGACGACAGTTTAGCATAGCTTTCAACTACGTTATTTGCTACGACCTAGCAAGGCGCCATATTCAGTTACTATGAATAAATTCTGAACAGATGATATTGTGAATCATGTACCGTCAAGAGCGACGTTCATCTTTAATGGATTAAAATTAATTATCACACTAATTACGTACGCTTTATGAATTGTAATTCCTTGTCATGTTCCAGACCTCACGTCATTATAGTTCTTCCCTCCTCACGCCAGCCTGCGTGAGCTAAAACGCGTGCATTTCGGCCTCCATTCGTAACACGGTGTTGGCTCTTCTGCCAACACAACAGTTTTGATTAAGAAAAAAAAAAAAACTTTATTTAATCACTTAAGTATGATAAAACTTCCTTGTATATAAGAGTTTAACAGTTGTTAATTTCATGCATTTTCAAAATCTACGTATTCTTCTGCAATGACATTAGCTGAATATACAATCATTTAACACAATGTCATTATTTAAGCATTCAAACAATATTGCCTTACTCTATCCTTCGGGAATGACTTTAGTTGAATAAACGTTCATTTAACACAGTGTCACTATTTAAAAATTCAAACAATACTGCCTTACTATTTTGTGTGGAACAGTATGTAACTTGATACAGGAAGCACGCACGGACGCTACGCGGCACCCACGCGGCACGCACGCACGCACTCCGCTGCTCGACTCGCTGCGGCTCACTTCGTTACCGTCGCTCGCGCACGCCAACGCCACTAGCCCAACGCCATTCCGAGAAGTAGGAATGGAGGAAGAGGCAAGATTGCTGCTGCTGTGGAGTTCCTGCTAAACGCAGTCGGGAGCAACGGTTGCGGTAAGAAGAAGAAGAAACTAAAGCCTGTGGCACAATTACAGTGCTATAAGTGTCAAAAGCTTGGACACATAGCCAGGGAATGCGACGGCGTGGTTGCGTGTGTGTTAAGTGCTGGAAACCGCACGACACGCGCAACTGGACCAAACCAAAGGGTACTGCAACGGTGTGCTTACATTGTGGTGGCTCGCACGCCGCAAACGCGTGCAGCTGCAGCTATCTGAAGACGCGGAAACAGCGGAAGTTGGCCACCACATACGAAGAGGCGGCCCAACAAGAAGAAAAGGTGGTCACCCCGCCCTCCTACCTCAGTAGGGGAAGCGGGCTGCGCCACCAAGACAACGTGGACGCCTTCCGCCAAGCACTGCGGGAAAACGAGGACGCAATCACCGCGCTCAAATCCACCATGGCGGAGGAGAGTGCGGCCCTGAGAGCGGAACTAGAAGAGACGCGTCGGGAGGTGACTACACTGAGGGTCGTCTCGCACGACGCTGGACGTGGCACCGACCCCCACCAGTACGGGGGTAGACGCGGCAACACAAACGACCGCCTCCCTGGCTGACGCGGCAACGCATGTTGCTAGGGAGGTGGTCATGCAGTCGGGGAAAACCGCCGACAACAAGGAGACGGCCCCCTCGGAAGCAGTCGTCACTCCTGTCTCTGCGGAAACGCAGACGACACAGGAAGTGCCGATGGAGACCAAGGGAGAAGAAAAAGACGAGCCGTTCGAGTGCCTTCCCCTCCCCAAGAAAATCTGCGTGCGGGAGGTGCTCACCGAGATAGCAGATTCCCTGCGCGACGGTAGCTACCCCCATCATGATCATCCTTACCCTATCACGGTAGATAACATCCCTTTCCCTTCCTCATAAACCTTACCCATTCCACTGGGGGTGCGAACCCTTGAACCAAAAGCTGCACGGGACGGAACTCGTCAGGCGTGCAGATCTGGAGCTCATAAACAAGCACACGATCTTCACGGACGAGGACTTGCTGTACATGACTGAGCAAGCAGTCATGTACATCCAGACACAGACGCCGCCAATGGACTACTCCCGCCTGAAGAAAATAGAATTCGGGCAGCCAGGAAGCAGTAAGAAGAAGAACAACAAGAAGCCGGCGGAATCAGCCGGCAGATAAATCCCTGCATCCACAGAAACCAGAGGCCAATCCAACACGCGAAGAAAAACATTCCCACCAGAGAGGACTTCAGGAGGAACAGCTCAACCAGCTTAAACTCCGTCACCTCAGGCCAAGGCAGGCCCGTCAATATAGTGAATGAATGAGTGAGTGACACATGAAGTAGTTCACTACATTTACGGAACCGTGTTGTAGATGTTTTTGGCTTTGATGGCAGTGATATTGTTTCTTCTCTCCTGTGACAGGTTCTAGTTGCAAATCTGCAACATATGTTCCAGCTTGTCATATCTAGAATCAATTTTTGCCATTTCATATCGTCTTTGTCTCTGCGTAGCAACACATCAGTTTGATTCCAGAATTGCAGTGATGTTTCTTTCACGAAATGCCATGTGATCTACTTTACCACCATCTTCCCTGTGGTGTTGCCATGCATTGAGCTCAGCAACATCGATGAAATGTGCAATTATGGGGAAGTAGCATTTCTTGTCCCTGATAGACACTCTGTAGAGTGAAATATTTTGGTCAGCTCTGTCAGTTGCACTCATTATCTTATTGTAGTGATAAACGACTCTTGGTTGTTGAATTACTATTTCGAAAGCTTCTATTCTCTTCTTGTCCAAACTATTTATCTTCCATGTTTCACTTTCATACATGGCTGCACTCCATACAAATACTTTCAGAAACGACATCCTGACACTCGATGTTCAAAATCGTTCAAATGGCTCTGAGCACTATGGGACTCAACTGCTGAAGTCATTAGTCCCCTAGAACTTAGAACTACTTAAACCTAACTAACCTAAGGACATCACACACATCCATGCCCGAGGCAGGATTCGAACCTGCGACCGTAGCGATCTCGCGGTTCCAGACTGCAGCGCCAGAACCGCGCGGCCACTTCGGCCGGCACACTCGATGTTAACAAATTTATCTTCTTTAGAATTGCTTTCCTTGCCATTGCCAGTCTACCTTTTATATCCTCTCTACTTCGACCATGATCAGTTGCGTTGCTCCCCCAAACAGCTAAACTCCTTTACTACTTTAAGCGTCACATTTCCTAATCTAATTCCCTCAGCATCACCCGACTTAATTCATCTACATTCCATTAACCTCGTTTTGCTTTTGTTGGTGTTCATCTAATATCCGCCTTTCAAGACACTGTCCATTCCGTTCAACTGCTCTTCCAAGTCCTTTGCTGTTTCTGACAGAATTACAATGTCATCGGCGAGACTCAAAGTTTTTATTTCTTCTCAATGGATTTCAATACCTACTACGAAATTTTCTTTTGTTTCCTTTACTGCTTGCTCAACATACAGATTGAATAACATCGGGGAGAGGCTACAATCCTGTCTCACTCCCTTCCCAACCACTGCTTCCCTTTCATGATCCTCGACTCTTATAACTGCCATCTAGTTTCTGCACATATTGTAAATAGCCTTTCGCTACCGGTATTTGACCCCTGCCACCTTTAGAATTTGAATGAGACTATTCCGGTCAACATTGTAAAAATCTTTCTCTAAGTCTAAAAATGTTAGAAACGTAGGTTTGCCTTTCCTTAATCTTTCTTCTAAGATAAGTTGTAAGGTCAGTGTTGCCTCACGTGTTCCAACATTTCTACGGAATCCAATGTGATCTTCATCAAGGTCGGCTTCTATCAGTGTTTCCATTCGTGTGTAAAGAAATCGCTGTAATATTCTGCAGCTGTGACATATTAAACTGATAGTTCGGTAATTTTCACATCTGTCAACACCTGCTTTCTTTGGGCCAACATGCTGTTAAATGATGTTAATTTGAATTTGGTAGAGTTAACACATACCTTCCTATTTAAAAGTAATTCCGTTGTGCGAAGATATTTCGTGACTATCCTTGCGATTACTTGTATTTAGCTATCGTAAATCCGTTTTCATCTGCATTCCCATAAGACCTTGAGGGCGACAGACAGACACTACTAATTTTTTGGAAATCTGCGTTTGTAAATAACACCTCTGAACCTTGCTAGAACACAGTGTAAAATCAATGCTGATCTTGTGTGTCCATTCCCAGATGTCGTTAATTTTTACTTAAGTTTATTTGGTGCCAAATTCGGATTTAATTTACTTTCCTCTCCCCCCTTCCCTCACTCGCTACTGCCATTTTCCTCTCTTTATGTGTTGGTATCCGTGTTTGTTTGTTTAGCTTTTTGCAACAACTCTCCTATAAAAATCCATTAATGTATTATGTAATATGCCATTGTTTACTGTACTATAGTTGTATGAAACTTGTTTTCCTCTTGCTAACGTCTTCGTTTGTGGATGTTTTATTCTACTGGAAGTTAATGGTACAACAGGCTGTGTCAGGATTTTAGTATTTTTAAATTCGTTACCAATTTAGTTGGGTGATGGTTGTGCACTGTATGGTAGGTAACAAATATGCTATTTATTATAGCTCCGAGATGTTCTAAATATCTTGTTTTAAAGTTACTGTATACTCCACTGATTAAACAGTACACATTTAAGTAAACTGAAATTCGCATAGAAGCTAAGCACAATAAAGCCAATAGCAGTGGGAAAGGAATCAACGAACGAGATGTACACAATACCCGTCACAACAACATAAAATAACACAACACACTGACAATGACCACAACTATGGCACAGCAGAGATACAACTCACAAACAAAAGAAACGGCACACACCCTCCTACAATAATAAAATAGTTCACATAATATTTTAAAGAAACAGGGACTTCTAATAAGATACAGGACAGACAATCCAAACAAAGCTCAGAACACAGGAACATCCAGAGATAAATTTAAAAGGTCAGGCGTCTATGACCTTATATGCAACACTTGTCAGTCAGTATACATGGAGCAAATACGCAAATTATTCAGTACACTCATAGTTCTAAAATTTGATAACTGTCATAGCACATTTCATCTCGTAAGGGCGACAACCAACACCCATCTAAATTGCAAACATATTTAAAAGTACTATAATAGGGCCACCTTATAACAAAAATTCACAATAGAAGGAAATGTGTGGTACCGTGATAAAATACCAAACAGTAGCACCATGCGTCATGAACCTATAGTACAAACTACCGTGAACTACGACAACTTTGACACTAAAAATATGGCTAGTGATCAAGTGACTACACATGTTGGAATATTTCTCCCCATTGCTATTTCGATCAGCACTAGTATAAATGGTGTTTATACACAAATAACAGAAAGCGATACCGTAGATGGTGTAGACATCATCGTTGAAGAACACCAGCACAATTGACAACATGACTTCAATGTCTCACCCTTCAGTTGGCTACGATTAGCTACATGATAATCCATTTCACATAAAAGCAGTACAGACCTTACTGAACGGAAACTATCATTTTGGTACAAGATTTCCCGAACATTATACGTACATCAACCAACGGTCAAAGTAATTCAATATGCGTTTGCCCATATTTCGTAGAATTTTAATGAGCACTACTATCATAATAGTAGTTTCGTGGCAATTCCATTAAGGGTAGGAAGCGAAGCATATCCGTCATTAGAATACACACAGATAATATTAAGGGAGCAGGAGACAGTAAATTCAGGTACTGGTTAACTTCTACATCTACATCATGCAAATCGCCGTGAAGTCCATAGGAGACAGTACGTACAATTGTACCAGTTATTAGGGTTCCTTCCTTTTTTGCTTCACATATGGAGCTGGGTAAGAATGATTATTTAAATGCCTCTGTGCGTGTAGTAATTATTCTAGTCTCATCCTCATGATCCCTATTTGAGTTATACATAGAGAGTTGTCACATATTCTTAGAGTAATCGTTTTAAGCCTGTTAACAGACTTTGTGGGGATAGCTTAAGTCTTTGTTCCAATGTCTTCCAATTCAGTTCCTTCAGTACCTCTGAGGCACTCTCCCATGGTTTAAACAAACCTGCGACCATTCGTACTGCCCTTCTCTGTATATGATCTATATCAGCTTTTACTCCTACGTGATATGGGTCCAAAAAACTTGAGCAATATTCTCGAACTGGTCGCAAGAGTGATTTGTAAGCAATCTCCTTAGTAGACTGAGTTCACTTCCCCAGTATTCTACCAATAAACCGAAGTGTACCACATGTTTTACCCATGACTGAACCTATGTGATTATTCCACTTCATCTCCCCACATAGTGGTACACCCAGGTACGCATATGAGTCGGCCAATTACAACAGTGACTCGTTGATATCATAGTCATAGGATACTACGTATTTTTCGTTTTGTGAAGTGCCAAATTTTGCATTTTTGAGCATTTGGAGCAAGCTACCAGTCCCTGCACCACGTTGAAATCATACCAAGATCTGAGTGAATATTTATGCAGCTTCTTTCAATTTTTTCTTCATGATATATAACTGCGTCCTTAATATTGACTGCAAGATCATTTATACACAGTATGGACAGCAAGGTTTGGAACAAAGTTCCTGTGGCTCGCCCTAAGCTACTTCTCTTAATATGAATCCCCGTCCAGGATAACATGCTGTGTCCTCCCGACCAAAAAGTCCTCAGTTCAGTCACAAATTTCACTTGATAGCTCATACACCGTGTTATCAAAAGAATCCGGACACTCCCAAAAATTGACTTCTTTCATATTAGGTGCATTGTGCTGCCACCTACTGTCAGGTAGTCCATATCAGTGACCTCAGTAGTCATCAGACATCGTAAGAGAGCAGAATGGGGTGGTCCATGAAACTCACGGACTTTGAACGTGGTCAGGTGTTAGGGTATCACGAGACTTCCACACTCCTTTATATACCTCCAGAATTTCTTTGGGTTCTGTGAGAGATCACTTGACAATATTCATCTGCGGTTGTCATTGCACTCTTGACGACCAAGCGCGTTTCATTTAGCATCTCTCTACCCATAGCCTTACGCTTTGTTTTACGCCCATTATGCAATACTCTCTGTTCCTTCGGATGTTCCTTTACAGTGACAGTATACCATGGAGGCCCCTTCCATTATGAACTGTTCTAATTGGTACATATCTATCCAGTGCGTCGTCAACTATTCTTTTAAACTTGAGCTCGAGTATTCTGCATGCCCCTGCCCTGTGTTGAAAGTTTTAAGTTCCTCATTGAGATATGACATCATTGAGTTCTTATCTAGTTGATTGAAAATACATATCTTTCTGCTTGGTTTAGTTGTCGTTTGTACTTTGCTAATCATTGTTGCCACAGTTGCGTTATGGTCACAGATACCTGTTTCGATGTGCACATCCTCAAAGACTTCACGTCTATTTGTTGGCATCAGGTCCCACATATATCCGTCATTAGTGGCGTTCCTAACTATTTGTTCTAGGTAGTTTTCAGAGAAGGCATTTAGTAAAGTTTCACATTACGTGTTAACACGCCCACCAGTAATAAAGCAGGAATTTTCCCAATAAATTGTTGGATGATTAAATCCCCCAACAATGATTACGGTATGATTGGGGAACTTACGACCAAGGGAACTGATGTTTTCTCTTAAGTTTTCCGTTACGCTAAGAGATGAGTCGGGTGGGTGATAGAAGAATTCAGTTTTCATTTTATGTCCATTTCTTATACTGGGTCTTGCCCGAACCATCTCGCATGCAGCTTCATTTTCTGCCTCGGTGGACTTGAGTTTCTTGTCTGCTGCGACAAATACATCACCTCCATTTTCCATTTGTCTATCCTTTCTGTACATAATTAAATTTTCCCCAAAAGTCTCACCGCTCTTAATTTTAGGTTCTAGTCATCTCTGCTGAATGCGGTGTCCCATGGGCGAATCTTTCCTACTAGTGTGGCCGTCGGCAACCAATCACTATTCGTTTACATTTGTGGCATCTCCTGTGCAAGTCATTGTTCATGTATGAAATAATACATGACGTCTCAAGATCCACCCGTTTTACAAGACGTTGCACAGATGAGAAAACCAAATTACCAACTATGAAAATGGAACAAGAAATAACGCCGTATTTTAATGCTCATTAAAACTAAATACGCCAATCAGTATGCAGTGGCGGAGTTCAAAAGTGCCCCAACGATCCGAATTTGGCGCGATGTTATTATTTATCAAAATGTGTAAGCTTCACATAAATGCGTAAACTAGCGTCATTTTCAGAGGTATTTAAACAACCTAAATTAAAATGGCGCACAAGCACACACACACACACACACACACACACACACACACACACACACACGCACGCACGCACCAGTTTGCCCACACACACGAAACACACACATTTCTCTCTCTCTCTCTCTCTCTCTCTCTCTCTCTCTGTGTGTGTGTGTGTGTGTGTGTGTGTGTGTGTGTGTGTGTGTGTGTGTGTGTATGTGTGTGTTCTATAACCGACTAAAAGTATGAACATGTCGAATACTGTACCGTGCCTCTATGGCCTCATCCCTCTCACTGTTATTTTTATTTTAGGTTATGAAAGTAGAATCACATGCAGAGAGTTGCACGTTTGAGATCCTGACATTGACAAGTAGATCAGAAAGTTCTTTACTCTTCGATTTCTTGATCTGAGTGATGAGGAATGCAGTTTTTCATCTATTTCAGGCAGCATAAAGTAGAGTCGGCAGCAAGGGTAAGATCTCGTCGTAATCAGGTATCAACAACAAAATATTTATTTACTAATACAAAAAAGTCAAGTCGATGTCATTTTCGTTCCTAATACTAGTTAGACTGACACTTTTATGCTGCACACTTTTTAAACCAGTCAGCGTCATGCCTGGTGGCAGGTAGAGCTAAATAGAATTTTTCAACTTCAGCATCCAGTTAAAGTGGCACTTTATAATTTATGCCACTGTGGAATGTGTGCTAAGACCAGTTCCCACTTACAGTTATAGTAGTAAATCTATTTCATATACCAATGAAGAACATTTACATACACCATTCGGTATCGTCTATTGTATTCACTGTAGCTATGATAAGGCCATTGAGAATATAAACTGTACAGATGTTGCATGAAATGGTTCGCTGAACACTGTTTGTCAGTGTGAGTGAGCTTTTATAGAAAAAGTCTCATAAACTTTCCTTCAAGTGTTCAACGGCTATCTCTACAACATTTCGAATAACATCATTATCACCTTCATCATTACACCTTCCTCAGTGAGATCAGTTATTGGCAAAAAACAATCATGAGATTGTTTATTTACAAACAAAATCCTAATTCGGATTAAATTTTATTACATATGGACTTACCTTAAATGCTTGTTCTGTAAATATTCTTACAACAACACTTACAATATAGCATAAGTATTAAATCCACATTTTGCTGCTCCTCCTCCACTTCCTCTTTTGTGAGATCTGTTGTAATACAGAAAGATATCATTGACAAACGCACCAATTTTTGAAATTTTCTCCCGCACGGGAAAGGCCACGTCATACCAGGCCAGTGCACCTTATAAGTATCAGAATAACAAACTGGTAGAGAGCCGATGCTGCCATGTATATCGCACGCTTCGAAAACAATTGATGCTCCTCAATAGAGCGAGAATTTTGAGTCGTCCGTTTATCAAATTCATCTCTCTTGCAACATAGCATGATGCAGCAAGATAGTGGAAAAGTTCCACAAGAACACATATCAACCCACTGATATCGCAGAAAAGCACCAGGCTTGATCACTTAAGACCACTCTTGTGACACTGAGCTGCAGCGAAGAACAGTGGTAAGCACGGAAAGGAGGAAAGGAGGACACATACAGATTTCTTCGGAAAGACGTAAAGTCGTTGACTCAGATGGCCAGCAATAAATACTCAGGCTCCCAAGCCCATATACTATTCAGTTACAGTGAGGCAGCTCTGATAGAGATCCTGTAATGTGCTGCGTACAGTGCTGCAGATAACATTTACTTCCTTGATTGCCTGCTCTGCCAAATCTGGTCGCTGTACGCTGCAACCGTCTCATCTGATGAAGTAAAGTAATAAGGACGTCTACCTCAGGCGTATTGTAAACCAAACTGATGGTGTTTGTTGAACCATCAACCTGTTGCATTTGTTAAAGGGCGAAGGTAAAACATATATAATGTATTATGAGGCACTTAATATGGTAGAAATATAGCAGGAGCTAGCTGATTGCTTGCATCAGCAATCCCAGAAACAGAATAGCGCCAGATAGTTTAGGGAGAAATTAAATAATGCTGTGGAACAGCCAATGAGTCAGTGGAGTACTTCTTGAACATAATGTGGAAGGTGCATAATCGTACGAGCTGAGGTGAAGTGCACAGGCCGATGCAATTAATTTTACTGAAGCTGACAGTAGGACTCTCATTGCCTTCTGTACCGTCGTCTTCAATGCATTCAGTCCCCGCCGATATGTCACGCAAAGTCGGATGGAAAATCTATTTGACCTGGCAATAGCTACTGGTATCACCATACAGATGGAAGAAATTGATTTTGCTTCGAAAGGGCGAAATGAGCATTTGATATTTACCGGCGAAATGAAATGCCTTAGATAAGGACGTAAGGGATATCTGCAAAAGCAGTGCCATCAACAGAATGATGTTAGTACGGTTGTGTTGTGCATAGAGTACTTTACAGCATGAATAAGAAACAAGGGAAAAAAGAAAAAGAAAAGTGCTGTAGATCAGAGCTAGCCTCTTGATCACCTTTCCAGCGGCAGAGGACAACTGTTTTTTTCTTTCCATTTTTCTCATCATAAGACGTTATAGAAATGCAAAACACACAGGCATGGCCAGAGTAAAACTGCGGTAAAGTGGTGCGCTGATGAGTGATACAACTTGTGATAATGCACGAAAACAGTCTCGTGTTCGAGAAGCTATCACCGGTACCACCACACTCACAACCTGCGTTCTATTCGCCGAAAAGCCGTTAGAAACGTTGCCAGAACAAAAACTAACATTTCTCAACAGCAGCTTCAACCCCGACTTCTTACACACATCGGAGGATCTGATGGCTTCATTAAAATGGGAATTTTCCTCGGAAATCATCCAGCACATCAAGCACTGTAGAGATGGAGAACATATAGTATCACGACGCGTCAGATCTGGGTGGCGGACCGAGCGAGGTGGCGCAGTAGTTAACACACTGGACTCGAATTAGTGAGGACGTCGGTTCAAACCCACTTCCGGCCATCCCGGTTTAGGTTTTCTGTGATTCCCAAAATTAGCTTCAGGCAAATGTAGGGATGGTTCCTTTGAACGGGCACAGCTGACTTCCTTCCCCATCCTTCTCTAATCAAAAGCTACCTATAACTTCGCTGTATGTTCCCCTCCCCCACATCAACCAACCAACCAACCGATCAAGGCAAAGATCCTCTGCGCCCAGTCCAACGACGTGGAAACAATTCGTGAGCACACTCTCTAGTGTACTGTGTACTACGGATCCTTGTATGGTGCCACTAACAGTTCGTATGCATGCGAAGTAAAACTACCTATCATCTGGAATCTCCAATGCATCATGTGCCCTCATAGTAGCTAAATTTTACAAATAGTTAAAATATTTTTATATTGAGTAAAACTGTAAACTTGTAATAGAGCATGAGGGCGTAAGAGAGACATATAGGTCTCAGAAACAAACAAAGTTTTGGAAATAAGCTTTTACAAACACTTCATAAATAAGAAATTTTACTGCGTGTGGTTATTCTTGTAACATATACAGTCTGAATCATGGAAGACTTTCTTCGCAAGTGTTGTGGACATGAAAAGAACTATTGATTTGTGGTTTAAACAGAATGGATTGGTAACGAGATGCTAATTTTCTTAGCCAATAATTAGATTGTAATAAAACTTAGAAAGTCTATTTTTGTGCAAACA
Organism: Schistocerca serialis cubense; assembly: GCF_023864345.2. Lineage (NCBI taxonomy): Eukaryota > Metazoa > Arthropoda > Insecta > Orthoptera > Acrididae > Schistocerca > Schistocerca serialis. The sequence continues at coordinate 447,473,123 of NC_064644.1, forward strand.
TACGCTTTTTAAATGAAATTGTGTCCATTGACCAGAACAAACTAAGAGTACGGTAACTTAGAATGTTAGCGGTGTTTGTTCTAGGATTCTAGTGCTAGTTTTTTACGAGATATCGTATTTTGAAAAGTAGCCACACCGACTCTTATACAGTAACTGTGGTAGCACACACTATAGAGTAACACAAGTTCATACATTATTTACGTGGATTCTGACAAGTAACGAGACATTTAACCAACGCAGGATGTGTTCAAAATAGACAATGATTCCCTTTTGGATCTACTTGAGAAAAGGACGGTTATATTGTATCAAACCGTCCTGGATTTGATACTGTGCATCCTGTTATTCTACAGGTCTGAAAGCCTAAAAGGACCATAAACTGCTACAGTTCCATAGATAATGTTATTCCACATATTTTAAGAGGAGGGGGGATTGTTTCGAATAATCTAAGCCAATATCCATCAAATAAAATACGCCTTTTAAGTGCAGGTAATGGGAAAAACCGGTACTGGGAGACTCTGAGATAAAGAAAGCTAATACTTGAGTGTTTGGATAAAGATTTGCCACGGAGGAATAATATAGAAAATATATAAACTGCTACTCGACACAGCACCAGCCACTGCCGATGTTCAACGTGTTACAAATTACTTTAATCGCAGTATACAGGATGAATCACCTAACTGATGTGCGCTTTTTACAGAATGGTTTGTTAGTCAGGGGCTCGTACTGTTAGCCAATAATCGGATTGTGACAACACTTAGAAAGTGTACTTTTTTGTACGAACATACACTTCTTTTAAATGGAACAATGTCTATCGACAATAAAAAACAAAATATTCCATAAACTGGAATATATGTGGTTTTGTTAAAGGAGTCTAGCGCAAGTAGTTTACGAGACTTGAAAAAATTCCACACCGACACTCCTAAAGTACTGCGGAGGCACGCAGTAAGGAACAACAGAAGTACATACAGTAGTTACGTGGTTTTTTATTAGGAACGAGAAAAGTGACCATCACAGGTTGTGTTGAGAATGACCACACGCTTCCACTCTGGCATGGAACATCTGTACACGTCCTTGCATTTTAGCGGAGATGTACGAGCACGCTGCAGTAGTCCGTCGCTGTATATCATCGAGCATAGTTGTTATCTACATCTACATCTACATTCATACTCCACAATCTACCATACGGTGCGTGGCGGACGGTACCTCGTACCAAAACTAGCATCTTCTCTCCCTGTTCCACTCCTAAACAAAACGAGGGAAAAATGACTGCCTATATGCCTCTGTACGATCCCTAATCTCTCTTATCTCATCTTTGCGGTCTCTCCGCGGACTGTAAGTTGGCGACAGTAAAATTGTACTGCAGTCAGCCTCAAATTCTGCATCTCTAAATTTCCTCAGTAGCGATTCAGGAAAAGAACGCCTCCATTCCTCCAGAGACTCCCACCCGGGTTCCTGAAGCATTTCCGTAACACTCGCGTGATGATCAAACCGACCAGTAACAAATCTAGCAGCCTGCCTGAATTGCTTCCATGTCCTCCATCAATCCGACCTGATAGGAATCCCAAACGCTCGAGCAGTACTCAAGAATAGGTCGTATTAGTGTTTTATAAGCGGTCTCCTTTACAGATGAACCACATCTTCCCAAAATTCTACCAATGAACCGAAGACGACTATCCGCCTTCCCCACAACTGCTATTACATGCTTCTCCCACTTCATATCGCTCTGCATTGTTACGCCCAAATGTTTAATCGTCGTGAATGTGTTAAGCGCTACACTACTAATCGAGTATTCAAACAATACGGGATTCTTTTTCCTGTTCATCTCTATTACTTTACACCTATCTATATTTGGCGTTAGCTGCCATTCTTTACACCAATCACAAATCCTGTCCAAGTCATCTTGTATCCTCCTACAGTCGCTCAACGACGACACCTTCCTGTACACCACAGCATCATCAGCAAACAGCCGCACATTGCTATCCACCTTATCCAAAAGATCATTTATGTAGATAGAAAACAACAACGGACCTATCACACTTCCCCGGGGCACTCCATATGACACCCTCACCTCCGATGAACACTCACAATCGAGGACAACGTCCTTGTAGACAGAGTCTTTCAGCTTTCCACGTAGAAAAATGTCTGCACGCATCAAATCCGAGCAGTGGACTGACTAAGGTATGGGTCTTCTGCGTCAAATTCAACGATGTAGAAAAAATTTGTGAAGATATGCCGTGGTACTTCGTTCACTATGGACTGGACGGCCATAATTTTGATATTATAGGTTCCTACTAGTCTGAAGAAGGACGTCTTCTAGCATGTGTGGAATGTGATGTATTGGCAGGTTGGTATACTTTTGCGCATTCAGGGTTCCGCCCATTTAACACGGCCCTATGAGCTTACGGTTCCGTTTCCAACACCGCACGTTGACACTCCATAGATGCCGACGTTTCACCTGACGAAGCCAATGGCGTTATTGTAAGAACAATAGTGCATGTGTCGATGGTTTACCTGGCCACGATTGATAAATGTGGCTTCGCCGGCGGGCTGGCTGAGCGGTTCTAGGGGCTACAGTCTGGAACCGCGCGACCGCTACGGTTGGGGGATTCGGATCCTGCCTCGGGCATGGATACGTGTAATGTCCTTAGGTTAGTTAGAGTTCAGTAGTTCTAAGTTCTAGGGGACTGATGACCTCAGAAGTTAAATCCCATAGTGCTCAGAGCCATTTGAACCTTTTTTTTTTTTTTTTTTTTTTTTTTGTGGCTTCGTCACTAAACAAGATACATGATGCATCTCGGATTTTCTGTCTTAATAGCCATGTACGGAAGTTAACATGGGTCTCATAATCGTTTCCATTCAGCTCTTGATTGCGAGAGATGTGATACGGATAGAACCTCTGTCGATAGAGGGTGCGTAGGACACGTGCCAGATTCCTGCTATTTGTGTGGTTAATTTCCCCCTCTTCAGTCGTCTCTCATTTCCTTCTATTACGTTGTCTAGGTGTTACACTGCCACTTTCTAGTAACTGGTTGAAGATGTTGATAAATAACTGCCGAGATGGTTGATGTCTGTTGTGATACCTTGCTACGTACACCGTAAAAGGAACAAACTGCGTTTTTCCTACCCTCTCCATACACTATAATCGTATTGGCTATCTCTGCCTTGGTGAATACCATCGTCACGACCTGCTCCTTGGGCTGTCAAACACTAACTAACTAGCAAGTCGCAATGCACTAAACTAACTTACAAGCACACTGTAAGAAAATAGTAATATCGTACCCAGCAACTACGCAGGTTGGACAGCACATAAGTGCCGTAGTGGAGACTTTTCAAAATACGATGTCTCGTAAACGACTAGCACTAGGATCCTGCAACAAATACTGCTGGCATTCTAATTTACCCTACTAGTACTGCGGGTAAACCTTTCGTGGTGTAAAGTCGTAACCCACGAAACTCTACTGTTCCTATCGTTTCGTCGGGAACTGCGCTTGACACCTTCGGACGCGTTTCATTTCAGTCGAGTCTTCCGTCTGCGGGTCGGACGTCTCAGAGCGACGTACATATAACAGAAAAAGGGGCGTGGCCGAAGTTACATACAATAGCAGAGATGATCCTCATCAAACCCAAACCTTCACAATCGATGAAATTACAATGAAATGCAGACCATTAGCTGCTTACAGGCGGGGACAGTTGAAAATGTGTGCCCTGAGCGGGACTCCAACCCGGGACCTACCGCTTACATGGCAGACGCTCTATCCGACTGAGCCATCGAGGACACGGGGGATAGCGTGACTGCAAGGACTTATCTCTGGCACGCTCGCCGTGAGACCCACATTTACTGTCCACGTACTATGTTTGTATCGCCCCTGTGCACTTTACTCATTACTCGTCGCAGTCGATCTGCCGATTCCCATAACAGTTCTGGCAATGAGTGCATCCGCACTGAAGAAGACAATTGGCTTATAAGCCTTATATATATGGAAATGGTATCTGTTTTTTCTGAAATGCCTGAAAGAACAGATACCAATGGTGATCTTGCAGCTCTCGAAGAATGAAATGACAATGAAATTTAGACCATTAGCAGCTTCGGACATTTACGAAAGAACAGATACCATCTTCATATATTAACACTCGATTGTTGTCTTGCTGACTCACCAGACCTGCTGTCCATACATCGCTAAGTTCTACATCTCCACACATACTCCGCAATCCACCATAAGGTGCGTGGCGGAGGGTACCTCATACCACAGCTAGCATCTTCTCTCCCTGTTCCACTCCCAAACAGAACGAGGGAAAAAGGACAGCCTGTATGCCTCTGTACGAGCCCTAATCTCTCTTATCTTACCTTTGTGGTCTTTCCGCGAAATATAAGTTCGCGGCAGTAAAATTGTACTGCCATTAGCCTCAAATGCTGGTTGTCTGCATTGACGAAACGAACGCCTCCTTTCCTCCAGAGACTCCAACCCAAGTTTCTGAAGCATTTCCGTAACACCCGCGTGCTGATCAAACCTACCAGTAACAAATCTAGCAGCCCGCCTCTGAATTGCTTCTATTTCCTCCATCTATCCGACCTGACTTGGATCCCAAACGCTCGAGCAGTACTCCAGAATAGGTTGTATTAGTGTTTTATAGGCGGTCTCCTTTACAGATGAACCACGTCTTCCCAAAATACTACCAATGAACCAAAGACGAATATCCACCTTCCCCACAACTGCCATTATATGCTGGTCCCACTTCATATCGCTCTGCAATGTTACGCCCAAATTTTTAATCTACTTGACTTTGTGAAGCGCTACACTACTAATCGACTATTCAAACATTACGGAATTCTTTTTCCAATTCATTTGCATTAATTTACATTTATCCATATTTATAGTTAGCTGCCATTCTTTACACCAATCACAAATGCTGTCCAAGTCATCTAGTATCCACCTATAGTCACTCAACGACGACACCATCCCGTACACCACAGCATCATCAGCAAACAGCCGCACATTGCTATCCACCTTATCCAAATCATTTATGTAGATAGAAAACCACCGCGGACTTACCACACTTCCCTGGAGCAGACCAGATGATACTCTCACCTCCGATGAACACTCACCATCGAGGACAACGTACTGGGTTCTATTGCTTAAGAAGTTTCATGGTCTCTTGTTTCCTATTAAAATTATGCCCATATTAATGTATCTCAGTAGCTTCTACACAAACCTGTGGAGAATAGTTCGTCGTTGTAGATAAAAAATTTTATACAGAGAGGTTCACTTCCTGACTTACTGGCGGAAGAGCATGCTCATTTACAGCTGATTTGTCTATTTTTCGTAGTTTATTGTTTTTCCTAAGGTTGAAATAGCAATATATGTACCCACATATTTAAAGCTATATATAGGTGATAACTGACTCATATATAAAAGACTTGTGTCATTTTAAAGTGACAATTGAAAGGCTAATTCTCACTCGTGACGATATGCTTGTCAGTTCCGACATAAAGTCTTTATTTACTATGATCCCCTTCAACGAATATATAGCATTTATAATGTATACTTTTGGTGGAAATCTGTCTGCTCATTTCAGACATTGTCTTGCTTCCAGTAATTTCCAATAGGATGATGAATTTAATGGACAACTTCATAATGTGGCAACGGGTAACCCAATAGCCTCACATAGCTAATTCCTATATGGAGATATTCAGAGTCAGCTTTAGAGAAAGCAAATACGAAACCACCTCTCTGTCCACATGGTAAAAAGCATTGAGGGAATTCTTTGGATTTCTAAATAATATAAATCCAAAAATCCACTTCACTACTTAAATAGAAAATGATAGCAAAATACCTTAGTTGGAAGTTTTAGTTATGAGACAAACCTGGGGAAGTTATGAACATAATGTTTTTCGAAAAGTAACGCACACGGACGGATATTTACATAAGAACAGCCATTCATAGCAAAAGAGAGACGTCATTAAAAGTCTTGCCGATGGAGCCAAAAGGATCTGCATGTCGGAATACCTGGACGCTGAAATAAAACCTCTAAAGCAGGCTTTGGAGGAAAATGTCTACTCGGAGAAAGAAGTAAACAGAATTTTACGACGAAATAATGAAAGGGTGAAAGACGAGCATGAACAAACAACGCTGGGGAATATAGTCCCTTTTATTTAAAAAGTTATAGATCAGATACTAATGATTCTACAGAAACATGACGTTAGATCGGTTTTTAGACCAACAAAGAACACAGGTCAAGCACCCTGATGAGTGAACAATAAACACCCTTCTCTGTCAGCATGTAGCTTATGTAAGATTTCCTGTATGTGTGGTAAGATTAGTACTGGAACAACCAAGAGAAGTATGAATACACGGCTGAAGGGACACAAAAGTCTTAGCTGACTAGGGAAAATAGATAAATCTTCTGTGGCCGAGTATGCTCTTAAGCCAGTAAGTCAACAACTGAGAACTGAAGTTTTCTTAATTAAAAGTTTCATCTACGACGACGAACTATTATCCACTGTTATGTAGCGAAGCCATTGAACCATATGAACATAGGGACAGTTTTAGTAGGAAAAACAGGGAACTTAGCTTCCTATGGACACTAGCTCTGCTGAATCGCTAAACAATTTTTTATCTTTGACAAGACTACAATCGATAGTTAAGTTTTATATTTGACAAGGATGATCTCTGCTTAGAACGTGTAACTCCTGCCACGGCCTTTTATATACGGTACATATGCCGCTCTCAGACGCCCCATCTGTCGGCAGGACTCAATAGAGGAACAACGCCTTTGGAGATGTCCAACACAGTTCTGGACGGAATGTTATGAACAGAAGAGATCCGTGGACCACAATCTTATATCGCGGTAGGTTTACCTACTTTTAGTTTGTTAATATCAATAGGCATTGTTCCATTTAAAAAAGTGTATGTTTTCACAAAAAAATTCAGTTTCTAATTGTTATGACAACCGGTTTATTGGTTAAAAATGCTAGCTGCCGTCAATCCACACCTGCCAAAACCACAGGTCAATAGCTCTTTCCGTTTCCGCAGTATCTGTGGTATAAGGTTTATAAGATTCACCCTGTACATCTCGAAAGTGTTCCAGAGGCAATCTAAGAATTAATAGTGGGCGAAATTTTTAAGTGACAGGTGTAAATTGTCTCGCAGAAAGTCATCTTTTGCAAATGCCAATTTTTTAAGGTTTCCTCCAGCCAGGCCAAAGCAGGCTAGCGTCCTATGTAGCAATCAGAATGATGAACTGGCGAAGAGCTGATAGTGCAGATAATAATTGACACCGTGGAGGTCAATGCTTCATCTCACTCGATTGTGAAGTCTGAATCATCAATTCAACAACATGACCTCACGGAGAAGGTTTCGTAAGAACATTAAACAGACTACTGACATGACAGGGAAGCACCTAGCTGAAATACAAAGCTACTGTTGTGACACTGTGGAGAGGCGAAGAGTACTGATGAGTCTAGAAAACGAGAACATATGTGGTCGTCCTTGAAAAGACTTAACATAATTGCTTCAGATGGACATCAGAAAACAGTCGATCTTTCAACCCCATACTCAGTTACCGTTAGACAGCTACGGTGCAGACCATATGACGCACCCACTGCCATACATTTCTAACTTCAAGATTGCCGCAAGCCTGGTCTTCCAAACCTGGTCACTGTGAGCTGTTAGCAAATCATTCGCAGAAGTGCAATCTTGGGGTTTGGAAGGTGAGCTAAATGCTCTTGTTCCCAACTGACAACCGCGACCAGACATTGGCGCCCACATCCTCCTTCTGGTGCTGATGCGATGTCGTTACTCTTCACTACCATCTACACAATGTGCAGATCTGCAGAAGTTTACTGGGGTACACCACTTCGATGTTCACGAGAATGCCCTAGGAAAAGCACTTGACGAACTTGCGGTCGAGCTACACCTGCCGCCCGCTGTCCCATACGGCGCCGCAGTATTACATAACTAGAAGCAACAGATAAAACGGTATCGAGCATCTGCTGAGATCGACAAGTTAGAGTGTTTCGAGACTGTGTGCTGTGTCCCCACTGCCCCTCACCACAGCCGTAGGAAGATGATTCAGTCGTAGCTCTTACATGAAATAAATTCTCTCTCATTACTGCACAAGTGCGAATGGCGTTAAACCACCATAATCCACACCTCACATTCCTGCAAAGGTATTGGTCACAGTACAGGCCTTTGCAAATTTGAGTGATAAGCGTTTATGTTGGCTACCGCCACTTTAATGGAACCATATGTGCAACATCATCGTCGTCGCCGTCCGAATTTCTATCTCAGCATAATGTAGTGCGATGAGTGAGCGTCTTTCTAGTGGCTTTTCTGGTTGTCGTTAGGTTGTATGGTCATGTTAATCGTAGAGACATTAATTCCGTTGTGAATGTGTCATTTGTTAGGCCACAAGTACCTGCAGCCTTGTCATCGACCAGGAGAAAGCTAAACACGTAGTATACTGGATAACTGAAAATGACTTCCGCTGTGGTTTCATTTCGCCATAGCGCTCCCTCCCATGAAGAAAATTCGCTCTTGAACCTTGTCGAAAAATTGACCCTATAATATTTACATTTATTTACATTTCACCTCCACTTTTGGTACTACTTTGTCCTCTGTACCGCTTACAATTTCGCTCGACCACTGAGTCCGTATCTCCTCATTTGCTCATATGTTACTTCACAGCACTTTTAGTCCTATTAGCAGCAACGTCATTTCACCTAGTGGGAGGGTAGTGCTAATCAGGAAGGTATTGTCACTTACTTGATATTTGCATGCTAATTTCATGTTTCCCACGTTCACGTTTTACTTATATCACTTTCCTATAACAGGTCGAATAGAAGTAATACCTAGCAATTACACAAAGAATGTGACAGCTATCTGGGTTTATATAAAAATCGGGCACCCCATTGCCTGCATACTTCTCTTCTCGTTAATCTATGTGCACACTACCCTGTTACTTTAGCAGTATGATCTAGCAAATAGTGAAAGCTATCTACGAGCTTACAGTAACAGTGTTATCGACTAACCGGGAGAATACATGTACTGTGGAACAGAACAGATCCACGCAAACAGAATGTTTTGCACACTGTCCCTTTGCTTAGCGATACTGACCTGTATGAAACATACGGTTTTCCACTGTCCTTTTGTTCCCAATTCTTAGTCCTTAGCTATTCAGCAAAGTTTATTTACGACAGTAGGAGACCCATGGCAACATAGCTTTGGTTTCTAGACATCAGGACCTGGGAATCCATCCACGCTTCGTTCCTCTTTTTACTTCGAGTTAATTCTTTAATTAATTTGTCTCGCTCTGATACATTTGTAAGGTAGCCCCAATCCAGGAGCTCTTCGATACCAGTGGCCAAGGTACTGGTGCCATAACAATCATGTAACTTCCCAGCTATGGGCGGTATATCACCCTCAACTGTGCTGTACATTAATCCTATAATTTCTCGACTGCAGGTGGTGTGTCAGCCCCTTCTGTGTCTTAAGAAAAAAAAAACCATCTAATTCAGCCACTTCCACGTCTTTTCTGATATCTAATAGACGTTCCCGCTATATGACTTCTTTCGCTTAGTCTGTTGCGGCTGGTGTATCTACCGCTATCACGAATACTGCTTCTCGCGGAACCTGGAGCAGTATAATTGATGATGTTGCGTCTAACGACATCTCACATCCGTCTCGTGTCTCTGCGGTATGGCTGTCTTGAGACAATGACGCATGATAGGGAGGCAGTAAAATACACACAAGCGGTGCCGTTGCGACCCTTTATTGCAGTTTCAATCTAACGGCACAGAAACACGGCTTAACCCTAACTTATCTATTAACTATTTTCCCTGGACGTAATATATTCTTAGCTCAACTATGACTTCAACTCTTACATTATGCCTCTCTCTAGTTACTGATACAGATGTTACTCTTATCGTCCTTTCCAAATGCTAGTGACAAGGGGGATCATGGACAATTCTTGTCCGTCAGGACACTCCGAGTCTTTTGTGGGCGTTTGAATGGTTTGCGGACAGTTTTGATGTATGAAAAACATGCAGACCAACTAGAGGTGATCATAAAATAGGACTTATTTTATTCAGCTGAAACCGTCTTGAGTGTGTACTCTCTTTTCTTGCGGTATCCGACGTTCCCTTGCAATTTCGGCGTTGTGGCTGCAGTCACCTTGCTTGAAGCCGCCAATAGGTATCTCGGCGTTTTATTACGAGGTTTACGCAAAAGACAGCGTGGATAATTCATCGGACCTAGCCACGGCTGTTAGTACAGGCACAAAGTTGGAGGAAATCTTTATTGCTACTAAAGGGCGCAATGACCGTTGAATCTTTACCTACGAAATGAAATGCAACAGATGCTGCAACGAGGGACATCTGCAAAAGTATAGCCGCAATGTCGTTAACCAGAGTTCTATTAGTGTGGACGTGCTGGGCGTAAGGCACGACAGTGCAGAAATAAGAAAGAAGGGTAAACAGAAATAATAATGCGAAAGACAGGAGTTGACCTTACGATCACATTTCCAGAGAGTGGAGCACTCGGTTTTTTTTTCAGTTTTCTCAAAGGAAGTTGTCATAATAAACTGTTACAAAAGTGGAACACCCACAGGCGTGACCGAAGTTGAACTCCGAAACCATGGTATATTGATAAATGCGACAACTTCTGGTATTGTAGGAGCACAGTCCCGCCTTCCAATTACTATCCCCTACAATACCACCATCAAGTTATCGCAACTTTCGTTGTGTTGGAAGTGTTACCATCCCAAACCCTAACGTTCATCAACAACACCATAAAACCCCGATCCGTTACACTTACTCAAAGGTCCGAAAACGTTACAAAAATTACATATTTTCTCGGAACACATGTTTTAGCAGATTCAGCACTGATGAGATAGGCAATGGCATAGCATCGCGAGTATACATATTACCACTACCAATGTCCTATGGTTCAAATCTACATTTGCTAGAGCTGTAAAACCACCCAACGCCTTGAATCATCAACTACTCAGTTACCCGAGAAGTGGCAAAATAGTATTAACAAAGAACAGAAAACCGTAACATAAAATAAGATATCAACTTGCGTTGAGCATATGCATTCAGTAGAGACAATAAGACTATACAGGATTAAGAAACAAAACTATGGTTTAAATGGCTTTGAGCACTATGGGACTTAGCATCTGAGGTCATCAGTCCCCTAGAACTTAGAACTACTTAAACCTAACTAACCTAAGAACATCACACACATCCATTCCCGAGGCAGGATTCGAACCTGCGGCCGTAGCGGTAGCGCGGTTCTAGACTGAAGCGCCTAGAACACCTCGGACACACCGGTCGGCGCAAAACTAGGATTTAAGAAAAAGTTATTCCAAACAACTGAATAACAAGAAACTCTATTGCGTGTAATTATCAGCTTAACATGTGTGTCATCAGATTGTTCCAGGGGAAAACTAGGGATAAAATCGTGAAGTTTTTAATGAAAAGGTGTCTGTTGCACTATGCCAAGTCACACCTTTCAGCGCACCATGCAAAAATCAGAACGACAAATAAGTTGAGAGTTGATGCTGCAGATAGTACGGCACATCCCAGAAGCTACTGCTTCAACTCAGTCGAGTGAGAAGACTTAATCATCCATTCAGCAACACGAGCTCACTGATGAGCTTTCACAACAACACTCATCAGTCCACTGACGTGGACCACCAAACTGAAGCATTGAAAGACAGTTTTGTAACACTAAGATGCGGTGATGAATGCTCATGAGGAAAGAAAACGAGAACATATGCGGTCATCCCCAGCCATACATATCGTTGAACGAAGTGGACTGCAATAAGTACTCAGGCTTCCAAGCACATATGCAGTTCAATTACAGTGAGACGCCTACAATGCAGACGCTGTGACAGACAGCCTGCCATGCGCCGTAAGACCTCTACCGTCGAGATTGCTACTTGGCTGGTCTGCCAAACCTGGTCACATTGAGCTGTCAGCTATTGTGAAGCCATTGGCATTTCTACTTCCTACCTATCTGAAAGACGAACAGATGGTGTTTGGCACACCGTCAACATACCACTATATCCTGGAGGCATGCTAAAGGCCGGTTACCCCAGCTTGCATCTGTGAGCGTAAACGGGCGCCTCATCCTACTTTTTGGGGAGGGGTCATGCAATAGCTCTGCACTACCGTCTACATCCCTCGCAGAGGTGCTGGAGTTTATTCGGACACACCAGTTCAATGTCCACGAGGGTGCCGTAGTAAAAACCAGTCGACGATCTGGCGGTCGACACCAAGGTACGAACTACACCAGCCGCGCACTGCTCAGTTCCTCGGTGATATGTAAGCAGTCACGGTGGAGAAAATGGCCTAGAGACTCTGCAGGGACGGACTATCCAGTGTGTTTCAAGTGTGTGTGATCAGTCTCCTGTCCTTGCCACAGCTCTGCAAAAGTTCATTCAGTTGTAATAACTACTTCGAATAAATGTGTTTTTGTAATGCTATTTCCTTGGCTCGCAGAGCGTCGACTGGCCTTCAGCACTATACTCCACGCCTCGCCATTTAGAAACCATAGGAGTCTCACACCACGCCCTTATAGAATAACTTCTTAAAAAGGAAACAACAAAATCGTGAGATACTGAATACAGAAATATGACCTTAACCCGAATTTGAATATATCAAAGTAAATCATAATTATCAATGAAGGTGGACATATTTTGAATGCTTGTGCTCTCTTTATAGCCACTAAAACTCATACTATTTTTATATGCTCGTGCAACTAGCAGTTCAGAAATTATTAGCATTTTATTAATGTTTAATTGAATTTGAGATGATTAAAACTATGAACGTTATAGCGACCCCATGATTTTTATGGTTGCTAAGCTTTCATCTACTTACTTTAGCTTATAGTCAAAGTTAGCGACTCCATACTACAGTAAAAGCACTTCATCTTGCTGTACAAAATGTTGTTACCTTCTGCTAATAATTTTAATGACTGTTGGCGCACAGTGGAAAATACACAACACTTCAAGTCCATACATCACCAGTATTACATAAAATTCTAACTTTTTGGCCTATGCATTGTTAAAATTTGTTCGGTGCCAGACGACAATGAAACGAAATTGTAACAGATTGCCCCTTGCCATGTGTATGTATTTTTTATTCACTTTCAGAAAAGTAGCAAAAGAAATTGTAGTAGTCAGTCCCCCCCCCCCCCCCCCCCCCACAAATGTTTCAGATAAGCTTCAAATGCATTTACCCAATTTTATATTACATCTGTCAGTCAGCTCATCTGCACACACTGTTGCCTTCTCGAAAATGACTGTAAAACAACGGAAAACACTAATCTCAATCTCGGAATCATCGCTGCATTCCTTTAAATGCTGCTCATATCTGAACATGCATACAAAAATTCAAGTTGTAATTGGCGTACTGTTAAATGTTTCAGTTTTAAGCTGTGCAAATGGCTTGCAAGCACAATGTTAAGATCACCCCATCAGATGAAATTAATCTAGCCACTTTTACAAACAGTAGCATTATAAAGTTTCGATTACAAGTTACTTCCATTCCCACAGATTTAAATAATCTCATAACTACTTGACACGGTTCCTCAACACATAGCAGATTTCAGAATACCGTCTCACATCCTTGTGACCCAAACACATACATAAACAAAGTTTTCTGCATTAATTTATATAGCATATTCACAATACATATTAAGTGTGAGACACAACATACAGTAGGCCAAATAGACTGAATCAGTTTGATGGGTGGTTAACGCCGTGGATGTGATGACAAAATTATAGTTAAGCACTGAAAAACAGTCCATACAGTATCAGTGCTGACACAGTCACGCCGATAAGATATGTATAAACTGAATAAGCACATAAGGCACAGCGATAGAGAATTCTACTGATAATAGATAACGAATATTTGGAAGCAATAAACACGAGAGTATTAAGGAAACAGAGGAAAGAAGATGCAATGACTCAAACGATTCGGCAGGATGTTCCATGTTTGTTTTGCACAGTTGTACATTTTCTTCTCGCAGTGTACAGTCATGACGTTACCAAAAACATAACATAAAATTGACGCACACAGAGCGATGTTAGTGGCCAGACAGCCAGCGGGTTCCGTGTCACGTGGCTTTCATATAAGAGTATGATTCGCTTATCAGCATTGCCTCACGACACGTTTACACTCTAGGTAGCAGTTAATTTGGCCATATGCTCAATCATAATATTGTGTTTATTGCCGTGTAGCTAGTCAATCAAGCCACTCCTTTTGTTGCATACCTTAGAGGCAAAGAGATAAAGACCACTGCCACTGGCATCTGAGATAGCGTTACCTATTACCAATTCCTTGAATGTGCAAGTCCTGATATGTCTTTGAGAGAACACATCCATTCAGATAGCCTCAGTGAAATATGACCATTCTTGTACGCATATCTGCCCATGTCAACAAGTCAGGGTATGTTCTGCAGAGTAACAACTAGCTATCATAATTTCAGTACACATGATTTGAAGCACAAAAGATACAGTCGCATGGCATGAGTACTGGGAGACAGGAGACACTGAGGATCAGATAGAGTTAGTCGCTCGGCCTGGGGGGGGGGGGGGGGGGGGGGGGGGCGTGAGGTCATCAGAAGGGGGTTCGGCAAAAATCCACGATTTGCAGTGATCGGGGAGACAGTCCACGGCTGTCACGCCTGACATGTTGCAGCGAGCTTCCCACTGTTTGGGACATTAAAGGATGCCATTCGTCGAAGACAATCTGAGGACGATGAGGAGGGAATTCACACAATGAAGCACTGGCTCCACAGCCAGGACAAGCAATGAGATGGAGATTACATGGGAAAACTGGGTGTACCGATAAAACACAATTTTTCGTGTGCGTTATTCTCATTGTGTTCAGTAATGAATAGTTGAAGAAAAAAAGCGATGCATTACTTTCTGTGCAACCCTCATATGAAGGGCATATTTCAATAGTGGTATAAGTACATTTTTTTCATATTGAGATACAGAGTACTAAAGTTAAATGAACGCTGAAAAATCTGCAGTTGAGATACCAGAAATATTCAAGCATATCGTTTCTTGCTGGAGATGAACCTTTCTTTCTCTTTGTTTGGCTCATTAATTTCAGAAGCATTATAGACAGAATAGTGGAGCTAATGGACTTGTACCACTATTGAAATAAGCCCTTCATATATATTATGTGCGTGTGTGGGTGCGTTTGCAATGTGGTGTCACGTTTGCATGGCTTGTATTTTGTGTTCGAGAACACGTTCCATGAACACTGCGAGATATTTGCAAAATATTCTATTATCAGAACAAAAAATTCGACGAACAGAACAAGACAACCTATGAATTTATTGAACAGTTGGATAAAACGTTCAATGAACGGAACGAATTAATTGATGAAATTTAATCATCAGATACCAGTTGTAAAGTGTAATTTTCGGAGGCTGCGAGGTAAGTTTGTGAATGATGTAATGAACAAGCAACTCATTTAAAAAAAGGGATAGGCAGTCGTTACTAGATGACACGAGGCGGCAACATATTACACAGGATATCAGATAACTCTAGCATGATGTCAGCTCGTGTGAATACATGAATAACTTTTAATACATTTATCCCGCTGCGAGGAACACGGTCAACATATTAAAGGAAATGTGATTGCGGTTGCCTACGGCGCCATATCGTGCCCAGGCGTGGACCTCTATGTCAGAAGTAAACTGCCAGCCACGAATATCTTTCTTCGGGACTCCAAAAGTTAGGAAATCACGTGGGGAGAAATCGAGACTGTGCGGAAGAAATGCAAGGGCTCTCCAGTGAAGCTTCTACGTCGTCGTCTAAACGACAAGCATGCCAACCCCGGGAATGTCATGAAGGCCATTTTCTTTGGCAGCAAGTGTCCACTGTTCATTACCTTTTGGAACACGACACCACAATTAATGTACTACGGTACATGGACCCTTTGCTTAAGTCAAGGCCCCCGGCAAGACCAAACGCGCATGAGTTTGGACTGACGGAATAATTCCGTTGCAATGTAATGGCTGTCATCACGTTCTCAATGTTGTTCCCATTACGCATCAGAAATTTTGTTGGGAAGTCCTTACTCATCTGGGTACAGTCCCGATTACTCCCCATGCAATATCCATATTCTAGAGACACTGAAGAAAGACGTTCGTGGGCGCCGATTGGCTTCAGATGAAGCCTCAGTACTATCATAGTTCGAAATGCAACCTCTGACATTTTCCCACGAAGGCTTTGACTGCCGATTCTCATCGTGGGATGAATATATTAACAATTACGATGACTGCTTTTGAAACAACGTAAGAGTCTTACCTTACTGGGCTGTGGCATTGAGAACAGTCAATGTTTAGGCGATGTATTTCGTTTCCACCCGATCTCACAGGGCGAGAGGATTGTAATTATCAGGATCATTTGCGGAAGGTCAATGCATGATATTCTTCCTTTCTACTTTCTGATTTCAACTGTAGATTGTGTTCTTTGCCCAGAAAGAGTGTGAGTAGCTCTTGTTAATGTTGTCATTCGATTTGCCGTTTACAAATGCTGCAAATGTTGGCTATTGGTTGCAGACCCGAGGTGACCTCCAGCTAGAATGAGTTCCATGCGAAGTAGGGACGCATCAGTGAGACACGATTCCACCCCACTGGAATCTCTATTAGCCTGCATGGGGGCCGGCGGTCGGCAGGAGGCCTCTGTGGGACAATAGTCACTAGTCGGGTCTTCTGTGTAGGTGGTCCTGTACGCAAATGAAAGAGAATCCTTTGGTCACGCTTTCGCAAGTTGCCAGACGGCAGATAAGTATTCTTTGTATCCACTAACAATGAGAGCATTCCGAAACGCGTCGTCCGCTGCGGCAAGGAGGAGACTTTGCAAAATAAATAATTTTGACGCAGACAGGCACTCCCACATCTCTCGACTCAGATAATGGAAGGCGAGACTCTTTATGTAATTTCGACGCAAGTTATTTCTAAGACCGAATTACTCCGCCAGTTTTGGCATCAGACATGGGGCGACAGGAACAAGCGCCTTCTCTCTCTCTCTCTCTCTCTCTCTCAGTTGTTACTGTCTTTCTCCCTCCAGCCATAGCTGGTAATTTTCCATTCGACTTTTCTAGGACACGACGTCCGAATTTCTGCTTCTTTCACAAAATGCTCAAATGTGTCTGAAAACTTACGGGACTTAACTTCTAAGGTCATCAGTCCCTAAGCTTACACACTACTTAACCTAAATTATCCTAAGGACAAACACAGACACACCGATTCCCGAGGGAGGACTCGAACCTTCGCCGGGATCAGCCGCAAAGTCCATGACTCCAGGGCGTGAGACCGCTCGGCTAATCCCGCGCTGCTCTGCTTGTTTCCATCCTACTGGACAGACACTAATAAGTTAACGTGGAACGTAAATAAGCCACAAACTCTCAGTCATCCAATTCCCATTGTAGTTTTATTTACAATGACCTAGACCAGAGACCGAAGATAAACGTTTGTAAGGCAGAGCCAACGTGCAACTCCGGTAGTACGAGGCAAGACATTATGACATTAACTTCGGAAGCGGAAGGACTTCGAAATCGGAGACTAGGGCTGCAGCCGCAAAACTTTGACGTGAAGAGATCCCTGATGACCACAGCTGAACTCGGAACGTCTCGGATCCAGATGGGCGACCACACTAATTTCAGAGGTGACCCCACTGCTTGGTGGTGAGCAGTGCTCTACCCGCTGCTTGATAGATTGGGATAGATTTTTGCCCACTCTGATACGCGAGCTTTCCCATACATAAATTTCCGTAAGCACTGTACATTTCTGAACTTTTATTCGCAATCGTATTGTGCCCGACCGAGACTCGAACTCGGGACCTTTCCGTAATATCCTTTCTTTCAGGAGTGCTAGTTCTGCAAGGTTCGCAGGAGAGCTTCTGTAAAGTTTGGAAGGTAGGAGACGAGGTACTGGCAGAAGTAAAGCTGTGAGTACCGGGCGTGAGTCGTGCTTCGGTAGCTCAGATGGTAGAACACTTCCCCGCAAAAGGCAAAGGTCCCGAGTTCGAATCTCGGTCGGGCACACAGTTTTAATCTGCCAGGAAGTTTTATATCAGCGCACACTCCGCTGCAGAGTAAAAATCTCATTCTGGATCTCATGCATGGTTTTCACTTTCTTTTAACGCATGACTAACCATCTGGTAGTCATAACATGACGGTGTCTGCAGGTGTTTTTGGCAGCTTATAGCTTCAACTAGTGGAGAGGAATGGATTTACATTTCGTTTTCTTCTCCTGCCTTAGCCATGAGCTGCGCAGGCAGAAATTGTATGTACAATAATAGCGCATTCCCCGACTTATCCATCATCTGATATTGGATTAAACGGAAGTCAACGTTAATCGAACTGTTTTGATAATGTTCATCTAGAAAACAATATTAAATTACTATCTGTCAGATGGATTAAGGGGTTCCTTTTGAATAATTCCTACATTTTCTAGCATAACCAATTAGTAGAGAACGCAGGTGACAATACTTAAATAACGGTGCCTTTTGAATGTCGATTCGCTGATGTGTGCAAATGAGAATCAAAATACACATATACAGCTTCACCTGAACCCTCTTCATAGGCCACATCTGTGAATAATAAACACTTTACTTACTGTCTTTTCATCTGAATAAATTTTACTTTGCTGCTCTTTATAGTCTTGTAACACCATAGCTTAGACACTACATACCCTTTGTTGATTCATTTAGTTTTCTATTTCTTTCCACATCCCATTGTTCAACTCCTGTAATTAGTGTACGATTAATTCGATACTGTAATGAAGTATAATCTCTGTAATGTTCTTTTATCTTCCTCATATAATCTCTTTGGTTACCTTTAAAATTAAATATATTTATTTAAATAATTTTGCAGTGAACTACATTTATAATTTTATGTCAACTAGGAAAGTGTTTGAAAAGTAATACTTAACCGATGTCCAATTTATGATTCTGCAGTGAATGTTAATAGTAATGTTATATAACTTATTCAGTTTGAATAAGCCCTGAATGTAATAGTGTGTTCCGTTATCTGTTATATTTTTGCAAATAATTTGTGCTGCTCTAACTGTTAGTTCCAACCTTAACGTTGACATATGCAGCTGTCCGAGTTCATTGCACTTGCATGTGGTAAAGTATAGGTTGTGTTTGTACGTTAAAGTTACTAAAAACTATTTTCTCGAACAAGAATATTAATAATTCTCTTGCCTAATTAGGCTGGCGACCGTTTTCTTTATCCTTTAAACATTGTGGATAGGTTAAATATCATTTATTACTGTTTAAATATTTACGTATTTCTGGCTTTCGCTTCCAATACGCCACCTCCATTAGGTATATGACGGTCAACATAACAGAATTCCTCACAGAGGGTAACACAGCTCTGTTGCTTTATACCATAATTACTCTAACAAAATAATTCCATTTTGCTGACTGCCTCCAGCTTTGAGGTTATGGTATAGCAGTAGCGGACGGTAGTGTTATAGACTGAACAGAGCTTTTTGCTCCAGGTCACTAAATATAAACATTAATCCCCGTAGGTAACGTAATAATATGTGTGATGAGGTACAGTGTTCATATTAGAAAAGCAGAAAGCAGAGTGACAGTTAAAGGTACTCTGTGCTACTCTTTTCCCTGCGTATAAGCTGTGGAAGAAAGGAACAATTGATTAACAATAATCGCATCAGACGGTAATAATACGTTTATGTTGGTGTTCGTGGAAGACCAAGTGATTCGTATGAACACATTTGCACGGTCATTATGGTCCCACGACGGAAGTTCACAGACTTTGAACACGGAATGGTAGTTGGAACTAGACGCATGGGACATTGCATTTCAAAAAATCGTTCTCGAATTCAATACTCCGAGATCGAAAGAGTCAAGAGTGTGCCGAAAATACCATATATCAGAAATTACCTCTCACCACGGACAATGCAGTGGCCAGAGGCCTTCGCTTAACGACCGAGAGCTGCTGCGTTTGTGTACAGTCGACAGTGCTGACAGACAAGCAGTGATTTGTGAAATAACAGCATAAGTGAAAGTGGGGCGTA
Source organism: Schistocerca serialis cubense (assembly GCF_023864345.2). Classification (NCBI taxonomy): domain Eukaryota; kingdom Metazoa; phylum Arthropoda; class Insecta; order Orthoptera; family Acrididae; genus Schistocerca; species Schistocerca serialis. The sequence continues at coordinate 447,493,192 of NC_064644.1, forward strand.
CGACGAACGTAGCCGTTAGGACAGTGTGACGAAATGTGGCGTTAAAGTGTTACAGCAGCAGTCGACCGGCGCGGGTGCCTTTCGTAACCGCACGACAACGCCTGCAGCGCATTTGAGCTTGTGATGATATCGGTTTGACCCTGTTGTTGTTGTTGTGGTCTTCAGTCCTGAGACTGGTTTGATGCAGCTCTCCATGCTACCCTACCCGGTGTAAGCTTCTTCATCTCCCAGTACTTGCTGCAGCCCACATCCTTCTGAATCTGCTTAGTGTATTCCTGGACGGCTGAAAAACGTAGTTTGGTCAGACGAGTTCCGATTTATAATGGTAAGAGATGATGGTAGGTTTTAAGTGTGGTGTAGACCGCACGAAGCCATGCAGTCAGGTTGTTAACAAGGCTCTGTGCAAGCTAGTAGTCGCACAAGAATGGCGTGGAATGTGTTTACATGGAATGTAATGGACACTCCTGTCCAACTAAACCCATTTTTTATTGTATATATTTAAGTTCGGATAGTTGCAAACCTTTTGCAACCGTTCGTGGAATTCATGTTCCCAAACAACGATGTCATTGGGCAACAACTGTTCGCGATTGGGATGAAGAACATTCTGGTTAATTCGAGAGAAAGATTTGTCCACCCAGATCGACCGAAATTAATCGCATCCAACATTTATTGGACATAATCGTGAGGTCAGTTTGTGCACAACATCCTACACCGGCAACACTTTCGCAATTATGGACGGCTATAGTGGCAGCATGCTCCAAATTATCAACGACGTGTTGAGTTCATGTCACATTTAACACTGTCCACTTGTATCTGCTTGTCATCATATGTTAGGCATATACTCGTGGCACACCCCTTAAAAGTTCTGAACTGCATTTCGTGTGTTTCTCAAAGTTTAGTGACAAGGAATTCACTGGTTCCTACCCAATTCCTAGTCACTAAACTTTGGAAAAAACACACTACATGCAGTTCAGAACTTGTAAGGGTGTCCCACGAGTATATGCCTAACGTATGATGACAAGCAGATAGAAGAAGTGGATAGAGTTAAATTCTTGGGATTACAGCTTGATCATAAATTCAACTGGGAAAAGCACACCACAGAACTGCTGAAGCGTCTTAACAAATCTCAATTTGTAATGCGAATTGTGTCAGACATAAGGGATATAAAAATGAAAAAGATGGCATACTATCCTTACTTTCATTCCATAAAGTCATATGGGATTATTTTTTTGGGGTAATTCATCAAGCCAAGCTAAAGTTTTCCGGACACAAAAATGTGCAGTAAGAGTTATATGTGGTTCGAACTCAAGAACATCTTGCAGAAGCCTGTTTAGGGAATTAGGGATACTAACTTCTGCTTGCCAATATATTTATTCTTTAATGAAATTTCTCATTAAAAATATATCACTTTTTCAAACCAACAGCTCAATTCATGGAATCAACACTAGAAATAAGAATAATCTTCACAAGGATTTAAAGTCACTTAGTCTTGTACAAAAAGGCGTGCACTATTCAGGAACACACATTTTCAATAGCTTGCCAGCATCCATAAAAAGCTTAAAAACCAATGAAATTCAGTTTACGAGAAGCCTATAGGATTAATTGGAGGCCAATTCCTTCTACTCCATTGATGAATTTCTCAGTAGAACCAACTGATTTGTGTGTGTATATATATAAGTACAATATAATGTCTGCACAATTTCATTGCAGTAATGTGTTCATTGTAAATAGGTGTGTGTGTGTGTGTGTGTGTGTGTGTGTGTGTGTAAGTACAATCTAATTTCTGCACCATTTCAGTGCAGTAATGTGTCCATTGTAAATAAGTACTATAGTAGTTGTATTACACATTTATTACCTTATACGTAAATAAATAAAACTTTTTATTTTAAATTCAGTGCATTAGTATTTGTAAAATGATTCTTTCATATTGTGTTCATTAAAAAATGACTGTCATTCCACTTTGGACCCGTGGAATGGTACATTAGCTTATTTGTTTGAGTTGTAAATATTTGTCATGTATTGTTGTTTTTCTGACATGTTCTACATCATGGAGGACCTCCTCACTAAGGATCAATTGGAGTGAAAGTAAATCTAATCTAATCTAAACATCGAGATGATGCACTACGCCGGGCAAAATTATGTCGGACACAATATTGGGAGGTATCCCATGACCTTTGCCACTTCAGTGTACTTTGCGTGATGTTCTCTGCACTGATACAAACGTGGAAACCCTTTGATGTTGGCATCATTATATGCTAAATTCCAGAGTGTATAGTACACACCGGATGAGTGAAGTAGGTTAATACATGTCAATAACGGAATGCCGACCTCCGGTGATCGGACCCCGTATGAAAATCGAGTCAAAGTTAAGATAGGAAATAACTGAAAGTGTTTCAGTATACTGGAAGCGGCCGTTATGAGGAAATCATATTGTTCCTTTACGTACCTATTTTCAATCAAAAGATTGTAACATAAATGCGTCCGGCAACAGGCAATATAATGCACCACAATTAGATAGTGACGTTTTAGTGTGAGGATGAGGGATCGTTTGGGTTCTGGTGATTTGCAAGAAGCCACGAATCAGTACTCAACAACTTGTCTTAAGAAATGCTTTAAGATAAAGCGGACCCACATTTTTCATGCGTGTAATTAGAGAAAATCTATCA